>NC_139219.1:156108530-156708530 GCF_055691185.1 Crinia signifera | reverse complement strand
GGTAACTGACTTACTGTGACATCAGCTGCCCACCCCTGGAAGGCAGGTGACCATCCAGTATTTGGTGACCAGCCTTTGGTGGCAGGTGACCACCCAGCGTTTTTCTGGGTGCATCCACCATTTTTTGTGGGTACGCCCAGGAAACGCAGGACATTCAAATGCGAATGCCCCTTGCCTGCCTCCACCCCCCCCCATATGAGCGCCAATGCGACTTTGCAAGTTGCTGAAGGCACCCACACAGAAGCCCTGCACATGGGCATATACGATTATGCGCATGCACAGGGCATAAACATCTGTCCTCGTTGCAAATTCACTGGGTACCAAATGAATTGGAATCCCTAAGTTGTTTTCCATTCTAACCTTGTCTTTTGTTATGTATTGGAGGTACAGTTATTTAACTTAATTGAATACTAGAATCCTTGTTTAAAAAAAAACACAATTATATGTTTCGGAGAGCAGAGGAATTTCTGTCCTGTTTACATAGGCCAAATGTAGGGCGGTCATAATTTGGACATCTCTATATATGACTAACATGGACATCTAGATATTTGCTTATTACAACCACCTGTAGTCTGAATTGATTGTGAACCTCTGCAAAACTGCCTTTATCATAATATTATGATCTTAATACAAAAACATTACAAAATGTTTTCATGTCTGGCTCTGAAATGCAAATTTGTTAATTAGGTAAATTGATAGATGAATGATTTTGTATAAAAATGATTCATATTTGTTTAATCAAAAATGCAAGACTGTTTCAATCTTGGCACGACTTGTATGCAGCTTGAAAATCATAAATAGAATATAACTTTTAGCTTTGAACTCCTTTCACAAGTGTTTGCTCCAATCTTAATTAAGACTGTGTTATGAAGTTATATAATTGCAAAAAATGCTGCTTGGAGTAATCTAAAAAAGACACCTGCATGCATTGCACACTTGAAAAAGATGGGTTTTGATTTGGCTGCCTGAAAATCATTCTTTAAAACTAAAATTATAGACATTGTAGAAAAAAGATAATATACATTGTTACTGGATTAAAACAAAGCAGACATGTACTATAGTGTACTACATGTTCTTGTATAGAGAAGGAATACAATTAAGTGTCACCAAAATCAATTAAACCATAAGTGCTAAAACAGGGTGTGAACTAATTCGACATTTTTTACTGATATATTCAGGGAACTGGGATTAATGGGTCACCCTGACAGTGGCCAGTGTGCACCATGAGAGACCTTTGGCTTTCCCACAGAGTATCCAAAACTTCTATTAAATTATAATGGTTAATGGATTCCCCTGTGGCTACCCTATTAGTCCTGCAGCATGTAATTTAGCAGGTATTATGCTTTGTGTGCCTCAGGCAAACATAGCATAATCATCAATAAGCAGACCCGGACATCTGTTTTTATGGTGATAACACGTACAGTAGGTTGTAAACTTATCCCAAATATCATATCTTGTCTTGCAATTTTGGTAGCTCACCACACTGCAAAAAAACATAAATAACAGGATACAGTAACTCGATAATATCATCACGCTAAGATTATTGAGCCTGTTTTTGTCATGTGGTAAACTACTGCCAGCAATAGAATACCCCCTTTATGTGCAAAAGCATATTATGCAGTTGTAAGTAAAGAACAAGCTTTAGGCGGGGAAACTATAATTCTTGATTAGTAAATATGGAGAGTTGAGACAGCATGAATAAGGTATTCTTAATACAAAGTTATTTGCATTTGAATTCTAGTATTCCTGTTACTTGGGCAGATACATAAGGCTTTTTAAGGTTTAATATATTGAATATGTGTAAAACCCTGCTAAGCAATATATTACGCCTGTCATTGTGAATTCCCAGCAGCCTCGGGAGCTACTAAAGAGGTCAGGAAAAGGTCACATGACCTGTGTCAGGTGATAAGATCAGTGACAGTTTGAAAGGGAGTGTCATTGATGGAGCCATATACAAGGGCCAGTGTATGTTACAGAGCAGGTGCTGTCTGTGAGGAGCCTGTTCTGAGGTAATGGTGGAGAGGTACTGGTGAGGTACTAAAGGCAGTGACTATGAGAAAACTGCATCTTAGAGACCAGAGGAGGCCGGAGTCAGAATCAGTGCGGTGTGGAGAATGGGGTCTGTGATACAGCAGATTTGGAGAGCTGACAGCTAATGCACTTTTGAAGCAGAGTCTGCAATATGGACGACTAACAGGTTTGTCAGGACTCACACCTCACACATACTCAGTGGCAGTGCAAGTTGGGGGGGCCCCGGCGCTCACCGCTCCACACGGGGGGGTTGTCTGGCGCGCCGATCCAGGGGGAATTCAGCCGCCGAGCTGCTTCAGGGGGGGGGGGGGGGTGCGATGCGGCCTGGCACACTGATCCGGGGGGGATACAGCCGCCGTGCTGCACCGGGGAGGGGGGGTGATACGTCCGGCGCACTGATGCGGTGGGTGGGGTGCAATGAGGTTGCAATGAGGAATAGGGTGCAATGAGGTTGTTGCGGGGGGTGTAGTGACCGCCGCTCTCACCTCCATCCGGGGGTCTCTGCTCTCGACTACTGCCCCCCAGTGGCCAGCTGCCTAGGCAAATGCCTAACACTGCCTAGTGGTGGTGCCTGCCCTGCACATACTACAGGAGAGTACACAGCTAAATCCAGTGAGCACAACTACATAACAGGAGCAGGGACTTACATTGTGGCAGGGAAACACACATGGAGGTACATACACTGAGACAAACAAGTGCCTCCGTCTGTGAGGGATCTGTATAAGTGACTACCAGTATAAGTACAGCACAAAGAGAGAGACTGCAGGGAGACCACTGCACACTCTAATAGGGCCTACACACATCCCGATTTTGGCCAGAGATATAGCATGCCAGATTTAGCATAGCAGATTTCCTTTGAGCACAAAATCATCTATATTGCTTAGAACGTGCAAAATGTGTCAACGATATGCCTCAGCGATTCTGCTTAGCGATTTAAGCATGCCAGATTGACACCACACAAAAGGCACCCGATATGCAGGGTCTTGCTAAACGATTTTGCTAGATTGATGGGACATTCTCATTCTTCATCTTAATGCGATTTAGACGCGCGGGGCCGCGCATCTATATCGGTTTAGCCCCCACACACACACCGATGTATGCTTAGTTTCTAAGCGACCTTGCTTAATCGCTTAGAAAATGGCACAAAATCGGCACGTGTGTAGGCCCCATAACAGCTAGAAGAACCAGCATCGCCATATATAATAACATTACCTGAGGTGCTCAGAGAAAAATAACTATTCAACAGCAACTACACCAGGGAGTATAGATAGCCAGCGTATTTGGATTGCTATAAGTAAATGGTCACCATCCTTAGGACATGAATCTCAGAAAGCGTTCTCGAGTAAACTGGATACGATTTCTTGAAAACATTACAAAAGTAACTGGAAGTGCACCAATGTATTTGGCAATGCGCATAGACTAAGAGGTGGTATTTAAGTTTTGTATGGGTTATATAGCTAAAATAACTTTAAAGCTTTAATGTAAATTGTTTCTATATACAAAAGAGTGAATGCATAGCCTTCTATTGAAGTTTGTTTAAGGGTCAGCCTCAATGTGGTAACTTAGTTGTTACATTACATTTACCTAGTGACAAAGTTAGGGTAAGCTTTAGATTGTTGCAAATATAAAATATTGGAATCCTTACATATTTTCTATGATGTATATGCTATTGTGTTAAAAGTGTGTTCTGTGTGATTACTGTGTACAGAGTTCCTGATAAATAAATTAGGTACTTTGTAGTTTCACGGTGGCATTTACGTAGTCAGCGTAGCGTCCCTGTCAGAATCAGCGTAGTGTTCCTGCGGCCAGCATAGTTAGCGTAGTCAGTGTCCCTGTCAGAAATAGTGTTCCCGAGGCCACTTAAGTAGTTAGCGTAGCCAGCGTCCCTGTCAGAGCCATCGTACTGTTCCCGCGGCCAGCGTAGTCAGTCAGCGTTACTCAGTTATTGTAGTCAATCAGCAGTACATTGTGTCAGTTATGGCTGCCGACAAATTAACCATCTTTAACCTGCCTCAGATGGAGGAGGAGTCGGTGAATTTTTTACAATGTCATCATTTCCTCCCAGAGACAAAGACATGTGTAAATGGGCATCCAATGAGACTGAATGTCAAGGAGCAGATGTGGCACTGCCACATAAGAAGCTGTGGCAAGAAGGTTAGTCTCCTGGCCACACAGTGGTTTCAAAGATGCAAGCTGACATTTATGATGCTTCTATGCTTCATATTTTATGGGCGGTGGAGCTAAGAAGTATCACATTTTGTGAGCGGCACCTCTTCATTTCTAAAAAACGCTGTGAGTTATAATAACCTTATGCGGGAGGCCTGAACCCTGGATTTAATGCCACAGCCCCAACGCCGGATTGGTGGCCGGGCAAAATAGTAGAGGTGGACGAAAGTCTCTGTCCAGCAAAAAAATCATGTCAGACGCGTCCTGCCTCAACAGTGGCTGTTTGGAGGCATATCCTGAGACACCGGTGAATGTTTTGTAACGCCTGTGGCCAGCCGTGATGCCAGCACCCTGATGTCCACCATCAACAAGTATGTTGAACCGGGTACCACTATATATATTCTGATTGTTGGCGTGCATACAACATTGAACAACTTGAGCAGGCAGGGTATCATCATGCACGTGTAAACCACCGGTATAATTTCGTGGACCCGGAGACTAAGGTTCATACCCAAAACATCGAAAGGCTGTGGGGTTCTTGCAAGTGGAGGAACAAAAGACAAAGGAGCACTGCTCGCCAATATATGGACTCATACCTTCAGGAGTTTATTTAGCACCAAACATAAAGCGGATTTTATGTGCCCTAACTCTGCTCCCAGTGGACACAAATGCAGACACAGCTGCGTTAACTTCAGCTGCATTTGACGTTAATGCAGAAAGTGAAGAATAACTGTTTTAATATTTTCTTTGACTTGTTATTTGATATTATTGTACTTTTTTTTCTTCTTTATTATCTACTAAAATGCAGTTACCAGTTAACACATGTCGTTATTACTGTTTCAGATGTATGAATGTATGATATGGAAGGTGTGAATGTTTTCTTTAAACACCCCCACTATCCACGCCAGCACAAAGCGTGGTGAGCGCAGCAAGCCCCACGAGGGGACATGTTATGCGTCCTCCCGACCTGTTCATAGCCCTACTATCCATTTCAGTGTGGAGTTGATTTTATAAAGTGCCCGAAGCATGGCAAGCGCAGTGAGCCCCACGTAATACATGTAAAGTAATCAACGTCCCCTCGCGGGGCTAGCTGCGCTCGCCGCGCTTCGGGCTCAATGGTTTGCTGCATTCACCACACTTTATAAAATCAACTCCACGCCGATGTGGATAGTAGGGGTGTGAACAAGTCGGGAGCACGCCTACCGCATCCCCTCACGGGGCATGCTGCACTCTCCACACTTCGGGCTGGTGTAGATAGTGGGGGTTTCAAATGGAGGCCTTTGCCAGTATTTAACATGGAGTACTGGCAAATGCCTCCTTAATTGTGCATGAGATGCACTTGTGCCCGCATACCCCCTTTGTGCAAGAGACGCACGCGCTACCGAACCCATAACCCTGTCGGCAGGGTTGCCGTACCCTTCCGCAATACTTACTGAGGCACACAAGCATCTGAGATGCTCCTGCGTCTCAGACAGATGGAGCGCCTCTCTGTGGGCACCTGCATGATACCCTCTCCACCGGCGTCCACCAGTGCAGGGGATCTGGTGGTTACCGACACTGTGTAAGAGGTACTCACTAGGCTTGCCAGGGATCCCGGGGACAAAGCTGCAGCTCCCTGGGACAGTACGGTGACTCCGCTAACTACGCAGTGATGTCGCAGAGACACTAAGCTTACTTCATTTTTTATTTTTATAACATGAATAATCGGAAGCACAACTGTACACCACCACATAACTGTCGCACCTAAGCATAACAGTTAGGCACAATTTACTTATTTTTATATTTTTTTCTAAATAAATCAATAATAAACTTTTACCATAGGGGTGCCGTGAAACAAATGCAGAAACTTTAGGTTGCCATGATTGAAGAAAGTTTTGGGAAACTGCTGCATTAACCTAAACAAAAAGAACAAAACTTTTTTACGCAACATCTGTTCTGAAGGTGTTTTTACTATTTGACATTAACAGATATTGCAGTGTTGCTACTTTCTGGTTAATACTGTAAATTTTTGTTTGCTGTAGTTTCCGGTTTAACACGGCAATGTAAAAGTGCTGATATCGATTGCTGACTTTCCATTTATTACAGCCACACTATTTGCTGACTGCAGGGGATTTTTCACCCAAGCTTTTTCACCCAACCTCTCCAGGTGACGTTTCTTCCCGCACACATAGGGAAGGAGTCCCAGTAAGAAAGATGGATGTATCCAGATTCCTCTGCCACTGTCTTGCTCCTTCAGCCAAGTGTTGTATATGAGTGAACCCCAGGACTTAAAGTGGTCATGCAGAGGTGGGGGGACTCATTTCTCTATGCCGCCTAATTAACCCCATTTCTATACAATAAATTGAGTAGGAAGAATGGGATCAGGAGAATATGGTTATGTCAGAGTTTCAATCAGGTGCTACCTATTTTATGAGCTTGCTGTATTTTGAACACATGCACTAGGAGAGGGAATGAATGCTTGAAAAATAAAAGAGTATGTAAATTAAGATCATGTGTGATGCTGGAATTTTGCAGAATTTCATTTCTAGCATGTTTATAGTTTCATTTGTTTATCTTGAAGTCTGGGTATTTATCGGGCTAAGTTCTCTTTTGTGTTCAATCAACAAATTTTCTATTCCAGTAATACCAATTATAGTTTACGCTGAGTCATTTTGTGTCCAACTAGATAAAATGCCATTAGTTTCACAAAGTGGTCTTTGAAAAAAAATCTAAAACCTGCCAACATGAGCAGCTTGTTAACATCACCATACATTATTGAAAAGCAACGCTGAAAATCTGTTTATATCAATGCAAATGTCTAAAAGCCTTCACATTTCAGGGTGTGGGGCTATTTGTTATTAATTCCAATGTTGTAACATTCCTATTAATTGTATTTTCTAAGAAATAGTGTTGCCATATTACTAGCTAACCAATAACAAATGGCAAATGTAGATTATTATATGGGCAAATTTTCTAAACTAATAACTTTCTACTAAATTATATAGAAATTAGATGTCACCAAAAGTGTCTCTAACCAGCACATGGCTATGGAGCTTTAATACAAGCTATTGAAATACATTTTCACTTTTAGTATTACAGTATGGATACAATATCCTAATAATGCAGAGGTGTTCCTAATAAACACTTAAGTTATTACATCACAGTTATGTGATTATAACTGATGCCACTAACTGCTTACACAGATACAATGTATCTACACACTGTATGTAAATATCAGTGTCTCCAGTTTGTATGAAGAAGTGACATCCAAAATGCAAAGCATTAGGATCTGGCCAGTCTTCTATTTGTTGATATTATGTTTAATTTATTATTGGTGTAATTATTAATTTACTATAGTAATACTTGCATCAACATACTTAGTTGTGCACTCTTTAAATTTTAAAGTAGCTTTCTTAATGATCAAATATGTTAATTAATAGTCTGTGACTGGCATGGATGCACAACAAGGGCAAACTCCTTACTGGACATATAGCTGAAAGGCTCTGCACATTAATATCCACAATCAGGCACCCTACTCTTCCCTGTCACCCTACTTGCTTCCAATGTAGTAGGACATTTCAGTCATAGACACACATGATATCTGCACATCACTGAGATCTGAGGTACCCAAACAGGCCAAACAGCGACAGAAATCAGGGATCATATTTTTCGCAATCCTCTCGCAACTTGACTGACAGGAAGCGCTGTTTGTGGATGTTAACCTGCCATTTTCTGGGAGTATTTAAAGGGAGTTTTAAGGGAGGGTGAGTGATGTCAGTCTATCAGCTTCTAACTCATATTTCAAGCACAGCCTGTGACATGGCTGTTTATTTATCACTCGCCACTTTTTCACTTTTTGAAGATTGATTCATTTGATTCATTTGGTGGAATATATCTTTTAACAAACAAGCTATCCCCTAAACAAGAGGGTACATGGACAGCATTGCAGTGTTGGAGGGAAGCATCACTACTGTACCTGTTTTCCGTCAGATCGTGGGCGCCAAGTATAGGTTGGTACACATGTGTGAGTATTATGTAAGCATACAGATCGAGGGTGGGTGCACTGCAGAGCTGTGCACAAGTAGGCATCAGTTTTCTGAAAGCCCCAGAGGATAAGGTAATAGCAAAGGCACCTTTATAAATTATGGTTTTGATAAATAATATATATAGCTATAATACTTACTTGCCTATGCTCCTAGAACAGCCAGGAGGCTCCCAAAAATTGGGTGCTACACCCAGCCTCCCAGAAAGGTGGGCAACCCCCTGTGAAACAACACACCCCCCCCCCCCCCCCCCCGGAACCCCCAATGATGTGATTCATGCTAAATCATCATATCATTGTATACTGCGCCTTGTTTTTGGAACCACAACACCATTCAGCCCACCTTTCTTTCCAGCTACACCCTTATCTGCCTACTACAGTGCCCCCTCCAGTAGGAGGTTACAGCAAAGTAAGCAAGTATGCAATTATAATGTTAATGGTAACAAGTTTATAAACAGTTGCTACAAGAAGTCTATGTAGGCATGCATTGAAAATAGAATATTATCTATGCAATATTCTGCAATGCTTGCTAGGTTTCACTACATTTATAAAATTAAAAACTATTATTATGAACTTTTTTTAAACCATTTCATTAGGCAAACTGTATTACCAGAATAGGTAAGTTGCTTAGTTTTGCATAGTTTATATAATTGAGTTTCCCACCTCATTCAATGCTCTGCATTCTCTGAACCAGAAATTCTGTTTAATCCCTATTGACAGTGTTATTACCGCATTTCCAAATGTACCCAACACCTGTGGACTTCTTTACTCATCACACAGTGTGAGGGATCCAGTTGAATCCCTCCCAACATGCCCCACGGTGGACTGCACCACTCTGCGCATGTGCAGAGGTAATCCTGAGTCACAAACCCGAGGACCGGAGCACATCTCAAAGGACAGCTCTTGTTGGAAGAGTTGCCCTTTGCTATACTAATTGCATATGTTAGTACATATGCGATTAGTATCAGCGCTGTGGGTGGCTGAATGTACCACAAGTAATTGGTACAGCTGACCCACAGTGTGTAACAGTATATATTTACAGTATCTAGTAGCATGTCGTGAGCCAAGCCTCATGACGTGCACAAGAACCCGTAAAGTTCAGATTTTTTTATGAAGCAGTATGAATAATAAACACATCTTTTTTTTCGCATAAAAATTTTTGAGCATCATTCGAGAGGTTGGATCTTTCATTTCATAATCAAAACTTAGGGGAAAAAATGCATCAAAGTTTTATGTAAAAAAAGAAAAAGTAAAAACAAATACAGTAGCTCAGCATTTTTAACATTTTATTTTTAAACCACAGTTTTCTGAGTTGGGAGCCAAGGAGAAAAAAAAATCTGAATTGCAGGCATCCAAAGAACAAGTGCTATTAGAAACCATGGCTTCTATTATTAAGAATTTGGCACTTAATGAATAAAATGGAGAGAGAAAAACATTGGTGAATCAAACTCTTGATTAGAACTGCATCATTAGTCAGTGTATACAATGTTAGATAAACTGCATTTACTGTTCATCATGCTCTAAACGTTTTAGGCTTCTATTTTAAATGAATTTTTCAGATTTAAATGAAAAGGTTTAGTAGCTAAAAATATTTTAGAATGAGACTTCTGTACGGTGTGCTAATTAAAAAATGTAGCATTCATGGTGGATTCTTATTTTGGCATCCCAGTACAGTATGTCACAGTGCCCTTCCAATATGACCTGCAGTTCCCATGGTATCTATAGTCCACTCATCAGAATTATGGACATCATGTGTCACGTGACGCTGATGAGGAGGCTCAGGAGCCACTCTGTGTGGTTTACACTGTGCATGTGCACAAAAATCAGCAACAACAGCACCCGTATGGAAACAAATGCTGCTGGGCACCCATCTATTTTCAATAACTGTATGGTCAGAATTACAGAATTACCCAGTTGCCCCCCTTTTCTGTTTATCATCATCCTCCCTTAGATTGACACTGCTTCTCTATTCTATATCTTTGCAAATAGTGTTCAAATTTTGTTTTGTTTTTTTAGAATAAAGCATTTTTTGTGAAATGATCAGTTCAAATATTTAGGTAGCATTAACAAACTTAAAACAAAAACAGCATCAAGCAAAATCTCATAGTTTGTTCTCTATAAATACCTATCCCATGTACTGTAGGTCTGTACCATATCTACTTCCTGCTGGACAGGGCATTTTTAATCAAAGTCATATTGAGAAGTGATAAATCAAATTGATCAATAATGCTGAAAATATTTTAAATCAATTGTTAAAATTTCATGGGTGACAAATCTAGGCAGAATGATTTTCAGTTTTTTTCCTACACAAAAGGCTCTGTAGATGGCTAAAATCAATTTCTTAGGTAGGGAAGAATATTTGAGGCCTCCTCTGAATCTCACTACATCTCCCTTATATGGCCAGTTACTGTATAGTTCTCCCACATATAACAAACAAATATAATGAGCGCTACATGTTCTATTTGTACTGTCCAGGTCTATTTTTAGATAATATGGCTCACAGTGCAAACCGTAAAAATATGCCCCTACCCCTACCCCTACCCTTGGATATTTTAAAAATTAGTGACTAATGTACCAAAAATGGTGGCATTGCCTTACTGTAATGGCCATGGTCTCACAGGAAAATATTACCTTACACACCAGTTTAGCACCCTGCACCTCCAAGCACTGACCACCATAGGAAAAATTACTCCCAATCCATACTTTATTTGTAAATTTTCCACCTCAGTAATGCTCTGTATGCAATATGCGCCACACCATGATGCCCCAGACATAAAATGCACCACACAATATGCAATTCACTATAATGTCTCTTACACAATATGCTACACACATCGTAAAGCCACTTACACAATATAACACAGACCATAAAGCCCATTATAACATTACTGTAAGTGCTCCTCACAACAAGTGTAGTTTTTTACTTGTGTGCTGCCTTGGGGTGACTGGCTTATGCCAGCCTTTTTGGGGTTCCGTGCACCAGATTCAAACTTAGTATTAGGGACCCACCAGAAATGAGGTCACCGTGAAGCTGGTTGGTGGGCAAATATTTATTGGCCAATTAATATACCAAGGACCTCTATTATTTATTAATAATATGGAACCCATAACCTTACTGCAATGGGCATGGTCTCACAGGAAAATATTACCTTAAACACCAGTTTAGCACCCTGCACCTCCAAGCACTGACCACCATAGGAATAATTATTCCTGATCCATACTTTATTTGTAATTTTTCCGCCTTAGTAATGCTCTGTATGCAATATGCGCCACACCATGATGCCCCAGACATAAAATGCACCACACAATATGCAATTCACTATAATGTCTCTTACACAATATGCTACACACATCGTAAAGCCACTTACACAATATAACACAGACCATAAAGCCCATTATAACATTACTGTAAGTGCTCCTCACAACAAGTGTAGTTTTTTACTTGTGTGCTGCCTTGGGGTGACTGGCTTATGCCAGCCTTTTTGGGGTTCCGTGCACCAGATTCAAACTTAGTATTAGGGACCCACCAGAAATGAGGTCACCGTGAAGCTGGTTGGTGGGCAAATATTTATTGGCCAATTAATATACCAAGGACCTCTATTATTTATTAATAATATGGAACCCATAACCTTACTGCAATGGGCATGGTCTCACAGGAAAATATTACCTTAAACACCAGTTTAGCACCCTGCACCTCCAAGCACTGACCACCATAGGAATAATTATTCCCGATCCATACTTTATTTGTAATTTTTCTGCCTTAGTAACGCTCCGTATTCATTATGCGCCACGCCATGATGCCCCATACATAAAATACACCACACAGTAATGCCCCTAATACAATATGCAATACACTATAATGTCTCTTACACAAAAAGCTACACACATTGTAAAGCCCCTTACACAATATGCCACAGACCATAAAGCCCATTATAACATTACTGTACGTGGCCCTCACAACTATTTGAGCACCACACAATAGTCACCTTAGACTATATTATGCCTGATATAGTTTTGCACATGACACCATACAGTGTTATGCCCAACTCAGAAATGACAGACGCCTCTTCTCTTTCCTGGTCACTTCATCTCATGTACATATCCAAGATTTTGAGCCAACAAAGAACATAAAACCCATTTTTCAGCACGAGATGCTGCTAAATTCACAAAGTAGTTACCTACTACTTAGAATGAACTGTATGAAAAAATGTTAATGATATTCAGCGCTCCTAGAAGGGACATATTTCTTCAACAGTTCACCAATAACAGTCCAATAGGGTAGGTTCTCTTGTTCTTATATTCATGTTCACTTGTCCTAAATACCTCAAAGACAAAAAAGAAAACCAAACACTTCTCATGGGGCAGACATCATAAAGGTTTTCAAAAGTATTAGTAATAAGGTGTAGATACTCCATATCCTTTGGGGGCCTTCCGCTTAGGCCACAAGAAATACTGTAGTTGTGCTTTCATAAATCCTCCTTCGGTGCTGGTATGTGGTTTCTGGTATACCTCAAAGACATCAAAAGATGCTCCACATAGTGTAATACAAATAATTTTATTAAAATCCAATAAAACAGACACCTACCATATGATACCATGATTGGCCTTATGATCAAGGCTATTTATCAGCAAAATAGGTTGGAGGGAGGACCTGGGTAATCGTACACCAACCTTACCGATTGCCAGGTGTTAGGATCCCATAGCCAAACAATGGTATGCCACTTAACCAATGCGTTTTGTAAAAACCGTTATGATAACAAACCGGTGACTAACTTAATTGTTACACTATATTTGTTACCTTTATAATACATATAAACCGTTACCCTTAGCAACAAGGTTACCATAGTGATGTAAGCAGATACCTAACTCAGAGTTGTAAAGGCTCTCCTATTCACAGACACTTTGGAGGGCTGTAAACCACATTAGCATATGAATAGATGCTCTTGTATCCATTGTACATTGTGCCCCACATGTTGAACCTGTTCACTGGCTTGATAAGAAATAAACCCATATACATTACTATATGCTTCTCCAGAAATAAATCTATACTGCATGTCTATGCGGCCCCACATGCAGTATAGATACGTGTGAATCACTCGCTAATACGACTAATCTCCTAAGAATATATATATTGAAAAATACCACACAATATAAACTTTCAGGTTACTGACGGTTATCTTTCAGCGATAATCGCTATCCACACTTATAATAATAAACCTTTCTTTCGCATCTGAGATGCCATTATAAGTATAAAGAAATGATGCACATAGACACACGGTTATATTTGAGATCACAGATAGTATATTATATGGGAAAATGGTCCAAAAAGGGTAACAGATATTTACATGGTACTTACACAATACTGTTTAGACTATACACAGATTACAACAACCATAACAATTATACATGTAAATGAACGCAGGCCCAACACCATCCTAACACCAGCATACACACATGGATACAATTACCGCCACAGAGACAGGGGAAAAGAGTCCTCCTTGGATCACATCTTCTTGGTGTGTGTCTGGGAGATCAGAGAGAGCCTAAGAAACAGTATAGTTTGGGGAAAAGTAAGGGGGCGGGGAAATCAATCTTGGTTGGCATTGGCTAAAACAAAGAGACTGGGCCTCTCTTTATTGGCCCTCCTGTCCATAGGAGCATCTTCCTGTTCTCATGATGCATTTCCTTTAAATACTCCCTTTGTTTCTGGCCATGAGGCAAGAACCTGTTTTGAATTGATTTGTCCTTGGTGTCCCACATAATGATTCACTAGATTACACAGTTAAAATATATCTAAGGTCATGTATTGTGATCACATTACAATCACCATACTGACCTTGCGTCTGTGGCGGCAATTACAACATTTCTACATATAAAGTATGGACGATCATATTCCAATACTTTGGGGAATACACAAATGTACATACAAAAAGGAATATCACTATGATTTAGCCATTAATGCATTACGTCCGTCCTTGTCCGTGAATTTATGCTAATAAGACGCGACTGCGCCTGAGTATTGAGTAAAGGCAGACCGTAATACGCCAATGGCGTTTGAGGTGCAAATACGTTTTCCACAGTTTCAACTAATGGCTGATCTTCCTCAGGGTGTGATTTTTCTAGCCTACATATCAGTGTATTTATAGGGAGCAAGCAATAAACCACACCTACTTCCTCAATTTTACAGGATCCTGGGATAGGTGGACACAAACAAACTATAACATTAAGAATGGCTAATAATAAATATAGTTCTTAAACATAAGTTTGAATATAAAACGTTTCTATAATATTAAAAAAATTGTTCTAAATAGACTCCATATTACTTAAATGTAAATTCCTATAAATTGGAAGTTGTCATGGCTTTCAGCTTCCCAGAATGCACACCGCTGCCGGAATCACAAGTGCACGGCTAGCCCTGCATCTTTTCTACATTCTGGAGGCAATAGAATGCATCCCTAAGGGCCAGGAGTATCAGACAGAATTGTTCGATTAAGGATACATTAAAGAACAGGTAGCCATGACTCAACAGAACTTCATAATAAAGGATACAATGCTGATCACATTGATGAAACGATCCTAAAATTAGAAGACGTCCTCCAGGAACAATGACTCACATATGAAAATAATTCTTTCTACTTTTAATACTCAGTATAAGACTATAGAAAGTATCATAAAATATTGGCATATCCTACAAGCTGACTAAGTTTTGGAGGATGTGATACCAGAAAAAAAAACAAATTTCCATTTAGAAATTTGGGCAACCTCAAAGATCGACTAAAGTGCAGTGCCTGAAAAAAAGATTGGATTGTATAAAACAAAAGATTTCCATAGGTGTGGCTCGCTTGCTTTCAGGCCTCCTTGTCTGCACCTTGTGTCATCTCTCTGTCTTTCCCTCTAGACTGCAAGATCCTTGAAGTCCTGTTTTCAAAGCCCTCTTACTACCATCTATTCCCCATCTCTTCTTACTTGTGTTAATTAATTTCAATAAATGACAACCTGCCCCTGGTAGCATGAGGATAACTTCTCCTTTTTCCCTGCATTTCAGCTGTATTGTATATTAAGAACTGCTAGTTGTTACATGTGCTCTGTTTTAGTTCTGCAGTTACTGTTATGTTTAGTTCTCTGTACCGTGTGTTGTTATAATGGGGGTTATTTTGGTTCACTCTTTCTGACAAAAACCTTCTTAGATGGACAAAACCATGGAGGTTATTCTGGTTGGTGAAGCCAGTTCCGAATTCTTTCGGAGTGGACCGCACACCACGCTGTGCGGACATTGTAAGAACAAACGCACACAGGTCCTCCGCATTCGGACGGACTCGCTCTCTAAGAAGAGGGTGTGTTTTCGGACAACATCCAAAACGTGCGTGTGCGGTGGCCACACAAAGATTCTGCACGGTCTTACAGCGTCAGAACGGACGGGAAGCTGGCCGTACGCACCAATGCGGTGTATTTCCGCAAAACTCACGACTATTATCTGAACTCATAAATCTGTCACATGACACAATTATGCAATTAGGCTACCTCATAAAAAAGGTATTGTTTGTAATTGTAATCAATTAAATCCTATTTGATACTTAAACACATTACTACCACTTTACATTAACGCTTACATCATGTGAAGTGCTATTCAATCATTGTTACCCCTTTAAGTACCCCTTTAAGTAATGGTCCCTTTAGGCAGCAATGCTTCCAATTGAAGCAATGAAAAGGGTGTAATTAATGAGTAATGAGTAGAGGAGTGGATTGTATTGTGTTCAGCTGACAGTGCTTCAGGTGCGGGCGTACTAATTGGGCGAACCGAACCGAATTCCTAGCACATGAACAAGTGCTCTCCGCAAAGTGAAACTTGCTTATGAAGACCACATATTTCATGCGTGTTGGTTCGTTTGCAGTCGGTGTGCTGTCCGAATGCACGCCTACCAGAGTTCGTGCACTCCCTTGTGTACGCCCATATTTACACAAAGTTTTTCCCACTTTAAAACCACGCCCTTGTGTAAGTCCGAATGACTCATTTCCCGAGTAAATTCGGTGGACATTTCTGTACGGTATTAGTGAGAACGAGTACAGAGACCATGCGTGGCACATGCGCATAGCATTGCCTACGCATGCGCAGACGGCTAAAAAGCGCCCTCTGAAAGAATTCGGAAAGGACTGCATCGACCAGAATAATGCCCCATGTGCACTGCAGGAGGGGCAGAGGTGGGGTGTTTCTTCAAAGTGAGCTCTATATTGCAGTGTAAAAATAAAGCAGTCCGTACTTTCCCTGCACAGAGACAAAATAACTCACCCAAATCTAATTCTCTCTGCACATTTTATGTATGCCCCCCTGCAGTGCACATGGTTTTGTCCATCTAAGAAGGATAATAATAATACACCATACTATTTCCCATAGATATGACCCTGACACCATATTATGCCCTATGCAGTAATGCCCCTTACAAATGATACCACACAGTAAGTCAACACCAACTTTTAACCCTTTGAGTGCCGACATCTCTGAGAGATGTGCAAAATATCGGCTAAACAGGCCAGCGTGATTTACATTGGACCAATAAACACTTTTGAGGAATCCCATTCCTACCAATAAGATTGTGTGGTCATCTCAACAAAATGATGTACCCTTTGACCCTGATGAAGTCAACACCATGACGAAACACGTTGGATAACCATATTGTCTGATTGACTATTATGTGTATTTGATAAGAGGATCATTTTCTTTATCTTTTTTTGATTCACTGAACTTTACAGTAAAAACCTGTATGCACACTGTTACACCCTGAGGGCATTTTTATTAAATATTACTTGAATATATTTTATGCTAAATGCACACTCTGAATTCATTTGTTAATATAGCAACCGGGGGATTTCCTAGCAACCAGGACACACTCGGTGACAGGGTGGACGTGGTGACGTATGCACCTCAACCCGGAAGTGCGGGAGCTCGGAGAGGACGCCCTCGCTGGTGGACGGGGCTGTGATGTTGCTGTTTAGGTGAGTTACCTGTATTGTACTTTGGTTGGAGTTCTTGCTTGATAAAGGAGATACATCCAAATCGTTGCTATGACTTGAAAATACCTGGTGTATTGGTATTTTTTTCCCATGTATTGAAGCCCGAGTGAGTGCCGCTATCTGTGGATGTATTATGGTTCTTGGTGATTGCACCCCGGCCATTGCTACATGGATACGGTGTGCCGGTCCGTTAGACTATATATATATATATATATATATATATATATATATTTATATTTATATATATATGATAAAGGGACAACTGTGTCCCGAAACGTCGGTATACTTACCTGCTTCCGTGTCATTTGTTCACTCTATCAAGGGATCTCTACACTATGGAGCGCCTCTCTTATCTGCATGGGAACTACATGGGGTAATACAGGAACAAGTCCTCTCTACCAATCTTAGGGCAGGGTGTAATGATGTCCAAAGTCGCCAGAGGTGTGGGTTCCTGTTTGAATCCAGACTTTTTTGGTACTTCTTTCCTAGCACGGCGCCCACTAAGCTAATTGCTTAGTGGGCTATTCTGCGTAGGGAAATTGCATTGTATCACATTGCATGGGGCATTTTAGTGCTGTGCAATGCAATTTTTTTATGTAATTTATTCACTGCTCTGTGTACCCCAGGGGATCGCATCGCATCGCACCTCCCGCAAAATCGCATGCGGTCGCATGTGATTTTATAGGGTGTGCGATGGCATTACATTAGCTATACAATAATATGATTGTATGTCATACAAAGAGGTTTTAGGCGCCCCCCCCCCCCACTATCCACACCACCCTGAAGAGTGGCGAGCGCAGCGGAACGCGCCCTCCAACTTTTTCATACCCCCACTATCTACGTCGGCGTGGAGTTGATTTTATATAGTATGGCGAGCGCAGCGAGTCACCGAGCCCGAAGCGTGGCGAGCACAGTGAGCCCCACGAGGGGACGCAGAATACATGTAAAGTAATCCACGTCCCCTCGTGGGGCTCGCTGTGCTCGCCACACCTCGGGCTCGGTGGCTTGATACGCTCGCCACACTATATAAAATCAACTCCACACCGACGTGGATAGTGGTGGTATGAAAAAGTCAGAGGACACGTGCAGCCACCCCTCGCAATACTTCGGGGTGGCATGGATAGTGGGAGGATGCGTAAAACATCATTGTATGTCATACAATGATATTATTGTATAACTAATGTAATGGCATCGCACACCCTACAAAATCGCATGTGATCACATGCGATCTTGCAGGAGGTGCGATGCGATGTGATGCGATCCCCTGGGGCATACAGAGCAGTGAATAAATGACATAAAAAAATCGTATCGGATCGCACGGCACTACAATGGCCCATGCGATGCGATTTCACTACGTTAGCGTATACGTAGAAAATCTGGGCGCCGTGCTAGGAAACAAGTACCCTTTTTAAAAAAAAAAAATTTTAAGTATGAATCTGTATATGAAGCACAACAGTACTTTACATGAGAAGCTGCACCCGTCGCATGATAGCCTTCAAATACAAATTCAGACTTTTTCACACAAGGATACATAGGTTTCAGATATCAGAATAATTAGCATAGTCTTCTTAAGTGGCTTTGTCACATCACATTGCGGAAAAAATGATATGAAATCGATGCTTGGTGCAAGCAGAGATGCACCGGACCTGGAGCACGGAGAAGGGATCCTTGGCTTCACTGCAGCAATAGTTTAGGAGGATTCATCTGCAGCTTAAGAAATTCAAGAATTAAGATCCAGTACATAACACCAGATAAAGCTACATTGTTATGCCTACATTCAGACTACAAAATTGTTGTTAAGTCTTAAACAGTCCCCCAGACTATTAATAAGTTAGGCTGTGGTCTATAGGGCTTGGGCTGAGTTGGGGATATGCCATTTTGTATAGCAAAAATGCTGACATACTTTTTTTATTTTGGTTTTATTTCTATATGCAGTATATTATTATATTTTAAATCATTACTATAGCAAATGTGAAATTACTATGCAAGTTTAGAAAAATGTTTTTGTCTTTTGATTCAAATTCAAGAGATAAGTAATGAAAATAATATACTATTAAATACAGTTTTCAAGATTTCTTAGGTTTGTTTAACTGTGGTAAGACTCAATATACAGTATACAAATTATAAACCGTCCATACCATAATTTTTTAGCTACTGTACTATAGAAACTCTGGTTTTCCTAGCATGTTAAGTTATTATGTTTGTACTACTAATATTTCTTTTTTGGTCAATAGATAAATAGTGCTATGGAAAACATATAAAACAATATAACAGTAATTTACAAGGTAGATGTTGGCAAATGTTTTCTTTTATCTCAGGGGCAAAATTATCACAGTATTAGAACAAATACAGTGTATATAACATTTATAATACAGCTAAACCCATCTTGTATCTGGGCAAAAAAAGTCCTTTAAATAATACCTGGCAGTGTCTGCAAGCAAGGATTATATTCCTTAATAAGATAAGAGTATAGCACTTTCCGGCCACTTTCTCGTGAATGCCATAAAGTTTAATGTTCGGGTTATGTAGTGGAAAATATTTTAGGAGGAAAATTTTCCATTTCATTCTGCATATTTTCCTGCTGTAGAAATGTGAACCACCTGTAGCAGAGCCCAGGGGAACAGCAGAAGCAGTACAGATTGCCCATTAACATCTTGGACCCCTCCTGTTTGCTCTGAAGCCCAAACATTTTTCAGCAAACATTTCATGATCTCCTACACTAATTATTTGGAATTCATTTGTAATAAATGCCTTATGTTCCCTTTCTAAAGCACGCACATTTAAATACTTATACTGTTTGTGTGGTAATTACTATAAGCAAGCGCCACTAAAAGATTGCAAAGGAGGAAAGATAAATGTTGACTGTTGTTTATTTTAGAACTCATGACAAAGTAAATGAGTTCCAAGTTTATTTCCGTCAATATACTTTCCCATTAATTGTAGAACAGCTATTGCAGTTTGCTTAGCTACAGTAGAGCAAGATCTATCTAAATGGAATAAAAGCACATATTCAATAAATAAAAATATATTTTTACATTAATTAACAAATAAAGTATGAAATTCTGTTTCCGAACTATAAGTAAATCTTATGCATAATTATACAAATTCTTACATGTTTAATAAAACTTGCATTTATGCTATGGCAGAATTGCCATAATCTCAAATGCTGGATTATCTTGTTTATCTGTGTTAACCAGTATTAACTATAGGAAACTCCAGCACTAGATCAACATTACTGGGGCAATTCTATAATTTTTTTCCCATACTAACAGTTATCTATAGGTGGTCTGTAAATTCATAATTTGGTTAAAATTATATATATAAGTGGGTGATGACCCCAAGTGCGCCACAAGAGAGCAGCTACTCTATAAGTCACCCCTGTTAGCGGGAGATGAAAAGAGAAGTGTAGATACTGAAATATAGAGAGCGCTGAATTATATTCTACCACCTGGTTGACGTGATTTTACACAGCATAAAATAATGTGTACATCTTTAGATTATACAACAATCTTTTATTAAAAAATTAATTTTTAAAATGTCAAAACTGATCAGTTTGGTGGAAGTCTTGCTGGGTAGAAGTCTCCTCAAGGTACTGGCACCTGTTATTCCGACATCGGATCTCTGCTAACATTAAGACCCTTCCACTAAATTGTGTGATAGGTTCTTTTCCACATATGGCTTTCCGCCATCCTTGATCTATTTAAAGACACATTTCCTGGGCTTTTGCCACTGGACCTTTTTAACCATTAGTGTGGGAAGTTGTACTAAAAGTCGTCATTACCAGCAGTGATTGATTGTATACTGGTACTGTTTGTTCCGTGTAAAAGGTGAAACGCGTCGGGTTGTTTTTGGCGTCTTGAAGGAACGAATGCTTCTATGAAACGTGATGAAACACGTTGGGGCGTGGCTTCCCGACCTTGCTGACTGCCGTACACGTCTCCGTCCGGTGTTCCTGTAGATCCAGCAGC
Organism: Crinia signifera; assembly: GCF_055691185.1. NCBI lineage: Eukaryota > Metazoa > Chordata > Amphibia > Anura > Myobatrachidae > Crinia > Crinia signifera. Next base: position 156,687,335 of record NC_139219.1, on the reverse strand, counting down.
TGCGGTCTGTGTTCCGCCGAATGGTCTCGCTAAAGAAGCTCCCTGACATCTACCTGTGTTGAGCTGTGAGAACCGCTGATGTGATTTGAGCCCGTTTTCGGTGATATGCTGATTACAAGTTTCTAATATGTATGTGAGCTGCTTATTTTTTACACAGTAAAATCTGACATTTATATTTACATGGTGCGCTCCTTCTTTTCTCTTTTTCATGCCTGTACCATTGGAGGCTAGAGCAAGCCTCCTATGAAGTTGAGCGGCACTGACCTTCATATACTACTATTCTGGACGGAGATATAAATACTTGAGACGCTTTGCGCATTTGGTATTTTGTATGTATATATATATATATATATATATATATATATATATATATATATATATATATATATATATATATATATATATATATATATACAGTAGGAGCCCATCTCATCTATCTTCCTCGGGCCATGGCTCAGGATGGCTAGCCATGGCTATTCTATTGTTCTCAGCTGCAATACAATACATAGAACAATAGAGTAGGGGATTAGCAGAGTAATCCAATTACTCACTTAATCCTATTATAGAGATAGATGGCAGTGGCTCCATCTGTGTGTATGTATATATATATATATATATATATATATATATATAGAGAGAGAGAGAGAGAGAGAGAGAGAGAGAGAGAGAGAGAGAGAGAGAGAGAGAGAGAGAGAGAGAGAGAGAGAGAGAGTCTTATTGTTTGTCTCCAAAACACTGCCATCTGTTAGCAGCCAGTGAAACTACATTTCTTTCTCACACATGCACAAACACAGAGGCAATCCAAAGGTAGCAAACTAGCTTTCAAAGCATTTGCTTCAAGTGGGTTTACTAGTCTTTAATAACAATCAACTTGTATAAATGGATTTACAAAGACTACAACCTTAAAGTAACCAGTGGTTCACCGCTTTAATACCACTACAAAGCCCTTTAAAATGTTATCATTCATTATAATGAGAAGTGAGCTGCGCAGTGGCTTGCCAATTCACTCCCCTGCCTGCAAGACAGAGACCTAGCGTGATGTCACCCTGCTATTGGCAGTTGAACATCAATTCATGCCAAATGGATTCTTCAAGAAGCCTGATGGACTATTCTTCTTAGCTGTCCCACTGTCTTTAGGCCCTCATATGTAAAATTACTACCCACCTCATTGGCAAAAGACCCAACCCCTAGGCGCAATAGCTCTCCATTAAATTGCCCCACCACCTAATGGTAATAGATCCCACATGTGCAGTATAAATTTCAGTTAGAAATGCAGAAAAATGGTGCAAATTTAATAGGGTCAGCTGAAACTCACTGTGGTCACATCCCATTGAATTACACCAGTTATGTAGGGTTTTTATTATTATTATTCAAGTGCAACTGGTGGGCATTTTAAGCTTTTTACTACATTGTTCAGAATGTATTTATTAATGTTTTGCTCCACTGGAAGTTAACATGAAGGAGCAAAATGAATCTGTAGGAGTCACATCATGAGGCCTCAATGTTACTTGGATGGAGAAGATTCAGAGATCTCCTCTCCCAGCCGGGAGAAAATAGAAAGGCTATTGGAGCTGTCCAGCTAACTAGTTCCTGAATGAAATGGTAGCAAAGTGGGAGGCTGTATTATTAAAATATCATATCAATTCATTCATGCTCGGCACGCATAGGAAAATGCCCTGACAAAATATAATTAAGGAGAGAGCCAGCCTTCACTCCATGATAGAGACTTTTGTTTTACCTCAAAACCAGCTTAAATATAGAGCCTCCATTACAGTCAGCACGATAAAGACTAATATTTACTACAGAGCTAGAGCCTTCACTACAGAATATCTTCACTTGTTTGCCTTGAATATAAATTAAAACTTATTTAATGGACCAAAGAAGCATATACTTATGCATTACTTGGATCAGAAGATCTGACTATAGTTATAAATGTTCAGCAAATAGTTCAGTCACAGTTCAGCAAAATGATATCAAGGATTCACTACAAAATAAAGTGAGTTACACAGTGACCCTATGAAGTAGTGAGGCAGTTAAATCATCATATATTGGTATAATGTTAAGGTCTGAGGAACCTTATTCTCTCCCTGTTTTAACAAGTTATGAGCAATCAAAGGTGTTATTGAGAATAACAGTCATTGCTGCGTAACCCTTTGAGTGCCAAGTGAATTTGTCAAAATAGGTGTGAAAATTGCCAAACAAACATCTTCATTCATCATAAGGGCCTGTAACATTTACCTTATATAGAAAAATGTAATCTTTCTTACACATTTTTATTTGAATTTGTATAACAAATGGGAGTGACGCTGGCATATCTTGTGGATATTTTGAACATCTCTCACAGAGATGTTGGCATTCAAAGAGTTAACACTGTAGCAGCTTTATTAGCCCACTATAAAAGTTATTCTGCAGAATTCTGCAATACCCCTATTACCCCAGACATGGGTCTGACCTGTGATTTGGAAAATGGGAACATGTTTTGCAGGTGTAAATGCATTTGCATACAACTCTGCGTAAGGCCATGCATTTGTTGATTGGTGTACTGAATGCTTTAGCATATGTTATTCCAAACTTGTTGATCATTTCCTCAATGTACCTTTGTTGGTCTATAGTAATAGCTATATCACTCAGGTTTTGTATGATCACCAGTCTCAGAATTAATACTTGGTGCACTGGCCAAGGTCTTTGAGTTTGAACTTGTCACTTAGGGCCTGGTCCAGAGGTGCTGTTGAGCATTGTTTTGCTTCTGTTCATGTACAAAAGGTCTAATAAATTCTTACTGTAAAAGCAGGAACCTAAGTGTGTGATCATCCATAACTATACGATATCACTATGATTACAGAAGGCATCTGCAATCCATGTGTGTTTCAGAGTAGCAACTTGGATTTAATCTGAAGTCATTGCAAAAAGAGTAGGTGTCGTGAGCATGTTATGGGCACTGTAGCAACAGTGGCCATATTTGATAAAAGTTACAAGGAGTTGATGAACCAATGGTCCATTTATGGCAGAGTCATCAGATCCACCAGTGCTATTGAGCACTGCTCAAATATGCAAAGTGGATATTGCAGGATTTGCACAGTCCATCACATGGTAGTGCACAAGAGGAATGCTCAAGCTGATGTATGCATAGCTTTGCACAAGCAAGTCCATGAGAATTGCAGCTGTGCATGGATTACATATTTGTTAGAATCTGGACCTTAGCAACAACTTTACAGATACCTAAATGTCTTGACCTGCATTTAGTCTATCTACATATTCATGTATGATTAATAGAATTTTCTCTCTACATCCAGTAATCAGTATTTAAATGAACAAAGCTCATCTGCAACAGTAAACTATCTTGCTTGAAGTATTAGTGGCCACTTTATTTTAGCCCATACAATGATTCATCTAAGGTATATAGATGGAGCACGTCTCGGCCAGCTCTGGGGCTCGCCAGAATGCCCCCGCTGGTGAGAGCATCCCACACACACGCGCGTCCCAGTTTCCAGGCAGTGGGGGACGCAAACCCTGCCCGTCTCTGCTTCAGGGAGACAGGAAGGGTTAGAGGAGGTGTGGGGAGGTGGGAGCGCTCGACGGGGACCAGCAGTGAGGTGGTGGGGACCAGCAAGGAGCTCCGTTGGAAGGGGACGTGCGAGCACATCCCCTTACGGTGGCTGAAGGGGGCTGGCGGTTGTCGATCCAACCACCAGACTTCCGCTAGATGAAGCAGGCTCCATCTGTACAGTAGGTTTCCCTCTGGAAAAGTAAGAACATTTTAATGTTCTGACGGATCCATGTAAATTTCTTCCACTAGCTCATTGTTTAAGGGTGTTAAATTTAGGCACTAGCAGGGAAGGTTAGGGTCAGGCTGTAGGGCATAGGAGGTTAGGCTGCTGAAAGGAAGTGCTAAGGGTGGGCATACTTATCTGACCCCATTGTGATTCCCTCCTTTTGCCAGCTTTGGTATTTGGACAATTGGCATCCTGACCCTCAGTCATCCATATGTATTCCTATTGGAATATGCTGTACTTTAACTGCACCAGCTAATTGTTTTTCCTATGGTTATTTTTAATGTAGAAAGAGAAGTCCAATAAATGAATCTCTGTGATGTTATGATCACCTGTGACATTAAGATTTAGCCTTCTGTTGTCAATAAATTCTATAAAAGCTCTGTACTCTGACTGGGTCTGAATTATGACGATGATGATGATGATGATGAAAACAAATAGTTTTATATTTTCCCAGCATTGTTGATTCTGATGAAGGAAGTTCCCTTCCTACACTCATGTAAAGATTTGCATACTGTACAGTGGTGTGAATTTGTAAACCATTTCAATTTCTGCGATATATAGGAAGTAAGAAGTACTTACAGTACAATGGAAAAGGAAGTAATTCTATGTCAATATGTAGTTAATGGGTTTAAGTTGGAAATCAATTTGGTGTCTGTCCAATGTTAGATCTTTCTCTGGTATTTTCCCAATAGATAATATCCATTTTCTGTGTACAGAGTAAGATGACATCAATCATAATTTAATCTTAATGTATGTATAAAACTGGGGTTACTCTGAATGCAAAAAATAAATTATACATTTACATATAACTATGTACCTTATTTAATGAACGTAGCACATGCAGTATTATACTATACTCCATCAGAGAGTCATAGATTAAAGAATTCTTCTAGACTAGTGAATTTATTTAGCTTTCTGTAGCAAATGATTTATGTTGGTAATGTTTTATGTTTCCATAAAATGGATTTAAAATGTAGGAATGATTTTTATTGCAATAGTTAGATATTTTAATATATTTTATATCTATATAAAAATTGTTTTTTCAACCATTTTGTTTTATAGTGTGCAAAATTACAGTAGCCTATACTGTATATTGGTATCCTCTAATGATACTGCACACTGGTTTGCATTGTTCTTGAAATTACAATGCATGGAAACTTTATATATTATGGTCTACAGTAATGTAATGAGTCTACAGCGATGGACTACTTTTCCAAAACAAAACATGTAAACTTTTGTAAATACTGTCCCTTTGGCAACAGAAAAAACAGTTCCCATTAAGCTGTGTACACACGGGGGCGATAGGGGCTGAAATCGCTGGGAATATGGTTGCTGGCGACCATATTGCCAGTGATGGGAGTGTGCTCCGGCGATAAATCGCTGGGTGCGCGCTCTCGTTTTCAGCCCCATTCTAATTGCTGGTCGCAGGAGCTTGCTCCTGCAACCAACTGATTACCTCTGCGGCACCGCCCGGCAGAGGTTCCCTTTAATCAGCAACCAACTCTGGCCACTGATGAAAAGGAGAAACTGAGCAATATATCTCCCCCATGTGTACGGGGCTTTAGTACTATACCATACCCTCCAACATGACCCATTCCATTCGGTACACAATGCTCTGTTCCTGGACTTCCCTGGTAATGTATGATTGCCAGCACCTGTGTGGAACTAGGTAATTGAAGAGAAGGGTGTTTCAACACAGGTGATGACAATCATACATAACCAGGGATGTCCAGGAACAGAGCATTGTGTACCGAATGGAATGGGTCATGTTGGAGGGTATGCTATACAATACAATGACTATTATTTTTCGTAACCAATCCTTTCTTTCAATTACTTTTACACATGGATTGCATTAACTAGCACAGTCCAGGGGGTTAAATATCACCTTGCACTGTGTGGTAGCACCTGCAGGAGGTAACTCACTTACTCATGGAAAGAACCTGAGGCATGTTTTTTATCTTTCCAGTTATTGAATATGCCTGACCTTTAATCCTTAGTGAATTTGCATTTCTTTTGAGTTTCTAATATTTAAAAGATGGTGAGTTTTTCAGTTCAGACTCTAATGTCCCTCGCATATACTATAGAATGATTATTGCCATCACAGCTTAGTAATAAGCATAATACATTTGTCAATTTGAAAATCTAAAAAAAATACTAGTTAAGGAGAGGGGGCAGCACTTCTAGTACTGTACATAAAAAAACAGGAAAGTCTAAATGATTTACTTTATCTTTGTAATTATCCTTGCTATTTCCTTGCTCTTTCCTATTTTATAAATTAGCAACCTTTTAATTATGATAAAGAACTTCATGAAAACATCTTTCAATTCAAGATTTAATAATAATATTAATAATATTAGCATTTTAGTGATTATTATAATAATTGCATTTGATTTCTTCTAACAATAATGCAATATCAGCATTTGTAATTATGCATGCATTAAAGTATTGGCAAGCATCAATGTTCCAGGTTAGCTATGGTACAAACCATATGGAAACTGTTAATGAAAAACAAATTGCTGCAGTATAAAACAAATACTAGAGTATACTGTAGCAATAATGGAAACCAGTTTCTCACTACTGGGTGCCCATAAAATGTAATAAAAAGCATATCTTTTTTTATTTTCTTTATTGTTATTTTTTCCACTCTTCTGGGTGTAATGTACTAAGCCTCAACAAATGATAACAGGGAGAGTTACAAACTACCAGCCAATCAGCTCCTAACTGTTATGTTGCATCACTGCCTGTACCATGGCAGTTAAGGAATTGGCTGGTTTTTTATCTCTCTACTGTAGATAGTGGATAAGTAATGTAGCAGTGTCCGATCAAGATTGAATGTATTTTCTGCATAACAGATTATAGATATGGAATAATGGTTAGCATTACTGCCTCCCAGCAGTAAGATCCATGGGTTCACCAATTTTATGTACCCCTAATTTATTTATTTTGCTGACACACTTGCTTTTTTAAAAACATTTTTTTTTAATGCATACAGCCATCTGACACACACAGGGGTTTATTCTGCTTGGTACGCTGGGACCGTATACGGGCGGATTGTTTTTTTTTTTAATCTGCGCATGCGTAACTTTCGCAATGCACATATGCGGCGACCTCACACCGCTCACGGACGGGTCTCTCCATGCGAAAAAACCTGTCCGCAAGAGTACGGTCATTGTGGGCAGCATGTGGGCGTTTTTATGGGAGCGGCCGGAATAATGAGGAAAACTGGGCGTACACGGGGGTGTGCACACAAAATGTACAGTGCCACAACCGCCTCGATCGGCGAACGCACCGTGCATATTGGACCAAAAACAGGCGGATGCCAAAGCTATAGACACAGATAAGTGAACGAATAAAATGCGCATCCAGCTGCAGGACAGTCAAATATTATATCTATCTATCTATATATATATATATATATATATATATATATATATATATATATATATGCTGCAGTCTGTCTGGGGATACACTCAGCTCCTGGTTCACTGAATTGTACTATTGAAATTCGGTCTGGAAGCTGTCTACCTTAAACCGGTTGTTTAATATTGACATTCATCAATGAGTGTCTACCTCTCCATCCAGCATTGAGTTTGATTCCTGGTTGCTATGGAGCCTACTTTCTTTTTCTGACTAAGATCAGATAGAGAATTTGATGTTATCAGCCCATGTACAACGTTTTTTCTAAATTAACTTCCATTGAGAACCTCAGTTTATGGTTTATAGACCAGATTAGATCCAGATCACCCCTGAGGAAGTCCTAACGGACGAAACGCGTAGGGTCGTATCTGTACAACTTTATTCCGGTGTCGGATCATCCTTTTGGATCTATTGTTCGATTTTATGTAATGTTTTATTATTGAATTGAAATTCTATGTATTATTAACTGTAATAAATACAGATTTTTAACAGTGTGTAATTTCTGTGGTGGAGAAATTATATTGGGCGCACTCCTATTCTCTTTTTCTTGTCTCTATTTGTATCTGCTGTGCCTTTATTAGCAGCAAGGCACTATAGAAGTGCTGCCCCAACATTAGCGCAGAAAAAAGGCCACACACCCCTTGTTGTGTATATATATATCTATATAGATATATATATATATCTATATAAATATAGATATATATCTATATAGATATATATCTATATAGATATAGATATATATCTATATATATATATATATATATATATATATATATATATATATCAATTGAGGAACACACTAAGTATGCTGAACTTTGCATTACCAATATATGCTTGTAAGGGAGAAATGTACTATGTAAGCCCAGCCGCCATCCGCCATCCCCCGCCAGCCGCCATCTGATATTGGTAAGCCCAGAATCGCCAGCCGCCATCCCCCGCCAGCTGATATGCGACGGCGCTTCCCCCGGGTCCCCGCCGGCTTGTCGGCGGTCACCCAGGGTCCCCACCGCCTCCCCGCACCCCCCCTAACCCTGTCCGTCTCCCTGAAGCAGAGACGGACAGGGTTCCCGTCGCCCTGCCGCCCGGAAACTGAGTCGCAGCAGATGGAGCGCCTCGCTGCTGGCGGATCGCCAGCGGAGACAGTCTGGCGATTCGCCAGCAAGAGGGAGCCTGGCTCCATCTGTAGGTCTGGTGGAAGATCATTCTCCGTTCAGCCGATCTACTAACGGGTGTGGTATGGGACTCCGACAGTCGGAATCCCGACAGTCATTATCCCGACTGCCTTGAGTCAGACAGCATGGCGAGTGCAAAAAAGACCCTTGCGGGCTCGCTGCGCTCGCCACGCTGCGGGCAAGGTGGCTAGCTACGCGAGCCACCTATTCTATTCTCCCTCTATGGGGGTTGTGGACCCCCATGAGGGAAAATAGCTGGTGGCTGTGGGGCACCCGGCTGTCGGTGTTTTGACAGTCGGGATCCCGTCTTCGGCTAAATGACTGTCGTGGTCCCGACTGTCGGGAACCCGTCCGGCACCCCTACTAACATAGATAATAAAAGAATAGGTACTTCATGTATGCAAGGACCCAATGACCATCCTGTTATGAATTGTTTATTCTTGTGAAGAGTACCTTTAACCTATTCTTGTGATCCGGTATGTAATCCATTTAATAATTATATGTCATTTCAAATGATATATTATTTGATTGCCATTCCACTTCTGATCACCTGTTCTCATCTTCTCGCTTGAAGTCTTTCTTTGTATCATGTTAATAAAATCATGAATTATGTAGCCGAACAAGTATTGTACTGGCTTATAATGAAGTCCAATTTTAAAATAATTTTTTTAAGAAACACTCAATTCTGTTTTGGTAACAATTTTAAGGCTTGATTGATCTATATCGTATATAAATATATATATATATATATATATATATATATATATATATATACATATTTTGAAATCAGGGCACTCACCAAGCAGCAATATTTCAAGTGCTTTTTTATTCCATCATGTTCATTTATAGTAAGCCGATGTTTCGGACCTGTTATAGGCCCTTAATCATGGCGTCCTGTGTCCCACATAGAAGGCAACTGATCTACAAGCCACAAACAACACACCTATATAGGGCAGTAATTAAGCCAATTCAATCCACCTGCATAGACAAGGAATACCCAATTTCATGTATTTCATATCAGCACATAACGGGTTAATTCCAATCTCACAGGACACAATACCAGAATTAGAAATAGATGGTCTAAATTACAAGTGTATCGCTGTGAAAAAACAGTATAAAAGTATTAAATAACATACCCAGCGCATAATAATCAGATCACAAAGTGACCACTAACTTCCGGGTGGGCGGTGACAATCAACCTGTCATCAGTGACACTATCAGGCATTACACCAATAGCGCCATCAATCCCCTCCATAGTGGGCCGTCATACTCCCCTCATAGGTCAGTGAGTTAAACACTATGATGCGCCCTTCTCCAATATGGCGCCTCAACATTCAGCTTATCACTGCGCATGTACCATCAGCGGTGCATCACTCTGGATCCATCTAGTGATGCGCATCACACATGTGCGTCATCACGTCTCCACGCAGTGTGCGTCCCTCCGTAGTATGTCGCACTGTCAGCGCATGAATCAGCCTCATTTAGGAGATGGGCTGTCCTGGCGTCAATGTGCGTTCCAACACACTGGAACGCAAATCCGGAAGTGTATATTCATAGCCAATGGCATGTCTAGAAAAATCTGTTTTAGAAAAAACGTATCCCCATAGGTAGATTGTTCATGGCTTGCAGTCAATATACCAATAAAACAACATACATAATTACAAATAATATAGACATACATACATAGACATACTTAAAAAGAGCAAGGTATACTATTATGGTCACATCAATATTTCTCTAACTAAGACACTCTCCACTATCTAGGGTAGATTAGTAATCTAGTAAACCTAAATAAGTATTCCCTAAATATTATATAGCTCTATTTAGTGTCGCACATCCACCTATGGGCCAGCAGTGGCCAATATTTCAAATGTTTGAAATATTGGCCACTGCTGGCCCATAGGTGGATGTGCGACACTAAATAGAGCAATATAATATTTAGGGATCTATATGGTTTACTAGATTACTAATCTACCCTAGATAGTGGAGAGTGTCTTAGTTAGAGAAATATTGATGTGACCATAATAGTATACCTTGCTCTTTTTCAGTATGTCTATGTATGTATGTCTATATTATTTGTAATTATGTATGTTGTTTTATTGGTATATTGACTGCAAGCCATGAACAATCTACCTATGGGGATACGTTTTTTCTAAAACAGATTTTTCTAGACATGCCATTGGCTATGAATATACACTTCCGGATTTGCGTTCCAGTGTGTTGGAACGCACGTTGACGCCAGGACAGCCCATCTCCTAAATGAGGCTGATTCATGCGCTGACAGTGCGACATACTACGGAGGGACACACACTGCGTGGAGACGTGATGACGCACATGTGTGATGCGCATCACTAGATGGATCCAGAGTGATGCACCGCTGATGGTACATGCGCAGTGATAAGCTGAATGTTGAGGCGCCATATTGGAGAAGGGCGCATCATAGTGTTTAACTCATTGACCTATGAGGGGAGTATGACGGCCCACTATGGAGGGGATTGATGGCGCTATTGGTGTAATGCCTGATAGTGTCAATGATGACAGGTTGATTGTCACCGCCCACCTGGAAGTTAGTGGTCACTTTGTGATCTGATTATTATGCGCTGGGTATGTTATTTAATACTTTAATACTGTTTTTTCACAGCGATACACTTGTGATTTAGACCATCTATTTCTAATTCTGGTATTGTGTCCTGTGAGATTGGAATTAACCCGTTATGTGCTGATATGAAATACATGAAATTGGGTATTCCTTGTCTATGCAGGTGGATTGAATTGGCTTAATTACTGCCCTATATAGGTGTGTTGTTTGTGGCTTGTAGATCAGTTGCCTTCTATGTGGGAAACAGGACGCCATGATTAAGGGCCTATAACAGGTCTGAAACGTCGGCTTACTATAAATGAACATGATGGAATAAAAAAGCACTTGAAATATTGCTGCTTGGTGAGTGCCCTGATTTCAAAATATGTGGATTTGGACCATGTTGGAGTAACATGTGCCTGATGGGAGCACCGCCTATGTTGATCTTTTGATCGTGAGTGCATTGGAAACAATATTGTGTATATATATATATATATATATATATTTTGTTAAGTCATATACAGTAGATTAATCTTTGTATACATCATGTGACAACATATTGTAACAATTTTTTTTTTTTTTAAATATAATGACATCCACTATCCAGAATATTCCAGGGGCGTATAAGAGCCCAAGACCCCCCCCCCCCCCCCCCCCGATCAAGCAAGCCATAAAAGTATGGAAAGAAGCCAATAAAATCTGTAAATACGATTCTATAGACCCCGATCACCCACTCGGAGACCGACAGATGCTAGGGGAATAAAAAATAAATAAAAAAATATATAATGACATTTACATGGACAGTGTTCTTTTTTTTTAAATGACCCAAATACTTTTAACCATATTACAGCATATGTCATTATGTCTAGCCTAATTGCATGTGCTTTATATATAAACACCAGCTATGTTAAGGCTGATTGCGTAAAGGATTTGTATTGAGCCAAATCATTTAATTAATGACAAAATAATGAAAGTTTTTTCAGCTGCATCAATTACTAAAATCCAAAAGTTACTTTATGACTCTTTTTATCCAGTACACATGTAAGACATTATACTAGTGTAATATATGGAATGGACAATATATTGTATTAACTTACATTCCTTTAAGTAAGATTGTAGAGCAGAACATTTTTTACAGGGAACGCATTTGAGGCCTGATTCAGACCGCTTAGCGATTTCCACACTTTTGCACATGAGCGCTTGTTCCATGAAACACTGATCACCGGAGATCGCACTTTCAGTCCTGGTGGGGGGCAGCGACAGGGTGGCGACTCGTCATTGCGGGGGATGGGACGATGCATTTTGAGGCAGCTGTTTGGACAATGCCGATATGTGACATCACACTCAGCTGCTGTGACCCGGAACATGGACGACATGTACCTGGCTGCACAGTATGTTGCTGTGTACTCACATTTTTGCAGGCATATTGCGGGGCGAGACCCAACATGCAGGGAGCAGCCTTGCCTTGTGCTGGGCACCTTCGCATCCTAGCACCTCTAATTGCAGTTTTGTGAAGTTTTGCTAACCTGGAATGGCTATCCCCTTTTGCCAGGAGTGTTGGGTAGTGTTGGGCACAAATAAAATGGTTTACAAAACATATATGCTATATAGAGCCTATACTGTTTAGTAAAATAATCACCTACCATGGGGGATTACTGATAGATGTTAGATAGAGATAAAGAATTTCTCAATCAAAATTGGCACTACTACCTACAGTATGTAAAACTGATATCACTTTGCATTCTCTGAACATATGTGACCTGATGCTGAAAGAAATCTTCTTTACTTTTGCCTGTTCTACTCAGCATCTGACCCAGACATATCTGGTGAGTACCAGGATATTCATGTGACTATGTACTATATGAACTTGTGACAGTCCTTCATTTTTGTATTCTGGTACTTGTAGACTACAAATGCCATTATGCACATGGGCATTAGTGCAGACAAACATTTGCAGCAACAAAAGTGTGCAATTCAAGTATATGTATAGTAATATAAGCAATACACTGTAATGCATACAATGGTGCCACCCCACTGCTGTAGGTAATAAAGTAATAGTGCCAATCCCTATATGTCGTCAAATGATAATATGTCATGTTATAAATTAATACAGGTCCCATTCAACTAAATAATCAGTTAATAGTGGTCCCATGAGATAAGGGACTCATTAAAATGATTGCATTAATATAGGGTCTGAGTTGCTCAATATGCCAAAAATAGAAGCATCTAGTGAATACTTGCATACTGCTCGTTCGCCCAGGGCTGAGGGCAGGGGGTTGCCGTGGGTACAGCTGTCCCAGGCCCTGGCCTCTGGAAGGACCCCGGCAGCTCATTTTGCCCACGGCGCCACACTCCCACCTCTCGCCAGCCAGCCAGGCAGGCAAGCACTCACACCACACAGGGCAGCCCGCAGAGCGCTGAGCCCAGAACACAGAGGGGAAGCACCGATTAGCATCATCCGGGCGCTCCCCTCTGTGTCCCAGGCTCAGCACTCTGCAGGACTATGCACGACCAAGGAAATGCCGAGGGGATGAAGGAGGGTGACGCTGCACCGCTGCCACCGCCACCAGGTGAGTAATTGAGGAGGGGGAAGGCAGGGGGGAGAGGGGAAAAATCAGTCCCGCGCCCCAAAATTCCTGGTGGTGGCCCTGTGTTCGCCAGACCATGTATATCCTTCTTGACAAAGGATCTTTGATCCATGAATGGCTGTTTCTCGTACATACAGAAAAATTGTTTTTTTTCTATTCAGAAACCATTTGTCTACATTGTGAATGCTTAGAAGAGATCTCATGCAGTATATACGAGGGCTTGGGCTGTACATTTGCCTCCATAGGGGATTAGCACCCCTTGTGGCAGCCAAGGGTGGTGGCGTGCGGTGGGGTGAGGCAGGTGAGGCACAGCCTTTTCTGTCATACTAGCGCATTTGCCGGTGTTTTGAAGTATGTCAAAAATATAATTAATTTATAAAAAAAATCTTATTTTTATTATTCTAATAATTTTTATAGTCAAAACGCTGGAGTAAAAAGTCTATGGCAGGTGAGGCAGTGCCTCACCTGGCTACCTTTTCTGCACATCAAAACTCAGTGAATCTCCAGCAATACACACTGCTGCACATGTGTATAATGCTGGTATGTACCTCATGGATCATGTATTGTGTGCATATCTCTCTCTGGTACTTGCTAGGGACTCTTGAGCCATTTACTTCACCGCACGTCTATGGATTTAGGGGTGTATTAATAATTGTATTATTTTTATTGATTACTTATAAGTTCTCATTTGATAATAGCTAATTTAATGAAGTAATAAAAAAGCCAATAACTGACATTTTTATTATGTATACATATTTACTAAGTAGGACAGATTACAGGGGCAGTATCTGCATGTCCTATGCATTGTCACTCTATTCAAGATGTAATATGGTAACGTACAGTACAGTGGATATTTTGCAGTTACTGATACATTTCAGGCTGACAGTACTATCACAAGCATCCAAGTGCCTCCCCCAAACATGTGCCTTGTTAGTGCTTTTACAAAACTGGTTCAGGTTTGCAGAGAGTTTGCTGTATATGTGCAGTCACATATACAGGAATTGCATTCAAGATTGTTTTTTTTTTTGTTTTTTTTTTACTGTCGCAGTTTAACAGGAATCATGCCTGCTTTGTTTTATCATGTTATGGGAGAAATAAATATCTTCTTTTTTGTTTTGACACAAATAGCCATTTAATTTAATACACTGCTCAAAAAAGAAAGGGAACACTAACAGAACACATCCTAGATTTGAATGAATGAAATATTCTTAATTAATACTTTGTTCTTTACATAGTTGAATGTGCTGACAACAAAATCACACAAAAATTATCAATGGAAATCAAATTCATTAACCCATGGAGGTCTGGATTTGGAGTCACACTTAAAATTAAAGTGAAAAACACAATACAGGCAGATCCAACTTTGATATAATGTCCATAAAACTCAAAAAAGTCAAAGTGAGTCTCAGTAGTGTGTGTGTGGCCTCCACGTTCCTGTAAGACCTCCCTACAATGCCTGGGCATGCTCCTGATGAAGTGGTGGATGGTCTCCTGAGGGATATCCTCCCAGACCTGGACTAAAGCATTTGCCAACTCCTGGACAGTCTGTGGTGCAACGTGGTGTTGGTGGATGGAGCAAGACATGATGTCCCAGATGTGCTCAATTGGATTTAGGTCTGGGTAATGGACTGGCCAGTCCATAGCATCAATGCCTTTGTCTTGCAGGAACTGCTGACACACTCCAGCCACATGAGGCTCAGTAATTTCAACTAATTACCCCTTTACTGTACAGATGGTGGGAGATGGGGTGGGAGAAGGGGGCACTGGGCTGAATGAAGGGGCTCTGATACATAACTTCCAGGGTGGTAGAGTATGTTTAATACGCAGAGGAGGGGTGTATAGTGGAGTGGGCTTATTATTCATAATTTTCTGGTGGGAGGACAGCTTGCTTGACTGCAGATATCTCCAGTTCCCAGAAATAGATTTCTTCAAATTTTTGAATTGAATTAAAAACTAGAGAATCCCACCTACCAAATGGTACTGGGGACTAGGGGATCAGAGTTCAGGAGGCAGAGCAATCCGCCAACGAGTATATAAAACTACATACCAGGTGTGTGGAGCTGGAGCAGTAACCAGCTGCTGGAAGGCTGATATCTCTGGTTCTGGGCACAGTAGAGACAAGCTACTAGTGTCCTTCAGAGAGGGAGAGTCTTAGCTTATGGACTATACCCTCCGAAAAACCCTGTCAGACAGAACCTGAAATATCTGACTGGGAATAGCAATTACCAGGGTTGGATGGGGACCACTGCTTTGAAGTCAGATCTCTCCGGTTCCCAATGGCCTATTTTTAAAATTATTTTACCCATGGAAAGAGGGGACCCTCAGCTTTCAGCGTAGGGCCCTCAGACTCCAGGGGGGGTTTCTGGGTACTCAGAAACCCCCCCTGTGTGTGCTACTGGGTAGGACCCTTGTTGAGGGGCAGTATAAACAGGTATTGTAAGCCAGGTCATCTGACACAGGTCTGTGTAAAGCAAAAGGACAGCCCAAACCTCATAAAAACAGCATCCAGTGGGTGTTTGGGAGGTTGGGGGACAGGGCGCAGGCATTCTCTGTTGCTGTCTGCCCTGCTATACAGGTTCCAGAATGAAGGTGTATGGATGCGACATACATTTGCACAGCATCCCTTCACTTTACAGAAATTGCGGCTGGGCGAGTTTGCTTCCAGCATGACATAGGAGGCCTGGGGGTTCCGATCAGAAGATTTCTGGCTCTTGTATATGATATTATCTTGAAGCACCAGCCTTAAATATACTGCACCCATGTGTGGTGTGAACAGTGCTGACACGGAGCATATCCTGAGTTGGCAACACAGTGGAAATGGAGTAAATCCCATTGTTCCAATCTGGGTCAGACCTGGGATTTTGGTGGAAAAGCGTTAAGACTGTCAGTAACAATTACAGAACACACAGATTCTTTAATGATCGGACGGGGACAAATTGTGCCCCGTTCCGATGGTGGGGGGATCTGCGCATGCGCATATTTGCACATGAGCAGACACCAGGACCGAATGGCTCGCTGGGATGTTCATTTTGGCGAGGGTCAGCGGCGGACGGGGGCGGAAACATGGCTGGAGCAGGGGAACATCCAGCATTTTATGGGTGTCAGATGCCTGCTGGGGGAGGGCAGCTGACACCACATGACTGATTCTTAATCTGGCCATACATAAGAAAGATCTATCTTAAGATCGATTGCGCTCATGATTGTGTACAATTTCCCTTGAAATCCCCAGCAGTCCTTGTTGGTTTTTGGACACACAATCTACTCACAATCCATCATACAATCAGTCATACAATTCATCTGCTGCATGATTGTATACACAAGATGTGCACACAATCTGCATACAATCCATCATACAATCAGTCATACAATCCATCTGCTGATTGATTGTATGATTGTGTACACAAGATGTGCACACAATCTGCATATAATCCATTTTACAATCAATTGAGATTGTATGATTGGGTACAATATCTTAAGGTGGCCATACACACGCAGATTTATCTGCAGATCTGTCTGGTTGGAACAAAAACATGGTTATGGATGAGAGCAAATGACAGTTGACCATTTGCTTGGAAATGCTGGAAAACTGACAAACTGTCACTCACCCATAACCATGTTTTTGTTCCAACCAGCCAGATCTGAAGATAAATCTTACTAGTGTATGGGCACCTTAATGTATGGCCACCTTTAGCGAGCCTTGCTGAATCAGGTCCATAATGTAATGCCATAAAAGTAATCCTGCTAAGCTCTCTCCTAGAAGTATGCACTGGTACAGCAAACTGTATATAGCTTAATATAGAGCAATCTAACTCTGCATTGGATACAACCAGTTGTTTGAGTGTCAATCTTTAGGTAGTGACATATGAATTGTTCTAGATAAATCCACATCTAAAAATTGGAACAATAAGATGACAAAATGGAAAATAGTTCAAAATGAATTCTCAGCTTATCTGATGATTTGGCTACTTGTAATCTTATGGCTTTTTTATACTAATAAATATAGACAAAAATAAATTTTACTTTCCTTCTACTATACTACATTCCAAAGTTGTAAAATCACTTAAAACCTATTTTTTTATACTTTAAATTGTGCCAACTGTTTTGCATTTTGGAAGTCAGACATTTTACTTGGTATCCTGTTCTCTTTGATGTTCTGAGCCGTCATGAATAGATGCACTGTATGCCCAGTGCAGGATTTCCTTATGTAAACAGTTCAAGTGGTAATTTGTATGTCTTCAGTTTAGGAATGCTGAGAAGGTTAACGTATGATGAAAAAATCTAAAACAAAAAATGTAATTTTAATATTTGGGGATTTTTTCATATTATTTAAATATGATATATGCTTAGAATTTAATCTATTAAAATACCAAATGATAATACTTGTTTTACTTACCACCCATTGTGAAAAGTATCAAACATGTGTTATTTACTATTCAGAATTCACAGTACACGTGTTTTAGGCACATGGACATCTTCATACATTTTTGTGCTGTTTCCGTGTACAGAAACACAGAGAGAAAGCTTTATGGTTAAACATTGACCTGTACTTACTGAACTTACTTTTTTTTTAGTAGACAAATTCATTTTCAGGAATTTCTTTTTTATTGTTTTCACTTATTTACATTTGAAAAAACATATTCAAAAAGTTGTGAAAAAAATAAAAATATAAAAACACATAATGGGTGAAATGTAATAGGGTGAAATAATCAGAAAGTGAGAGATTTGGTAAGAAATCTCCAGTTTTTAAAGCGGCAATCATTTACACTGCAAACAGTTTGACTTTGCAGTATAAAAAAAACTAGAGATTTCTTACCAAATCTCTCATTTTCTGTTTCTCTCACCCACTTACATTTGGGACCTAAGGAACATTTTACAAATTAAACTTGGAGGGGTATTTATCAAAGTGCGGACAGAGATAAAGTTGTGAGAGATAAGTTACCAACTACAGTAATCAGCTTCTGTAATATTTCAAGCACAGCCTGTAACATGTATGGTAGAAGCACACAATTGTATCTCTTCTAAGCTTTGATAAATACCTCTCTCACAACTGTATTATATTACTGCCACTCTTTAAGTTCATGCAATTGACAATTATGAATTTTAAGAGCGTTCTGAAGACTAGCCATAAACATAATCATAAAATAACAATAAGCAGATAATATGGGGGTGAAGGATTGTATTTATTCAATTCAAATATCTATTGTTTTCTATGGTGTATCCTGGTTTTATTTTATTATTATTTTTACAGGTGTCAGGGTGATGCCCAAGCATGCTGGCACTTGTCAATAATTTGAACACAGCCACAGTAATACCCCTTCCACACTGAACATCAAATTACCGGGTGAAGCAGTATTACTATTAATTTGTTCAGTGTGAAAGGGTCAACCCAGGTATTAAATCCCGGGTCGCCGACCCTGATCTTTACCAAGGTCGCCGACCCCAGTAGTGCCTCACACATCATGCCCAAAGTAATACTAACCACCTGCTGGCCTGCCTACTCCAGCTTCCGCCTATGCAGACCCCAGCACCTTCAGCAGTAGTTGCGCTTTTTATATACATAATACCTAATGCCCACCATAGTAGCACCCCTTGTACATAATGATCACAGTAGTAATGCCAATTACACACATAATGCCCTCAGTAGTAGAGCAACTTACACATAATGCCCATAGCAGCCCACAGCTGTAGTGCTGCTTATACATAATGCCCACTGTTGACTACAGTAGTAGTAAATTTTGGCTCCTGGATTTCATGCTCCACTGGAGCCACCCACCCTATGACCCTGTTTACACCATATAATGTCCCCACAGTGATATTTACCCTTACTAATTATGCCCCTGTACATGCTCGTTGTCAGGGCTTCCCCCTTCTCCTTTACAGATTCCAGCACTGGGCTAGCCAGTCTAGGGCTGGCTGAGATTTTAGCAAGCGGACACCACACTTTGTGTCAGCAACACCGCCTGGTTTAGCCTAGTGCTGATTATAGCACTAGGACCCCACACCCATTCCCTCTATATTTAGGTTTAGAAGGCAACAGCTGGATATCAATTTTTTTTTGGGGGGGGGGGGGGAATTGTCACACAATGTTTCTTTTTTTGTATTAAATTCATATTAATGTACATATTAATGTACTGATTTTATATATTATACATTAGTAGCATTCTTTTTTGATTTATTCTTTGGATTGTGTACCACGGGTTCACTGAAAAAGCTACTGTAGCACCTGAATGACCTATTTACCTCCTTTTAATATTTTGTCATTGGAACACTTTGGGATGACTTTATAGGATTTCCTCACCAAGTGCATTTCATATGCTTATTTGACTTAAGCTGGGTACACATCTATACAATCCCTGTTTTCTTGCGGGCGTTCGATCGACCATATACGCAACTGACCGTCAACAAACACCAGCCGATATGCGCGTACACACCTATACAATTTTACTTGCGACCTCCGATCTACTCCCATCCAAACAATCGCAAGAAAAAGATTATACCTTCATACACACTCTCGATTCGGCTATTGACACATCATATATAAACAACATTATCATAATGGGCTGGGATAAGGGCATACCAAAACAAATAGTGGTGAGTACAGAACCTAAACAAAAGTTATTTCTTTTTTACATCAGTGCTGGCTGTGCAGAGAACATGCACGTACGTACGTACGTTCATTCCATTTGTTTTCTATCACTTCCATCATGAGCTTGAGGAAAAGAAAGGTCCGTGCTTGCATTCTTGCTGCTATGGCCACAACATTGCAGTCTATAAAAAAAAAAGAGCAAGAATCGCAGCTGCTGGACCAAAGACTGGCTTCTGAGGTGAGACACCTTCTCCCATATACCATTGGTACAGGAGATACGGGAGAACAACCCTGATGACTTCAGAAATTATCTTCGCATGGATGACCCTACCTTCATGGAGCTTCTGACACTAGTTACCCTTTTAATCCAAAAAGAGTACACCTATTTCAGGAGGCCTATTTCAGCTGTGCAGAGAATGTTGGCAATGCTACGTTTCCTGGCTACGGGGAGGACCCTTGCGGATCTGAGGTACAGCACCACTATATCCTCTCAAGCTCTGGGACTAATAATACCTGAGACATGTAATGCCACCATTAAGTTCTACAGGAGCAATACATAAAGGTAAATAAAGATATGCCAAATAATATACGCGCACCCCATCTTTATAGGGATTTACCGTACGTCTGTCCCTAGTCACCCCACCAGCTGACCACATGTAGATGCGCACCCCATATTTATAGCTATTTGGCGTACTTCTGTCCCTAGTCACCCCACCGGCTGACTACATGTAGATGCGCACCTCATCTTTAGAGCTATTTGCCGTACATCTGATGCGCACCACATCTTTATAGCGGTTTGCCATATTTCTGTCCCTAGTCACCCCACTGGATGACTACATGTAGACACGTACCCCAAATAATATTTTAAAAGTAAAATGTTTTATTATTAACTTAATAAACTTGTAAAGTTTAAAGTTTAGAATATAAAAACTTTATAATAAATATAGAAAAAATATATACATTTTTTAAAGGTACTGATAATGAATGATATCAAGAGGATAATGCTCTGTATCCATCGCTGTTTGGGAGGGAGATAGTGTTTCCACCAAACTCTGGATGGGACCACTGGCTGAACCTGGTGCTATTGTTGATAGTGATGGTACTCCAGTTGGTTGCTGCCGTGGTTGCGCAGAAGTGGGATGTGTGCGCATATCATACTGGGGATAGTGGGGATAATGACCTGGGTGATACATTTGGTGTTGTGGGACTGGGGCAGGGCTGATGGGTTGGAATTCAACTCATAACATAGGGAGTCATCTGTAAGCCGAGTTTGTCGGGTAAGGGTCCCGACACTGGCCCGGTACAGGGTGTCACTGATGCCCTTGCTGCAGGATCAAATTTTCTGAGTTTTTTCGCAATTGCTTTCCCCACATGGTCCTGCTCATCCTCGTTCAACACCATCAGTCGATTGGCAGACTCCAGAATCTGGGGAGTCATGACCTCAGATGTATCCTCAGTCTGACGTGGCCTTTTACGGCCTCTCCTTGATGGAGGTTCAGGCTGCTGCTGCACGGCTTGTTGAGTGCTGGGTGTGGGTGTAGAGCAGAGGACCGGTGAAGGTAGCTGTGACGGCACATCCAGTGTCTGTGAACACTCCTCTTCCACTAACAGAGAAGTCTGTAAAACATTATGTAACAAACAAATCAGTGATTTTTTTTTTTTTTAAACGTCTTTACTTCTATATTTCAGTTCCCTATGACTACTAGGTGGGGCTTTGGAGAAGACCATGTTCCATGACAAACTTAAAAATAATGGCCTTCAATTACCAGAGCGGACACAGAATGTGCATGGTTTAAACTTTGTTTTTGTGGCTGATGAGGCAATGTTGTGAAACCCTATCCACAAAGGTCGCTTAATCGAGAACGCAGAATTTTCAATTGCCGGCTGTCTCCAGCTAGGCGAGTGGTTGAAAATACATTTGGCATACTAAGCAATAAATTTAGGATTTTCCTTAGTGCCATAAATCTGCAGCTAGATAAAATAGACAAGGTAGTTATGGCCTATTGTGTGCTGAACAACTATCTACGCAGAAAAACACAGTCCGCGCACCCCAATGTTTCCGGCATGGATGACAGTGAAATAGTTGAGGAGGCAGTCGGATTAACATGCTTGGAGACCAATCTAAATACAAGAAATGCTACTATGCATGCAAAATTGATCAGAGAAGAGTACTTGCAGTACTTTAATGGTGTAGGCGCAGTGGATTGGCAGGATGACATGATCTGCTGAATTGCTATGACATGCTACCTTTGTACTGTACTTTATTTGTACTTTTATCTTCATTTTCAAAAAATATTTCACAGTACTTAGTACGCCTCACACCCCGCAAGTTCAGGGGTGTGAGGCGTGAAGCATGGGGCAGCCTGGACTGCAGGCAGATTGCTGATGGACTCCCTCAGCAGCTCTTGGTCCACTGTAAATGCCAGCAGATCAAAGTACCAGAGCCTGGGCACATACACTTCGTCTGTACCAGCCCCTGATTTCTTGGATCTTCCCTCTTGTTCAGCTCCTTTTTGAAAACTGTCCTCATGTTGGCAATCCTTCCCCGGACCCATTCAATGTTTGCCGTCGGGTAGTAAGGGAGGCTGATCTTAACCAGCTCCTCCAGGGCTACAGCTCTCTTCTGCCTATTCGAATAATCTCTGGATTTACTATTCCAGAGACAATCCTGGTCTTTGTAGGCCTCAATGAACTTCATAAATTCAACATTCTTCTCTGCCATTTTCCAAATGTCTGTTCAAAAAAAATAATAATGGACATTACTTTCATGATACACACAACAATTACATCACTAAAGCCTTGTCAATACAACAATAAACTGTGGTTGAGTACTCACCAACGAAAATAATGTGTATTCAGCTGTTTATGTTCAGGTATTTCTCCCAAATGAAGATTCTTTTGTGTCTCATGCGTGCAGAGAAAACTGTGTGATTGGTTTATAGCGCTCGAATCTCCGCCCCATGCACGTGTTCAGTTGCACAAACAACGTGACAACGAGGAAACATGTGCTGCTTTCAGACCGCAAAATTGGCTTTGGCCCTGTATTTTAAAATGTTTATAGCAAACCGCTATAAATAAGGGGTGCGTGTCTACATGTAGTCAGCTGGTGGGGTGACTAGGGACAGATGTATAGCAAACCGCTATAAAGATGAGGTGTGCATCTACATGTAGTCAGCCAGCAAAGTGACTAGGGACAGACGTACAGCAAATAGCTATGAAGATGAGGTGTGTGTCTACATGTAGTCAGCAGGCAGGGTGAGTAGGGACAGACATACGGCAAATAGCTATAAAGATGTGGTGGGCGTCTACATGTGTTCAGCTGCCTGGGTTACTAGGGACAGACATATGGCAAATAGCTATAAAGATGGGGTGCGTGTCTACATGTAGTCAGTTGGCAGGGTGACTAGGGGCAGGGTACGCCAATAAGGGTTGGTCAAAATGATAAAAACAGATCATAGCAGATAAAGAAAAAGGCCCGGCAACATCTGTATCATCTTAGACGGCTGAAGGACTTTAGAGGATCCTCAAGGGTACTAAAGAATTTCTATGCCTGCACCATTGAGAGCATCCTGACAGGAAATATCATGGCCTGGTTTGGGAACAGCACCAAAAAGGACAGACAAGCTCTCCAGAGGGTTGTGCGATTGGCAGAGCGTACCATCCGTATCGAGCTTCCAGATCTGGACACTGTATGCAGCAAGCGATGCTGGACCAATGCCAGGAAGATAATGAAGGACCTCAGCAATCCCAACAATGGACTCTTCTCCCTATTGCGATCAGGGAAACGCTACCGCTCATTGAAGGCAAACAAAGAACGAATGAGAAGTAGCTACTTCCCACAGGCTTTAAGAGCCCTCAACCAGACCTCCTAGAAATGGGACTTTCCTTCCTTCTACTAGGCCTATCCCACACAATCTCTCTCTCTCTCTCTCTACACTATTCCTCAGCTGATCTACTTATCTTAACGTAATGTAGGACAGTTGTATAAGCATTTCACTACATATTGTACTATGTATGACTTTGTATGTGACAAATAAATTTGATTTGATATACATATATATATATATATTATATATATATATACTCCCTATCAAATGCTATAAAGAATAATGGGAATGAAGGCATACATATTTCAATGATTATTTATTTAAATATACATGTTATGGCAGGAAAATATAATGAGGGAGAGGTGAACACTGCTTGTATACATGCAGTGCTGTAGGAGAGATCATGCAGCTAGTCAACACCCACATGGGCATTCCAGCATTGGGAGTATAATCGCAAGAACGGTCAGCATATCGATCGAACATGCGTACACACTGCACTTTTGTTCCAATATGGGCCCGTCTGGTTGGATGAATATTAAACAGCACTGAACCTTCGACCGACCGAGTATGGACGGACAAGACTGTTTTGGCCGTTTATCGATCGCACAGCAGGAATATGGACAGCGTATACACCTATACAATCAAATGGCCGTTTGTCCCAGAATGGAAGAATGGCCCGACGATTGTATATATGTGTACCCAGCTTTACCTTCTTGTCTTCAGTACTGTACAGAGAAACAGCTTCACAAATTAGACATATTATCATTGCATTTATGCACAGCATTAATGCAGAATAATTAGAAAGACATTCTGCCCTAAGAGGAAGGACAAGAATGCTGATTAGTACAGAATTTGTGTGAGAATTAGCTGTGCTTGCTCAGAGCGCTGGTGATTGTAATAGAGTGGGGAAAAAACAAACATCCACTTGGCAAAAGGAAGTATGGTGACTAAGACTACAAATGCCACTCTCTGCAGCAATAACATCCTCTTCACTACTTGTACCCTCTGTGTGCACAATGGCACCCTTTATGCCAATAATGACATAGTCAGAGTTCAATGCAGGATTTCTATTTGCTTGATGTCAGGACAAAGCAAAAAGCAAAAGTTCCACAATATGCCTGCAACAGACTTTTTTGTATTTTTGTATAGTCAAATAGTTTTTCTGTGAATAACAAGTACTGTATGCGTTTGTCGCATAATGTTTCTAAAAGTAACCGTTTATTTTGAAATGTTAAATAATATTTTGTAGCATGAAAGCTCTAATTATTATTTCATTGCACTGTATTGTAAATGTCCTCAACCAGCTTCTTCAATGCAGATGAATAAAATATTTTTAAACTAATTATTTCATGTCCACTGTACCACACATTGGAGTAGATGTATTAAGCCTATGGAAGCGATAAAGTGGAAGGCGATAACACACCAGCCAATCAATTCCTATCTGTCATTTTTCAAAAATACCTGATTGGCTGATACGTTATCACCTTCTCCTTTATCTCCACTTTATCTCCACTTTATCTCTTCACTAGGTTTAATACATCTGCCACATTACCACCTAATTATCCCACCATAACCCTGCACAGGGTTGGACTGGCCCATCGGAGCAAGTGGAAATCTCCAGTTGACCCAACTACCTGGAGGCCAACCCCCTCCACTAAGCTTCAGGTTTTTAGACTGTGCACTTCAATTATACTCTCTTTATTTGGGGGCACAAAACAAAGAGAGTGCTTTCTTATTCACCTTTTTATAGCTTATATTACTCTCAGGGGAGCACCTCCACACCACTCACCCTTGCCAAGGCACTTAAATGTTAAAATTGTGGATTCATCATAATTTCCTCTGACAACCAATTATTGAAATTAAAGTGGTACTAGTGCACAGGTATTCTGTCCCACTGCCCATTCCCCATGTTAAAACCACTTCAATTATACATTATAAGGGATGCGTTCAAGATCCCAGTGGTCAGAATCCCGGTTGTCGAAATACAGACGCCGGGATCCAATCGCTGCAATCCTGACAGATTCTCCCTCTGTGGGTGTTCACAACACCCATAGAGGGAGAATAAATTAGAGTGGCTGGGCCCACAGCGTGTAGCACGGCAAGTGCAGCAAGCCCGCAAGGGGTGGTGTTGTGCTTGCCGTCCTGTTGGGATTGTGGTGGTCAGGATCCCGACATTGGTATTTTGACCGCCGGGATCCATACCGGACCCCATTATACATATGTTACATTATGCTGCACAGGACTATGGTGTACTTCTTACAGTACATTGCTCCTATTAATCTGCTGCATTATCAGGCATGCACTAGCAGTATTTACTATATATATTTATAAAGGGAACAAGATTATTTCAATGTACTGTATAATAGCCAAGCCTCTGTGGTAGAAGGCTGCACCACTAAGCTCTTTGCCCTTTATGCCCCTGGCCAACACTGACCTTGCATAATATTTGTTCACATGTACTAGCTCATTGCAATCATTTCCAGGGAATCACCATCAGGGACATTTAATTAGTACCATGGATATTTTGTGTGAATTTGTATACCGTATTTCTGTATTACAGTAAATATGTTTTGTAATAATTCTATATTATCCAGAGAGTATTTGTATTGTACCTGCATTGGATTATTACACATTCCACCCAGCAATGTGATGGGTCACTACACAGTTGTGCTCCCTCTAGTGGTACAGATTGCTTGTATTTCTCAGCACAACTTAAAAAAAAATCTAAATTATGTGCAATTAAAAACTGGAAAACAACTAGGCAACTTGGATTTCACAATAAGAATGTGCTCATCTAACATTCTAAAAACAATTGCAAGTAATGCAAATTTGTGCAATATTCAATTGGTAACACTGTTTAAACAAGTTTACATTAAACACCAATTTATAAACTATAAACAAGGTGCACTTGCAAATACCACTTTGATAATAACACTAAATAATAATAATAATAATAATAATAATAATAATAACAATTATAAAGGATAATAACTATTAAACTTAGGTAGGGACAGTCCCATATCAATAATGCAGAGTATCCTTCCAAGATCTTTGTAGATCACATCTCTGTGCCAGTGGTATCCGCAGAAACACCAAACACCAAAGTTCACCAATGGAGTATCACACATAGATCCAAGCTTAAGCATACTTTATTATGAAAACACAGATGTGGAACCATATACTACTTGGAAGGATACTCTACGCAGGTTCACATTTATTTCAGTGGGAGTCCTACATAATGTACACACTAACTTTTGTGTTATTGTTTATAATGTCTTTAACAAACTACCCTGGTACTGGACACTTTTTCCAGTTCTAGGCAGTATACATATTTCTTTCACTGGGTTATTTGTCTGTCACATCCTGCTTGGAGAAAGAGTTGTTATTTTCCACATCCACTACATTACTGCAAATTATTCAAGGGCTAACTTAATGGTGCTCTTACAGTATACTGACACTCTCAGTAACAACACAAAGCTTAAATTAATTCCTCTTCATTGTCAAATGGTTTTACCAATGACATAGAGCATAAATCATGATTGTACACAAATACGACATACCTGCTGATGTTAGCAAGTGAAGCTGCAGCTCCGGAATGAAAAGAATGGCTCAAAAGAGCCATCACAAACTTTTGCAATTGTGTACACATTCACAACCTATACAGAGCAATAAGGAACATTGGGGCTAAGGGTTGCTCTATGGCTATGTAAACAGGACAAAGCAGTACTAACTGAAACACAACATTTTTGCAGGTATAAGATTGCACTTTTAGCAGACACATGCATCAACACTTTTCCCAACAACTTCCCATAAGCACTCCAACAACTGCAAACATCACTTCCTGTCAATCAATCCTCATTGCAAGTGAGATTGCAACTGCCCCTTTTGTGCATGTACATTGTGAACAAAGCACATGCCCAGTCTGCTAATAATCCAACATTCCGTGATAATCGGCCATTGTGTACAACTATGATTTACCACCCCCGAAATGCACAATTCTCTCCTTTCAAGACAAATCTAGTCTCTGTAAGACTAATGCTATCCCTGAATAAGTAACATAGAACCTGCAGAGATTTTATTCATAAATCCACATCCCCTACCGGTGTGGGGGGTTTATTGTGTTTTTTAAAGAGATAATTCGCTAAGACATTGTATTGATTACAAAGACTTGAGTTATATCATCATCACCTCTTCACTTTAATATGAGAACTACTGTACAATATGTATTTGTGTCCATAATGTTTAAATGTCTCCAAATCTCCATTCAAATAATATAAAATGAGGACATAAATATAAATCATCCTTCAATATATACAGTATAATAGGCAATATAAATAAAGCCTTTACGTATATAAATATTGTTTTTGTTACTGAAAATGTATTCACCTGTTATCTATTTAGCCATATTGGGCAAGATTTAATAGAGTGCGATTTTTAGACTTTTGCAATTGTTTCACAAAAAAAAGGTTGAATTTGCACATTTTCCCAAAAAATTGCACATTTAAAAGGATGCGAATTGCGGTAAAAATCACACTTTTTGTCGCAAAAAAGCGCACATTTTGACCTGTGGATTTTTTCTCACACTTCAATTCGCATCCAGATGTTTTCCCATCAAAAATCTATACAACTCACTAATTTAATAGGGTGCGATATTTGGTAAACATTACCAAAAATTGCAAAAAATATAGACAAGGTTCTGACAGACAAATTTGACAGAACCATGCACAGATCATTGAGATCTGTGCATGGTTCTGTCTTAAAAAATGTATAAAAGCTCAAATAAAAAAAATGGCGTGGGGTCCCCCCTCCTGAGCATAGCCAGCCCTGGGCTTATTGAGCCAGACCTGGTCCCAAAAATATACTGGGGACAAAAGGCATAGGGGTCCCCAGTATTTCGGAAACCAGCCCCGGACTCTTGGATCAGTTTGGATCCAAAAATACAGGGGGGCAAAAGGCGTAGGAGTCCCCAGTATTCTGAAACCAGCCCCGGACTCTTGGACCAGTGGTCCTGGTTCCAAAAATATAGGGAACAAAAAAACTGGGGGGCCCATATTTTGGAACCTGCACCGGGCTCCAACAGCCCATGGTGTCATGCCACAGCAGGGGGACACTTTTTACGTAAGTTTTCCCAGCCGTACCATGCGCACCATAGCTGGTCAGCCCTGGATGGGGTACCTTGTTGAGTGGGGACCCCCCCAATAAAGGGGTCCCCCTTAGGCTTCATCCATCCATAGCTGAAGCCCGGGTCTGTCCCTGGTGTCCCTGGACGGTGGACGCCGGGCTGATCTGCTGATATGTCCAAGAGTCCGGGGCTGGTTTCAGAAATACGGGCAACCCCTACACTTTTTGTCCCCTGATTTTTTGGAACCAAGTCCGGCTCAATGAGCCCGGGCTTGTTATGTTCAGGAGGGGGGACCCCACGCCATTTAAAAAAAATAAAAACAAAAATGCACATTACCATGTCTCCCAAATTGCACATGTCCTCAAATTCGGAGATTTTCTTGACTAAAATTTGCACATTTTCATGACTAAAAATCACACCATATCGCAACATATTGCATTTTTTTGCCACTAATTCACATCTTATTAAATAGCACACTTCCGGAAAAATGCAATTTTAAAAAATGCAATTTTAAAAAATGTGAATTTAAAAAATGCAATATAGTGCGATTTCGGAACCTTCCTAAAAATTGCATTTTCAAATTAGGAGTGTGAGAATCAGATAGTAAGAGATTTTGGGAGAGTTTTCCCATTTTTTTAAAAGCGGGAATCATTTACACAGAAAAACCAGGTTGATTTTGGAATGTAATTGATTGCCAATTTAAAAAAAAATGGGAAAACTCTCCAAAATCTCTCACTTTCTGATTCTCACACCCTATTACATTTGTCCTAAATGCCTTTATTTTTATCTATAAAAGCATTGACTATAAAAATCAGTAAAAATTTGACTTGACTCCTTTTTATGGCTTTATACACTAGTAGTACTACTCACACCAACAGCTACAGTATAACCTATCATTTCCTCCAGGGCACCCTCTGTCCCTTACACTTACATTGTCCATTGTCTGCGTAAAAATTGGACATTTCATAAAATCGGGCTAACTTGGCTGCCATTACATCCCAGCGCTGATCTTAGTAATAGCAACATCATACTGGAATTATAACAAGCAAAACATTTTATGTACAAAATATGTTACTATGTTCATTTATTTATTTATTTGATAATGTATCAGATATGTTGCTGTGAAGATAAAGTATCACGTTTTTGGTCTCCAAAATATGTCATTTTTAATTTACCTAACTAAAAAGTTATAAACTTGTAAATATTGTATGATTTGATTTTATTGCTTAAAAATGCATATTAAGAGTAACTAAAATACTTAATAATACTAATGTTTTTGCTTAACAAATTATGCAAGAATTATTCACTACAGTGTTTAAAGACACACTATTGTCTGGTGTCCAAGTACAGGCACAAAAGAGAGCTTTGCTAATTTGCAGTGCAAAGTTGTCTCTAGTCCTGGAAGAGCTTCCTGTAAAGAAAGCTAAATAGCATCACATTACCGGATCTCCCAAGGTTCCAGCTTAGCAACTGCTTTGTCCTTGCAAAAAAATTTAGTTCAGGATTCCCTGATGAATTATGCAGGAGGTACACAAAGTACAATACAACCTTCTTTGCTCTTTATACCATATTATATAAAACATGGCATATAGTGCTAATTATTATAAACATTCATTTTCTTTCCAATGTGCAAAAATGTATAAACAAACACATGAACCTCTTTAAAGCTATGACCAGTAACCATTTTGAAAACTTTACTGTTGATCTGTCAACACTGTATATGTCAATAAAGAACTTTATTAAAACAACATTAGTATACACACACACACACACAAACATACTGTATATATGTGTATAGATAGATAGATAGATAGATAGATAGATAGATAGATAGATAGATAGATATGCCTGATTACAGTGCCTGTTGTGTATTAAAACATTGGTAAATGTTATATATATACAGCCTGATACCACAAGCACCATTTCAAGTGCCCGCGATAGGACCAGCACATTCATAAATAATGGAATTGAATTGAATAAACAAATTCCATTTATTAGGACAAATAGATAAATCCAGTATACTTATCCACAGACGGGCAGCAGATCGACATGACAGACATGGATCAAGGCAGCAACATGTAGGTTGTGGATAGACTTAGTCCCCTGACGGACCGTTTCGGCGCCAATGCGCCTTCATCAAAGGGTATCAACAAGTGACAATACCAAGAGGCTTTAAAACAGTAATTGATGAAGCCATACTTACCCATCGCGAGGGGTGCACTGGACGCCGTCCCAGGCATGCAGACGCAGCTCTCCCGCCTCACTTCCGCCTAGTGCCGCAGCGTCACATCCGGAACTATCGCTCCGAAGTGGAAATGCATGCACTAGACCAGAAGGTGCGGGGAGCGGTTAGAATGCAACACCTGTTCCCGGCAATATCACAGAGCGTCCCCGTCGCCATGGGAACCCGGCAGGCATTCAATCTTAAAGATATGGCACAAAAGTAAAAACAAATAAATAAACAAACGGATGCTGCAATGTTACAGGAGGGAAGGTAGATTCCCTCAATTAGATGTACTCCAACCTAATCACATAAATTGTGCATGCGGGGAGATGATCCTCCTTCCAATATAAGTATGTACCTATGGATATGGTGGCAAAAACCATAATCCACCCTTCCACTCCCGCAGCATGCAGCAGCATAAATAAGGCATACAAAAATTATATATAAAAAATCAAAAATCAAAGGAAACATATAGAAAAACACAACTAAGCACCAAAATTACACACAACATGATGTATATCAATGTAACCAACATGTGAATATATCCATCCATATTGGTCCAAACATGGACCTACAGGCTCCACCAAACTCACACCACACAGCTCTATATGAAAAAGGACATATTTATTTCCTCATTAAGGCCTTGAGGGGCAAGTGACTGTAAGTCATAGATTTATTTGTTATCATGCAGGGATCGCAGAGCCATGTTCTCCTCATGCGTGAGGTTAGATCGGTAAGCATGTGTCTTTTGTACCACTGGTAGCATGTCCTTACGTACTATTCTCATAAAGGTCTCCATAGAAGCATTACTGCTCGGAGGATCAAATGAGGATCGCACCTTAAAGGGGGCGGACTTACTACTAATTAAGGTGGTCACTGGAGTTTGCTTAGAAAAATAATCCTTCAACCTAATTTGTCTCTGCAATCTATATAACTCAGTCTCACACTCAAAGGGTCTTTGTTTATAAGTGGGGACAAATGTGAGCCCCTTGTTTAATACGCCTATTTCTGCCTCGGTGAGCTGGTAATTAGATAGGTTGAACACCATTAACTCCTCTTCCCCTTCCGACCCTTTTGTTTTTCTGTGTTTGGCCCCACCTCACCGGCAAGGTTTTTTCCTTTTTGCCTGTTGCGTGTGGCGGCCCCTTCTCCTAAAAAAGAAGCAGTAGCACCCCTGGATGTCATTTCAGACTCGCTTTGACTAGAGTCTACATCTGTAAATTCAATCTCACCTCTCTTCCTGTTCCCAAATCCACCCCTCCATGTGCGTCTAGCTGGCTGACCCATCATTCACGGGTACACCCTAGCCTCCTTATAATCATCCTTAACAGTCCTTTACTTGGTCTTTTTGAAAACAAGCAATTCTGTTTTAAACTTGAATACAGCATCTTCCAACTTGGTGAGCCACTTTCCACCAGTTTCATCTCTCAAATTAGCAACAACGTTGCTTTCACATACATTGATCTCTTGCTGTACACAGACAATATCCTTGTTAACTTGCTGTATCACAAGGACCATAAGGTCCCTGCTGCATTGGTTCAGAATCTGACACCATTGGGTGCAGACTTCTTTATTTGACCTGCTAAGTGTGGGTTGATTCCGAACCCGGAACCCCCTTGGGATTAGGTTATCCTTGTAATACTGCGACAATGTCAGTCCGTGCAGTTCTAATTCTACCAGTATTAAAAGGATAACCTAATCCCAAGGGGGTTCCGGGTTCGGAACCCTCATATACATTCTACCCAAGATACATAAATCTATGGAGTCACCTCCTGGGAGACCCATCATCTCCTCCATAGGGTCTCTGTGTCAGCTCATTTCACAGTTTGTGGACTACCATCTTCAATCTGTAGTTCAGAATACACCGTATTGGTTACGGGATACCACCCATTTCTTAAATAAGAAATGTATAGTCTCACATCTAGCTGTGTGTGTGTGAATCTAATGGAGCCCGGGAGAGAGTTAAGCAGCATGACAAACTCATCTAGGAGAGCCTCACCACCCATCCAAACAAAAAATAAATCATCGATATATCTAACGTACATCGAAACAAAATGTGAAAAATTAGGATCCGACATAATAAACTTACTCTCAAAATCATACATAAACAGGTTAGCATACGATGGGGCCATCATGTATGACTCCATCGCGGTCCCCTTAAGCTTTAAATAAAAACTATTATCAAAAAGAAAATCATTTTTATGCAAAATTATATCAATAAGTAAGATCAAAAATTCCACAGATGACCCGCCTAACTGCTGCCACTCCCTCCTCATGGCTGATGTTGGTATACAAACTGGCGACGTCCATCGTCACCAGTATACTGTCGGAGAGTGGTCCACCAAACTGGTGGTATCCCGTAATCAATACGGTGTATTCTGAACTACAGATTGAAGATGGTAGTCCACAAACTGTGAAATGGTCTGACACAGAGACCCTATGGAGGAGATTATGGGTCTCCCAGGAGGTGACTCTATAGATTTATGTATCTTGGGTAGAATGTACATGAGGGTTCCGAACACAGAACCCCCTTGGGATTAGGTTATCCTTTTAATACTGCTACAATGTCACTCCGTGCAGATCTAATTCTACCAGTATTACAAGGATAACCTAATCCCAAGGGATTTTAAAAGAGAGTAGGTTGGTATGGGAAACTGCCACTCTAGAGAAATATTTATCATTAAATTTAATCCCAAAAGGGTTAAAATTAGAAAAAAAGGCAAGTTTCTCATCATCAAATGAAAGTTTTGAAAAATCATGGGATAAAATGATATTTGATTGTTCATGCAATCTAATAAATTTAATTATTAGAGAAATATGGGTGAGTGAGAGACCGATTACATCTGGTCCCACCACCCATATGAGGTGAACCTGGTGACATACAGATGGGGCCGGTTTTATTTTTGCTGGCAAACCGCCAGCAGCACGGCGCTCCATCTGACTGCGATGCGCGTGCGTCCTCCACGCACGCGCGTCTCAGTATCCGGGCGGTGAGGCGGACGCAATACTGTCCGCCTCCCGCTCGAGGGGGCTGGGGGGACCCGAGGCACTGCGGGGGGGGTGCAGTCGCCCGGTGTGGGCACCGGGAGACCAAGGGCAGCACCGTCGGAAGGGGACGCACGCGCACCTCGTGCGCGCGCGTCCCCTTCCGGCATACAGATGGCGGCGGGGCAAGGGATGGCAATGGCGACGCCATCGCCATCACCTGCAAAGATAAATCCCGCAAAGATGAATCCCGCTACATCTGTAGTGGCGTTATATTGATGATATCCTCTTCATTTTGGAGAGGAAATAGAGAGAACCTTGACCAGTTCTGCTTGTATTTAAATGATAACACTTTGGGTATCAATTTGAATTTTACCATAGACCATACATCGGTCAATTTTCAGTCATCTATGTCGAAATGGAACAGTTAAAAACCCGAAATTACATCAAACCTACCATCATATATTAATCGGGAGAGTTGCTACCATCAAAGATGGTTGGATACAATTCCTGTGAGCCAATTCCAAAGGCTTCGTAGGAATTGTACAGATGTGGAGGTATACCAACATCAAGCGAGAGAAATGAAAATCAGTTTTTGCAATAGTGGATACAATCCAACAGCCCTTGATGAAAGAATCAATAAGGTTGAAAATTTAGAACGAAAGATGCTCCTTATACCGAAGGAGAAAAAAACTTTGGAGACGTCAGATCGTTTTAAATGGTCTTTTACAACAAACTACATAACCCAACATAAAGACATAAAGAAAATTCTAACAAAACACTGGAATCTTCTAAAAAAAAAACAGTAATTGGAGATAACATCCCGGAGGTACCAAATATCATGGGTTTTATAGATGTGGAGATGTGGAGACTGTGCAGGTTGTAAAAGTATTCCCAATACATTTGGAATTAAAATTAAAGAACTCAAAATCAATGAAAGAAGTTGTAAAATAAGAGATTTTGTAACATGTAACTCCTCCAATGTTATCTATGCCATTGAGTGGGTATGCCAAAAGTTTTACATTGGTAGGACAAGTAGAGTTTTTAAGGTAAGGTTGGGAGAGCATTTAAGGAACATAAAAAAGGGTTTCGAGACGCATGCTCTTTCATCCCACTTCAAAACTCATCATTTGTGTGATATAAAATGTAAAAAAAAATTCTATGTTCTTCAAAAAATATGTTCCTATGTGAGGGGAGGAGATTCAGCAAAAAAATTGGCCAAATGTGTGATGAAAGAAATCTTTGATTATCAAACTTTGGTCCCAAAAGGGTTAAACAAGGATTTTGAAACCAAATGGTTTTTATGAATATATGTGACGGGATTTGTACCGTTTTTTAAAGTTTATTGTGTTCTGATATGTTGTTCTTTTATTTTTGAGGATAATACCACATTACATTTTCGCTAAAGTATAAGGAAGATAAGAATCCAAAACAATGGCAGCCGTGTGACACGCAAAAACCACTTACTGGAGCGAGTCATCACACTTGCGTTCCAATCAAACCGGAAGTCTTGAGTGACACGCACGTGTCAGTTCTGCCAGCGTACGGAACCGGAAGTAGATAACTGCCGCTGACATATAATACCGGAAGTGACGAAATGACAGTGGGAATTCAGAATGAAATAAGCTGTACATGTGGCGATTAATATCAAAATACGGAATGGATTCTTGGACATACTGTGGTTTTTATTCTGAAAATAGTTTGCTAGGTAATCTATGTCTGGAATTAGGACTAACCTTTGTTTAATGAGAGATCGTATTTAACCTGAGAAATGGTACCATACATTCATACCTTGAGAAAGATACCACACGGTATCGAAACAGGTCGGATTACACCACAGGAGGATTCGCAGAGGACTCTGACTATTCACCAACATCCGCAACATTTCCAGGGACGCCTGTATTTATTACATCTTGCGCTTTGTGTCTGCAAATTATATGGACATAAGTATATGGTGAGAGTCCATTGTTATATGCCTCCTTGTCAATTTTATCTTGATTTTATATTAAATTTTACTGCACCATGATGGTTTCCTATCTTTCCATTTGAGCACAAATTCTCTGGTGGAATGGAGTAAAGCAGTTTGCTGAAAGAAGTGATCTACCTCAATTTACGCATTTGTATACCATATTAGTAGACATATATTTCTGGTACGAATTATAAATAATTCCATTATCACAAAGAATTTATAAAGGAAGTTTATTGCGGTATTACACTATTGCACTTCTTTCCTTCTTTTTGGGTACTGCCATCTTGAATGAGGAAAAAAACCCTAAACATCTAAAGCGCCCAGGGGACATTCCAAAATCGTGTTTGGTATAATATAAATATAGAACTACTTGCAAAAATTATGGATGATAGGCTTCAAGGTATAAAGAAATGTAACTAACCACTTTCGCAGATGATGTTTTATTGTAACCCTTTGGTGTCTCATGCTCATACTGTATATTTGATATACTGTCTACATTTGCCTCTGTATCAGGCTTTTGTAGTTAATATCTCTAAGTTGGAAGCACTCTGCTTGGGTCAACCATTTTCTCGCATCCCTTGCTTCAGATATTCACATTAAGTGGACTCTGCAATGTTTTACATATTTAGGTGGGCATATTTAACATAACCCACACCTTTTGTATGATCTTAATTTCTACTCTGTGATTCGATCCATATGAGATGCTGGGTTGTAAAAAATGGTACTCTTTACCTAGATGGGCGCCCGTCGTGGTGATCGCGGGTACATTTATGTCTGGCCGCGACGCGACCGACGCGATGCCCGCGATTTCCCATTGAAACCCATGTTAAACATGGAAATCGCGTCGGTCGCGTCGCGGCTTGCCATAAATGTACCCGCGATGCCCGCGACGCGATGCTCCCGATTTGCCATAGGAATCAAGGTTAAAAGGCCCGATGTACACGATTTTACTGTTCAATGCCTCAATGGACCCGATTTGGCCATAGGAATCAATGTTAAATGGGCCACAGAGCCCAAATAACCACAATTAACCCCTAAATGTCCCCCCAAATTTTTAACGCCACACCACGATCCACGCCAACCCGAAGCGTGGCGAGCGCAGCGAGCCCGCGAGGGGCGGCGGTACGCGTCCTCCGACCTTTTCATGCCCTACTATCCACTAGGGCGTGGAGTGAGAATAGAATAGTGTGGCGAGCGCAGCGAGCCACCGAGCCCGAAGCGTGGCGAGCGCAGCGAGCCCCGCGAGGGGACGCGGATACCTTCACAGTTATACGCGTCCCCTCGCGGGCTTCACAGGTGTCCGTGGCGACGCGGACACCTGTGAAGCCCGCGAGGGGACGCGTTTACCTGTGAAGGTATCCGCGTCCCCTCGCAGGGCTCGCTGCGCTCGCCACGCTTCGGGCTCGGTGGCTCGCTGCGCTCGCCACACTATTCTATTCTCACTCCACGCCCTAGTGGATAGTAGGGCATGAAAAGGTCGTAGGACACGTACCGCCGCCCCTCGCGGGCTCGCTGCGCTCGCCACGCTTCGGGTTGGCGTGGATCGTGGGGTGGCGTTAAAAATTTGGGGGGACCTATTTGGGCTCTGTGGCCCATTTAACATTGATTCCTATGGCCAAATCGCGGCCATTGAGGCATTTTACATGAAAATCGCGCTCAATCAGCGTTTTTAACATTGTTCCCTATGGGAAAATCGCGGTCATCACGGGTAGCAGATTTTTATGTACCCGCGATTTACCCGCGATGCCCGCGATGACCGCGATTTTTACCCCCGACGCCCGCGATTTCAATCGCGGGCGCCCATCTAGGTAAAGAGTACCTAAAAAATTACTTTTATCATATATTTATAAAGCAGGTTAAAAATTATCTCATTTCCAAAACAGATATTTCCTATTCAAGTTCTTAAGTGTACTCGAACTGGTGGTACTGGATACCAGACTCAAATCAGCAGCACTTGGAGCAAGACTGGAACAGGCAATACTGAGAACTGATTGAGAAAGTCATACGTGAAACGTATGTGTGACAATCCACTCTGAGTGCCCCTGTGCCCTCAAAAAGGTTTAATGGCAGCCAATGCTGCTGTTAGGAAAGACTGCAGCTTCATAGACACTGCAGGGATGTGAGGGGTTAACAGACCCAGCTCACATCCACGTGCAGAGAACCTGACACCCCCCTGATTAGCTGGCTGAGGGAGCGTGAGGAGGAACTGAAACTGAAACTGATGAGAGGGAGAAGTCTGCAGCAGCGTGAGAGAGAAGAGACTCATGTGTTGCCAGAGAGGAGACACTGCGTAGTGTGTGTCCAGTAGCCAGAGCTGGGCAGCGTGAAGTGCAGCAGCCAGGAGAGACCAAGAGAGAGAGCATCAAAGCAGAGCAGTGTGCTGGATATGTGAAGAGCAGCCCAGAGAGTAATGGGAGAAGAGGACAGCTTGTAGCTTGAACCTGGAAGCAGGCAGAAGAGTGACCCTCCAGAGGGAGAGAGGAGAACAGTGGAGAGGCACACATCAAGACCCATACCCCTGCATGTGATACAGAGAGCTGGGAGCCGCATGGTGGTGCATGGTGGTGCATGGTGCACCTGGAGACACAAGAGCAGCACAGCTGGTGGTCCAACTGGCAGGAGTCAGCAACATATAAGGTACTGGAGGGCTCTATACCTCACCCAGCCTGTACCCATATTGCCCCATCACAGATTCCCCAAGTCACCCACAGCTACAGGGATATTGTGTTGTCCCATTGCTGTCCTGAAAGCCCTGCACCAGGCATCCAGTGAGACTCCTTGCTGATAGAGCTTTATAAAAGAGAGTGTGCCTGAAGCCTGTCTTTTTGCCTTTTAAATACAAGCGGTTACCCTAGGTAACGGGAATCGGCTTGTCCCTCTCTGAATGAGGATTGTTTTATTGATATCTCTAAAAGTAGTGTGCACACTGTTAGGGCCTAATTCACCTGTGGGGATTTGTGCGTCGTGGGACCGTGATTGCTCTCAGGAACTGCATGTGATATCTGAGACTGTAGTTAAAGGGTGTGCAGCGCCACCCATTGGACACCTTGAGTTATAGTATTACAGGTGTAGTGAAGCATTCTAGTGATGTCATATTATTGTCTTTAATATTTCTCTCTTTGATGTCATTTTCTTTGTGGTTGTTTTTTTGTCTTGTTTATTGATGTTTGCATAGGTGTACGAGTGTAACACAGCGACTAGTGCAGGTGTTTTCCTTAATAAATATTTGTCGCTGCTAAACGTTTTTAGTGTTGTCTTCTGTGGGTCTCTTTGGGTTGTCCTGTTCCCTGCCACAGGTTCTCCAGCAGAAGCCGCGAAGAATCCAGAAGCCGCCGCCGTCGCCAGATCCAGATTAAGGTACGCCATCTTGCACCACACCGAACAGGGGCACTGTCACACTTGGCGTCTACGAACAGGATTGCACAAGACCCCTGTGAACGGCAAGATGTGGCGATCGCAGTACATAGAACCGCTGGAGATGCGAAGAACCGCCACTCCACCAGCCCAAGCCAATCAGAACTCGATTGGGGCCATCATCGAAGCGATGACCGAAATGACCAGTATGATCCGTGAGATGCGTCAGGAATGGGCGGAGGATGAAAAGGAAAGACAGCGACGTGAATGTGGCGGAAGGCGCAGACAGAAGCGGAATCCCCCATGGAGGTCAGGACAACTACCCACTGACCGAACCAATGTATGCCCACAGACCGTGAGAAGACACAGGACAGGAGGTCCACCGGCAGTGTTTCAGAACACGGCAAGAGCATCCGGTGTGATATCGTCGAGGGGTAGACCACGAGCCAGCCCAAGAAGAATTGCAGGTCGTGTCCTGTGGTTTGATGTACCACGCGGGTATGGCTTCATTAAACGCGCAGATACCGGCCGTAGCGTGTATGTGCACTATACCGCCATCCAGCATGCCGATCCCCAAAATAGCTTCCGGAGCCTGAGCAATGGTGAGGCTGTAGAATTCGAATTGACAAGCGGGAAGAAAGGCACCAAGGCCGCCAACGTGACCGGGCCAGATGGCACACCAGTGCAACGTAACAGACGCGCTCCAGAGCACTATCCACGCCATCGAGAGCCTCCACCGTACTATCAGCAAGAGTACAGCCATGGTGGAAGTAGAGCCGAACCAAGGGAGATCAAGTGCGAGAATGAAAGGGTTAGCGTCAAACGCCCTCGACCAGGACAGATGCCCCGCCCACCAGAACCTGAGATCACAAGGACAAGCGAGAAACCGGTCATGTGGAGTGAGCCAGTTCACCAGAGGCAGCAAGCAGTGACTAGGCCTCAACTTGCAGAGCCAACAAGAGAGTACGTCCCTAGAATGGATAATGCCGGTTACCGAGCGGCGAACCTAGGGCCAAGAAATGTCAGAATGGCTGAACCGGAGAGAAACTCCAAAATTGTGGTCCATATGGCTGTGACAGAGACCGTGGAGCCATCAGAAGTGGAACCAGCTATACCGTTGCCTGAACCCAAGGCCAAGATAGAACCAGCAGAGAGAGATGAGAAGGCCGAGACCTTTTTCATCAAAGGGAAGCCTGTAACGGATGGAGAGTACACGACCATCTCCGGGGAAGAATTTGCCTTCCAGATACAGCAGGCGATTCTGCGATCCAAGAGGCAAGATCGAGAGTCGAGACGTGCTTAAGTGCCGGTCGTATGCCGTGAGAGTGGGCGCCATCCATGGACGTCGATGAAGCACCTGGACCGCAGAGGGATGGGAGACCTGTGGCGGAGGGATGGTTGACCCGGGGAGCCCACATTAGATAGGAAGGTAGTGATACTTGTAATGGTTATGTAATGTCTAATTGTTCACACCTGTTTTCATTTAGCGTTTAAATACTTTGTCATGGACATTGACAGGACTTTGCCCGGAACTTATTGGTCCTGGTACAGTTGCCTGCGGACAGGCAAATTTCCAGCAGGGAGGTATGTGACAATCCACTCTGAGTGCCCCTGTGCCCTCAAAAAGGTTTAATGGCAGCCAATGCTGCTGTTAGGAAAGACTGCAGCTTCATAGACACTGCAGGGATGTGAGGGGTTAACAGACCCAGCTCACATCCACGTGCAGAGAACCTGACACCCCCCTGATTAGCTGGCTGAGGGAGCGTGAGGAGGAACTGAAACTGAAACTGATGAGAGGGAGAAGTCTGCAGCAGCGTGAGAGAGAAGAGACTCATGTGTTGCCAGAGAGGAGACACTGCGTAGTGTGTGTCCAGTAGCCAGAGCTGGGCAGCGTGAAGTGCAGCAGCCAGGAGAGACCAAGAGAGAGAGCATCAAAGCAGAGCAGTGTGCTGGATATGTGAAGAGCAGCCCAGAGAGTAATGGGAGAAGAGGACAGCTTGTAGCTTGAACCTGGAAGCAGGCAGAAGAGTGACCCTCCAGAGGGAGAGAGGAGAACAGTGGAGAGGCACACATCAAGACCCATACCCCTGCATGTGATACAGAGAGCTGGGAGCCGCATGGTGGTGCATGGTGGTGCATGGTGCACCTGGAGACACAAGAGCAGCACAGCTGGTGGTCCAACTGGCAGGAGTCAGCAACATATAAGGTACTGGAGTGCTCTATACCTCACCCAGCCTGTACCCATATTGCCCCATCACAGATTCCCCAAGTCACCCACAGCTACAGGGATATTGTGTTGTCCCATTGCTGTCCTGAAAGCCCTGCACCAGGCATCCAGTGAGACTCCTTGCTGATAGAGCTTTATAAAAGAGAGTGTGCCTGAAGCCTGTCTTTTTGCCTTTTAAATACAAGCGGTTACCCTAGGTAACGGGAATCGGCTTGTCCCTCTCTGAATGAGGATTGTTTTATTGATATCTCTAAAAGTAGTGTGCACACTGTTAGGGCCTAATTCACCTGTGGGGATTTGTGCGTCGTGGGACCGTGATTGCTCTCAGGAACTGCATGTGATATCTGAGACTGTAGTTAAAGGGTGTGCAGCGCCACCCATTGGACACCTTGAGTTATAGTATTACAGGTGTAGTGAAGCATTCTAGTGATGTCATATTATTGTCTTTAATATTTCTCTCTTTGATGTCATTTTCTTTGTGGTTGTTTTTTTGTCTTGTTTATTGATGTTTGCATAGGTGTACGAGTGTAACACAGCGACTAGTGCAGGTGTTTTCCTTAATAAATATTTGTCGCTGCTAAACGTTTTTAGTGTTGTCTTCTGTGGGTCTCTTTGGGTTGTCCTGTTCCCTGCCACAGGTTCTCCAGCAGAAGCCGCGAAGAATCCAGAAGCCGCCGCCGTCGCCAGATCCAGATTAAGGTACGCCATCTTGCACCACACCGAACAGGGGCACTGTCACATATGTCTCAGAAACACAGGTCCCCGCTGTGCACAAGCGGGCACCTCCCTGCCTCACCTGCTATAGACATCCAGATCCCGCAAGAGCTATCCTGCTACTGTGCTGATTGTGCTGACTTCGCGATTCTATCCACCACAAACACCACAGCTGCAACAGCTGTCTCCCCCTCCCCCCTCCCCCCTCACAGCCGGCTCACGCTGACTGCATTTCCTACGCCAGAGGAGACCAGTGAGACCAGCCAGAATACCCGGCTTTCTGCTGCTCGCTCTATCCACCAGATTCACGGAGATCCCTGGCCGGCAGCAGATCCCTGTTTGCATTGTGATACCGGACGCCCGGTCATTCAAGCACCTCTCCTGCCAGAATACACCATATGAAAGCTGACCACCGCTTCTGACAAGCCGGCTTCTGCAGATAAGTGTATCCACACCAGGCAATTTGCCAGATTGTACATTACAAATTCCGGTCTGTGAGTTCAGCAGCCACTGCGGTATCCACACCTGGCAATCTGCCAGATTGTACATCACAAATCCCGGTCTGTGAGTTCAGCAGCCATTGCGGCATTTATCTTGTGAACTATTACTGTGATTATTCCCTCACCCTCTTGTTGTCTCCTCCATATATAAACATCATTGTTTAATTATACTGCGGCATAGGGCAATTACGCCAGCCATTGACTAAGCATAATTATACATAGACAGGAGATCAGCACCCATATTAAATGCCTTGCACACTGCTCATACAAGCCGGCTTTCAAAGATAAGTGCACCCACACCAGGCAATCTGCCAGATTGTACATTATAAATCCCGGTCTGTGAGTCCAGCAGCCATTGCGGCATCCACACCTGGCAATCTGCCAGATTGTACATCACAAATCACAGTCTGTGAGTCCAGCAGCCATTGCGGCATCCACACCTGGCAATCTGCCAGATTGTACATCGCAAATCCCGGCCTGTGAGTTCAGCAGCCATTGCGGCATCCACACCTGGCAATCTGCCAGATTGTACATCACAAATCCCGGCCTGTGAGTTCAGCAGCCATTTTCAGTATCCACACCTGGCAATCTGCCAGATTGTACATCGCAAATCCCGGCCTGTGAGCTCAGCAGCCATTGCGGCATTTATCTTGTAAATTATTACTGTGATTATTTCCTTACCCTCTTGTTGTCTCCTCCATATATAAACATCATTGTTTAAATTATACTGCGGCATTAGGCAATCACGCCAGTCACTGACAAAGTATTATTATATTATATATGGACCGGAGATCAGCACCCACATCAAATGCCTTGCATACTGCTCATACAGTTATTCTCCAACTAATTGCAGGTTTCTAAAAATAGGGATCATATCAATGCTGCTTCCCACAAGTGGTTAACTTATTTCTCTTCTGTCCCTTCTATTTTTTGACCTATCTTGCACGGCATCCCAGTAGTGTACCTTTGAACCTAAGTTACTGTCCCTGCAATGCCATTTTCTGACAACAGGGACTAAAACTAGGGACATTTGAGGACTACATGCCTAAACGCACTCAAACACTTACTTCCTTCAATACTTCACTACCAGGGTGTTATCGCTCACCCGTTGTCCACTACAGGTATCACTGTACACAACGGGCAGCAGCATACACCAGGAACTATAGTGACTGGTATCTTACCTATCAATACTAACTATTGGTTCTCTCATTCCCAGAGGCCCAAATTGTGACCCTGAACTGTTCCATATACAACAAGGTCAATTTGGTTACCCTGGCAACAGCAGAAACCTTCTTGTCTCTCTACTCCTATACTTGTGACGCTCTCGGGGTCTGCTCAACTACGCATTCACTGAATACCCTCACATGCGTAGGCAGCAGCCACTCCCTGAGCAAATATCCATCCCAAGTATTTCATTTACTTCTTAAATATCTTCCACCTTACCACCATAATTCTTAAGCAGCTACAATGTATTGATTGGATGTCACTGCATACAATGTCAAAATAGATCACTTTTAAGCAATTTGAGGCTAGTTGTCTGTATTACCAGTAGAGACTATATATTCTTACCCGA
The DNA here is from genome assembly GCF_055691185.1 of Crinia signifera. Classification (NCBI taxonomy): domain Eukaryota; kingdom Metazoa; phylum Chordata; class Amphibia; order Anura; family Myobatrachidae; genus Crinia; species Crinia signifera. Next base: position 156,642,726 of record NC_139219.1, on the reverse strand, counting down.
AAAGGTTTAATTAAGTCATTTCTCTCCATAAACTTTGACTTCCAGACAACAGGGAAAGCTTATATTTCACAGCTTTCTCACCAGTAAATATCTCCCACATTAATTCTGTTACAAGTGGGAACACAATGTGTGTTTAATGTTGTTTTGTCTCTGTCCTATGTCACTTAGGTCTGCCTTAATAGACCCATTTTACTAATAATAAAATACAGTTTTAACAGAGTTATAACACTGTACTAGAAGGCTGTGCCCCACCCGGGAGATTTCTTCATATCCTATCTTGGAAATTTTTGTTTGAATCGACTTACCTTACTCCCAGGGAGCACCTCCTCAACCATACACCGAATTATTAATTTATTGTATTGTATGGAGCATGCCTTCACCATCCACGACAAATTAATCCTGTGCCCCAGGCCTACTTCCCCATCCCCCTTTTTTCCCCCCAATTATTAACAATACTGAGAACTGGACTGAAACCAAAGGCTCTGATAACTGGACTTTAATATGATTCACTGAGGACTGGGCTGGAACTGACAAAAGTTGGATCCGGACTTGGACTGGTAACACTGAGGATCAGACTGGAATTAGTGATGCTTTAAAATAAACTGTCACCAGTGACAAACAGAATTAGATTGGAGCTGGTGCCATGGAAAATATTTCATGTTGGTGCTACAGCAGTCACCTGACAAAAATAAATATGGTGGGATCTAAAGTCCAGAGATTGGTAGAAACACATGTTGCTTGCCAGTTCACTGTGCAGGAGCCAGCAGTGATCTCCTGGAGATCCCTGCAACAACTTGGTAAACAATGCCCTGAGATATAAGTAGTGGGGTCTGGGCTGGGAGCAGCGCCGAGCTGTGACAAACCCTAAATTTTAGTTGCAAAAAGCTCCATAATTAATTCAAGGAAATGCAAGGGGCGTCCCTGTTGAGTCCCACTGGTTAAAATAAAATGTGGTGAATGTAAACCATTAAAGTTGTTGCCATTGATTGTTAGCAAACTACAGATATACCTCTGTGGAAAGCACCAGAAAAGCCTAAGTGGGCTAAATCTTAATGCATAAAGGGCAAAGTAGCCTTCTTGGCATCCAAATCACATCATGACAAGGAGTTAGCAACAAAATCATTTGTCCTTGATGTCTAGGAATGAAACCTATCTGACCAAGGTGGACCAGGGATGTGATGACATTCCCAGACATGTTTGATAAAAAATTTGCAAAGATTTTAGAATGTTCATTAACTACGGATATAGATCATCAAAGAACTATGTTAAATAAAAAGAATATACTTTAATATTTCTTAAAATGTCACGATCCGAGCTGTCAGACAGACTTTCTTAACGGCTAAGTGCCTCCGCAGGTTCAGCTTGCGGTCCAGACGTCATCTCTGCCGGCCTCCTGTCTCCCAGTGACAGTCCCCAGTGCACGGCAATCCACCTGTCCGCCGCCATTGCTCCCAGTATCCAGCATGGTGTGCACAAACACACTTTCCCGCCATAGCAGACATGGGGGCTGCCATGTTCTTTCCAGTCACATGTCTGTGCTGTCCAATCCTGTTGGTTCTGATCTCCCTGTCATACTTCCTCGGCCAATCCTGGCCACCCAGTGGGGATAAGTATGCTGGGAGCTCTCAGAACCATTGCTAGTGCTTCAGTTGTCTCCAGTGTATGGTCAGCTGTCCTTGTCTCCGTGCAAGTGTATTTATCTGCTGGTGTTGTCTTCCATGCTGCAGTGTGTTCCAGGTTGTTCCATCTCCTGTGAAGTCCAGGTTATTCCACCGCCTGTGATCCTGCCTCTCAGCCCAGCGACCAAGCCTAGCTCCGGGACTCTGGTCCTTCGATGCTCCAGCATCACCACCAACCATCGATGTTCCCACATCACCTGTAGTCCGATATTCCGGATCTCCAGCTCAAGCTTCCGTCCGTCATTCCGGACCCACAGTCAAGCTTCCAAGCCTTCCGTCCGTCATTCCGGACCCACAGTTTCCACATCCGATATCCGGATCCGATGTTCCACCATTGATACCATTTCTCATCATATCTGTAAAGTATTGCAATCTGCATGAACTGTGTCATTATCCCTGCATACTTTACTGCCTGTCATATTACAACCATCTGCTAAATAAACTCGGTTGTATTTTACCTCTGACTACTTATTGGCTCCGGGTGCACTGTCGCGCAGTCCATGCGCAAGGGTCCTCTCCAACCTCCCCGGTTCAGGTACCGGTCCAGGTCCCCACCAGAGGTCTCAGTCTCGTCGACTCAGCCCCCTGGTGTGACAGTAAGCACTAGCCAAATGGATCCAGCCGCAAGCCAAGCATCATCATCCAGCCCTGTACAGCAACTGGCTGTTCGCTTGGATCAGCAAGAGGCTGCGCAGAGCCAAGTGATTCATTGTCTGCAAGATCTGTCTTCCCGGCTGGATAAGCTACAGACCACTCTCAGTGGCCCTGAGCCTGTCAGAGAACTTCCAAGTCTAGTTCATCCTCCTGTAATGGCTGCTGCACCTCGCCTTCATCTGTCTGTCCCCACCAAGTATGATGGGAACCCCAAGACCTGCCGAGGTTTTCTCAATCAGTGTGAGATTCACTTTGAGCTGCAACCCAGCAACTTCCCTACTGAAAGGGTCAAGATCGCCTACATCATCTCCCTCCTGTGTGGAGCAGCGTTAGAATGGGCGTCTCCCTTATGGGAAAGATCTGATGCCATCCTGTCCAACTACAAGGACTTCGTGTCAACATTCCGGCGTATCTTTGATGAGCCTGGGCGATCAGCATCTGCCTCCACTGAACTCCTCCGTCTCAGACAGGGATCCCGCTCCGTCGGGCAATATCTGGTCCAGTTCCAGATTCTGGCGTCTGAACTCTCCTGGTGTGATGGGGCCTTATACGCAGCTTTCTGGCATCGTCTATCCGACCGTATTAAGGATGAACTCGCTACCAGAGACTTACCTTCAGGTCTAAGTAACCTTATATCATTATGTATCAAAGTAGACCTACGCTTTCGAGAAAGGGCTGTAGAACGTCACAAGAGCGCTCCAGTTAAAGTGCCAACTCCTCCGCCTTCTTTATTTACTGCTCCTGCGGTCCATTCCAAAGAAGAACTAATGGAGATAAACCGTTTCCGTTTGTCTCCAGGAGAACGTCGACGTCGTCGGTTGGCACAGCTCTGCCTGTATTGTGCCGATCCTGCACATCAAATTTCTGCATGCCAAAAGCGTCAGGAAAACTCCTCCTCCTAGCCCGTCAAGGAGAGGGTAGGCTAGGAGTAATTAAGTCCTCTCCATCAGCAACTGATTGCGTCCTTCCAGTTTCCCTACAAGTTGGTCAGCATTTCAAGACTGTCTCCGCACTTCTTGATTCTGGTGCCGCTGGCAACTTTGTTACTGCAGAACTGGTCCGCAAGTGGGGGTTGCCCACTGAAAGTCTTCCCAAGACTGTCTTCCTTACTGCTGTGGATGGCAGTAGGATTCCTGATGCGACAGTCTCCCGCAGAACTTTGCCACTTACAGTGAAAGTGGAAGTCCTGCACACTGAACTTTTGTCCTTCCTGGTTTTACCCCGAGCCACTCATGCTCTGGTTCTGGGTTTACCCTGGCTCCGTCTTCACAATCCTCGTCTTGATTGGAAGACATCTGAAATCCTTTCCTGGGATCCTTCCTGCTCCGGTACCTGTCTCCAAAAGGTACTCCCAGCTCGTCACTCTTCAGCCGATGCAGCAGACCTTCCGCCTTTTCCCTACCAAGAGTACTCAGATGTATTCAGCAAGTCTGGCGCTGATGTCCTACCTCCTCACAGACCGTGGGATTGCCCTATCGACCTCATCCCAGGCAAAGAACCACCCAGAGGTAGAACCTATCCTCTCTCTCTTCCAGAGACTCAAGCCATGACCGATTACATCAAGGAAAATCTGGCAAAGGGATTCATCCGTCCTTCGACTTCTCCTGCTGGCGCAGGATTCTTCTTCGTAAAGAAGAAGGATGGAGGCCTACGTCCCTGCATTGATTATCGCGGCCTCAATGACATCACAGTAAAGAACCGATATCCGTTACCCCTCATTACCGAGCTGTTTGACCGTGTCAGCGGTGCAACCATCTTAACGAAACTCGACCTGAGGGGTGCATATAATCTCATCCGCATACGAGAGGGTGACGAGTGGAAGACGGCGTTTAATACCAGAGACGGCCACTATGAGTACCTCGTCATGCCCTTCGGGCTCAGCAATGCCCCAGCCGTGTTCCAGCACTATGTCAATGAGATTTTTCGGGACATTCTGTATCGACATGTAGTTGTATATCTCGATGACATTTTAATCTACGCCAATAACATCACAGAACATCGTTATTGGGTCAAAGAGGTTCTGTGCCGGCTGCGAGCAAATCATCTCTACTGTAAACTGGAGAAGTGTGTCTTCGAGGTGAAGTCTATACCCTTCCTAGGGTACATTGTCTCCGGTTCTGGTCTTCAAATGGACCCAGGAAAACTGCAGGCCATCCAAGATTGGCCAATTCCCTCTTCGCTGAAAGGTATTCAACGTTTCCTGGGTTTTGCCAATTATTACAGAAAATTCATTCGTAACTTCTCTTCTATTGTGGCTCCCATCACTGCCTTAACGAAAAAGGGGTCTAATCCAGCGAAGTGGCCGGCGGAAGCCATCGAAGCCTTCCATCTGTTGAAGCAGAGGTTCACTTCAGCTCCTATTTTAAGACAACCTGATACCACCTTGCCCTTTATTCTCGAGGTTGATGCCTCCTCCGTGGGTGTTGGGGCAGTCCTCTCGCAGAAAGCGCCCGATGGACGTCTTCATCCCTGTGGGTTCTACTCCCGTAAGTTCCTGCCTGCAGAGCGTAATTATGCCATCGGTGACCAAGAGCTTCTCGCCATCAAGTTGGCATTAGAAGAATGGAGATATCTTCTAGAGGGCGCTGTCCATGAGATCACAATTATCACAGACCACAAGAATCTTCTGTATCTCAAGTCTGCTCAATGTTTAAATCCCCGTCAAGCCAGATGGACACTTTTCTTTTCCAGGTTCCGTTTCAAGCTGTCGTTCTGTCCAGGGACACAAAACCGAAAAGCTGATGCCCTTTCCCGCTCATGGGAGCAAGAAAGTGAGTCTAAGTCCACACATCAACATTTTATTATTGATCCAGTGGCCTTCTCCGCAACGAGAGTTTCAAATCTCACGCCCCCTACAGGGAAAAGATATGTAAAGCCAGCTCTAAGAAAGAAGTTGCTCTGTTGGGCGCATTCTTCAAAATTCGCTGGCCATGCAGGCATTCAGAAAACTTACGAGTTTATCACCAGGTCCTACTGGTGGCCGTCCCTCAAACAGGATGTACAGGACTTTGTCTCCTCTTGTGCTAAATGTGCTCAGCACAAGACCAGTCGTCAGTCTCCTCCTGGGCAATTGATGCCACTGTCAGTGCCACATCGTCCTTGGACGCATATCTCTATGGACTTTGTAACTGATCTTCCAGAGTCTGACAAATTCACCACCATCTGGGTGATTGTTGACCGGTTCACCAAGATGGCTCACTTCGTTCCCCTCACCGGTCTTCCGTCAGCTTCCAAGCTGTCCCAGCTCTTCATCAAAGAGATATTCAAGCTTCATGGGCTGCCTCTCGAAATCATCTCCGATAGAGGAGTCCAATTCGTAGCCAAGTTCTGGCGAAGCCTGTGCTCCCTGCTTCAAATCAAGTTAAAGTTTTCTACAGCCTACCACCCTCAAACCAACGGCCAAACGGAGAGGGTGAATCAGGACCTTGAAGCATTTCTCCGCACATATGTCTCTTCTTCCCAAGATGACTGGGCTCAACTCCTTCCATGGGCAGAGTTCTGCCATAATAACCAATATCATTCTTCATCAAATGTCACTCCATTCCTTGCCAATTATGGGTTTCATCCTCGAGTTCCTGACTTCACTCTGCAACCTGTGTCCTCTGTTCCAGCGGTCGACACGACCATCCGGCAATTCGTCAAATCCTGGAAGCTCATTCGTTCTTCACTTCTGAAGGCTTCAAGCAGGTACAAAAAATTTGCCGACAGGAAACGCAGAGCTGTGCCAGCCCTCCGTCCAGGAGATCGTGTCTGGTTGTCAACCAAGAATCTTCGATTGAGAGTGCCATCGATGAAGTTCGCTCCCCGATATATTGGTCCTTTCCCAGTTGAGCGAGTCGTCAATCCAGTAACTTACAAGCTCAAGTTGCCGCCCTATTTGAAAGTGCCAGCTACATTCCACATTTCGCTGCTCAAGCCGCTGGTTCTGAATCGCTTTCATTCCAAGCTCCCCAAGGCTCCTAAGGTTTGCACCCAGCGTGGAACAGAATATGAGGTCAGTAAAATCTTGGACTCTCGCATCCGATATGGTTGTCTGCAATATCTGATCGATTGGAAGGGCTACGGCCCCGAAGAGCGATCATGGACCAATGCCATCGATTTCCATGCTCCCAGACTCATCCGGGCGTTCCACTCCAAGTTTCCCCGCAAGCCTAAAAGGTGTCCTGGGGCCACCCTTAAAGGGGGGGGTGCTGTCACGATCCGAGCTGTCAGACAGACTTTCTTACCGGCTAAGTGCCTCCGCAGGTTCAGCTTGCGGTCCAGACGTCATCTCTGCCGGCCTCCTGTCTCCCAGGGACAGTCCCCAGTGCACGGCAATCCACCTGTCCGCCGCCATTGCTCCCAGTATCCAGCATGGTGTGCACAAACACACTTTCCCGCCATAGCAGACATGGGGGCTGCCATGTTCTTTCCAGTCACATGTCTGTGCTGTCCAATCCTGTTGGTTCTGATCTCCCTGTCATACTTCCTCGGCCAATCCTGGCCACCCAGTGGGGATAAGTATGCTGGGAGCTCTCAGAACCATTGCTAGTGCTTCAGTTGTCTCCAGTGTATGGTCAGCTGTCCTTGTCTCCGTGCAAGTGTATTTATCTGCTGGTGTTGTCTTCCATGCTGCAGTGTGTTCCAGGTTGTTCCATCTCCTGTGAAGTCCAGGTTATTCCACCGCCTGTGATCCTGCCTCTCAGCCCAGCGACCAAGCCTAGCTCCGGGACTCTGGTCCTTCGATGCTCCAGCATCACCACCAACCATCGATGTTCCCACATCACCTGTAGTCCGATATTCCGGATCTCCAGCTCAAGCTTCCGTCCGTCATTCCGGACCCACAGTCAAGCTTCCAAGCCTTCCGTCCGTCATTCCGGACCCACAGTTTCCACATCCGATATCCGGATCCGATGTTCCACCATCGATACCATTTCTCATCATATCTGTAAAGTATTGCAATCTGCATGAACTGTGTCATTATCCCTGCATACTTTACTGCCTGTCATATTACAACCATCTGCTAAATAAACTCGGTTGTATTTTACCTCTGACTACTTATTGGCTCCGGGTGCACTGTCGCGCAGTCCATGCGCAAGGGTCCTCTCCAACCTCCCCGGTTCAGGTACCGGTCCAGGTCCCCACCAGAGGTCTCAGTCTCGTCGACTCAGCCCCCTGGTGTGACATATAATATGTTTCCAGGTAACCAAACAGGGTGGGGCAGAGACATGTTTCAAAGATTTGATGGAAATCTCATCAGCAAAATTTGCTTTAGCCAGAGCCGCTGTGAAGGAGAAAGCTTGGTTAATGAGCAAGCAGGGAGCTTAGCTGCAAGGAGAACATTGGATTTATTCCCCAGGCCATTCCATGTTGCATCCATTGAAGCATCTTTGCAGTCAATAGTATGTAATACAGAAAAAGAAGGGTGAGAAGGTGCAGATTGCGCTTAAAGCGGCTCTTGGTTAAAGTGACAGTGGAAGGGTAACACAACACCCTTTACATAGGGTGCAGGTCAGTCAGCACCACTGCATTAGGGGACCTCACCACTTTGGGGACACAGGACTGCTGACCACTCTAGGAAACGGGGCCCTGTTACTTCCTAGCGATACCACTCTTCAGCTGACCCCTGCGAACCCATAAGATGAGTACCCCATTTGTTCTACACTTGTTATTTTAACATTATAATAAAGTCAAACTACTTTTATCTTAGTTGTGACTGCAGAATCTCTCATTTATTTGGACGCAACAAGAATTTTATGATACGCCTGATTTACTCCGACACTTGTGAGTAATTTGAGAAGGGGAGAACTCCCCGTGTATGTTGTCATTCCAGCATATATATATGATTGCTTTGAAACTATGTATACAGATTGAAATATCAGTACTATACGAGGAATCTACATAAATTTTCTCTCCACATATACTACTCCCAATAAATCTGTTGAGGAGTCCCGTGGGAGAACATCAAAACCAGGGGAGTACTACCATTTTTATATTCTAGCGCTCATCATTTAAGTCACAGTTACCTTCTTCTCTAATAGTATGTAATACATTTTTATTTTAAGGCCTCAACTTTAGTGTAAAGAGTGTCTGGTTTATCATTACATGGCCCAATTACAATGCTATACCATTAAGCAAGAAAAGATCTATGCAATGGTTGCAAAGTAGGTACGTTGTAGATGCATTCTTGGATTGAGAGCTCTCCATGCATCAGCATAATGTTTAGTGGCCTCAGCTAAAGTCTTTCAGGCTTGAAGTACAGTCAGGCCAACAGGAGCACTGGGGAAGTGGTCAGTCTTGCAACTACATAGCACAATAAATAAGTAAAACTACAGGGGTTATGTGATATGGTCCGAATTTTCAGAAGTAGCATTATTCCAGCAATCTGGGCTGCAGATTTAAAGCAGCATTAATGTAAAAAGCAAGACCAAGCCGGTTTAGCCATTTCAATTATTGTGCTTTAAATCTGTATAACTAGACTCATGCTGAAAACTTTTACTGTACATTATCACTGCATATAAGCCACTATAACTATAATGTGTTGACTTATTTAAAAAAATATGCATGCTAGAAATATCATCTTGATGTTAGTGAACAATATTTGAGATACAGAGACCACCACACCGAATCTCATAATTTTGTTTTATATAATTCTCCATATGGTCATGCCAAATCAAACACTATTACAAAATTTCCTCTGTGTGCATGGGTATTTGTTTCATGTTTCTCATAAATGTGGAGAATAAAAGCAGTTATTTCTGTTGTGTACATCTGGAGAGCATATGTACCATTCAAAAGAGGATACATCTTTGTACATAACAATGTTCCACTATACACCCATTGAGCAACCATTTCATGCTCTTGTTATGCCTCAAGGAAGAGCTACTGATTTACAGATTTTGTCTGACTCATGAAGTGATCGAGACTTACTATATCTATATAGATAACACATTTCCACACACAAGGATTTCTTATGAAGTTGTCTTTGTAGGCATACAAACAGACTCTTGATAGAGCATAAAAATGATTTCCAATACTGTAGGGGAAGAAATGGTATAAAAGGTTATACAATGTCTAAGGTGAAATTAACCCTTTATGACCCAGAGTGTTTTTGGTGGATCCCAGTGATGAGACTAGTAAAGTAAACAAAAAAAAATAAGGGCTAAATGTAATGCAGGATGCTGGCTGGACTCATGTTGTTGTTTTTTAAGTGTCAATCACTTGCAAGGCATGGCTTGACTTGTAAAAATTGCCCATTTAAAAAAATGTCAGTAGGGCTGTATGGATCCGCACAGACTTTACACTACAGTATAAGTGAAACATTTCTTAAATCATCAGAAAAACAAATATGTTCGACTACTTCTACAGTCAATTATTGTAGTCATTGATTGGTGGTGCGCCCAACACATTCAGTAATTGTGACTGAATAAAGAAGGGGTTTGTTTGCCTAGAAGCAAACGGAAAGATAAATGTGCCTTGTTGGGCGCACTCTTTTGTACAGTAATACTTGTATGATCTGAGTATTTATTTAAAACATAACTTTTAATGGACTATTCATCTAAAAAGAAGAGAGCACTTTCAATACTTTCTTTAAAAACCGATTAAACATCAAATCAGCATATTTACCATGTTAAACTGATATCTAATGATTCTTTTGTGGCACAAATAGTGCAGTACTGATCTCTGTTATTATAGTTATCTTTGTATTTGTTAGCCTTTGTATACTCAGTATTCATAAAGATCAGTTTTCCCCAGGTGATCTCACACCACTTTACTTAGTGAAATAAATATACAGTATATATACATTAACTCCTTCAGTGGTGGGTTGTTTTTTTAGGGAGCACTCCCCACAGGGCAGGGTTCTTTTTAAGAGCATTCCCTAAAAAAATCCCACCGCTGAATGTCCCGGGGCCATGTAGCTCTGCGGTGCTTTACATCAGCCAATGACCGGAACCAGCTGTGTGCAGCGTGATGTTAGCAAGGTCACTCCGCACACAGCCAGGAGGAAAGAACCGGGGCCGGGCAGCTGCAGCAAAGCAGCAGCAGCTGGGTAGCCCATTCGGAGGAGGGGGAGACAGTGGCAATCCCGGAAATTGCTGGTAAGTAGTGGTAGGACCAATATAATCCAATACACTCAATGTTTCGGGGCCGGGTCACCCCGTCATCAGGATACAACAAAAGATATTGTTGTATCCTGATGAGGGGGTGATCCAGCCCCGAAATGTTGAGTGTATTGGATTAAATTGGTCCTATCACTATGTACCAGCAAACAGTCTCTTCTTAGTGCCACTTTTCCATACATTTTCTGTATTTATATATTGTATTGGAATATTCTAACTTTCAAGGTTACAAAATACAAATCACACGCTTTGATTTATTAAACATATGTATATCCATTATTTATAATATTCATGTTGAAAAGTATACTGCAAATATGACTGTAGACAGTCATAATAATTAATAATAATTATTATCATCCATGATGTCAGCTAACACTCTCCTCACTTATACTACAAATGCTATGTTGCATGCTATTAACAGAAATCTTGAAAGCTGACATCTCTGTGCGACTTTCTAAACTGAACCTTTCAGATGCTGATTAGAAACCTGTAGCATACTTGGGGAATATTATTAAAAATCTATTTAAAATAGATCTAAAGTTAATCAGCTGAAACAGGGTGTATCATGGATAAACTCCCTATTTACTAAATAGCTGATTTTTGGTCAATTTTGAAACTGTGTTGGTTGATTAGATCTAAAAATAGGCCAAAAAAATACCTACCACTTCCTGCTGATTTTCTATTGGACAGATCATACCACATGTAAGAAACAGCTGTGGGTTTAATAATTCTAGTTTACAGTGTATACAACTCAAAATGTGGGGCATCTGTACAGGACCTGTCTGCGAATCGGTAGAACGTGTCTTGCATCATTGCACGCAGTGCCCCCTGAGACGTTTAATTAATTGTTGGATGTTATAACTTTCGTAGCTGCGATTATGCATTCTGAGGATGTGTGAACTATGCAAAGAACCCAGCAGTGCTGGAAAGTATAGAGACGCCTAATGAAGCCATTGCAAAGGCAAAAAAACTGTATACACATTTGCAGCGCACACGCAGATCCTCTAATAATCGTTACCTTGAGCAAATCAATAGTCACCTTGAGCAAATCAATAGCCACGCAGCATTGAAGCCTGAACAGAGCCACTGGAGCCACACTGTTTTAGTACAGATTTGCAGGTGCAGTCTGTGAAGCCCCAAACATGATGACCCCCACAGGCTTGCATTTGTTTTTTGCATTTTTCCTACCACTTTCCCATCAGCACCCACAAATGATGCCCGACTTGTACATCACTCTGGTAACACTGTGAGCTGCTTTGGCATTAGACTTTGAGACATTTTGCAGTGCAAATCATATGTATTTTAATAATTGCTCAATTGCATGAACATCAGCATATCGTCCATCATTTTTACTTTACTATGCATCATAATGAGGTTTCAGTCTATCACACATGTTTTAGAAATTAAATAGACCTTATATGGGGTACATTTACTAAAATGGGAGTTCTATTTCACATGGGATGTTGTTATGGGCAACCAATCAGAATCTACTTCTCATTTATTTAGCACTTTCTAGACGATAACAGATAGTATCTAATTGGTTTCCCATAGCAACTTCCAATGTGAAAAAGAACTCCCATCTTAGTAAATTTCCTGCATATGTTTCTTAATTTAGTGAATTTGGGTTAATTTCAAGTCGAAATTGTATTGAAAACTTTGGAAAAGTAGCAATGGTCTATTTGATGACCTATTGTAGTCTAAAATGGAAAAAGGTGGTTTTAAAGACAACCCAATTGGGCGCTGTGGTGAGATGTGTTTGTGGAGCTGCTACTATAAAGGGGTTGAGAGTCCCTTAAGCAAACAGAAAAAAATACACAAAGGTAGTAGCGCTAGACAATATAAGTTTAAAAGTACAAATTTAATAATGACGTAAAAAATGCACAACCAATTAAGATATAGAAAGCACAGGCACCTCTATTTCTAAGCATTCCTATTACACCGCCAATACTCCTTATAGGTATTCCAGATATGACAACAATGTCTTTTTGATCTGGGGAAATGTTGTATAGTTACCGCAATGGATGTCCAAGTGAAGAGTTTAATCCTTATAGGAAAGCATATCAGCAGAGTCCTTCAAGTGGAAATGAAGATTGGGTATATTTTGCAAAGTTCCATATAGTAGCGGATTTTGATGGCAAACTCCGGTGGCAGCTGGTCTGGAACCAAGTAGCAAGGTAGGTAGCAGGAAGGTAGCAAGGTGCTTAGGACTGACGCGGGTACAGCTTTGTCAAAGTATTGTAATCTAAAGTCTGTTTTTGAGTTGATCTTCAGTTGATTTTACCTTTAGTAGATAGCAGATTTTCAAAATCGACCTGAAAATAAACTCAAAATGACCAGAAAATAAAATTCAACTTTTAGGAAATGTACTAGTTAATCTAAGTAGTATAAGCATGTTATATGCTTTGGGGATTGAAAAAAATGCAATGTCCTGATTTTCCGTGAGATTTGCTTTTTGGCGGGGGGTCCATATGCCACATATCTAACAACAACAGCAAGTTGTCAAATAAATAGCACACCTGGCCTATATTGCCAGACACATCTGCTTCACATGTGGCTTCCTACACATATTTACACCACACAGCTGTCAGAGAGGCCTATGGATTATTCATGTTTCAAGGCCAGTTGAATTAACCTCCTCTATAAAATAGGTTTAAGCATCTGAGACTGCCAAATGATTTCAATACCAGGATTACCAGATCTGAGAAGAAATAAGGAATCTTCAAAGGGATATTGCATCATACTCTTTTTCAGAAGACAAATTCTAAAGTACCTGAGACTTAAATTGACAGGCTGAGAGAAAAAAGTTTCCCTCTACTTTAATGTTCTCTTATTAGGAGCTCATTTAATGGCAAATGCACCTGAAATCAATTTATTTCTCCTCTGATTGAATTTGTATTTTATTAAAAGGGACTATATGGGAAAACAAGAAGAGTTGCAAATACGTTATTGTAAAACTCTATCATTTTTTCTAAAATTATGCAACCACATATACAGTATTTGTCCACTGCTTCAGCTGTACTTCAGCAAGACGTAGTACAATCCTAAATTAAAACTGCTAGTTAGAAGCAGAAACTAATTCTACATTGATTCCTTTTATATTTGGGGTGACACTTGTTCCTTATTTTTGGATTGTGATTGGATAGCCTCCTGTGTCATCTTGTTGCACCAAGTTACTTTGTCTCACTTTTAAAATTCCCCTACAAATGTTTTAAAGTAATAAATTGATAGCAATCATTTTTGTCAAACATATAGTTTTACTTTTTCTATGCTCATGGAAAACATAATTCACCCAATTGTAAAAAAAAAAAAAAAAAACCATGAAGGTGGAATTAGAAATTATATAGATATAGGCAGGGCTATTTTTCAGCAGGCTCCAACAGCAACTGAGGCCCTTATTCTAGTTCACTCTTTCTGACAAAATATTTCTTAAGGTGGCCATACACACGCAGATTTATCTTCAGATCTGGCTGGTTGGAACAAAAACATGGTTATGGATGAGAGCAAATGACACTTGACCATTTGCTTGGAAATGCTGGAAACTGACACTCATCCATAACCATGTTTTTGTTCCAACCAGCCAGATCTGAAGATAAATCTTACTAGTGTATGGGCACCTTTAGATGGACAAAACCATGTGCACTGCAGGTGAGGCAGGTGTAAAACCCCACCCAAATCTAATTATCTCTGCACAAGTAACACCTGCCTCACCTGCAGTGCACATTGTTTTGTCCATCTAAAAAATATTTTGTCAGAAAGAGTGAACTAGAATAAGGGCCTCAGTTCCTGCTGGAGCCTGCTGAAAAATAGCCCTGGATATAGGGTAATCAGGGAGGCAGTCGTGGATTTCCAGCACAGCAGGTTTCCATGAATTATAACCTGTTAAATCTGGCAATGTGGGGGCAGTGGGTGGAAAATTGTGGTGGAAAAGGTGGTGTTGGTTTGTGTGTGTGGGCGGGTGGGGGTGGGGTGTTGAGGTTGGGGCTGCTTTTAGGTCTGGAGATGGAGTTGACCAATAATATTAGAGATCACTTTAAAAAAAAAAAATGACATTGCTTTTATGATCTACACTTTATTTAGATCACCATATGTCTTATAGCAGCCAACTTTCTAGGATTCCACAATAGAGACTATAATATCCCAGAAAAAAATATTACTTCCAGTTCCACATGACAATCCATCACTTTCAGCTGAAGAGGGAGCTTAGGGGTATAGTATATGCATGTTGTTTGTAAAGTAGGAAGTTAGTATATCAGTGAAAAAAGAGGAATTGCTTTCCTGAACCTGATAAATACATTTAGATACATATCATTGTTAATGGACATACCTTTCTATGAGGAAAGGTACACTGCCATTTTCAATCTACAAAATAACTTTATATTTTCCCATAAGCAGCTAGTGATCCTTAATCAGGCTTGCCTACCCTCCTGGAATTGCCAGGAGGCTCCCGAAATTCAGGTCTCCCTCCCGGCCCCCCGGGAATGTCGGCAATGCTCCTGCATTTGCCAGGCAGCCCCAGTATCTCCCTTCCGTGCGGCACTAATTACCGGTTTTCGCAGGACCGCGGCAAGGGGTGGGACAAAATTATGCAAATCGCATCACTTTGTGCCATTTTAGCCCCACCCCCCTACTCGCGGACCCGCGAATCACTGCATTTGCATGGATTGGGGTGGGGCTTTGAGTCATCAGCCCTGTCCAGGAGATCCGGCTGTCCTCTCCGGGCTTCTCCCGGAGAGGCTATTTTAAAAGTCGGCAAGTATGTCCTTAATGGGACTGATATCACGCTTTGTAGGTGCATTTCTAAAGAGCAGCACAAGTTAAAGTACACCAATGTCTAACTTCAAATACTGTACATAACACAAAGAGTTTAATCATACTCATTGTGCATGCTAAATGGTGATCCAATCAATCAGCTCTTAACTCATTTTTCTGAAAAAAATTAGTTGGGAGCTGATTTGCTGAAGCATTTATCATACTGTGGGGTTTGTGGGTATGATATCTTCTGGTTGGACCATGCAGTGCAGTCAGTCAGTAGATGTCTCGTACAATACCACTGCATCGTGTATTGGGAATGCGCATGGTGCAATACAGTATTTTGGCCCATTGGCCAGCAGATCGTTCTGATGTGTACTCAGCCTAAAGGTGCCCATACACTAGTAAGATTTATCTTCAGATCTGGCTGGTTGGAACAAACACATGGTTATGGATGAGTGACAGTTGGTCAGTTTTCCAGCATTTCCAAGCACATGGTCAACTGTCATTTGCTCTCATCCATAACCATGTTTTTGTTCCAACCAGCCAGATCTGAAGATAAATCTGCGTGTGTATGGCCACCTTTAGCTTGCCCTTGATGTGCAGAGTGGAGAAATGCATGATTACAAGGAGGGATCATTTTATGCTATGTTTGGTGCAAAATCAGCAAAATTTACAATGCACACTGACAACATTATAGTCTTAGCCACAGATTCCTCTTACATCCACCAATATTTGCGTATTATAATCATATCCTTTACATACTGTAGTATTAGCACCATGTTATACAGTACTTAGACCGTATGACCTATTATACCCCGTAATGAACTGCACATCAATTTGAGAAAGGTTTTGTAATCATTAGAACCTGACTTGGCTAATAAGTAATTCTGGAAATGTATTTGTTTTAATTATATGCTGACATATCTTTTTGGGTTTTGAAATCAGGGCCCTCTGTGTTCTTGCTCCATCTATTTATTCTTTCAACCAAGGAGGCGTCATGTGTTGGTTAGTGCTTTGTTATTTCCCTTGCACTTAGCCACTCTGTTAAGAAAACCAGGTGCAGCTCATTTAAATATTCCTGACATCAGCCCCCAGCCATTAATGCTTTTCTTTAAATGATGGTCTTGCTGGAACATTGAGGCTTGTACTCTAGGCTGGGGCTTTTTGTCTGTTCTTTGTTTTTGGCATTCTGATGTGTTCTTGTTTCAGCCTGTGATTTGGACTGTTGTTTTCTCTTGTGGTATCTGATTTAAAACACCTACTTTGTAAGTGATGCAATTAAACTCTCTCACTGCCAGAGATCCATGTCATACCGTAAAAGGCTGACAAGTTCCAGCTTACAGCATTCACATGGTTAGTTTTATATGTAATAACCATACCTCCTAACATTCAGCCTGTCACAATCGGGACTCCTGCACAGCAAACCCACTATAATGCCTGGGAAAGGGGGTGTTGCATCATCAAAGGGGGCATGGTTTTACATGACTGGTGTTATGTCAAGAAATGCCCCCATTTCATCACTATGGGGGCATGCTCAGTGCTCCGGCTGCTGCTGGCATGACCTCAGCTCCTCTTTCTCCAAGCGAGTGACAGGGGTCTCCCAATTGCCTCTCCACTGCGGGACACTGTTGCCCACTAAAGGGACAGCAGCACAGCCCCCCCCCCCCCCCCTCAAAAAATAAAATTGGGACAGTTTGCAGGAATGGAATAAATATAATTTTCAGCTGTACTCATGGGTTAAACTGAGGGGGAACGGGGTGGAACTGTAATGGTGAGGTGGAACATTTTAACCTCCACATTGGCGCTGCACAGTAATTCTCACAGAAAAGCATTCTAGTATGCAGGGGGATGCCAAAAACCTTACCACTGGCCTTGTCTCTGCCTAATGGGGGGAGGGGAGGGGATGTAATTAGGTGGCATTGAGAAATGAGTTCCCCCACCTCTGCATGACCACATTATGCCCTGGCTGTACTCATATTAGGCCAGATGTTTCAAAAATCAGCTCCTACCTGTCATTTTTCAAACCAGACTGTAACATGGCAGGTAGGAGCTGATTGGCTGGCTGTTTATCACTCTACATGTTATCACTTTTTGAAGATTTATTCATCTGGCCCATTGTGTATGTTTGTTTTGTAGCTAGCTGGGGGACATCTACTGCACACTGGCTACTGGGCGGAGACGCTGCATCCAGGTTATGTAATCCAGACAAGGCTGAACGATACAAGGAGGCACCGGCAGCCGTGAACATGCCTATAGATGCGCTTACAAGCACCCAGCGTGTGGATCACAACCCTCAGATGGGACAGAGACTAAGTATATCTATCAATCTTTGCCACTTTCATTTACTTTCTATTTCTGCATGAGATTGAGGGGTAGATTTATTAAGCTCTGTGAAATGATAATGTGCCTGGTACTTTATCACCGGCCAATCAGTTCCTACCTGTCACTTTTTAAATCCAGCTTGTAACTTCACAGCTGATTGGCCGGTGATAAAGTCCCAGCCACATTATCACTTCACCGAGCTTAATAAACCTGCCCCTGACAAACCAAATGGGGTAAAAAAGCTCATAATTTGATTGCTTTGGCAGTTAAACCAGCTTTTCTATCCATCTGTTAAATAATAAGGAGCTACTGTATGTGAGGAAGGAGCAGTTTTTTACCCTTAGAGCTATATTCTGCTGTAGTATCCCATGGATTGTATAATATGTTATTATGTTTTAATTGTTTTTTACCGGCCGGTAATTGAGTTTTTGTCTATTTTGCATAACAATAAAAAATATGTTTTTATGGTATAAAAGTGCTGTATATTTTGTATTTAGCTGGGGGAAATGCATACTCTTCTGGGAGGTCTGTGGCATCATCCAATTTTCAGTAGCCTCCTGAATAAGCAAGTCTGCAGACTGTCAAAATTTAGGTGAGACAGCCCCAATTTTCTGGGACCGCTCTCCCAATCGTAGGCCGCAGTGTCACACAATGCTGCATGTTCACAAAGCATAAACAGTTTCTGTGGGCTGCCCCAAATCTTCAGGAATGCTGGGCATGTCCCCA
Source organism: Crinia signifera (assembly GCF_055691185.1). Classification (NCBI taxonomy): domain Eukaryota; kingdom Metazoa; phylum Chordata; class Amphibia; order Anura; family Myobatrachidae; genus Crinia; species Crinia signifera. The sequence goes on along the minus strand of NC_139219.1, from coordinate 156,624,494 downwards.
GGGTAATAAAATATGGGGATGTTTGGGTAGTACGGATGGTGTATTGGTTAGCATTACTGCCTCACAGTACTCACAGTACTGAGATCATAGGTTCGATTCCCACCATGACCCTAACTGTGTGGAGTTTGTATATTCTCCCCATACTTGTGTGAGTTTCCTCCGGGTACTCCGTTTTCCTCCCACAATCCCAAAAATATACTGGTAGGTTAATTGGCTTCCAACAAAATTAACCCTAGAATGTCTGTGTACATGTGGTAGGGAATATAGATTGTAAGCTCCACTGGGGCAGGGTCTGATGTTCAAATATTATATGTAAAGCACTGCGGAAAATGTGTGCGCTATATAAGAAACTGTTAATAATAATAATGTTCTCTCCACAAACAAAGACCCCTTTTTTAGGCACGTGCATGGACCCGATTTCAGCAACACAAATGTTAGTAGATATGTATTCACACTAATAGTGTTGCTGAAAGTCAGGTAAGCACAGGTAGGATAGAAATCCCTGTGTCTGTTATCCCATTCTAAAGTTTTACATATGTATGTTAATACTACTGTGCATTGCTAAATAATCTGAAATCACTCACCAGAGATACCATGACAGTAATGGGGGGGCCAGCCTCAGGGCTCCAAGCCCTGAACGGGCACCTGCATGTACAGAAACGCCTGTGTGATGACCACTTATCTTTCAGTGAAGCTCTGCAGCACACCCGCATAGTTAATTTGCTCTAAATCAGGAGCCCTGCTAACACCTAATAGGGGACAGGACGGCTCACGTGTCTGGTACCACTTGACCTGTAATAATGCACACAGATGGCGTGACCTGTGCTGGAGCAAGTGACAGTGCTCCTGAATGTTCGTAAATCTGACGTTGACCCACCGGCCACTCTCACACAGTGTAGCTGGAGGCCTGGCTACCCACTGTGGGCTTTGGCACACACACACAATGTACGGTTTATTTTTTTTAAGGATGAAGGGGGGCACTAAACTCGAAGTTTGCCTCCAGGCAATTTGGTTGAACTCCTTTGATCAGCAGCAAGCATCATTCTTTCCTCTCCTTATTGGGAAACTGTTTATCATGGGGTAATATGCTCTGAGAGCTCTTAAGGATTTTTGAGATTAATATTTTACCAAATGGAATGTGACTAGCATCTTTTAGATGCTTGATACATGCATACTTTTCCCAAGTTTTTTTCTGATCTACAATTTAAAAGCTTGTGTGAACAGCAGAAACAGCAGGTACCAGGGTCAATGATCCTAATGCCAGTCCACTTTCCAGAGCAATTAGCTCATGATGAATTGTTTGTGGAATGTACAATTTAAAAAATAAAGAGAAAAAAGGAGAGATAGCATAGTTGGAAGCTTATGTAACACACAGAACAAATACTTCAGGAATTAAATATTTTGATGGTATATTTAGGAATTGATTTCATTCCTGAAAAATGTGTTTTTCTTAAGACAGTTCTCTTTGTCACTGGCACCTGGCAGCCTCCAGCATTTAAGATCTGATAACTGTTCAGTGTCCTACTGCAGTGTCCAGTATAACTTACCTAAGGGCTGTCAGGCTGATGTTTTTCCACAGTGAAATCCTCCTTGAGCTCTTGTACCCTGAGTCTTGGTTTACATTAAAAGTGTTTCCTTCCTCTAATCACATGCCAAATGACAGCAATAGACCTTCTGCATTGCCGACCTTCCGCCGGTCGACCTTAGGACCCTGTCGACCTTCAATCCCTGTTGACCTTCTGCCTGACAACCTTTTCGGTAAGAAGTGTGGACCTTTCTTGGGTCAACCGAATAACCCATACCTCACTGCCCAGTCCACCCAAACAAAATACAGTACTGCAGCTAAATAGACTAGCAGGGTGAGGCTTAACTGAGTAGGTGGAGTTAAACAGGGTGGAACCAACTAGGGAATAAAAAAAGGGGTAATAAAATGTAACGCAAATATGCAATTTGTGATATTAAAAAAGGGATAAAATGGGCGTAATATTAAAAAAGCTGTGATAATTAAATAATTAAGACGACCTACAGCAGATAAGTCATCTAAAGAAAAAACATTTGCATAGCACACCTGACCATCACTTCAAAAGTCATAAGATGCGTGTATTTGAAAGGTGGGGAAAAATGATGGCCAAAAGAAAATATTTGAATCACCCCCCAATGTCAAACCAGAGAATAGTCTTTCATGTGCTCTTTGGGTTTCCTACAGATAAAAAATCATGGTATATTTGTTATACAGGAGCAGGATTCTCCACAGATGTGGAAAAGAGAAAAAATTATATACAATAGTGTCATAACTTTGAGGCATGTACGAGTGAGTGCAATGACTAATACAGGTTCAGGACCATCATATCTGGATTTCCTAGGTGTCTGATAGTTAAAGATCTAACTACAGAATGTCGACAAAAAAAAGCCATTTTCATGTCAACATTTTGACCCTGTGGACCTTTTCTACTTTCTACCTTTGTCCATGTTGACTTGTTGACCCTATTGACCATTCCAACCTTGGCTAGAATTTGCCAGCCTTTCTAACTTAGATTAAGAAAAGGAAGGACACAATACATTGGATGATTTTGTTGAGTCTCAAAAAAAAATGTCTATTCAGATTATACTGTAGCTTGGAAATGTTTTTATTTTCTGTTCTATAAGTGACTTTTACTTAATAAGCAAAATAAAAGTTTTTCTCACCCTTGTTGTTTCTTTTAAGGCTGTTGCAGCTAATTTTCTTAGCTTCCACCATATGTTTTAACATTCTTTTAATGTGTTGACACAAACCAGGGCCAATCAGAGAACTCGTAGTTGCATAATCAATTTATTGGTTAATCTCGTAAATAAGGTCAGTTAAATTAATTAATTACTTAGATTTTTGCTTTGACTAGTCTGCTCTTTCAGTACTGTTTGCCACCAATAAACACAAGTTATTACAATTATAATGTAGCAGAGCACCATTTTCCATTTTGTAATAACATCATCACTTTTCTATATATAGCATCACATTTACATACATATGTAAGTAGTTTAGTCTAGAGTTTCAAAAGTGAATCACCTAAATAAATGAAACATAAACATGAGTAGAGACCATGATATTTGAAATATGGTAAAAATAGTAAAAAGAAAACAAGCAAAACTAAATATTTATATAGTCATTAAGCTCAAAATTGGCACTACAGTCTTATGACATCATACACTAAAGTCTACTGCTAAGGAGATAATTTGGCCAAGTTAATTTATTTTTGTTTGAAGCCAATTATATTGCATAAAACTAGCAACATAGGCTTGGATATGAGGAGTGTAATTGAATTGACTAATGTGAATTTTAAGAATGTAGTATATGTTTTGCTTTGTTTTATTTAAAGAAATGCCTAGAAATTACGGATATGTAAGTGTTTAACATTAAATTTAAATGTGCCCATGTAAAATTAACAGTTTAAAGATAAAATGTAATTGCTAATTAAATTAGTGATTTCAAATTGGTGATATGTCCACCTGCAGTGAAATGTAAACATATATTACAAGTCATTGAGCTATTTAATGAACATACTGTATATAAAGGGCACAAAGAAAAAGGGAAACGCTTAAAAAGATTGAACCTCAGCAGTTAGTGGTCGAGGAGAGAGCAGGGCAAAGAGAAATATAGAAAGTATATACAGTATCTAATTAGGTGCCACCACTGGTAGCCTAAACAACAGCTGTTTAAATAGTTTATCACCAAAATCCAAACAGATAAATACATTAGAAAAACAGTACTGGAATGGTCATTTTCAGTCTCTGCATCTTCAAAAAGTCTGTTGCACACTTTAGGCTTCATTCCTCCATTAGATTATCTAGCTCATCCAAAGAACATTAAGGAGGAACTGGCTCCTGTGCACTAAAGGACCCCTCTACACTTTACTGACAATTATTTAACCTTTCTGGGTTCATTCCCCTTTAAAGGCTGCATACACTTGCGACTGAACTGATGGATGGTTATGGATGTGACTTTTGGAGGATCAGGCACCTACCCACAAAATGTCTGCATATATTGAGCTGAGAATTGTAGATATATATCATCTGAGTGGTGGCACTGGAAGAGCTAGGAGGTTTGGCTGACAGCAGGTATCAAAAGAAGTTCAGCTCCTCCACTCAACTAACTGAAGAGGTGTAGGTGGCCCAAAAGAGTAAGATCCTGAATTATGTTACAGAAGGAAAGTGCCACAAAAGCCTGGAGGTATGGCTGTCTGATAGTTATTATGAACAAAGTCCTTCCTCCTCCCCTACAGCTGTTACTCCTGTATAATAACAGTTTATCACTACATTGCTGTTCCAGATTAATGGTGCTGCAGCTCAGGAACTTGCGTGTGCTTTGCTCAGCTTCAAATTTGATAGTAAGTTAACATATGAAATCCCAATAAATCCAACTATCCCTCTACCCTACAAAAGGATAAAGCATGGGTCTTCAAACTATGGACCTCCAGATGTTGTGAAACTACATGTTCCAACATGCATTGCCACATTTTTTCCTATAAGAGCATGCCAAAACTGTCAGGGCATGCTGGGACATGTACTTCCACAACATCTGGAGGGCCGCAGTTTGAAGACCCATGGGATAAAGGATAAAAGAAACAATGTGAAGGTGCGCAGCTAACAGCAGCTGGTAAAGGGGTTGTCAATCCCTACTAGAATATGCACGCAGAAAAATAAGTGTATACTAGAAGTAGATAAAAAACTAGATAAAAAAGTGAACCATATAATTTTATAGTGTTCACTCTAGGATTTGTTTAGGGCAGGGTGCTGACCGCCAGGCAGGGCTCTTATTCAATTGGGAGGGCACATTTTATATTAGAAATTCACATTAAAAAAACTTTGCAGACTGCACAAGGATTATGCCCATTAAACATTGTCATACTCTACTATGACCATTACATATTCGGTCGTAATGACACATGTTACATCTGCCCCACCTGCAGTGCACATGGTTTTGCTCATTTTGAGAACAAATTTGTACTGCGATCAGATCTTTATACGTGCCCCAAGTTTTGCAACAGCGACCATGAGCATATGCAAAAAAACTCAAAAACTTCTATAGGGAATGCGCAACACAGTGTGTACCGCAAAGGAACTGTTGCAATCAAGACACAAGGTTTCACAGATGTCTTACAAAAGTACTGGACATAGGGCCTGATTCAGACTTGATCACTGGTCTGTGAGTGTTCAGAGCCCAGTGAGCAGGTTACCACCTCGCTGAACGCACTTCCCCCGTCCCAGTGCACAGCTGCAAATGAGTTTGCAGCTGTGCATACGGGGAAAATCATTCACCCCCAAATGATTTTCCCCTTGATCACAGTGCTGACTAAGGCTGTGGGGAGAAGGAGGCCACTTATGATGTAAGCGGCCATCCCTCCCGGGGACAAATTTGCATTAGGGACAAATTTGGGACACTACTGGAAAATGCCGGCATAATACGCCAAATGCCTGCAGGGTGTCAATCACCCTGCTATTGCCCGGCAATTAATATCCAGCATGCTGGATATTAATCACTCAGTGCCAGTGTTCTCACCAGAGAACACTGGCCCTGACAGATCGCTCAGCACACAGCCCACAGCACAGCACTGACACATCGCTGTGTGCTGGGCAATTATGCTGAGTATTCTGAGTGATCTAGCAATGCTCAGAACGATCAGCTGGTCGCTATGTTTGTAGGGCCCACAAGTGTGTAAAGTACATTTTTGTGTATCAAGAAAAGGTAGGTTAGCAACATCACAATAAAATCTATGGAACTGTACTATTCATTTCATTAATTTAGTCTGTTTTAACTTGGAAAACACTCTTCAGTCTATATTAGTGTAATTACATTAGAAAAAGTTGTGGGGGGACTTCTGGGATGACTATTATATCTGGCACTTTTCAGAACAGTAACAAATTAAATGCCATTATTGGGCCATAGTATTGGGATGAGAACCAATATGCAGCAGCACAGGGCTGGTGTGAAATGGCTTAGTGCCCTTCCACGTAGCAAGGATATTGCTAGAAATACAGACACCCCACCCTGTCTTGACTTTTTTGCCCTGCAAACTGAAATGTGTCTAACACTTCACAAAATTAGGTAATCCAATGCGCCTACTCTGTACCTAGCAGGTCATGCACCTACTCTGTACGTAGCAGGTCATGCACCTATACTTTACCTAACAGGTCATGCACCTACTCTGTACCTGGCAGGTCATGTACACTACCTGCTCTGTACCTAACAGGCCATGCCCATTCTCTGTACCTAGTAGGTCATGCACCTATACTATTCCTAACAGGTCATGCACCTACTCTGTACCTAGCAGGTCATGCGCCTATACTATACCTAACAGGTCATGCACCTACTCTGTACCTGGCTGGTCATGCACCTACTCTGTACCTGGCTGGTCATGCACCTACTCTATATCTAGCAGGTCATGCACCTTCTCTGTACCTGGCAGGTCATGCACCTACTCTGTACCTGGCAGGTCATGCACCTTCTCTGTACCTAGCAGGTCATGCACCTAGTCTGTACCTAGCAGGTCATGTACCTACTTTGTACCTAGCAGGTCATGCACCTACACTGTACCTAGCAGGTCATGCACCTACTCTGTACCTAGCAGGCCATGCCCATTCTCTGTACCTAGTAGGTCATGCACCTATACTATTCCTAACAGGTCATGCACCTACTCTGTACCTACCAGGTCATGCGCCTATACTATACCTAACAGGTCATGCACCTACTCTGTACCTGGCTGGTCATGCACCTACTCTATATCTAGCAGGTCATGCACCTTCTCTGTACCTGGCAGGTCATGCACCTACTCTGTACCTGACAGGTCATGCACCTTCTTTGTACCTAGCAGTTCATGCACCATCTCTGTACCTAGCAGGTCATGCACCTTCTCTGTACCTAGCAGGTCATGCACCTACTCTGTACCTAGCAGGTCATGCACCTACTTTGTACCTAGAAGGTCATGCTCCTACTGTGTTCATAGCAGGTCATTCACCTACTCTGTACCTAGCAGGTCATGCACCTACTCTGTACCTGGCAGGTCATGCACCTTCTCTGTACCTAGCAGGTCATGAACCTTCTCTGTACCTAGCAGTTCATGCACCTATACTATTCCTAACAGGTAATGCACCTACTCTGTACCTACCAGGTCATGCGCCTATACTATACCTAACAGGTCATGCACCTACTCTGTACCTGGCTGGTCATGCACCTACTCTATATCTAGCAGGTCATGCACCTTCTCTGTACCTGGCAGGTCATGCACCTACTCTGTACCTGGCAGGCCATGCACCTTCTCTGTACCTAGCAGGTCATGCACCATTTCTGTACCTAGCAGGTCATGCACCTTCTCTGTACCTAGCAGGTCATGCACCTACTCTGTACCTAGCAGGTCATGCACCTACTTTGTACCTAGAAGGTCATGCTCCTACTGTGTTCATAGCAGGTCATTCACCTACTCTGTACCTAGCAGGTCATGCACCTACTCTGTACCTGGCAGGTCATGCACCTTCTCTGTACCTAGCAGGTCATGAACCTTCTCTGTACCTAGCAGGTCATGCACCTACTTTGTACCTAGCAGGTCATGCTCCTACTGTGTTCATAGCAGGTCATTCACCTACTCTGTACCTAGCAGGTCATGCACCTACTCTGTACCTGGCAGGTCATGCACCTTCTCTGTACCTGGCAGGTCATGCACCTACTTTGTACCTAGCAGGTCATGCTCCTACTGTGTTCATAGCAGGTCATTCACCTACTCTGTACCTAGCAGGTCATGCACCTACTCTGTGCCTGGCAGGTCATGCACCTTCTCTGTACCTAGCAGGTCATGCACCTTCTCTGTACCTGGCAGGTCATGCACCTACTCTGTACCTGGCAGGTCATGCACCTTCTCTGTACCTAGCAGGTCATGAACCTTCTCTGTACCTAGCAGGTCATGCACCTACTTTGTACCTAGCAGGTCATGCTCCTACTGTGTTCATAGCAGGTCATTCACCTACTCTGTACCTAGCAGGTCATGCACCTACTCTGTACCTGGCAGGTCATGCACCTTCTCTGTACCTGGCAGGTCATGCACCTACTTTGTACCTAGCAGGTCATGCTCCTACTGTGTTCATAGCAGGTCATTCACCTACTCTGTACCTAGCAGGTCATGCACCTACTCTGTGCCTGGCAGGTCATGCACCTTCTCTGTACCTAGCAGGTCATGCCCCTTCTCTGTACCTAGCAGGTCATGCACCTACTTTGTACCTAGCAGGTCATGCTCCTACTGTGTTCATAGCAGGTCATTCACCTACTCTGTACCTAGCAAGTCATGCACCTTCTCTGTACCTAGCAGGTCATGCACCTTCTCTGTACCTAGCAGGTCATGCACCTTCTCTGTACCTAGCAAGTCATGCACCTTCTCTGTACCTAGCAGTCATGCTCTCATGCCCATCACCTGGTCTGCTTTGTGATTCATTTATGAGTCCCAGTAAAACAGACTAGAACAGAGATAATGGCAAAAGCCATTGAACATGAAATGGAAACTAATACCTAATTTCCCAGTTAACCAACATCTTCTGGACAATTAAAAATAGCTAAGCCAGCATACATAGAAACAGATTTCTCCCCATATGTTTGTATTATTTTACTTCTCTTGATGACAATGGAGTTTGAAAGCACTTGAAAGTGTTATTTTAAAAGTTTTAAATGTCATACACAAAGGGAAAAAGTAAAAGAGCATACTGGTTTTCAGAGGAAGAAAGTATAAAACTGTAAATCTGAGCATGCTGGCATTTTCTGTCTTCTGATGCACCAATGTGGTTCTAATAAGTGAAAGGTCTCTCGCAATTCTACCTTTGTGATCATGATTAGAAAACAGAAAAATAAATCTGTTCAATAATACAATTTTTCTCCAAATGATTTTTCCATGTCCACTGCCAAACCAAACACATGGTACATGTTAGTCAGCTGGGTCTACATCAATTCATCAGCTGTGTGAACTGCTCTGCACTGTTTGCCAAACCTGTTAAGACTAAATCCTTGTGTTTTCAAACCCTGAGTCCAAACATCCTTTTAGGCTTGAAAAGAGTTTTATGTACAAAACATCTAACATTTCTAAAATGCATGTTATTCACTGTATGGGTTTCCTTTTTAATGCATGAATTGGTTTGTCAGTCTGACATTGTTCTACAGAATATTCTCAGAGATCTCTAGACAAATTGGAGAAATTAAGCACAGTGCAAAATGCCTAACAAGCACTGTACTTGAACGCAGGATTCTCTTGATGATTGAAGGTTATTTATAAACGTGATTTTATAATGTTTTTATTAGAAATAATGACGTGCAATAGATTACAATTTTTATGAAACAAGGTGAACAAAAAATTTACTATGCGCAATGCAATTTTGAGAAAAAGGCAGTGCGCTTTGATGAAACGGGAGTAGCTAGATAGCAGAACGATAGTTTTCACAGTTTGAATCATTGTTTAATGCAGCGGTTCCTAAACTGGGATACTAGTACCCCTAAGGGTACTTGCAGACTGGTTGGGGGTACTTGAAAATAATAGAAGAAGAAGTCTCCCGATGGTGGAAGAAGTCTCCAATGGAAACTAACCATGTTGTGTCACTTGCGGTTTTGTCTGTAGCGTCATCTGTGTCTTTTCATGCTTTTGCCCGACTAGCAATCCACTGGGAGCAAACCGCACTGCCCTCAGACATCAGTAATCATATGCCCTGCTCTGATATGGGTGGAAAAAGCAGAGACATTAATCCTAGAAGCATTAGCGGGAACCCCTGAGACTTCCACTCTACTCGTAAGTACTGTGGATACTTTAAATTGAGAGAAGGGGGTACTCATAAATGAAAAGCCTAATCAAGGGGTACGGGAGACAAAAAAGGTTGTGTACCACTGCTCTAATGTAAGTTGCACCCTTTTATATGGTGGCATAATATATTACTGCTATTTGCAATCCAGTTTCCTAATTGTTATGGGCATTAACATTCCAATAGCGAAACACATTGTTGTTCCCTCCCCCTCTTCAAACAAAGATAACATTTACCTCTTTTTATGTTTAGATGCCAAAAGGAGCAATTAAAAAAAAAAAATATGTGTTTTTATATATGCTTAAAATAAACATGTCTTGCTTTAAATAAAGTTGTCTTGATAAATATTAACCTCACTGTTTCAACCTCCACATTTTTAGATTGACTATCTGTTTTTATTGTAAAAGGTATACTTTCATTTTATGACAAATATATGACACCATTGGTCGCTGAACCCCCTGTCAATCTTTACATGCTAATCTTCTAGTTGTTTGCCATTGCTACTACTTTAGGGTAGCTGAATGTACATTTAAGCATGTGTTTTGTTGTTTTTAAATCTCTCTCTAAAAAAAAGCAAGTGTAAACTGCACAAGTGGCGTCTAACATTCTTAAAAAAAAAAAAAAAATATGTATATGCAGCAGTCAGTGGTCCTGATGACAATGGAATAAAGCTTTGAAAACGTTAGGTTCTACCCGCCTATCTGACACGTTTATTACCTGAGTGCTGCCACCAGCTGCCGCATATAGGGATGCAAATCCTTGGGCTTTTTTTCAATCACGGTTTCCGGGATTGAAAAATGCTCAATTCTGGGATTCTCGGGATCCCAGGATTGGCATCCCTAAAAGAAAAACACTCCCATCCACCCCACAGTTTAATCTACATGGGCGGGCAGGCAGCGCTGCGGGGGGTGTCTGGTGCCGCCCCGCAGATTTACTTACGGTGGTGAGCGGGCCAGACAGCAGAACTGTGGTGGTGCCTGCCGGGTGCCTGGCACCTAGCGGCAGCACCAGCTGGGCAGGATAGAAGGCTAGGAGTGCAGTGCGGCTGGGAGCGGTCATCCTGGGATTGGCCACCATAGCCACATACATTGATCGTCCTGCGGGACCATCTTGGAAAGAACCAGGGAAATTCAAATTCTACACGCAAGTGCTGCACTGATATATATATAGAACTTTAATAAGCTTGTAAATAATTATGTATGTTTACAGTAGGAATAGTGATGTTGATGTTATTATTTTTGATAAGATGATTACAATTATAGGTAGAAAATTAGTTATGTACTGTAGGCTTATAGTAAGTGATATCTGTAAGAAATATGTAGTGAATGCTGTGTATTTGGGCACTAAGACTTAGGGGTCTATTTAGCAAATGTATTTTTTTCTGGAGAAAGACTGCTATTTAATATGCCCCTTTTTAAAATAAAGAAAAGTGCAGAGAAACCCTTTTAACTCTACCTATTCTTTTCGACAATATCAGTGCTGCAGCACCCATGGGTTTCAGTGGGGACTGCACACAAATTCTATTTAATTAAATGAGAGAAGCAAAACTTCCATCTACAACATAACACCTTGTCTTTATGCTCTCTCCCTATTGCATTGCACCACTTGGACTCTACAGACAGGAGAAAGGTGGCACTGGGCTGCTTCATCTGATTACAGTAAAGGTCTGCCCTGGAACCTAAAATAAAATTATTTAAAAAAAAAAAGGTAGGTGAAAGAGAATATAGTGGAATCTCTGAATGTGAGGTGTGTCGTCATTATACAGTACCCAACGTTATCAGTGAGGTGTGCAGAGAAAGATTAGGTTGTGTAGTGAGGGGCCCAGCTGCACTTATTTGCCAAAATGCTGTTAAGATGGCCCTGCAAATTACTGCTAAATCTTTCACATGAGCTCATCATACACATTCCAACCACTTATTAAAGCACTGTGTGTAAATGTCCAGTCTTACATGTTTCCTGGTTTACAGAGCCGGGCCTAGCCTAAATTACGCCCTAGGCAAGATTTTGACTGTTGCCCCCTAGCACCGCCAGTAGTTCCGTCTCTGACCCTGCTCCCCTTTCCCAGCATCATCAACCCTCATCATAGCAGTCATCATTTTGGCGCTCATACCCGCAATATTTTAAATAGAAACAGCGCACCCATTCGGTGCGGAGCCCAAACAGGGGTGTGTTCTTGCTGGGAAGGGGCATGGCCACACAATAGTACCCCCAATTCAAATTATGCCACACAGTAGTGCAACTTTATTCACATTATATCATGCGATGGTGTCCCTTATTCACGTTACATCACACAGTAGTACCACTTTACCTTATGTACATTACTCCTCATATTATTCACATTATACAATTAGAAAAAAATCCTGAGAAAATATTGTATTTTAAGCACCTCCATGGCCACACTGCAACCCAGCATAAAGCAGTGTGTGCTGGGCAGAGGAGAAGAGCTGCAGCTGATGCTGTCACTTAAGGGGACGGGGCCCGGGGCCCCCACTGGGCCCTTCCATCAGACTTTGGCCTGGGTAATTTGTACCCCCTACCCCTTTTTCTCGGCACCCCTGATAATACCACACAGTAATGCCCCTTACACATGACACACCTTATTAATGTCCTTATAACCATAATGCCCCTTACACATTATGCCAACCTTTATTAATGCCCTTCATACACATAATGACACACATAATGCCCCTTACACATATGTCACACATTATTAATGCCCTTATACACATGACACACATTATGCACCTTACACATATGTCACACATTATTAATGCATTTATACATGACACACATAATGCCCCTTACACATATGCCGAACACTCTTGCACAACCAACCCACCCGCATACAGGACTCGCACAGCCGCTAACAGCCTCACTCACACACACAAAATAGGCATGCTGCATATCATTTTAATCAGCAGAAGCTGCAGATGCCCCTAGGCATTCCAAATGCCCTAGGCAATTGCCTAGTTGGCCTATGCCTAAGGCCGGCTCTGCTGGTTTAACATACTGTAGGGCGGTATTCAATTAGTCCCATTTTTTCAGCTTGATGATAAAATTGCACTATTTCGACCCTATTGTATTTATTTGCAGGCATTTTCAATTTTGGCCTTTTTTAGGTGTTTTTTGCTCATAACTTTTCATCCTTTTTGGAGTGCATAAAGGCGTGGGTGAATAATTACTAAAAACTGGGTGTAAACACCCGCAATTTGCCAATTCACATGTTTTTGCAGTGCTGATTTTTTTCGCCTAGGTGAAAAATTGGTAGTTTAATTGAATAGGGCAAATCAAAATTCACCCTAAAAAATGGCAGAAAGTGCAGATATACAGTTACAAATTTCATGTCTTCAAAGTAGAAAAAAATAGAATTGAATGGGAAAGGTACTCATGAAATAGTTAATGATTTATGTAACTAAGCATCAATCCTGGATGTTTTTTTCTTCAAAAAGCTTCTTCTAAAGCTTCATGTTTAACGACTTTACATTTAGGCCGTGAAAGATATACTGTACATCCATGTGGTTTCATTTATCAAGTAAGCATGTCTATGACCATTTAAATCTTGGTGATTACATTTATCATTGCATGTCTAGTTCTTTAATGGGGAGATTGCTTCCTGTTGGGTTACACAGGGTCAGGAATGGTAGCTTCCATTTGTCAGACACATTATGTGCATGAGTCACATTCAAACAACATGCAATGTCAATGTTTACGTAGCTACAGTGGCGTAAATTCATCCGAGTTGCCCGAAGGCAAGATAACTGTTGGTGCCCCCTCTCCCCATGCCTGATTTAAACTAGACTGGGCACACTAGAACACACACAGCGATGTCTATGGAGCAACTATGGTGCATGTAGGGATGAAAAACCCACACTTGTTTTAAGTAGAAATATAGGTAGTTTATTTCATCAAGAGAAATGTATACATACTGGCCCTTATACAGATCTGATCGCAGTACACATTTGTTCTCAAAATGGACAAAACCATGTGCACTGCAGGTGGGTCAGATGTAACATGTGCAGAGAGAGTTAAACTTGTGTGGGGTGTGTTGAAACTGAAATCTAAATTGCAGTGTAAAAATAATGCAGCCAGTATTTACCGTGCACAGAAACACAATAACTCACCCAAATGTAACTCTCTCTATACATGTTACATCTACCCCACCTGCAGTGCACATGGTTTTACCCATTTTGAGAACAAATTTGCACTGCGATCAGATCTGAATAAGGGCCACAGTCTGTGTCACCCCACAGCCCTACAGCCATTTCAACTGCTCCTCAACAGTTTTCATTTGCATGCAATGTGCTAAAGCACAGTGAATTTTGAACTAGATGTGATGCAATCTAGTTAAAAAAGTACCTGTAGTACATATATTTTGTACCAAGTGATGTGCGATGCACGGGAGCGCGCATAATCTTGCATGGTACAAACTGTACCTTGTATGGGCAGCTTGAGAAACATATAGCTTGAAAAAATAAGATCAGCAATCTCTTTAGCCAATGTAATGTCCATCTAATGTACCACACAAGAACGATCGTGATCAAGAGCAGATCATATAATGGCTGCACAATCTGTTGGAGCACACAATCTGCACATGATCTTAAAACGATCTGCATATGATCTGAGCACGATCTGTACACAAAAATATACAAATTAAGACAAAAACAGCGCTTAAACTCCTGAAAGGACGTGAGCTGTGGTTTAAATCCTCTTAGTCTGAGTTACACCTCTCCTCCATTCAGGGAACCTTAGACCAAAACTTACATTAAATTTCTGTCAGGTGTACATATAAAGGTATCTTTCAGTTTTCAGACTTCATCAACAAAATGTATCTTTAGATCCAATGAAGAGTCCACCTCCACATCACACGGGGGTTTATTCGTCCAGTAAAACACAAAAAGGCATAAAAAAGGTATAAAAAGTTCATCAAGTACATCAGGTACAAACGTCAGGGTCACGGGAGCCTGTTTTAGCTGGGGTACCAATTACTTGGTCCCGATGCCGACATAGACAGCCAGATCTAGCTGTCTACGTCGGCACCGGGACCAAGTAATTGCCTGGAGGAGAGCTTTAAGCGTCTACAGCACTGAGCTCCGTACCCCCGCTAAAACAGGCTCCCGTGACCCTGACGTTTGTACCTGATGTACTTGATGAACTTTTTATACCTTTTTTATGCCTTTTTATTGCTGTGTTTTACTGGACTAATAAACCCCTGTGTGATGTGGAGGCGGACTCTTCATTGGATCTAAAGATACCTTTTGTTGAACGCGAGACAGAACTAGAATGTAAGTTCTCTCTTATGTATTATTGCAAGTTAAGGATGCATCATTGTCCCTGCTGGTATTGTTAAAGATACCTTTTAGTGAACGCGAGAAATAACACTAATGTAAGTTTTAATTTACGGCCATTATATTGGATGAAGCCTGAAAACTGTACACCTGTCCCTTGCATTAATAACCGCATATATTAGAGCATATGCCGTTATTAAGAATGCGGTGGCCGGCGAAGGGGGGGGGGCGATAATGGGCAGCGGATGTTGAAACATCCCGCCCATTGACCGATATATAAAGGGCTAAATCACAAAACACAACACGAAAAAGAAAAAACTGAGGAGCAGGAGAGAGATAAAATATAGTCAGGGCAAAAGGGGGAGAAGTAGAATGGCTGAGACAGATAAGGGATAAGACAGGTAGAGAGAGATAAAGAAATTGGGGAAATCGGGACAATTAATGTACAATTAAAAAGTGGAAAAACAGCAATGATGATCACAACTGCGAAGGGCCTAGTGAATGAAAATACTGCAGTAGATGAAATATATTCATTAAACAAATCTTAACTAGTTTATACACAAACATCAACCATCAAGATGGAATAGAAGCCATTAAAAAATCCATTAGTAACAACATCAAGTATACAGGCCCACCTAGTGAATATTTTCTATTATTGATTGATTTTATCCTTCATAAAAATTACTTTCTTTTTGAATATTCCTTCTACTTGCAGCTCCAGGGCACGGCCATGGGGTCCAATATGGCCCCGGCTTATGCAAATTTATTTATGCATCAATACGAGTCTAAACACATTTTTGACAGCAGGACATATGCCGGGGATATAGCCATGTATGTCAGATTTATTGATGACATCTTTTTTGTGTGGACCGGGGGAAGTGATAAGCTTGTATGTTTTATCAACTACCTGAATAATTTGCCAGGAACCATTAAACTTACATGTGACAGTAGTCCAAATACCATCAACTTTTTGGACGTCAGGGTTGAAGCGGTAGGTGGTTGGTTTAAAACATCAATATATAAAAAACCGACTGATAAGAACACAGTATTACTAGCAGAAAGTTTCCATCCCCAACCCCTTAAGAGGGGACTACCGTTTTCGCAGCTATTACGAACTGTACGCATAACCTCTGATACATCAAAGTTGCCTAAGGCACTTGAGGACATGGGTAAAGACTTTGTACAAAGAGGTTACGACCAGGATGAAATCAATGAGTCCATTAAGAGATGTTTAACCCTGGACCGTGACAGTTTGTTGAAGGGTGCAAAACAAGACAAAACTATTGATCGACTGATTTTTCCCACGACATATTCAACGACCTCAGGGAGACTCAGACAAGCTATGTCCAGACACTGGCATATTTTGGCAACCGACTCAACGATGGGGAAATTCTGTCAGAGCGAACCGATGTTTGCCTTTAAACGGAGTAGTAATTTAAAGGACTGTGTCACCACATCAGATATTTGCCCGACAGCTAAACCAACAACATGGTTATCACTTAACAATGGCGCATATCGTTGCTGTGGGTGCGCAAATTGCCAATTTATGATGACAGGTACAAGCTTCATTAATCCCATAACGGGACAAAAATACACACTCAAACATCGATTGAATTGCGATAGTAAGTACGTGGTGTATATTGTGCAATGCCCTTGCAAGTTGATTTACGTGGGCAAGACTATCCGTATGTTGAAGGAGCGCATTTCAATGCATCGATCCTCAATTAAAAAAGCTTTTTCCATACGTGACCAAAGCACACCACCAGTCGCAAGACACTTTTTTGAGGCCGGTCATACAATTAGAGACTTTAAATTTATGCCCGTGGACTGCATAAAACCCCTAAAGAGGGGTGGAGACAGACATCTCAAGTTGCTTCAAAAGGAGAGTCAATTAATATATAACTTTGAGTCAATGACCCCAAAGGGTTTAAATGAAGAGCTCAATATGAATGTATTCTTATAATATGGGTATTTATGAAGATTATCTTTTATCAATAGATGGTTTGTGTGGTAACTGTTATTGATATATGTCTTCTTGATTAACACTTGTGGTAATTATTGTTCAAAATTTTTTTATGATTTTGGTTCACTTATTTTCTGCTGTTTTGTTTCATCCAGATGGCTAGTCTGGGTGTCTTGTTATTCATTGTCATTTGTATTATATATCTTATATACAGATAGGAGTGGGGGGACCGCTATTCTATCCAAATGGTTACTATAATTGCTGCGGTGTCACTTATTAGTTGATATAAGACTGTGTACGCATACAGATGCCCGTTTTTGAGACTTAATGATCTATTCTGGTTTCCAAGGCAACTGTAGATACTAAGGGCTGCACTACGATCGAGCAGTCCCGGTGGGCGTGACAGGGGAGCCTGACGCCAGCGGGTGACGCTCTCGAGTTGCTGTGCCCGATTGGCCGAAGACGCTGACAGGAAATGACGGGTGCGTTCCACTGGTCATTTCCGCGTTAAGCGCCGGCTGCTGTGGGCGGAAGTCCAGGGCGCATAGCACCACTAGTGCGCATACAGTGAGACTCTGATGATCATAGGGACGCTGCCCGGAAGTGACGGGTGCGTTCCACCTGGCACATCCGGTGCCGGGACCTGTGTTCAATGCCGGAAGTCAATGAAAACAGACGGAGCTGATACACACGTTAGATTGCAGGTGATGAAGACCGCAGGTGTAACCAATTTGGTAAGTGTGGCGGGAACTCTGCCCCTATATATATCCAATGCATATCTGTTACCTTTGTGCCCATGAGGAAGGTGTACCTACACAGAAACAGCTGTCGGGCCAAATGGGGCTTATTATCATAGGGCTGCCCCGTGATTGCAGAAAATGATAAGTACAAGCATTGAATTGCTTTTTCTGTTACTGCATTGAAATGCCTTGGTTTTTGGATTGACTGTCCTTTCAATACAAATGGATGTTTAACTGGTGGTGTGCTGGTCTCTCATTCCTGGATGCTTTTTGTTGATGGGATTAGTGCTGCATTAAACAAATCTTCATTTGACCATCCAAACATATCCATAAGAAGAGCAAAAGAGTAGTTTTGATTGTGATAATGCTGTGAGGCCCATAAATAAACCAACACACTAGGTAGGCTATAGACAAGAGGGAAAGTTGAAATAACTTACTGTAGTATATCTTGATTGGAATCTGGGGTGATTCATAGGGAGTTGAAGTCTTGCAATCAGTAAGACTGTACCCAATGTACAGCATGGGTAGCACAAAGCTAGGGGGCATCACTGAATGGCAGTTGGAGACAACTGAAATGGTGGAATATGTAGTGCTAGGGGAATGAATGATGAGATGTTACATTTTGGAGGAGAGCAGTTCAAAGTAGAAGAGTAAAGTAGTGACATAGGCAGAAGGCTGTCAGGAATCACTGTGTTTATGCTAATAGTACTATTTGTGCATGTCACTTGTTGCCCGCTAGTGCACTCTGCACCGCAGAGTAACTGCTGGAGTTGTTTGCCATGATGTCCGTGTGTCTGTTTATCATAGGGTTACATGTCACCCGGTGTTGTTTTAAACAGTATACAAACAGTACTGGCCATGGGTAGTTCCATGACATCTGCGATCAGCTGACCATTGCTCACCTATTCAGTAACCCCAGTGATCCCAGGTGTGATCACATGACACAGGTAGAACCAGGTAAACGTACTTCCTGGTTTTGCTCAAATTGCTGCTGCAGCCAGCAACCAATTAACAGGCACTTAGGAGGCAATAAGCAGGCCTCCCACAATCCTCCAGTGTCTTGAACAATTGTCTTCATCCTGTGTTTGTTTCAGTGAAGTTCTCCAAAGGCTCCAGGCTCTTTCCTGTATACCAGTGTAACCCCTTTCATCTTTTACTATGTAAAGGGTACAACTAAGTAACTAAGTGCCTCCACCCAAACTTTATTTAGTTAGTGTCGTCTGGGAAACACTCATCTAATTAAGTATCTGCCTATCCTATAATGTTACTCCCTAATGAACTTGGCTAACCCGTCAATAGAATAAGTAAGTTTAATACGATTTATATTTATCAATACATAAGCATACAGGAACATATCAATAATAACATACAATACATTTTCATGCTCTTAATACAATACATCACAGTACCCTCTAATCCTCCCAAATCCTATACAGAAATACTTGCGTGCATTACAAAAAAAAACACCTTAGCTGGCCAGCATTAAATGAATATTATATGCGCATGTTGGGGCCCAAATGTAAGCATACAGTTCAGTCTTGCTTTGAACTAATGAAAGTGTATCTATCTGAATGTAGTAGTTGAAAAGTAACTGCTGGAGTCGTTTGCCATGATGTCCGTGTGTCTGTTTATCATGGGGTTACATGTCACCCGGTGTTGTTTTAAACAGTTTACAAACAGTACTGGCCATGGGCAGTTCCATGACATCTGCGATCAGCTGACCATTGCTCACCTATCCAGTAACCCCAGTGATACCAGGTGTGATCACATGACACAGGTAGAACCAGGTAAACGTACTTCCTGGTTTTGCTCAAATTGCTGCTGCAGCCAGCAACCAATTAACAGGCACTTAGGAGGCAATAAGCAGGCCTCCCACAATCCTCCAGTGTCTTGAACAATCGTCTTCATCCTGTATTTGTTTCAGTGAAGTTCTCCAAAGGCTCCAGGCTCTTTCCTGTATACCAGTGTAACCCCTTTAATCTTTTACTATGTAAAGGGTACAACTAAGTAACTAAGTGCCTCCACCCAAACTTTATTTAGTTAGTGTCGTCTGGGAAACACTCATCTAATTAAGTATCTGCCTATCCTATAATGTTACTCCCTAATGAACTTGGCTAACCCGTCAATAGAATAAGTAAGTTTAATACGATTTATATTTATCAATACATAAGCATAGAGGAACATATCAATAATAACATACAATACATTTTCATGCTCTTAATACAATACAATCAGTGGCGGGCTGGGCAGGGGGGCAGGGTGCCAGTTGCCCCCCAGGCCAGCACACTGTACCTATTTGGGGCCGCAGGTGTGTGCTGCGCTTGCACATTCATGTGGTCGGGAGGCTTTGCAGCGTGTGCTCCTCGCTGCACTGATATCTCTGACAGCCGTTCTGTCTGTTCAGGGACACACATAGCGCAGCCAGCCAGGACGGAGCCTCAGCCTATACAGCTGCAAGACTTGATTACTAGGGCCAGCCCCTCTCCTGGGACCAGCCACCAATGAGCTGAGCTCCCATACAGGCTGGCCCCTCCCCTCCTGTGTCCCGACCTCCTACTCTTCTCTCCTCCCGGGCAGCATGATATGAATGCAGCTCCCTCCCTTCTCCACCTTGTACAGAAGCTGCCCCCCTTGGTAAGTGCTTTAGTGGAAAGAGTCATGTGTAGGGATATGTGGGTGGAAGCTGTTTTTTTCTTCATTAAATGTGTGTCTGACTTTATGTGGAAAAATTTGTGTCATTGTTTTATACATTGGGGGGGGGGATGTTATCTTGTTTAGTGTGTGTATGTGTGTGTACTATGTATCAGCATGTGAGTGTAATAATATATGTGTAACTTGCATACATAATGTGTGTGTGAGTGTTGGGGAGTTATCTTGTTTAGTGTGTATGTACTATGTATCAGCATGTGAGTGTAATAACCAATGATGAAAAAAAAATATATATGTGTAACTTGCATACATAATGTGAGTGTGGGGGAGTTATCTTGTTTAGTGTGTGTGTGTGTGTGTGTGTGTGTGTGTGTGTACTATGTATCTGCATGTGAGTGTAATAATATATGTGTAACTTGCATACATAATGTGAGTGTGAGTGTGGGGGAGTTATCTTGTTTAGTGTGTGTGTGTACTATGTATCTGCATGTGAGTGTAATAATATATGTGTAACTTGCATACATAATGTATGTATGAGTGTGGGGGAGTTATCTTGTTTAGTGTGTGTGTGTGTGTGTGTGTGTGTACTATGTATCTGCATGTGAGTGTAATAATATATGTGTAACTTGCATACATAATGTGTGTGTGAGTGTGGGGGAGTTATCTTGTTTAGTGTGTGTGTGTGTGTGTGTGTGTGTGTGTGTGTGTGTGTGTGTGGGGGGGGGGGGGGGGGACTATGTGTTTGCATGTGAGTGTAAAAATATGTGTGGCTGTTGCATACATAATGTGTGCTGGTATTTTCTTTATTATATGTGTGTGAGGAAAAATACATCAGTAGTGTTGTTGGAAGGGGGGGCTTGTTTTTGTGTGTGTAACTAATTGTGCATGTATTTAAGGGGCGGGCAGGGCCGTAGCCCAGACCGCCAAACCATGGAGGGTGCCATAATCCCCATACCATCCTTCTGTAGCATGGTATTAGCAGCGACCCGCTAGCCCTCTGTAAAGATGGGTATGTATTTTAGTGGTGAGTTTAGATGGGTCAGTTGTGTACAAGGGTGTACACAGTTAATTAGTGTAGCTTATAGAGGGGGTCAGTAATGTATTTGGTATAGAGGGATCAGTGATGTAATGTAGGGTATAGAGGGGTCAGTGATGTAGTGTAGGGATTAGAGAGGTCAGTAATGTAATGGTGGGCATAGTGGGGTCAGTAATGTAGTGTGGTGGCAGGTATAGTGGGGTCAGTAGTGTAGGGGAGCATATAGATGGATCAGTAGTGTAGGGTATAGAGTGGTCAGTAATGTAGTAGTCGGTATAGAGGGGTCAGTAGTTTAGTGGCGGGTATAGAGGGGTCAGTAGGGTATAGATGGGTCAGTACTGTAGGGTATAGAGGGGTCAGTAATGTAGCGGAGGGTATAGAGGGGTCAGTACTGTAGGGTATAGAGGGGTCAGTGATGTAGCGGTGGGTATAGAGGGCTCAGTTATATTTGGGACTTATGAATAGGACTCCATTATTTTTAATTTATTTTGTAATATATTGTTTCCTACACTAGATGGGTTCTGTGTACTCACTGGGGCAAAAAATGTGGCTAAACCTTTGAAAATCCGTATTCAGCGGTCCAACCACATTTCTCGTATACACCAAGCTCCTGAATGGGATACATTCTAGAGCATGGACTTGGTGGGCATTGCCATCTGTAAATGGCATTGCGTTATCAAAGCCTATGGGCTTCTTTTTGCAATATGTACTGAATGGGATTAAATCGGTCTCCTCCCAGTGCCTATAGAGTGCGTTTATCTGACGCATGCGCAGAAAGATGCAGTGTTTTGTGTTCTACTTGCTGGTTTCTTACAGGCAGTATTCTAAGCCCATTCCTGCTGATTAAGCAAACCAGGCCGCCAACACTGAATCTCATTTCATGCGCTGGTAGAAAAAGCGGGGCCACTGTCTTATGTTTGCCCCCCAGGCTGAAAGTTGCCAGCCAGCCCCTGAATACAATACAATACAGTACCCTCTACCTCCCAAATCCTATACAGAAATACTTGCATGCATTACCAAAAAAAAACACCTTAGCTGGCCAGCATTAATGGAATATTATATGCGCATGTTGGGGCCCAAATGTAAGCATACAGTTCAGTCTTGATTTGAACTAATGAAAGTGTATCTATCTGAATGTAGTAGTTGAAAAGTATTAGTATTGGATACTAATGTATGTATCCAATCTAATCAAACCTTGTCTCTGTCTCTGAGAGTTCTTTCATATACAATGTTTCCAGTTACTTAAATCTGGCTGTCTGTCCAGACTTTGAGTGAAATGTGAGGGTAAGACAAGCTGTCTTTTTTGTGAAGTGTGAATTAGTCTTATCTCACCCTATGTCTGCTGGCTCCTTAACTCTTTCTCTGTTGCACTTGAGTGGGATATGATGATGTTTTATATTTGCGGCTCAGCGGCTCCTCCTTTGCTGGCTGGGCGGTGCTGCTGCTGTGATGATGTGAGTACCTCCTGCATTAGTGGCTCAGCAGAGGCTTGGTGACCTGATACTCCCTCCGGGCTTTGGCAGAGCAATACTGTCAGTCACCGCTCCGCCTCCTCTGTCTTCCCCAACTCGTAGCACTAGGCCGCAGTCCTCCTGCCTGCACCGGATGATAGATGGTGCAGCTTGCATTTTAGTTGGACAGGGAGCGGGGTGCTCTGCTAAGTAGTAACTCCTTCCTGGCTCACTTCCCCAGCCACATAGTATAGCGCCTAAATATCTACAGCTCTCAATGTTTACAGCTATGCAGCATCAGAGAAGGTAAGCGCTGGATAAGGGAGACTGTCAGTCTAAAACCAGCAGCGTTTCTGGCAGCCCTTCACAGAGTCAGCTGACTGGTCAACTGCCTGATCAACTCACTGGCTCAAGGACAGTCCGTGTTCTCACTGATTGACAGCCTAAAGAGTCTCATGGGGCTCTGGAAATTTCCAGTGCTGTGCTCATTGCTCTACAAGTCTTTAAGCCAGCATGCCAGTATACCATACATATAATATATGTACACCATTAAATATATTCTAAATACATATACATCACTTCAATAAATATATTAACACTACAATTTCATATCTATATATATCTATGTATAACCTAAAGTAGGGTTACACCAGATATTAGGATTCCACTGCTGCTTATCTCCTGGTTATTCTCATGTTGCCAGACTGACTAGCTTCACCATCCCTGCTTTACATCTGCAAGTCTCTGTGTCCAGTCCAGGATCCCTCAGGGCAGACTAGTCTGTAACATTGATAACTAGTCCGATATTGCTGTACCCTCGGTAACCAGCCTGATATGCCTTTGTCAGCGGTACCCAGCCTGATATTCCTGTACCATTGGTAACCAGCCTGATATACCTGTGCCATCGGTACCCAGTACACAATACCTGTGCCATCAGTACCCAGCATGATATACAGTACTTGAGCCATAGGTATCCAGCCCGATATACCTGTGCCACTGGTTACCAATCCAATATTCCTGTGCCATTGGTATCCAGCCCGATATAGCTGTGCTATCGGTACTCAGCCCGATACCACCCAGTACCATCGCACAACACAGTGCCCTCTAGACCTGACAAATGCTGAGGTAGGTGTGATAAAAAGTTGTGTTTTTAATGCATACAGTATGCGAAGCTGAGAAAACTCTTAGTGGGAGAATTAACAAGGGGGACATTTACTAAGAATCATTTTTAGGAGAGATTACAATTCACCCATTATTGTTTCATATCGTCCCTAATTTCATGAACAAAATTTGCACATTTACAACCAAGTGTTTTTACTTGCATCTTTTAATGCTGTATGTTGTCGATTTTTAGCGTGTGCAATTTGTGTCAAATTTGCAATTTTTGCATGAGAATACCCTTCAGAAAACACATTTGACTGCCATATAATTCACAATAGACTGCCTCAGAAGTTGCATATCAACACACATGTACATGTACAGTGACATTACCATGTTGTCATAAAAACCCACCTCCAAATCACTGAAACATGTGCAATAATAGTTGCATATTGTTTTCTGTGAATGGTGTCTAAGACTATGGGCAGTATTCAATGAGGATAATTCGCCCTGTTTCACGGCGAATTTGTACTATTTTTGCGTTGGAAGGTGATTTTTTTGGGTCAGAAAGCGAATCACCCTATTCAATGTGCACTTCTCGCAATCTTTCTAAATGATTTTCGCAGTCCCTCACCGTGTAGCAAATCGCCATCTTTTCATGGTGAAGTGGAAAATTAACTTTTAAAATAAAGTTGTTGTTTTTTTATAGTTGGTGTAAAAAAATCAGGAATTGTATTCTGAGAAGGAGTATGCTATTTTTATTCATGTGCTTATAGCAATGGATATTTATTTAATTTAAAAAATATATATATTTTTTTTTACACAGAGCAGCCAGCAGGGGGCCGGGAGCCTAAAGCCGCTCATTAGATATTACATATGCACGATCGGGTGCAGTGAATACCTGGTCCCCTGTTGGCTCTCCCGGGGGGCAGCCTGTGCACACATATGTTCTGGGGCAGGCAGGGAGGCTTCCATCTCCCTGCCTGCCACCGTCCTCAGGCTCCCTGTGGCGGGTTCACACTCGCCGTCACGGGCAGTGAGCCCCTGCGACGTTGAATAGGGGGGACAGCGAGGCTCCGTTAAGTGTGCAGCGAATCCTAAACAGGATTCGCTGCATGCCGTCAATATTCTCATTGAATACGGCCCTATAAGTTGTCTTGTCTTTTTCTGCTCTCTTGGTCAGTTTAAAAATAAGTTTAACTTTTGTCATGTAACATTTTAAGTCATAGGGGATATTCAATCCCGACGGGGGAGATGGCTGCGGGGCCCTATTCAATGCTATCTTCCCCGACAGCATTGAACAGGGGATTTCGGCAGAACGTGCCTGACTTCACAAGCAGTCAAGCTTATTCTGCTGAGAACGGCTGGGAATTGACAAGCTTCTGGCCGCAGCTCACCGATTCCCTGCCGCAGCTTGTGGGCACGCCCTCTTCTCATCCCGCGGCAGGAGCAGTCAAGCTCATTCTGCTTAACAGGGGGCGGGGGATGCTCTTATAAGGGAAACAAACTTATATACAGGGCCAGCTCTACCATTAGGCAGGTTTAGGCAGCTGCCTATGGCACCAGGATCTGGAGGGCACCACCAAGTCTACCTATCAAAAAAATTCGGGATGCCTAGGAGGATCTCTGTTGTACTTAATGCAGGTGGCTGCCGTGGAACTTCTAAGACCTCACTCATCTCCATACTTTCCTTTGAGGCATACTTCCCTACTTTGCTGCCCCCTCCTCCTTGTGAATGGCAAAGGGGGCCCCCAGGAAAAGCAGGGGATGCCCACCTTCCTGAGGGGCTTGGTGGATGACCCAATTTATGGGAGCCTCCCTGGAAATGTTAGGCAAGTATACCATAAGGTGGCAGTAGGTTGAAGTTTTGCCTAGGGTGCTGAGAAGCCTTGCACCGGCCCTGCTTATATAGCCAGACAGATGGCAGGGTAAACTTGCGGGCATCTAATCAGGGGTAGCCTACGGACAGCAATGGGGAAAAGGCAGATAAAAACAAAAAAACCTTACACCCAGAAAGCTCGCAAGCCTCTCTTCAACAGAGGCAACACATTTAATGCAGGCTGCTACACCTCACTGCTCCGCACGTCCTCTCCCGCAAAATGCAGCACTGCAGCTAAATAGACTAGCAGGGCAGGGCCAAACACAGTATGCAGAGGTAAACAAGGTGGAACAAAATAGGGAATACAAAAATGAATAAAATGACGTGCAAATAAAATATATGCAATCCGTGATATTAAAAAAGGATAAAATGGGCGTGAGTTTAAAAAGGGGAATAAATGGTCGTGAGATTTAAAAAGGGGAATAAATGGGTGTGAGCTTTAAAAAGGGGAATAAATGGGTGTAATCATTAAGACAACTACAACAGATTAGACGTCTAAAGAAAAAAACATTTGAATAGCACACCCAACCATCACTTCAAATGTGTGAATTTGAAAGGTGGGAAAAAAAGGACTGGCAAAAGTAAACATTTGATTACACCAGAGAAGTTGACCCCAACCCTCCAGATGCATAATACATGGTTTTGTAGAGCGTAAACTGAAATCACTGGAGATGTGCAAAAGGTTTGAAATCCCATAATTGCCAGTGGTAAAGAGAAAACCCACCATTATATGAGCTGAAACCAAACTGATCCTACTTACCATTGGCACATAGAGATGGATTGGCCAATTCTATCCTTGCTGCTGTGACCCAAGGTAGAAGAAAAAAACATCTGCATTCACTTTAATAAATAAAATTGATTTCTGTGTCCCCCCCATTTTAAACAATCATATATGAGTCCCCTTCCTTTCATAAAATAATATGTGCCTCTTTGTAAAATTGTGATACCAAAAAAACTTGATATTTTCCACCTTCTGGGCTTAAGTTTTCATTGGAACACACACAAAAAGCGAAGCAATCCCTTTACTCCAAACTTCTATCTCATGATGTAATGACTATACTCCTATCGCCCCAATTCCTTTTATAATCATCTATCTTTAGTGCTCCGTGCTGCATCACAACGCCAGATTAAATGTTACTAATATTCTCCATAATGTGTGCAAGCCAACTAACTATTGTAGTGCTATCAAACAGCATCTAAAAACTGTTCAAATTGGCAGATCTGTATACTTATTAACACATGTGTTCTTTATTCCATTTATTGCTACTTGGAATAGCCTTCAATTTTTTCAATTTAAAAGAAATTGGGATCAGCTAACTTTGTAAAAATAACACTGGTTTTCACTGCTAGTAGAAACATAATGTACAAAAAAGGCATAAGGATTTCAGCAATCATGAATTTTTAGAGTCCTATTTATGGTAAGTCGTGAAACCTGTCTGAAAAGCAGCAGCATACCTCAGAGCTACATGAAATAGGTACTCTTGACAGATTTCTCACTGGGCATGATTCAGAGGTGGATGCACCATGGGCCTGATACAGAGGTGGTAGCAATTGATATTTTAAGTATACGCATGCATTATGATGTGTACTGTTTGCAGATCAAATTAGGATGGGGGAGAGATGTATAAACCCTGATGAAGTGATAAATTTGATGGTTATTATGCACCAGTCAGTCAGCTCCTAATGGCCAATTTTTAAATCCTGCCTGCAATGTAGCAGCTAGGAGCTGATTGACTGGTTTATCACCACTTTATCACTTCATCAGGGTTAATACATATGCCCAACAGGGAGAAGGATCATTGTAGGAAACAGGGGTGGTTAGTCAAGCTCAAGCATCACACACACATGACAGTCAGCCATGAGGTCTAAAGATGCAGTTGCAATGGATATTCTGAGTAACAAGGGTGTGGAATGCGGCTCTGATGGTCAGGATTCATTAAACTGACATCAGAATCCTCCAGAGAAGGCCCTTGCGGGCTCTGTGGCTTACCATGGTTCTATTCTCCCTCTATGCGGGTCGTGGACCCCCATGAGGGAGAATAGCCCCTGTAATTCGTGATCCTGACTGTTGGGAATGTTACCGCGGTGGGGGGGGCACTTTGCATGTGGGGGCGCCGGGGGCTGCGGTGCTATAGTTAACCAACCCCCCCCCCCAATCCCCCGCAGACTTACCTATCTCGCTGGTCCCGGCGGCTCTGTTCTTCTGCTGAGGACCACCACAAAATGGCCGCCCCCATATAGCACACAGTTCTCTGAAACTGTCTGCTGTATGGGGGCGGCCATTTTCTGGTGGTCCTCAGCAGAAGAACGGAGCCGCTGGGACCAGCGCGATAGGTAAGGCTGTGGGGGTGCCCAAAACGTAGCTACGTCACTGCCCAGCTGTTAAAGCGGCATCTGATACCCGAGTAAACAATAGGGTTTACCTATAACCAATGATGCATCATTGAATGTAAGCAGCGACTAAAGACACAGCTGGTGGGTTTCTTTGTACAAATCCCAGCTGATGCTGCCTTAGCATAAATTCTCAATATGTGAAGAGAAAAAAAAAAGGTAAAGAATAAATAAAGAAGTCTGTTTGTGGCGCACTGGGTGAACAAATATAGAGAATATATATTTTCTACATTTTAGAGTAGAATACTCTGTATGTTGTGTACGGGGAAAAGAAAAAAGGGAGGTGATAAAAACCGATGATGTTAAGTTAGAGTGGGATAGATTGGCATTATATCTGTGTATTGTGCCTTATACAAATAAGAAAAAGGTTGAAACAATGGACAAGGATTGTTCTATGTGTGTCATATTGCAATCTTCAATTAGGGTTGTTGCTTCTAGTGAGTTGTTTCTGGGGAGCCTTTCTACATATTTTTGTACAATTGTTTTTTTATTATTTCTTTGAATATAAGGGAACAGGTCTATACATCAGTCTCTCTTCTGCCGTTGATTTAGGTTGTTCTGTTGTTTACTAGATTGTCAGGAACCAGTCTGTTTTGTTTTCTGTCAGTTTCTGTTTGGCATTTTGACTCACTGGTGACCTCCAGTGGCAGGTCTGTTGCCATTACAGCTTTGTGTTCTGGGAGCTTAGTTTATTCTCTAGGCTGTTAGATATTAAGCTAATCAAGCACTAGTCTGGGAGCTCCCTGAATCTTCAGGTGCAATTAATCACCTGAGGCCTTTATAAGCCATGCTCTCCTGGGGATCTGTGCCAGTGATAGCTTGCTGTTAGCTGCAGATATACTGCTCTCTGGTCCTAGGTCCTGCTCCTGTTCCATTCAGTCTGGATTCTGTCGGAGTCCTTCTCACTTCAGTCTGGGTCCTGTTTACAGTCTTTTCCTGTGTCGTCTGGGTCCAGTCAAGTGTCCTATCCTGCTGCAGTCTGGATCAAATATCATTGTCCCCTTGCTGTCCTAGTCCAGGGACCTCCAGCCGTGGTGCAGCCATTGTTCAGCTGCCGTCTCACTGCGGTCACTGTGCAGCCGTAGTCCAGCCATTATCCAGCCGCCCGATTGCTGCGGTCAGTGTCCAGTCTTGGGCCGGTCACGTAAGTGCTCCAGTGGAGCCTGGTTCCTTATTCTTTATTCCTACGGGCAAGCGGCCCTTCTTCCTTAGTTATAATCATTATTATCCTGGTTCTGCTCTCCGTGGTTCGGAGAGGCCCACAACTGTGGGTTTACGTCTGTTTTGGGGTACCGTCACTTTAAGAGTACTATTTTTATGTTGGTGTGTGTTTGGTTTGGTGGCACCCTATTGTTGCTTTGTTCTGGTGTTTGCGTCTCGGTCGCGCTGTCCCGTCCTTGGCCTGGTGCCGGTTAGTCAGGGGTTTTTTCAGGTAGGCCCGGTAGTTAGATCTGCCTTTTGAGATACCCCCTGGCGATCGCTCACCCCTTGTCACCACATAACACCTGGCTGCATCGGGGTCGGAGCAGGCTTAACCGGCTCCTTCGAACGCGGCGGCTACAGGCGAAGCCTAGCACTACCGCAGGGGTATTCCATCTGCCCGGGGGACTCAACAGAGTCAGTGTAGGGTTTCGCTGTGGCCGTTCTAACCAGCGGTCCCGGCTACGGGCTCACGCCTGATCTCCAGCTCCCTGCCTCCTGCATCCTCACGTACTGTCTCCGGATTTCCACGGTGGGTAACCCCCAAGTCCGTAACATTATCACTGGCCATACCGATATATGCATGTGTTCACAGTAGTCATAGGTATACATGCATATATAAAATTTTGTTTCAAGGTGATTTGGGTGTTTTTGATTGGTTGCGGGACTTATAGATTTGTCCATATTAAGATTTTTTTTCTCCCCGCATTTTGCCCGTTACAGGGTTTTGCTTTATTTAGCTTGCCCAGTTGGTCTTGTCTGTTTGTTTCATTGCTGTACTTAATCATGCAGGCCTTGCAAGCTTCCTTGATGGCCTTAAATACGGCCTTTACAGAATTAAAACCTGAGCGGGTTAAGGGTCTACAGCAGTCATTTCTGCAATTGCAAGATCTGTTAACCCAAATTTTCCTGGATCTGTCTGAGGTTTTTGGGGCTCAACCAGCTCCTAGGGAGACCCTGGCTAAGGGGGTAGTCAGTCAAACTTCAGATCAGGAGATTCGGAAGGGACATAGAAGTTTTTTAAGGCCAAGGCTCACACCAGAAGAGCGGCGACGGCGTAAAAACTTTAACCTATGTCTGTATTGTGGGGAATCAGGCCACTTTCTCCAGTATTGCGAATTGCGCAGACCTGGTGGTGGTACCGGGAAGGATTTTCCTCAATCCAAGTGGTATCAGGAGGTTACATCTATACCTGTCTCCTCTAAGCAGGAGGAACCTGACCACACCCCCCACATACGTAGCGCTCCGACTTACAACTGGGGTCCTAGGACTAGAGCGCCCCATGTTGTGGTACGGAATCAGACGGGAATGTGGAATTCATCCACAAAGATTCCAGACAGAAAGACGTTGGATGCTAGTCTTCCAGTCAGGGAGCTCAACGTTCTTTCAATGTTGGAGTTGCTAAGTCCTGTAGAGGAGTCTCAGGTTTTTCCCTCAAAAGGGGCTTCAAGTGGCATAATCCCAGAGGGTGTCCTTGAAACAGTCGCCCCTAAGAGGGTCTTGGGGAACTTAACCCCACATGGAGTTATGGAGGTCATTGCTCCTGATGAGGCCTTGGGAGGCATAACTCCGAAAAAAGAATCCATGACATCAGTCTCAGCCGGGATTTCTAGTGACATCTTCCCCGATCTTGGGGTTCTCGGTGTTGCCTCTGAGGTTGTGGATACAGGAGTCCCGGTCTCCTTAGGCGAGTCCGATGCCGGGGGCTCATCTAGCGGCAAGGGCGCTTGGGGCTCATTGAACGTTTGTGGTGCTCGAGGTCAGTCGAGCCAATTTGATGCCCAAGGCCCGCCAGGCGTGTCTGATGATACTCCTAACACTCCATACTTCGATGGAGATTTGGCCCAGCTCAGACCAATTGCTCAGCAATTCCTCGCTAAAATGGACTTCTCACATAATATGAAGATAACTCCTTCTTCTGCTGTCCGTTATCTCTTATCATGCTTTAGAGGAAGAGCTTTGGAGTGGGTTAAACCTCTCATAGAGGCTGACGATCCCATCCTAAGGGATCTTCCGGGTTTCCTAAAAACCGTGCGGAAAGTGTTCAGCCCAAAGGCCGTAGCCCCGAGTGGGGGCCCAAAGGCCGTAGCCCCGAGTGGGGGCCCAAAGGCCGTAGCCCCGAGTGGGGGCCCAAAGGCCGTAGCCCCGAGTGGGGGCCCAAAGGCCGTAGCCCCGAGTGGGGGCCCAAAGGCCGTAGCCCCGAGTGGGGGCCCAAAGGCCGTAGCCCCGAGTGGGGGCCCAAAGGCCGGTTTCGCCCCAGAAGGTGGGCAAGTCTGTTTCGCCCCAGAAGGTGGGCAAGTCTGTTTCGCCCCAGAAGGTGGGCAAGTCTGTTTCGCCCCAGAAGGTGGGCAAGTCTGTTTCGCCCCAGAAGGTGGGCAAGTCTGTTTCGCCCCAGAAGGTGGGCAAGTCAGTCCGGTCCCTGAGGGGGACTCTGCCAGTCCGGTCCCTGAGGGGGACTCTGCCAGTCCGGTCCCTGAGGGGGACTCTGCCAGTCCGGTCCCTGAGGGGGACTCTGCCAGTCCGGTCCCTGAGGGGGACTCTGCCAGTCCGGTCCCTGAGGGGGACTCTGCCAGTCCGGTCCCTGAGGGGGACTCAGTCCATCCAGTCTCAAGTGGTATCATAGAAGCTGTGTCCCCGGAAGGGGTGGCCATATCCTTGTCTGAGGTCCCAAAGACCACAGCCTCAGCAAGGGTCTTGATGGCTGCAAACCCGGTGAGTGTTTCGGTTTTGCCAGCCTCTCGGGAGGCTTCAGAAATCTTAGCCCCCAAGGTTGTTGTTCCCATAGAGAATTCCAGTTCTGAGGTCCCAGAGGTGGATGTCCCTACGTCCATCGTGTTTGATGGAGATCTTGCCCATTTTATTGCCCTGGTTGGACACTGTGTTTCCCTGTTTGAATCTGGACCATCTTCAGGGGTCACTTGGGCTAACATTGTAGACCTCATCATTTCTGCCTTTAGGGGTAGACCTCAGACATGGGCCTACGAGCGGATCAATGCTGGTGACCCTTGTATCCGAGATCTATCTTCTTTCTGTGATGCAGTTATTAAGAAGTTCAGTCCCAAAAAGAAGGATGGGGTTCCACCAGCTCCTGGAAATGTGGTGCCCAGCATAAGCCAGGGGCTTAAGGACCTGGCTTCTGGAGACTCACAGTCTCTGTTTGTTCGTTCTTCTGCCTCATCGCTTGGTCCGGAATCCAGGAGTTTAGCTATTGGTTTTGTCTCACTGACTCCTGACAAAATTTTTTTGGACACATCTGGTACCTGTAATTCTGGGTCTGGGGAATCCAATAAGAGTTCTGCCTATGGTCAATTAAGACATTCTTCCCTTTCTGAGATTCCATCTGTTAAAAAGACTCTCATGATCTCCTCAGTTCGAGACTTCAACTCTGTTTCTGATTTGGTAACCCATAGCTGTGATTTGATAGAAGGTACTATCAGATCTGATAATGTGTGGGGCCTTAAACTGCTGATTCCATCAAAATCTAGGAAAAAGAAAAAGAAGAAGCATTAATCTTTTTCCGCTTTCCTGGATCATCTTGTTTGTCTTTTTGGTTGTGCCCTGTGGTCACCCTCAAGGGGGGGCACTGAGACAAGCCGTGGTTTTAGCTTGTGTTCACCTTTCTGTTGCCTTTGCCCCGTTATCCAGAATCCAGATACATTTAATTTTTTGAGGTCTGGATTTTGGGGTCTGTTGACCCCTCCTCAAGGGGGGGGGTACTGTCAGGAACCAGTCTGTTTTGTTTTCTGTCAGTTTCTGTTTGGCATTTTGACTCACTGGTGACCTCCAGTGGCAGGTCTGTTGCCATTACAGCTTTGTGTTCTGGGAGCTTAGTTTATTCTCTAGGCTGTTAGATATTAAGCTAATCAAGCACTAGTCTGGGAGCTCCCTGAATCTTCAGGTGCAATTAATCACCTGAGGCCTTTATAAGCCATGCTCTCCTGGGGATCTGTGCCAGTGATAGCTTGCTGTTAGCTGCAGATATACTGCTCTCTGGTCCTAGGTCCTGCTCCTGTTCCATTCAGTCTGGATTCTGTCGGAGTCCTTCTCACTTCAGTCTGGGTCCTGTTTACAGTCTTTTCCTGTGTCGTCTGGGTCCAGTCAAGTGTCCTATCCTGCTGCAGTCTGGATCAAATATCATTGTCCCCTTGCTGTCCTAGTCCAGGGACCTCCAGCCGTGGTGCAGCCATTGTTCAGCTGCCGTCTCACTGCGGTCACTGTGCAGCCGTAGTCCAGCCATTATCCAGCCGCCCGATTGCTGCGGTCAGTGTCCAGTCTTGGGCCGGTCACGTAAGTGCTCCAGTGGAGCCTGGTTCCTTATTCTTTATTCCTACGGGCAAGCGGCCCTTCTTCCTTAGTTATAATCATTATTATCCTGGTTCTGCTCTCCGTGGTTCGGAGAGGCCCACAACTGTGGGTTTACGTCTGTTTTGGGGTACCGTCACTTTAAGAGTACTATTTTTATGTTGGTGTGTGTTTGGTTTGGTGGCACCCTATTGTTGCTTTGTTCTGGTGTTTGCGACTCGGTCGCGCTGTCCCGTCCTTGGCCTGGTGCCGGTTAGTCAGGGGTTTTTTCAGGTAGGCCCGGTAGTTAGATCTGCCTTTTGAGATACCCCCTGGCGATCGCTCACCCCTTGTCACCACATAACACCTGGCTGCATCGGGGTCGGAGCAGGCTTAACCGGCTCCTTCGAACGCGGCGGCTACAGGCGAAGCCTAGCACTACCGCAGGGGTATTCCATCTGCCCGGGGGACTCAACAGAGTCAGTGTAGGGTTTCGCTGTGGCCGTTCTAACCAGCGGTCCCGGCTACGGGCTCACGCCTGATCTCCAGCTCCCTGCCTCCTGCATCCTCACGTACTGTCTCCGGATTTCCACGGTGGGTAACCCCCAAGTCCGTAACATAGATATTATATTTCAACGGACACAGTATACATAGGATACATTATTAAAGGGATGTGCTGTCTAGGAGATGTTTAGTATCTTATGTGGCATTCTATATGATTGTAATCTGGTTTTAAGGACAGATCAGGTCATGCTTAATAGGGAACAATAGAGTGTTATATTATATTTGTTTCATTGTTACGTCACTCGGATCTTGTTTTATTCCTGGTTTCAATTCTTTTTTTTTTTTTGTTATATTTATTATTGTGATTATGCCTTCTTAATCTTTATCATCAATGTGTTGTATTTTTTGTAGTTTTGACAGGAATCAGGTCTGCAATGCAGATCCCATTCCGGCCTGTATTTAGAACTATCTCTATCCCTCTGATACCACACACTGAGCTAACAGTCACTTTAAAGGGTTGAACAATAACGGAGGCATTGAAGGGCTATATGAAGTGAGTCAATCCTGGGCACAGAGCCAAATGAAACAACCTGAATACATTGTATAACTCTAATAAAGTCCAATACTGTTTCCAATGTTGGGTTGACAGCCTACAACTATCTGAAAACTCACCGTGTTAATACATTATATAACCCCAATAATCAAAGTGACTCATTCTCTACTGTAAAATCACATCAATTAAATAACTGTTACTAGACAAGTTGGTAATAATCCCACGGACTAACACCGGTCCAGGTGTACTGATGGGACATACTATGTCTGATTAAGGAACAGTATTAATACAAGGGTACACAAGAGAAATAACACACACATCGGGGCGAGGACACACAGCTTTATTTTAAATCACACTTTATTCTCTTGCACCAGTCTGTCATTCTAAATATATTTAGCTGAAGTTAAATAATAATTTTAAAATAAACTAATAAAAGTAATTTTTATTGTGGTGTTATTTAGTGTACAGGGGATAGATTATTTCTTTTTTTCTTTTCCCTGTACACAACATACAGAAGATTCTATTCTAAAATTTAGAAAATATATATTCTGTATATTTGTTCACCCGGTGCCCCACAAACAGACTTCTTTATTTCCCTTTTTTTTCTCTTCACGTATTGACCAATGTCTGAGGCTGCACCCCCTCAAGGATGTTAAGTAATTAAAATTGTACCAACATAAACGAGGGGCCATTTATATATTTCTCTTCAACCCCAATCAGAGAAACTAATAAGACCTAGTGCAGTAATCAACCTCTGTGTTTACCTTAGCATAAATTCTCTGCAGCGCTGCATACAAATATACAGTTACGATAGGCCCACACGTACTGGGCCACATATGTATGGCAATGTAGTGTATGGAAGTGACAGCATTGCATGACACAATATTTGAATACTCACAAATGACATTCATTTATTTATTATTTGTAATGTTTTTGAAAAATATTAGATGTAGATTAACTAATGGGTACACAACTGTGGCAGTTATAGAATTTGCAGGGGTGTTAATGAAACATTATATTGTAGTGATGCAAAGGTCGTTGCAGTAAGCAAAATTGTGGGTCACATAAACGCAGGTATAGTTTTGAAACTGACACATTCTAACGAATACATTGTAATGTTGTAAGGGTTAATGTAAAGTGCAATTTGGATGTACAAACATTTAATTGAAAGTTATAGAAACCATGGAGTTTGGCTAATTGTTTAAAGGGTTTGAAGCATGAGTTCCGTGCGGATTCGTGCTGTGCTGTGAAAATCTCCAACAGAGGGCGTTTGGTTGGCTGTCCGGGCGATTGGACGCTGAAAGACCGTGCAAACTTGGTGAGTTCCGTCCGCACACTCCCTCTTATGTGGTAATCCATCCGAACGGATGAGGTGGCCTTACAGGCGTGTCTTCGCTCACCGTGTTGGTGTGCGGTGCGTTCGGTCCGATACGTGCGAACGCACATCCGAACGAGTGAACCAGAATAAGGCCCATACTGTAAATCACGATAAGTGTTAATAATATCAAAATGTTAATAAAGTTGTGCTGTTGTAAAGTTGTGTTCATTTTAAAAAGGGACATTACAAATATTTTAGTTTTTATTCTTAAATCAATATGTAACTTTTTATTTAAGGTAGAGTTCTGTGTTACTTTACTAACATGGATGAGTGGGAAGCAGAGCAAAAGCGGCAGACACAGGAAAGGATCTTAAAAGGTCCCTTTTCTTCATGTACAGTAGTCTACACAAAACTCTCTGCTAACTAAAGATGGCATTGGCTTAACCTGCAAGGTCTGAATGGAAAAAACAAATATGGAGATTATGAAATTAAAAAACATCCCTATTCCCACTAAGAATAATTTGACCTACACTATTGTGGTATGGGAATTGCAAGTGTTTAGATCATGGGTTTTTAGATAGGGCAGTTAAAGCTGCTCAGATAATTATTGTCCAATCACTGCTTAAGATGGATAAAAAAAAAATTCTAGGAGTATAACAAAGGCCAATAAGATCATTTCAGATCATCTTCATCCATGGTGCTTTTTTCTTTGTTGCCTTCCAAGAAACGTTATAGGTGTATAGGATGCCTTACCAGCAGGTTTTGAATCAGTTTTTTTTTCCTCTGTGATGTTTAGCTTACATTTTTAACATTCTTGTATTACTGTTTACTTGAGTCATACTACATTTTGAATTTAAAATGACAATAAACATGAGAAAATGTGTGTTTTCTGTGATATTGAACATTATATATAGGCCCTTATTGTAGTATTTTCACATTGCAACTTATCATTGTATATATACTGTACTTTATCTCTACATTCATCTTTATGTGCTACATTTTATAGTGACCCCATTACAACTAGTAAATTACCAAAAAAAAGTCATAGAAAATATGTGCATTGGAATGCAAATTACATAGGACATGCTGTATATTTACATTTATTAATAGATACATGTAATTAGCTATATTACTAATAATTAATACAACAAACGTTAGCTTGCTTTACACAAGTTGTATTACTTTCCTTTTATTTAAAAAGTTGCTGCTTTAATGATCTTCTTTCAGTACAACATGGTTCCACAATCAATCAGTATACTGTACCACCAGCTGGTCAGTCTCCTTATCCTTGCTTATCTTATGTGGACAAACAACACTTTTTCTAATGAATAGTTTGTCAGTTCAGTATGCTGTCTAATAATTCCAACTGTATTTCCCCTACCATTTTAACTACACATATCTGGTTTCACTAGGATTTTAAGCAGCGCCAAGACACATGGAAAAACAAAATTTTAAAAAATTGTACGTCCTTTGTTGAATATCCCTCCTCTCCATCTGTGGTTTCAAGGTGGGGACTCAACGAGCTGGTGAACTTTCCATGTGAGTACTCAAAACATGTGGAAAGAATAAAAAACAACCAATGTGATGTATTGTATATATATATATATATATATATATATATATATATATATATATATATATATATATATATATATATATATATATATATATATATATAAAAAAAATCTGTGTATTATTTTCTATGAGGGCATACCGAACACAACTTTGTGGAGTAGAAACATCTATCTCAGTTTCTTTTATCCTTGTGAGGTGATTGCAATGGTGGTGTATATGTATTCAGTGGTGTACCGAACTTACTGTTTTGGGTGCTTGAGTGAAGTCTATAAAGGTTTCTTTATTAGTTATGGAAATCCGACCAGACTTTTCTTTATCACAGTGATGTGCTCAATTTTGTGCTGTGTAGGACATAAAATAAAAACATTTCATGCTATGGATGGTGCTTTTTTTCTATATAGATGCAACATCTATATTCAGAAGACGTATGAAGCGATTGGGTGTACCCTCAATCACACAATGTGGGGTTAGATGTAAACATCTAAAGTTATCTTTATCCTGGATTATACGAGATTTGGAACCTTCAACCTTTCCAAATGGACACCCCTGGTTAAATTTGCCTGCTTCCCTTAATAGCCACCACTCATTGTTTTTACAGTTGATTGCCAATCCAGGATTTCAAGATGGCCAGGCATCACACCCATTCTTATCCTGGAGATCTAAGGTTATCTCACATGTGAAAGCTCTTGTTGATAACACAAAGATGACCCCCTTGACAGTACAAGCACTGGTAGAAAAATACACACTTGCCTCTTCCCAAGCACTAGCTGTATACCAAGCCCAACATTACGCTAGCGCAGTACTAGGCATTTATCGCCCCAAGATTGTATAAACAGTTTAGACACATTGGGGCAGATTTATTAAGCTTGGTGAAGTGATAAAATGTCTTGATTTTATCACCAGCCAATCAGTTCCTAACTGTAAAGTTACAGGCTTGGTTTGAAAAATGACAGGTAGGAGCTGATTGGCTGGTGATAAAAATCAGACACTCTATCACTTCACCAAGCTTAATAAATCTACCTCATTGTTATTTAAACCTACATCTGGCAGAAGGCTATCTCCACCTATTACCAGATCCTCCAGACACGGGTCTACCCACATGGCTGCAAATATTCCCTGACCTCACATTGAAACACTGCCTAAGTTCCTTTCTGTATTCCTGGAAAACGCTATCAGCCTCTACGTATAGAGAGATGTTCTATAACATCTACCATAATGGACATCTCTCACCACACTGAGGATGCGTGATGAGTATTTCAAATTTGAATATTTGCCCAAAGTGTGGCTGCTCTAATGCCACATTCACACATTCTATGTGGGGCTGTTCACTCATAAAGCATTTTTGGAAACAGGTTCAGGGTTTTTCCATTTTCCGTTTTTCCACACACCTTTTAAGCCATCCCCACTAATGGCAGAATGGGCAATTCTAGGGATTCTCTAGGGATTCTCTGCCCCAACACTATTATGAGATAGTAAAAAGGTAATGCTCATTGTCTAAGCGGTCACCCAAAAATGTATTCTACACCAATGGATTCATGCAGAATGCCCTAGTATACCTCTGTTTAGGGCTAAACTCTTTCATGTGCTCCATATGGAGTGGGTAGAGACGCCCCTTCAACGCACAGAAAACTTCTAGCACATATGGGAGGGTTTTATTGATTCTCTGTCAAATGATCTCAAAGTACAGATTTACAAATGTTTTCGCTCACAGTGGTATGAGACAGGTATCCTTTTGGGGAATGATCCGATTGACCTTCCATCACACAACGTCAATACTTGAGTGTGTGCCTTCTTCCAGTCGTGTCCATCCAAACTCAAGATCTTCTACTTTTTTACAACTGTGTATAATTCTTCCCTTGTGGGAAAAACAAATGTATAACACACAGTGAATGTTATGCTTTCCTTTATCTGAAAATTGTTTTGTGATTATGCTCAATCCTTAGTAAACAAAAGAAAATCAGCCTGCTTCCTAGTGAAATAGGCGTGATTGGGAGATATTTACCAGAATCATGGTAGCCAGTATAGAAGGGGCAGGGCTAAACGATGTGAATCATACCATTTAGCCTTGCTAGACATAAAAAGTAGGTACGTTTGAATTCTCAGGGCCATACAGAGGTGCAGCTGCTTTCTATAAACGCAAACCACTGTATAGCTAGGTAATGTGTAACCTAGATATAAGTAGAATAGAGTATAATGTCTCTAAAATATTTTTACTTTTGCTCTTTTGCTCATTTTCTTTTACATTTAACTATGTTCTTTGTTTCCTCTGCATAATAAAATACAACATTTTGGTACTTTAAATGTATTATATTGCATTTTTCAATCCAATACTTGTTTATTGTCATATAAAGTAAACACAAACATTTTTCTTTTTGACAGAGATAAATTACTTTAACCCGTCACTATTTCCTGAAGATCTTAGAAGCAATGTCAAAATTAAATCAGCATTTTACAAGAACTGGAATATCTGTTACAGAAAAATGTTGGTTTAGTTAAAAAGTTTCCATTTCCTAAGGAAATAAATAATTTTTTTATGCGGTTTTACCAGACGTTATATATCAGGGTTTAAATGAAGGACAAATATGGTTTGCCTAAAAATTGATAGAAACAAATAATGAGGTCAATTTGATTGCAGATTTCACACATCAATGTACTGTATTAAACTGTGAAACGGCTCAAAGTATCAATGATCCAAAGGCAATAAAGAACCAATCGAAAAGAGATACCTAGGAAAACTACATTTATTAAAATAATAAAGCTTTAAAGTGCTGTACTAGATGGAAAACTGCAACTCTCAAACAATGCCTTGTATTTATGAGTGCAACAATGTGTTTGCTTCTATGTTTGTTATACATTTATCGTGTTAATATCCCTACTCAATTATTTTTGCTTATAAACCTTTTTGCTCATATCTACTGCCCAAATGAGTTCTCAAATGGGCCTGATGCAGATGTGATTGGCAGTGCTGCACATAGAGCCAAATACCAATGTTTGGTACTTTGCGTATGTGCAGGTCTGACGATTATCAAAGGACCGCACATGGTCCGTAGTGTGCATGCAGAAGCCCTCATGTGGCTACAACCTGGGACAGCCTGTGATCGCAGGCAGTACACTGGCTGATTGACATCCGACCCGTGTTTGTGGGTGGCACCCCAGCATTTTCTTGGAGTGCCACACAAAAATGCAGGCGGACCTGCCAGTTGAGAGGGAGGGCTGCAGCCCGATCTCCTGCAGCCATCGCACAGCCAAGTAAGTCTTTGCTTGTGCAGTGCTGCATATGTGGGGAGTGAATTCCTTTCAGTTGTGAGCAGTGGCAGCTCCAGAGGGAGGCTGCAGCACAGTTGGTTGGAAGTTGGTGGCAGTGGGTGTGGCTCCCCTATTTGAATTTTGAACTTTGCTGAAGCCCCTCCTCTGGGGACTCCCCTCATGGTTACAAAAGGAATTCCCCATCTCCGCATGACTGCAATGTCATTCACAGCCATGCACAGGGCATGATCCTACTCAGGCGGGGAGGGGGCTAAATGATCACTGGGCTACACAAAGTTGAAGCCCTGTCATCAGGCCTAAATGGGCAAGTGCAATATGGGGTGTATAATTAGTAAAGGATAGGATCAGGCTGTCAGTAAAAGTGACATTGCATGTTATATAATATTTTAAACATTTAGATACAGTATCATCACACCTATAAAATAAGAAAATATAAAAATAAAAATGGTATTATATACACCTTACTCGGGCTAAAATAGGAAACATTGGGGCCATAAGCAATAGAGTAACAACAAGCAACAATTAATAGAGGATAGCAGAACATGTAACATGTTCAGTGTGATATTCAAACCATAAAAACCTTTTAACTATGTGGGACTTGGTATACAGTGAAGATTTGAAACTTTGATTTTCCATTTTGTGACTACAATGAACTAAAGAAATAGAGGAGTGTCAGATATCTTCCAATATTGGACCAGAGCCGTTCTAGCAATTAGTATATGACCAATCACATATCTGTTACAATGTTGGACTGATGGTGGAAGTAAGATTTCAGGGAGGAGAGGAAGAGAATCTGACCTGCAAAATCAAATCAAACACATCATCCTATAGTGATTGGATCACAGAACACATGCAAAACATATGGCTCAGCCAGAGGCGTAACTACTTTTTTTGCGCCCCCCCCCCCCCCCCCCCCCCGCCGGACATTTCGGGCGCCCCCCCCCCCCCCGAAATATTAACCCCCTCCTTACCCGTCCCCATTGCCGCCGGCGCTTCTGCCTCTAACCCGACACGCAGATCTGTGTCGGGTGACGGGCGGTCCCTGGCTCCGGCTGCAGTGCTAATATAATAACAGACACTCGGAAAATGGCTGCCCCCCTACAGCATTATGGGGGCAGCCATTTTCCGAGTGTCTCTTATTATATTAGCACTGCAGCCAGAGCCAGGGAATGGCCCGTCACCCGACACAGATCTGCGTGTCGGGTTAGAGGAGGCAATGGGGTAAGGAGGGGGAGGGCAGGAGTTGGGAGCCGGGACCAGGTGGTAACTATAGTCCCACAGACCCCCCAGGCGCCCACACCTGCCTAGCGCCTCCCCGCCACCGCGGGGGCTGCGGGACTATAGTTACGCCACTGGGCTCAGCCATCCATCATGTAGTTTCTGAGCATAATTTTGAGGTCAATATAAGGAAAAGGTCGACACATGAAAAGTTCAACAATAGTTTTTATGTCAATGCCAACAGATGACCCCCAATTAGTGTACCGCATCACCTCACATGGTTTGCTTTGCTTGTCATGCTTTGGGCCAGGTGCCTCGGTCCACTGCCACTTGCGCACAGTGAACTTTACCAT
This sequence comes from Crinia signifera, assembly GCF_055691185.1. Lineage (NCBI taxonomy): Eukaryota > Metazoa > Chordata > Amphibia > Anura > Myobatrachidae > Crinia > Crinia signifera. The sequence continues at coordinate 156,581,935 of NC_139219.1, read as the reverse complement.
TCCCAAATCATAGTCCACTTGGATTGTAAAGTATGAAAAAGTCCAAATAATGGAAAAATAATTGTAAAAAAATGAATGTCGACCTATTAATGTGTCGGCTATTGTCATGCGGATTTATTGATAGTGTAGACTTTTTGACCATGTTAATCTTATGTTTGCCTATATTATCGACTGATTGACTATCAACCTTGACATTGTCTGAAATACATGGAATCACATACTGTACCCATATAACAGGGCATGGGTAAAAAATATTGCATTTCTGATTAAATATAATAAAGCTTGCCATGAATAGTGTAGAAATTGCTTGACTTTTTTGGTGACAAACAGACAAACTGTGGTAGGCCTCACAAAGCACATCAGGTTTCAATGTGTTTACCCTCCACAAAATCAGAGTTTTACATCTAAAGCACAGCATTACTAAATACCTTTACTGTTGTCAGATTTTATTGCTGGCTGGTAATGCCAAATGATGGTGTAAATCAAAATCCGTGCTTCCTGCACTATCAGGATGCTCATAAAACTGAAACTTGTCAGACTACTTCATTAAACAGAAACACACTTTTATTTATTAGCAGAATCCAGCTGGGAGCACTTTGATAGAAGAAAATTTACTTATTTCTTTCCATATGGAAAAGCCAGACTCCTTTCAGTTTAATTGAGAGTGACTGTTCCTCTCAGAGGTTCTCCTGAAACATGGCAATAAAACATAGTTTTCATTTAAGCAGACAGAGCAATGAGCACATTTAGCAAGTTAACAGCCCAAACCAGTTTTCGACCTGGATAATGCAAGTTGTACAATGACCTAATGACAAGATACCTCCGATACTCTCCAGTAGATTAATAGGACTTTCAAACATCTAAATAGAATGCGTATGGGTGAATAGCAGTGGGATGCCAGTGGTCAGAATACGGATGCCGGCATCCTGTTGTAGGGAATCCTGACAAGGGTCTGGCAAGTATACTTACCCTCCCACTGCCTTCTCCTAACCTAAGTACCCCTCTACCTAAACCTAACCCACCTGCTCAGCAGCCTAACCCTAACAACCACTGCAAGTGCCTAATCCTCCCTCCCCACAGCCTAACCCTACTGATACTCCCTCCCTCCCACATACACACACACAGACACACACAGTCAAACCCTATGGCCCCACTATAGTGTAAAGCCATACTTGCCTACCCTTCCAGAATTGCCCCCCCCCCCCCAGAAAGGTGAGCAAGTCCCCCACATGCCTCCCCCCCCCATGTCACCCACTTATAGAAAACACAAGCTTATCGAGGGGGACCAGATGATGCCATTTGTGAATTGTGTCATCATAGCCCCACCTCCTGCTACAATGCACCTGATTGTACAGCGATGTTTGGTGGGACAGATCCAGGATGACGCAACCTTGTGACCACAACCCTGATCTACCTATCTGCCACGCCCCCAATCTGCCCATCTACCAACCCACCATGCCCCCACTACACCAGCTGGGTTTCCAACTCTCATGGGAGAGGGAAGCAAAACTTGTAAGTATGCATAAACCTAACCCTACACAGCCTAACACTAACCTACTCCGCATACAATCTGGATGCTGGCAATCAGGATTCCAGAGTCGGTATCCTCATCAATGTCAGGAATCTGATGCAGGTCTTCTGGATGCTAGTTAGAATGCCTGTGTCGGTATTCTGATTGCCATCATACCATCCACTGGGATTCTAACTGCATCCTATACATACTGTATATATATTCGGGTCAATATACCGGCGGTCGGAAATCCGGTGGTCGAAATACCGATGCCAGAATCCCGTCCGCCGCAATGCTGGCACTTTGTACCTTTTATGGGTGTCCACGACACCCATAGAGGCCACGAAACGCACCGGGCCTGCTGCCTGGCAAGTGCAACGACCTCGCAAGGTGGGGTGATCCACAGCCCCCCCTTGTCGGCATTGAGGCGGTTGGGATTCCGGCATTTGTATTTCGACCGCCGGGATTCCGACCGCCGGCATTTCATACCGGACCCATATATACTTTATGTGTACTTGACATACTATACATGAGATTATTTGGAAATGATTATATCATATGCAATCTCAGTACATGTTAAGAGGCATACCAATACCCCTTAAGTGCAATTCTTTCTTGTTTCACCTATTCGCAATTACTGTAGTTATCAATTAAAATTTACAGTGGGGAAATTTACAATGATGGGAGTTTATTTCACATAGGATGTTACTATGGGTAACCAATCAGATACTATATATTATCTTCTAGAAGGTGCTTAATAAATAGGAAGTACTGTAGACTGGTGTCTGAGCCTTTATTAGAATTAATTTATGGTTTATCTCAGACCATATGCCCCCTTCTTGAGTGTTAGCAAACATTAGAGAGCATATTCCTTTCCACATAGATCAGTTATACTGTTTAAGCTTGTGGTGAATTGGTTTTAGCTTTTTTTGATCTTGGACAGTTTTGCAAGGAAGGAATAACATTTTCAAAACTTCTGTTCTGTTAAAAGTTCATGAAATATGATTGAAAGTTTGCATTTTAACTAATGGAATTTGGCCTAAGTGTTACTTGACCCACCTTAACCACACCACAAAGCTCAATCATTATATCATCTTTTCACAGACCTTCATAGTGTAGGTTATAAATTCCAAAAAATGTGAATTTAACAGTTCAAACCAAAAGCAGAACCCAAAGATTGTACAGCCAGAACATTTTAGCAAAGTGGTCTGTTCTTCCATTCAGTTCACTGTTGCTCTGCATGACCACATTTCCTGACTAAAGAGTGTGAATTATTTAGACCGGAATTAATGGAAAATGGGACTAAATCAGCATGAATCGCTAATCAGAGAATTTGCTAATCGAGTAATTATGAAAAAACTACGCATGCATACCGTAGGCAGAAAATATTGACTGCAAATAAATACGGATCATAAACATAACATGGCCAGAACTTGATTGACAGGGAGACACCCTATGTGGGTGGAAACATGGTGTTTTCTGGGTGTGTTTGAAAAAAAGAAGGCGTGCCAAGGTGTTTTTGAGATAGGTCAGCGATGACTACTTCTAGCCTGTCTCAGTCACAGATTAGTGAAAGCCTCAGATCTACTTACAATTGTTATAAGAATTACGTATAGATATGAGAAAGGTAAATGCGAAATAGCAATTCTAAAGCAATTTGGCAAGGGGCATTTTCTCTTTCTGTCTGTACGGTTGCTTTCTCCTCGCAGATTACGGATTTCTCACATTAACGATCCATGCTAAATTAGGCCCATGGATCGTTGATTAACAAGAAGACTCCATTTGTTGGTGTCACCCAGCCATTTTGTTGGAGTGTCAGGAAAAATGCAGGTGTGCCCAAGCATTTTCAAGGAGAGTCTGTGACATCAGCTCCATCCTCGATCAGCCTGTTTCTATGCACTGGCTGAGTACGCACAGGGGAATACGGGAAAAATCATTTGATCATGAGTGAGTTGCAAAAGGATTTGAAGCTAGACAAGAAATTGGCATAAATTCTGCATAACATTTGTGGGTTTTCACTGTCTGGGTGGTGGTTAGCTAATTGTAGTACTATGCTAAATCTCCCAGCAATAATTAGGTCTGAGTAACCCCCAAACCACGGCCATTCTGAGCACCACCCGATTCAGACCTAATCACTGGACTGCAAGTTTTCAGAGCCCAATGATCAGGTAACCAACGCCCTGCTGGCCACACCACCACACACACATGTGTGGTCTTAGAAATGCACATAAGGGGAAAACCATTCAAAATAATTCACCATCGAATGGTTTTCCCCTGTGGACACTGCGCTAAGTAAGCCAGGACTTACTTAAAGCTGCATTGGCCGTGGGGCTGTGATGATGTCAGCGGCTAAGGAATGCCTGCGATTTCTTGGACACTCCAGAAAATACCACAGGGTGTCAATCACTGACAATCTAGCCATCACTGGCTGCCATCGCATCGGACGGCTCATGCATGCGCACAGCGTACCATGTGCATGTGTGGTCATTCGATAATCTGAATCAGGCCCCATGTCCTTCATGTGCTTCAGTCGCACCGAGTATCTGGTCAAAATGTGCATCTTAATTGCATAATTAGAACAACAAAAGTGAGATTGTGTGACATTTGAACTTGTGTGAGAATTAGTCTGCATCTGTGTAAACACGGCTCAACTGTTCCTCATGCAAAGTTCCGACAATCTTTACCTATGACTTTGTACAGTACATGTAAAGCCAGTACATTTTCAGAATAAGTCACAGCCAAGCTTCTCTGGTACACAATGCAATTCAGACACAAAATTGAAAAAAATCTTGTAGCGCCTCGATCACACCAGATGTCTCATGTCACATGGCCTGAGGACACCCAGTAAGTGAGGACACATCTGTATTGCTTTACAACCATGCTTTATTTTTCACTGGGTACATACATTGGAGAATTCCCATATGATACTTGATAATTACTTTCTCAAACATTTTTCTCCACATTTTATGACAAAGAAAGGCAAGAAATTCAATTGAACATCCATGTGGTGGCTAAGAATGTTGTTTCGTTAAGTCAGTTTTATTCAACATTTACAGTACCTGCTAAGAGAAAAATAAAACTGGCTAGGCTTGGGCTAATTGTGTGTGTTGCTAGGCTGAGATGTATAGTTTTAGGTATCAGTCATTATTTGGGTCAAAAGGATTCTTTAACAGAATGTATGGTGTGGTAAGAATATAGAAAGTAGTCTGATTGTAAATAGTCATTGTCTTTATGTAGTGGAGACTTGAGGTGATTAGGTGAAGGTTGCAGAGCTTGTTGCGTTTAAGACAGGCCCAATATGGTTCTCTGTAGTAACATCATTAAAGAAAAAGAGAGCGCTGTTTTCTATTTTCCTATATAGTGTTCCAGTAAACTAACTGGGATCCGCTGGGAAGTGCAGAAGTATTTATAGCTGTTTTATTGAATCTGCTAAACAGTTAGGAGTGCTTTTACAAATCAAGATTGATTTACCTATTTATTATCTACATTATATCAATATATATAATTTGCGCCCGATATTTGTTTCCTCTTTAGTAACATGTCTGTGCTTGGGAGTTAAAGCAAAAGTTTTCTTGAAGGGAATTGCAAGGGTAAATTTGTGGATTTTTTCACTCTTGTGGATGAGATGAAGGAGGTTTTGGAGCTGGCCAAGAAGTCAGGAGTCTTTGAGAAGGATGTCAATCATCATTTCACTGACAGAGAAAGAAGGTACTCTTTGATGTTCTGGATTTTGTGAATGGTTCCGAGAATGCATCATGCTTTGCTATGTGGGCATCCGGGCAGTATGGATGGTGTAATGGTTAGCATTACTGCATCACAGCACTGAGGTCATGTCTTCAATTCCCACCATGGGTCTAACTGTGCAGAGTGTGTATATTCTCCCCGTATTTGTGTGTTTTTCTTCCGGGTACTCCGGTTTCCTCCCACAATCCAAAAATATACTGGTAGGCTAATTGGCTCCCAACAAGTTAACCCTAGAATATGTGTGCATGTACATGTGGTAGGGAATATAGATTGTAAGCTCCACTGGGGCAGGGACTGATGTGAATTTTCAAATATTCTCTGTAAAGCGCTGCAGATTATGTGTGCGTTATATAAGAAACTGTTAATTAATTAATTAATAAATAAATAATAAATGTGTACCCAATTACTAGACTAGCCATGTTTATTTATTTATGGGTGGCAACTATTTTACTGCAACAACTGTTTTTCCTCAATATGCTGAATCATGCGCTCCATGAAAATATGTGAGTCATGTTACAAATAATTAATTAAAAGATTTAATTGACTAAAAAATGTCCCAAGTAAAATAATTGTATTTTTCTTTGCTAAGTTTTATCACTGGCCACTACTCTGGTTTTGTTTCTAAAATACCAGACTTGTTAAACACTTCCTGTTTATTGGAAACTTGTGTGCCTACCTACCCATATTTCCTTTTCACAACAAAGATTGCTCAAAAGTAAGAAGGTGTGACGGATGGCCAAGCAATGTTCCTGTCATATCTGAGATGCTAGCAGTGAGCACCTCTGTACACAAGACAGCAGCATAATGTGATTGCGTGCACCTCAAAATCAGATCCTTTAAGAGTGCTATTTTAGATTGCACTTGTCCACACAAATATTAGATCCAGACTAAACAAATCAACTGCAAATGTTTAGAGAATGAAAACACAGTTAAAACTGCCTCTTTAGTTTATTTTTTTATGTTGAACACATTTGTCTTCGATTTATGATCTTCATCTCATATCATACTACACTTTGTGGAAAGAGACAACTATCAGAAAATATTTCCACAGTAAACTGCAGCCTAGAATCCACTCACGGATACCACCCCCTTAATAATGTTATGTTGCTTGAAAAAGACAACTAGTGATATGTATATGGGCAGTACGGATGGTGTAATGGTTAGCATTACTGCCTCACAGTGCTGAGGTCATGGGTTTGTTCCCACCATGTGCAGAGTTTGTATATTCTCCCCGTACTTGCATGGGTTTCCTCCGGGTACTCCGGTTTCCTCACACAATCCAAAAATATACTGGTAGGCTAATTGGCTCCCAACAAAAATTAACCCTATAATTAACCCTAGAATGTCTGTGTGCATGTATATGTGGTAGGGATTATAGATTGTAAACTCCACTGGGGCAGGGACTGATGTGAATGTTCAACTATACTCTGTAAAGCGCTGCGGAATATGTATGTGCTATATAAGAAACTGGTGATAAATAAATAATAATAATATGCTAGCACCTCTACAGTTACTCCCATGGAACAAAGGCTCTTTGGACTGCAAAACCTTTTGGACTTGAAAGATGTAGAGTAGTTTATTACCAAGATCTTTCAGTCTGTTTGATTTCTTCTTCCCTGTTCATTGATTTTACAGTATATATTTGTACAAACCAAATGCCTTATTTATAAAATAACAAGTAGAAATTTGTTTACATGTACTACATACAGTGATTTACCCTGATTCAAACGTAGATGCAAATTATGAGGCCAATACTGTCTTTGTATGCAGCATCTGTGTAACAAATTGCAAATACCAATTGGGAGTGTTGTGTAGAAATACACCCACTTCATACATCTCTCATCCACAGCATCAATTCAACATAACAGCCATTGGTCTGGCAATGGCCAACACATCTAAGCTGCTTAAGCTACATCTGCACATGTAGCCCCTGGCTTCAGCACTCCTCAAAAATGTAGGCAACACGACTATGTTTTCACCCCCCCAAAATGTCTGCAGCCTGATAATCAGGATGTGGTGAACAAGGCAGTGTGACAGGAACCACAGCACCACTGAGACACATAAATACTGTGGTTTCAGCGCAGGATATAGAACAGTTGTGGACAATTCTGGATTGCACCTGAGTCTGAACAGGACCAATGTCCTCTAACTGGCTCATTGGTCATTGACCCAATGTTCATATAAAGGCAAAGATGTATCAAACCTTTAAGAAAGATAATAAAGATTAAGTAGAGAGGTTGCCCATATTTATTTATTTATTTATTTATTAACAGTTTCTTATATAGCGCACACAGATTCCGCAGCGCTTTACAGAGCATAGTTATAATCAAAAACACATAACAAATTACAGTACAAGACAGTTTCGGACAAGTACATGGTTAATATGGATAGTTGCACCAGGGGACAGGACACTGAATACAATTATCAGGGTGGCAAAGGTTTATATATTCTAAGAAAGGCACATAAGGAGAGAGGGCCCTGCTCGTGAGAGCTTACATTCTAAAGGGGAGGGTTAGACAGACTGGGGTGACACAGAAGGTGAAGAAGTGAGCTTAGACAGGTTAGGTTGAGAGATTGTCAGGTTTTATGCAGGAGGGTGGGAAGAGGTCAGCTTAGTCTTTAATATTTTAAGTCTAAAAAAGTGCTGGGTCATCCAAGAGTAGACAGCAGAGAGACAGTTGGAGATATGAGTGAGGATATAGGGAGAGAGATCAGGAAAGGATCGGTAGATTTTAGTATTATCAGCATAGAGGTGGTAGTGGAAATTAAGTGAGCAAATAAGCTCACCCAGGGAGGACATGTAGAGATAGAGAAGAAGAGGGCCAAGAATAAAATGTTGGGGGACACCTATTATCAATGGAAGAGCAGGAGAGCTAAAGTCATTAGAGGTACAGCTGGGCATTTTTAAAACAGACAGTGCATATGCTAGCAGAAAGAGTAATATTCAAAGTTTTAGCAGTTAAGAGTTGCACTTGTCTTGATTGTAGTTTCCTGCAGTTTCTGTCACAGCAAGTCCAGGCTAAGTCTAAGCGACAGTGTGCGGTTGTATATTCCTACTTAGAATCTTCCTACTTTGAATTCTGACAAAATTTCTAAAGCCAGATTTCTATAGCCAGCCAAGGCTTAGTCAGCCTCCAATACTCTAATAAGTAGATCTGTAAAAGCTGTTTCTAACTTCAGTAATTAAGACCGCACCCAATGCCCCTCTCCCACTAGAGAAAGTGAGCAATAAAACTGAGATAAGCAAATGGTGAGATGTTACAGACCATGTCCAAGTCACTAGTCAATTTTAAGTCACTATCTAATTTTAAAAATAAATTTGTACATTTACCTAGGACAAAGCAGTATACTAATCACAGTGATGCTAGTTCAAATATGACTGTTGCATGAATGGAATTTTACCTAGGACAAAGCAGTATACTAATCACAGTGATGCTAGTTCAAATATGACTGTTGCATGAATGGAATTTTACCTGCAATGAGAAGAGAATAAGACGGGAGTTATGTCACAGCAAGTCCAGGCTAAGTCTAGGTATCAACCTTTATCATTTAAGGGAATGGTTTGAAAGCTGATTGGTTACTATGTGTAAATGCACCACATTTGGCCTGATTCACAACTGTCTGAAAAGCCAAAAGAAAAGGATATGATACAGCGCTCAGGTTTATCTGAATTTATTACAATTTTAAAATTTTTTAAAGCATGACAATACAATGTATATGAGAATTCTCAAATATAAAAAAAAAAAATAATAATAAAAAAATGAAAAAATGAGTAAAAAATGATTAAAAGGGTCTGCTGCAAGCACTCAATATTGGAGCCAATGGGTATTGAATGTTCTGAATAAACACTGGAGTGTATAGTTACCATACGTAGTGGATGGCTTTATAGGAATTTGAGAAGTCAAATAGTCCCAGAGATTTCCCAGTGAAGGATTCCTGTGTTTCTCACAATGGAGGCGATGGTATGGCAGTCCTTAAGGTACAGCTGGTACCAAATGAAAACGGCTGCTGGTTCCAGGAAATCCGCAATGATGTAAGACAAAACTGGTCCGGGTAAGACGTCCTCTACGCTTGTAGGGAAATAATATGGAGCTGTATAGTAGCTGGGTGGCTATCCAATATGATGCTGGAGCAGGGATATGGGCTCAACGCGTTTCAGCGTGTTCACACGCCTTCATCAGCTCCTGATGAAGGCGTGTGAACACGCTGAAACGCGTTGAGCCCATATCCCTGCTCCAGCATCATATTGGATAGCCACCCAGCTACTATACAGCTCCATATTATTTCCCTACAAGCGTAGAGGACGTCTTACCCGGACCAGTTTTGTCTTACATCATTGCGGATTTCCTGGAACCAGCAGCCGTTTTCATTTGGTACCAGCTGTACCTTAAGGACTGCCATACCATCGCCTCCATTGTGAGAAACACAGGAATCCTTCACTGGGAAATCTCTGGGACTATTTGACTTCTCAAATTCCTATAAAGCCATCCACTACGTATGGTAACTATACACTCCAGTGTTTATTCAGAACATTCAATACCCATTGGCTCCAATATTGAGTGCTTGCAGCAGACCCTTTTAATCATTTTTTACTCATTTTTTCATTTTTTTATTATTATTTTTTTTTTATATATTTGAGAATTCTCATATACATTGTATTGTCATGCTTTAAAAAATTTTAAAATTGTAATAAATTCAGATAAACCTGAGCGCTGTATCATATCCTTTTCTTCATACTTTGTATATTTTTGGGAGCTTTACACCCTCCTGATACAGCAGCTTTAGTCACATCGGTGGTTACCCTTTTCTTCTCCTGTCTGAAAAGCCAAGGCTGATTTTTGTAGCACTGAGACGCCCATATGCAGCCTCCTGTGGCTGGGCATTTTCATCTGTGTGCTTCTTTGCACAATGGGTGCACCATATGTATATATGGCCGATACAGTTTCCCAACCTGATCATCGCATGCTGTATGCACTTTTGTTCACAGCAATATGTTTGCATATTCTTAGCTTCCCCTCTGTTAACTATTAGGGGCTTCCACTGAATTCCATAGGCCCTGCATTTATAACTGTTCTGTGTATCTGTGCACACATGCGCTGTGCAACTTAAGCGCATGCATGAATACCACATTTGTTCCTATGCATGAACATCGGCATAGCACATGACTGAATAAGGCTCTTTAGCTTTCTCAAAGTGTTACCAAATTTTCTCTATGGCAACTATATGAAGGGCTAAAATGGTTATGATGTTAGTTTCACATGCAACATAATCATACTACATGGATGTAATGCATATAGTGAATGTGTATCCACTAAGTAACCCAATTTGCAATGTATATCCAGTAATCCAATTTTGCTTTTTGGAGTGCAGAGGAAAATCGCAGATGTTTGTGTCTGACATTCTGGCAAAACTTTACAGACATCACCAAGGGGGTATCCAATTACCTGTAGTTATTGACAGCAGGTAATTGATTAGCCTGGAGATATCCAATTAGCCACAATGCTGGCATCTGTATCTCCCAATACCCACACTTATACTATGAAGCATAATCCCTGATAAGCAGCCACTAGAATCGCAATAACACATGGGTTTGGGAATGTATCCCTGATCCCATGTATTTTCATGCAATCACTGTTTAATTTTCACCCATTAACATTGGCCTGTAATTGCATATTGCGATAAAGACCATGTAAGGGGCTGTGGCAGGCGCCGCTCCAGGCTTCAGGCGACTCCAAGCGCATCGCCATAGCAGGCAGCGCCAGAGCCGCCGTACGGAGCGGGCGCCGCCATCTTCGTGCAGGGAAGCGTCGGCGTTGCCTAGCAACGTCCCGAGCTTCCTCCTTCGTGCGGCCGGCGTCGGGAGGTTGCTAGGCGACCTACCCGAACATCCGGCTAGCGTGCGGCGTCAGCGTGTCTGACGTCAGCACGACCCTGGGCGGCACTTTTTGAATAAATAGCCGGCGTCTGCTGGGAACAGACGCCGGTTATAGCTTTGGTGTGCCCCGCAGCCTTAGTGTTCCTGGTTCCAGCAGCTTCGTTACAGTGCCCCGTGCCGTGATCCCTGCTGTGATTCGGATAAGTCCTTGTATTATTATATTCCATCTTGTCAGCATTGTTGCTTGTATCTTGTATTATTATATTCCATCTTGTCAGCATTGTTGCTTGTATCTTGTATTATTATAGTCCATCTTGTCAGCATTGTTGCTTGTATCTTGTATTATTATATTCCACCTTCACGTATTGTTACGCCTGGTATACCCCTTGGATCTGTCTTGTTCCTTGCGTGGCTACCCCGTGGGTATCCGGGGCCTCCTTGCCTTCCGTGGGTTTAGACAGTTTTACCCTTGCTCTCCACTAGCCTTGGCGGCCGTGTTGTCCCTACGTAAGACCAGGTGGCATCGAGGTGGGAGCCTGACTAACGGGCTCTCACGAACGCGGCTATTATTGGTGAAGCCTAGCCCTCTGCACACGACCGTCAACTCCGGTTTGAGGCAACGGAGGTAGGGGTGGCAAGGGAGTCCCCGGACCCTAACATTATAACCGGCCAAAAAGAGAAATAACACAACCATAGCTCCGTATTGTGGTTGTGTGTCTTCCTATCAACATGGACCCTAATGCGGGGGTTTCGGCCCAGGTTTTTTCCGACCAGATCCACCATCTCACACAGCAATTGCAAGATCTCACCCTTAGGGTGGAGTCTCAGGAAGAGGTTCGTAGAGCAGCTCCAGCTATGGCTATGTCGGTTAAAGAACCTAAGATGAATCTCCCCGACCGGTTCTCTGGTGACCGGCATCAGTTTTTTAATTTTAGAGAGAGCTGTAAACTCTATTTTCGGCTACGTCCTCTCTCCTCTGGGTCCGAGTTACAGAGAGTAGGATTGGTGATATCACTACTCCAGGGGGATCCACAGACGTGGGCTTTTGGTCTGAAGGCAGACAGCCCGGCCTTTCGTTCTGTGGACGCCTTCTTCCAGGCTATGGGGATTCTATATGATGACCCAGACAAGGCAGCTGCAGCTGAGGCTCATCTCAGGTCCCTTAGACAGGGTCGCAGAGCGGCAGAGGAATATTGCTCTGAATTCAGGCGATACGCCAATGATTCGGGGTGGAATGATCCAGCCCTACGCTCCCAATTTAGAATTGGGCTGTCCGATCAGATTAAAGATTTCTTGGTCCAATATCCCTCTCCAACTTCTTTGGACGATCTCATGCAGCTGGTCATCAGGGTGGATCGCCGGCTCCGTGAGAGACGTTCCGAACGAGGTGCAGGTTTTGCGCCGTTGCCCAGTGTCCCCGAAGATTCTTCAGTCGATCTTGGGGAGCCTATGCAGTTGGGTGTGACTCGCCTGTCTCCACAGGAGAGGGCGAGACGCCGATCCCAGGGGCTCTGTCTGTACTGCGGAGTCCGGGGACACTTGGTAAATTCCTGTCCCGAGCGCCCGGGAAATGCCAAGGCCTGAGGATGCAGGGAGACATCTTGTCAGGCCTATCTCTTATTTCTCCCAATAATGCACTTTTAATTCCCATATGTATTTCATCAGGGGTACATAGGTGGGAGGGACAGGCGTTCATCGATAGCGGGGCGGCAGGTAATTTCATTGACTCACAAATAGCTCAGGAGCAGGGAATTTCTCTCATTCCTGTGTCCCCGGAGATTTCCGTTTACGGCCTTGATGGCAACCGTCTGCCCTGGGGAGTCATTACCCATCGCACCGTCCCTTTACCGGTTCAAGTGGGGGTTACCCATTCCGAACTATTGTCTTTTTTTGTTTTTCGTAGTCCTGTTACACCCATAGTGTTGGGGTTACCCTGGCTTAAATTGCACAACCCACGTTTTGATTGGTTGTCAGGGGAACTTTTAAGTTGGGGGGAGCACTGTATCTCGAATTGTCTGGTTCTTCCAGTCCGTATGGCGACTCCTTCTATTCCAGGGTTACCTGAACCATACGTTTCCTTTTATGATGTCTTTTCCAAGAAGGAGGCGGATGTCTTGCCTCCCCATCGACCCTATGATTGCGCCATAAATCTCATTCCTGATGCGAAATTACCCAAGGGGCGATTGTACTCCTTGTCTCTTCCCGAGGAGAAGGCGATGGAGGAGTACATTGTGGAAAATCTAAAAAAAGGGTTCATTAGGCCTTCTAAGTCACCCGTCGGGGAAGGGTTCTTTTTCGTAGGGAAAAAGGACGGCTCCCTCCGCCCTTGCATCGATTTCAGACAACTCAATGCCATCACTGTTAAAAACTCATATCCTCTTCCTCTGATCTCGGTCCTCTTCGATCAGCTACGTAAGGCATCTATTTTTTCTAAAATCGATTTGAGGGGGGCGTACAATTTAATTCGCATAAAAGCGGGTGATGAATGGAAGACGGCCTTTAATACGCATACTGGGCATAATGAGTATCTGGTAATGCCGTTTGGTCTCGCTAATGCACCTGCCGTGTTCCAGGATTTTATTAATGACGTGCTTAGGGAGTTCTTGGGAGTCTTTGTCGTAGTGTACCTGGATGATATCCTGATTTTCTCGTCATCTCTAGAACAACACCGCTCGCATGTGTGCGCAGTTCTCCAAAAGCTTAGGGAGAACAACTTATATGCCAAGCTTGAGAAATGTGAATTCGAGGTGGAGAGCATTTCTTTTCTGGGATATATCATTTCTCCTCAAGGGTTTCAAATGGATCCAGCAAAGCTTCAGGCCATCAAGGACTGGGTTCAACCATCAAGCCTCAAATCCACTCAGAGGTTTTTAGGGTTTGCCAACTATTATAGGAGATTTATTCCATTCTTCTCGGATATTGTGGCTCCCATAGTTGCGTTAACTAAGAAAGGCGCCAATCCTTCGGTCTGGCCGGAGATCGCCGTTGATGCTTTCAAAAGGTTGAAGGCAGCTTTTACCTCTGCCGGAGTCTTGCGGCATCCTAATCCTGAAGTGCCCTTTGTGGTGGAAGTGGATGCCTCAGAGGTAGGGATTGGAGCTGTTCTGTCCCAGGTGGATAGGCAGGACGGCTTTTTACATCCTTGTGCTTTTTTCTCCCGAAAGTTTTCCACAGCCGAATGTAATTATGACGTCGGTAATCGGGAACTTCTCGCTATAAAGACAGCCTTGGAGGAGTGGCGGCATTGGCTGGAGGGGGCTAGGTTCCAAGTTACTATTATTACTGACCATAAGAATCTTGCCTATCTTCAATCAGCTAAAAGAGTTAATGCCAGGCAGGCGAGGTGGACGTTATTTTTTGCTCGATTCAATTTCATTATTACATACAGACCCGGATCCAAGAATGTCGTTGCTGATGCTCTCTCAAGGAGTTTTGCTGCTATTCAAGACCCTCATTTACAGTTAGAACCTATCCTTCCTGCCTCCTGTATCGTTGCTGGCGTTGCACACAGTATTCTTGATCAAGTCATTTGGGCACAGGCATCCGCTCCCAAAGCCGTTCCGGACGGTAGACTTTTTGTTCCGTCTGAGCTCCGAAAAAATTTTTTTTCAGAGTTTCACCACTGTAAGTCGGCAGGTCATCCCGGTATTGAGAAAACTTTATCTTTGTTATCACGATCGGTCTGGTGGCCCACCATGAAGAGTGATGTCAAAGAATGGGTGTCGGCTTGTGACGTCTGTGCTAGAAACAAATCTCCTCGTTGTCCTCCTATAGGGCAGTTAAATCCCTTGTCAATACCCAGGAGGCCATGGTCACATATCTCCATGGACTTCATAACCGATCTGCCACAATCTTTAGGTTTTGATTCTATCTGGGTAGTGGTAGATAGGTTTAGTAAAATGGCACATTTTGTCCCCTTGAAGGGGTTACCTTCCGCAGAAAGGTTAGCCTCCTTGTTTGTGTGTCACATTTTTCGTTTACACGGCCTTCCTACAGATATTGTTTCGGATAGGGGTGTTCAATTTGTGGCCAAGTTTTGGAGGTCTGTCTGCTCCGCATTACAGATTAAGCTCAGTCCATCTTCTGCTTATCACCCGCAATCTAATGGGCAGACGGAACGTGTTAACCAGACACTTGAGCAGTTCCTGCGGTGTTATGTATCTAAGTCCCAACGGGATTGGGTGGAGAACCTACCATTTGCAGAATTCGCCTATAATAATGGCTGGCATTCTGCCACCAAGATGTCTCCTTTCTTCTGTAACTATGGTTTTCATCCTCGGGCAAATTCTTTTTATCCTGTTCCCGCCAGAACAGGTAATCCCAGGTGGGTGACCAGTAGGAGGGGTACCTGGGCTATGGTCCGTAGGGCTCTCCTCTCTGCGACCACGGCCGCAAGGCGCTTCTCCGACCGTCACAGGAGACCTTGTTCCTTTAAAGTTGGAGACTGGGTGTGGTTATCCACCAGGAATATCAATATCCATCAGGCATCTAGGAAGTTGGGTCCTCGCTTCATTGGTCCGTACAAGATCGTTAGGAGGATCAATCCGGTGGCCTTCCGACTCCAGATTCCACGTTCCCTGAAGGTCAATCCCACATTCCATTGTCACACGCAGCCGCGACGGAGCGCGGCGGGTACAGTACTCACCCGTCCGCGCCCGCCGCCGGCTAGCGTGTGCAGGCTCCACTCTGAGGCGGGCAGGTGGGGGCAGCGCTGGGTAGAGGCGGCAGCGACGGAGCATCAGGTAGCAGCGTCCTTGACGATTGCGGCGCCGGGAGGCCGGCGGCGTTATCTTGAGTAAGGGCAGGTAGCGGATTGGGCCAGAGTAGAGAGTTCCTCCTCATCCTGCACGGACAGCCAATGGCAGCCACTCCCTGGGGATTTAGTGGAGCTGCCCAGGCTGATCCGTGTCAGTGCAATGAGTCTTCTGAGTCGTTCACAACTCCGAGCTGACTCCTGGATCCTGGTTCTCTCTCCTGACTCTGGTGCCTTGCTCCCTGCAGCTTATCCAAGGAAGGTTTTCTCCTGACACCAATGCTGCAAGCGCTATCTAGTGCTGGTCCCTGCTTGTTCCAGAATTCCCTTTCTTCATCATCCATCCATTCCATCCTCTTCCAGTCTTCCGGATCCATTTCTTCCCTCACCAAATCAACCTCTTCCTGCATCTTCTTCTATGTACTCTGGCTCACCTAAAGACTGGTTCCAGAATTACCACTGGCAGTATATTGTGCTGGACTTATTGATTTATTCTTTTGCCACTTAAAGAAGTATTTAAGTGAACTTATTATTTATGAAATCAGTTATTAAACCTGCACGTTTCAATCCTACTCGCCCTGGTCCGTCTCCAGCTTCTGTGCACCACACGACTCTATCCAGCCCTTCTGCCGTGACAGTTTGCACTGACCCGATGGAATCGGGTGAAGCACAGGCTTCCATGACGGATGTTCTTCAAGGCATCATGGCTCGCCTGGAACAAGTAGAAACCACCCAGCGTCAAGTGGCTCACTTCCTCCAGTCCTTGTCACCACCTCAGGCGGCTCCCTCAGCTTCGGCCGCACCCACTGCTGGAGTCTCTGCCCCTCCTGCTCCTGCGAGTCCATCTGTTCCTCACCATCTACAGCTGTCGACACCCAGTAAATATGACGGGTCTCCGAGAGGATGTCGAGGATTCCTAAATCAATGTGACGTGCATTTTACCCTCCAGCCTTCCAATTTCCCTTCGCCCAAAACCCGGGTGGCCTACATCGTATCCCTACTGGCTGGTCCAGCCCTGGAGTGGGTGTCCCCCCTCTGGGAGCGTGCGGACCCTCTTCTCAATAATTATGAAGAGTTTGTGGCCTCCTTCCGTCGTATATTCGACGAGCCCGGCAGAGTGTCCTCTGCAGCCACGGAGATCCTGAGGATTCGTCAAGGCAGTCGCCCTGTGGGACAATATGTCGTACAGTTCCAAACCCTGGCGTCCGAACTTCGATGGAACGAAGAGGCTCTCGTATCTGCCTTCTGGAACGGTCTGGCTGGGCGCATCAAAGACGAGTTAGCAACTCGCGATCCTCCTTCCACCCTGGCAGAACTCATCTCCCTATGTACCAAAGTCGACCTGCGACTCCAAGAACGCCAACTTGAGAGGAATCGTTCTGATCGCCTTCGTCCTCGTTTCTCTCCCAATGTTGCTCCGGGTCCCAAGGCAATTCCTTCGCCTGCTGCACCAGCTGATGAACCCATGCAAATCAATCGTTCCCGCCTGTCCCTCGAGGAGAAGTTCCGAAGACGGCGAGAGAATTTGTGTATGTACTGTGGCTCATCTGCTCACCTATTGGCTGCCTGCCCACTGCGGCCGGGAAACGACCGCTCCTAATCCCCCCGAGGGAGGTCCGATTAGGAGTATTGTTTTCATCTCCCTCTTCTACTGACTCTACTATTCCAGTGACTCTTGTGTGTCCCCAAGGCGAGAGAAGACTTCAGGCCTTATTGGATTCTGGAGCAGCGGGGAACTTCCTTTCTTCTTCTTTTGTCAACCAGCATGCCCTGCCTGTGCAACCTCTGGATCATTCGCTGGTCCTCACGGCTGTGGATGGGAGTCGAATTCGGAGTGGACAAATCACTCATCAAACCATTCCGCTGAAGTTGCTCATCGGAGCCTTACATCAAGAGACCATTCAATTCTTCATTCTTCCACAATCTTCTCATCAAATGGTCCTGGGTCTTCCCTGGCTCTCCAAACATAATCCACAAATTGATTGGACCACTATGGAGATCAAGGCCTGGGGAACAGTCTGCCAGTCTACTTGCATTCCTCAGATCCTTCCGGTCTACCAGACCCATCCACAATGTGAGGATAACTGCTCTTCATCTTCTTCAGCTCCACCCTTGTCTATACCCGTACCGTATCGTCCATTTACAGATGTCTTCAGTAAAGGAGGTGCTGACACTTTACCTCCCCACCGTCCTTGGGACTGCCCAATAGAATTGATGGCTGGGAAATTTCCTCCTCGTGGCCGCATCTATCCTCTGTCGCTACCCGAGACTGAGGCCATGTCCTTGTACATCCAAGAGAACTTAAACAAGGGGTTCATCCGACCTTCTACCTCTCCGGCCGGGGCTGGGTTTTTTTTTGTGAAAAAGAAAGATGGCGGTCTTCGGCCTTGTATCGACTATAGAGGTCTGAACGACATCACTATAAAGAATCGCTATCCCTTACCCCTTATCACAGAACTGTTTGATAAGATCAGAGGAGCGACTGTCTTCACCAAATTGGACCTACGAGGGGCCTACAACTTGATACGAATCCGTTCCGGTGACGAGTGGAAGACGGCTTTTAATACAAGAGACGGTCACTATGAATATCTGGTGATGCCCTTCGGCCTTTGCAACGCCCCTGCCGTCTTCCAACAGTTCGTGAATGATATCTTCCGGGACTTGCTGTACCATTCCATTGTAGTCTATCTAGACGATATACTCATCTTCTCCTCCAATCTTCAACATCACAGACAGACCGTGTCCGAGGTGCTACGACGTCTTCGTCAAAATCAACTATTCTGTAAGTTGGAAAAATGCGTTTTTGAAGTCACCTCCATTCCATTCTTAGGCCACATTCTCTCTCTGCTACTGGTATCGAGATGGATCCAGAGAAGGTGAGAGCGATCCAAGACTGGGCACCTCCCACGACACTCAAGGGAATTCAGAGATTTTTAGGATTCTCAAATTATTACCGGCGATTCATCCGGAACTTCTCTACCATCGCTGCTCCCCTCACAGCTCTTACCCACAAAGGAGTTGATCCAAGTCAATGGCCGCCAGAAGCATTCTCAGCCTTCCAACAGTTAAAGAGGGCGTTTATGACGGCACCCATTCTCCTCCAACCAGATCTCGACAAGCCCTTCATCCTCGAGGTGCACGCATCCTCGGAAGGTATTGGGGCCATCTTGTCACAAAAAGGAGAGGATCAAGAATTACATCCTTGTGCTTTCCTCTCCAAAAAATTCCTTCCGGCAGAGAAGAATTACCCCATTGGGGAACAAGAGTTACTTGCTGTCAAAACTGCGTTAGAGGAGTGGCGATACCTTCTGGAGGGTGCGCGGCATAAGATCACCGTGTATTCAGATCACAAGAATTTGTCCTTTCTCAAACAAGTTCAATGCCTCACTGCTCGTCAAGCCCGATGGGCTATGTTTTTCGAACGTTTTAATTTTCAAATTAAATTTCGACCTGGCACCACTAATATTAAAGCTGACGCCCTATCCCGTTCCTTTGAAACGACTTCTGATATAGAGATTCTTCCTCGTCCAATCCTTGATCCAGTGGTTTTTGCTCAAGTGTCCGTACAGCCAATTCCTCCTCCAGGCAAGACGTTTGTGCCTCTCGAACTGCGAAAAAAAATATTATCATGGGCACATTCCTCCCGTTTCGCAGGTCACGCAGGAATACAGAAGACCTTGATGTTCCTGTCACGTTCTTATTGGTGGCCAACCATTCGTCACGACGTCACCAACTTCATCGCGTCTTGTGTAAAATGTGCTCAGCATAAGGTGCCCAGAACAACTCCTGTTGGTCCTCTCCGTCCTCTGGCCATTCCCACAGAACCCTGGACTCATCTATCTATGGACTTCATTTGCGAGTTACCTCCTTCCAAAGGTCATACAGCAATCTGGGTAGTGGTTGACCGATTCTCAAAAATGGTCCATTTCGTCCCACTAAAAGGTCTTCCCTCTGCTCCAGTACTGGCTCAGCTATTCATTTCCACCATTTTTAAATTACATGGTCTGCCCAAAGAAATTGTGTCTGATCGCGGAGTACAGTTCGTGGCGAAATTCTGGAGAGCTCTCTGTGCCACGGTAAAGGTTAATCTCAAGTTTTCTACTGCCTTTCATCCCCAGACCAACGGCCAGACGGAACGGGTGAATCAGGACTTGGAGGCCTTTATTCGATTGTTCATCTCGTCCTCTCAAGATGACTGGGTAGATCTCCTCCCGTGGGCAGAATTTATGCATAACAACTCCTATCACTCTTCCTCCGGAACCACGCCCTTCTTTACCGTATTTGGTAAACATCCACGATCTCCAGACTTCTCAGAATTACCCTCTTCTGAAGTTCCTGCAGCGACCACTTCCCTCCAACGCTTTGCGAAGATTTGGTCGGATGTCCACACCGCTCTCCTTAAATCTTCTGCTCGATACAAGAGAATGGCGGACAGGAAAAGAAGAGCAGCGCCCAGATTAAAACTCGGGGATCGGGTATGGCTATCTACCCGTCATATACGCCTCCGTCTGCCTTCTATGAAACTGGCTCCCCGGTACATTGGGCCATATGCTATCACCCAAGTCATTAATCCAGTCGCTTATAGACTTCAACTTCCTCCTTCCCTAAGGATCTCGAATTCCTTTCATGTGTCCCTCCTCAAGCCTTTAAGATTGAACTCTTATCAGAAGAAGGTTCCCAAACCACCCAAGATTAACTCCGAGAGTGGGATCGAATTCGAGGTAAGACGTATCATAGACTCTCGTCACCGCAATGCTCGTACTCAGTATCTGGTGGAGTGGGTCGGTTTTGGTCCTGAAGAGAACTCTTGGGTGGACTCCGTTGATTTGCATGCTCCAAAGCTGATTAAGCAATTTCTGCAGCGAAATCCTCACAAGGCCCATAGGCGTCCTGGGGCCACCCTGAAAAGGGGGGGTACTGTCACACGCAGCCGCGACGGAGCGCGGCGGGTACAGTACTCACCCGTCCGCGCCCGCCGCCGGCTACCGTGTGCAGGCTCCACTCTGAGGCGGGCAGGTGGGGGCAGCGCTGGGTAGAGGCGGCAGCGACGGAGCATCAGGTAGCAGCGTCCTTGACGATTGCGGCGCCGGGAGGCCGGCGGCGCCATCTTGAGTAAGGGCAGGTAGCGGATTGGGCCAGAGTAGAGAGTTCCTCCTCATCCTGCACGGACAGCCAATGGCAGCCACTCCCTGGGGATTTAGTGGAGCTGCCCAGGCTGATCCGTGTCAGTGCAATGAGTCTTCTGAGTCGTTCACAACTCCGAGCTGACTCCTGGATCCTGGTTCTCTCTCCTGACTCTGGTGCCTTGCTCCCTGCAGCTTATCCAAGGAAGGTTTTCTCCTGACACCAATGCTGCAAGCGCTATCTAGTGCTGGTCCCTGCTTGTTCCAGAATTCCCTTTCTTCATCATCCATCCATTCCATCCTCTTCCAGTCTTCCGGATCCATTTCTTCCCTCACCAAATCAACCTCTTCCTGCATCTTCTTCTATGTACTCTGGCTCACCTAAAGACTGGTTCCAGAATTACCACTGGCAGTATATTGTGCTGGACTTATTGATTTATTCTTTTGCCACTTAAAGAAGTATTTAAGTGAACTTATTATTTATGAAATCAGTTATTAAACCTGCACGTTTCAATCCTACTCGCCCTGGTCAGTCTCCAGCTTCTGTGCACCACACGACTCCATCCAGCCCTTCTGCCGTGACATCCATGCCTCATTACTTAAACCTGCCCGCCGGCCTTGTACTCGCAGGCCGGCACCGGTCATTCATCAGGACCGCAGGGAGTTTGTAGTGGATAGTGTTCTGGACTCTAAGATTTCCCGAGGTCGTTTGTTCTTTCTTGTCCACTGGAAAGGTTACGGTCCGGAGGAAAGATCCTGGGTTGTGGATAAAGATCTTCATGCCCCGTCCTTGAAAAAGTTATTTTTTAGACAAAACCCTTCGAAGCCAGGAGCTGGAGGTCGGTTGACCTCTCCTCAAGGGGGGGGTACTGTAAGGGGCTGTGGCAGGCGCCGCTCCAGGCTTCAGGCGACTCCAAGCGCATCGCCATAGCAGGCAGCGCCAGAGCCGCCGTACGGAGCGGGCGCCGCCATCTTCGTGCAGGGAAGCGTCGGGCGTTGCCTAGCAACGTCCCGAGCTTCCTCCTTCGTGCGGCCGGCGTCGGGAGGTTGCTAGGCGACCTACCCGAACATCCGGCTAGCGTGCGGCGTCAGCGTGTCTGACGTCAGCACGACCCTGGGCGGCACTTTTTGAATACATAGCCGGCGTCTGCTGGGAACAGACGCCGGTTATAGCTTTGGTGTGCCCCGCAGCCTTAGTGTTCCTGGTTCCAGCAGCTTCGTTACAGTGCCCCGTGCCGTGATCCCTGCTGTGATTCGGATAAGTCCTTGTATTATTATATTCCATCTTGTCAGCATTGTTGCTTGTATCTTGTATTATTATATTCCATCTTGTCAGCATTGTTGCTTGTATCTTGTATTATTATAGTCCATCTTGTCAGCATTGTTGCTTGTATCTTGTATTATTATATTCCACCTTCACGTATTGTTACGCCTGGTATACCCCTTGGATCTGTCTTGTTCCTTGCGTGGCTACCCCGTGGGTATCCGGGGCCTCCTTGCCTTCCGTGGGTTTAGACAGTTTTACCCTTGCTCTCCACTAGCCTTGGCGGCCGTGTTGTCCCTACGTAAGACCAGGTGGCATCGAGGTGGGAGCCTGACTAACGGGCTCTCACGAACGCGGCTATTATTGGTGAAGCCTAGCCCTCTGCACACGACCGTCAACTCCGGTTTGAGGCAACGGAGGTAGGGGGTGGCAAGGGAGTCCCCGGACCCTAACAGACCATTGGTCTTAAATTACAATATCGAGCCATTTTTAGTTCAAGGATGATTAAATATGTGCTTATATATCTATATCTCTGTGTGTAATCTTGCACTAGTTGAAAGCTTGTCAAAATGACTGCTTCTGCTCTACAATGTACTTTCACTTTGTGCTGTGACAGTTTTTTAGCCCACAAACTCTCCACCCCACCCCCAGACCCTATCTGCTCCTACCTTCAATCTCTGTCTTCACAGATCTCTTTTTCCATATCCAGCCAGATTGAAACCGATCAGTGTCCCTGAAAAAAAATGTTTTCACTTTCTGTTATTACATCTTTTAGCACACTAAGGAGTAATTTACTCTATCAATTGGCCTCTAGTGGTCAGTGGCAATGCTTCACCTTATAGAATTGTGGAGTAGTTAACCTTTTATATATATATATATATATATATATATATATATATATATATATATATATATATATATATATATCAGAATATAGACAGGAGCGGCACTCGGAGAATGAAGAAACGTGGACCAAGGTTCTGCAACGTTTCAATGTTTATTCACATCGTCATCAGGCAATAATCAAAAAGTTCATCCAAAGCTCACCTTATATACCCCTCCAAGTGAAAAAACGCACGAACGGCCAGCGGTCTCAGTCAGGACGCACATTTGTGACGTCACTGAATGAGCCCTGTTAGCAACGCAACGTATATAAACAATCAATAAAACACGATACATTTAAAAACATCTGAAAATATGAATACATATATATATATATATATATTCAAGTATGTTTTACAATGTATTATTAAATGTATTTACAGTAACTGCTTGCCTTTTCTTACATGTCTTATGTATACACTTAAAATAATTATTTTCACTCTTTTGATATATATCTATTTTTATGGCTGAACCACAAATAAATTCCTAACTACAAAGCTCCTCCGTGCTCTGCTGTTAGACTGCTTCAATGAATTTTTCCATTATATTCCAAAAGAAAATCAAAGCTTTGTTTGAACTAAGTATGTGATAAATGTCTTGTGTGGTGTCCTGAAGTCTGCCTAATTTTGTGTATATAAGAGCCAATGTCTCACTTTCCAAAAGTCCATGGATTTTTACCAATACTTTCTTCCTACACAGAAATAAAAGAAGCTTTGTTTAATAACTCTAGAGACTCAATGGAAAAAGAATATCATTCAATATTGACTTCCAATAAGCTCTGAGTTTAAACAACTGCACAGAAATATCATGCCATGTTATACTTGATAATATACAATAATTAGGATTTTAAGGTTAAATCCAAATTATTTATGATTTTTAGAAATTGTATTAGTCTATTTTAACAGACAGAAGGAGATGGTCAAAGCAAGATTGAATTAAGGAAATCTGGGATTTTTCCATTAAACAGATCCCACTGTGTTTAATTTTCTAAGTCTTTAAAAGATGGAATTCAAGTATTTTTTGTTTTTTTATTTTAGTCTTCCAACTTGTTTTTAGATGTATTCTGCCACTTGTGTAAGCATGACATTGTTTTTATTTAATAAATCTGTTCATATAGATTTGCCAAGGTAAGCTACTGCAGAACTTCCTTTGGGTATCAATATTATTGGAGTCAAAAGTTAGTAATAAAATATCCCAACAATTAACCCTGACTTTCACTATACAATGACTACATTATACTATCTCGTTTTCTTCCAATGTATGTTTTCTATGGATTCTTCCTAAGGGACTACAACAATCAAACGCTGAATTCCTTATTGTA
This sequence comes from Crinia signifera, assembly GCF_055691185.1. Taxonomy (NCBI): domain Eukaryota; kingdom Metazoa; phylum Chordata; class Amphibia; order Anura; family Myobatrachidae; genus Crinia; species Crinia signifera. Next base: position 156,557,463 of record NC_139219.1, on the reverse strand, counting down.
TGAATATCAGCAATAGTTTTATCTGGGGTCATTTTATTAAAGGGTATTTATTATGGTCTTCATCAAATTTTGGCACTACATCAAAAGTTAAAATCGATCTCCAGCAGAAAAAAATTGCAGTAATGGAATTCCAGCCTGATGACTCAACATAGCCAGCGACCCAGAAAATTCAAGGAGATATAAATGCTGTTCTTTAAACACAGTCCTCTTCACTATATGGGAATGTGAAAGTCAACATGCTGAGAAATAAAAGTGGCTGGACTATTTTTTTGAGCCCACATAAAAGTAAAAATATTTGGACTTCAGCGAGGAGTAAGAGCCTGAGCTCTCATAGTCTGTTATTAATAAACCGTGAAAGTGCTGAATATACAAATAACAGAAAAGTTGAAACCTGTCTGTTAAAAGCTGCATTCTAGTCAGTAAAGGTTTGGGAAATTTGTTCTGATTGTTCTAATATAAAAATAAAAGCACTACAATAGGATATAAAATTAGCCACATATTACAGTTCATAACAGCCAAATTTAGAGCATGCTTTTTTATTGATTACATTCGCTTTTTTAAATTAAAAACTGTTGAAAAACCACCAGAAACAAAGTCAAGGAAAACATTAATCAGCAGTTAAGATGTAAAAAAAAACACACCCCAAAATGTTTTGGGGGGAAGTCAAGCTAAACTCAGAGCTAAATAATAATGATAATCTTGCATGTCATTCTGCATCGGCCTTTGCTAATTAGCATTCATACTCTAAGGAGCCATTCATTTTACTACTGGCTGATGGGTAACCAGGTAAAAAGAAACCTCAGTACCCCCTAAATAAATAAAAGTATTGTGTGATCCCATAATGAGGATTTTTTTTAATCTGTGCTCCCTTTTGGAAATAAATTTGCCTTATTTATTTATTTTTATTATTATTTTGGCGTCATAATTATATTATTTATTTTGTGCCCAAACATTTTCAATAGTGTAGTATGTTTTACTTACCTTGATTGATCTTCTTATTTGATACAATATGGGTGTTGAAAATGAATGACTATAGTAGGACAGCAGATGGCTCCTTGGAGCATCCCCGATGCAAATTAATAATATTGGCAAGACAATCTACTTAGATAGCAGATAGATGTGGTATTATTAATGACCAAATGTATTAAATAATAACAACGTGGACGCCAAGATGATTTTATTTCAGAAAGGGGCGAGATTGATTATACTATTTGAGATTAAGGACACAGAGGTGATTTTGGAAGAAATTGGTCATACTGTAGATAGCTAACAGATTTAAAATATTTATGTATTTATGTATTTAAGAGTAATATACAGTATTTACACTGGTATCTAGAAGTCTAGGTCTCCACTAAATTACCAATGTTACTGTAGCAATGGTCCAGTCTTCTCAAGATACGGTTTATTGGGTATGTGCATTGCAGGTTGTTTGCAGTTTGAGCCGCTAAGCTACTGAATAATAATAACTTGTGGTTTGTAGGATAAAATCATCCATGGATAATGATTGGCAATATTAACCTATAGCAGTTGCTGGAATTGTGGTGACTGAAATTATCTGCTAGTGGTCACATATTAATAGATATACAAGATTTGACCCAAAACATGTGTGTTCAACTGCCCCAAACCCTAAATTCACATTTTATTAACTAACATTTCCCATACTTATAATGGGAAATGCAATCTATCCAAAGTTATAAAAAAAAAAAGTAAAAAAAAAATGCAGTGAGCGCTGTTATAATAACACCAGCTTCAGCTGGCATAATCACAGGTCTCATTGCTATATGCTGGCCAAGCACAGCTTTCTCTACCCCATGGCAAAGAAAACTGTGTGGGGAATAGCCAATATGTTCAGCTATAAGTGTCTGATGGAAACACAGGCTGATCACAGTGGAAAAAAATATTACACTTACCTACCCTGGGACTGGTGATTGGTTCCCCAATGAGTACTGCCTGTCATCAGGACCCTGCTGCTTCTGTGAACACCAATGTAGTTAAGTGATATGGTAAAGTGGCAGCTCACTTTACAGCTGCAATGACAGATAGCCTTCCAGAAACTCTGATCACCGATCCCCAATGTATGTATGATCAGGATTGGGGAAGGCCTGTGCGATTGGGAGAGAGTACCAGTGGCGGCAGTAATGGTGATGTCAGCAGCATATGAGCAGCCAGGGTATTTTTTGGCAAAAAATAGCCTTATAACATTCCAGAGTGGCATCACAAAGACATCACTTTTTCACAAGCACTGTTCCTGCATACAATAATTAATGCATCGGTGCAATGTAATAAATTATTCTATTAGAATTGGGCACATCCACATCTGAGAATGCAGATAGTGATAATTCAGGCCCACAGTTACTATTCGTACTTATTAATTCACTACTGCTAATTTAAAGAAATAAGCATATTTTCCTCAGTGTTACATGTTGTACTATCTGTACAAGAGTTATGGCCCTTAACACATTTGTCCTGTGAAAATGGATAACTGCACATGAAAACTAATGCATACTCTATCACGCTATGTAAATCAAAAAAAGAAGAAAAAAAAGTGAGATGTTTGCAGTCCAGTCTGAAATAAGCAGCTCTTATCAATTGGATAATATGTATGTTTAGAAAAGAGCGCTAGGTCAATATATATATAAGTGTAAAGAAAGGATCCTTGATAAAGTGCGCAGGATGCATGAAACGCATTGGTCCCCAGGAGAACGCTGCCCCACACGGACGCACTGAACTCTACCCGGTGGCTGTGGCCAACTTCTGTCCACTTCCGGTTTCGGCAGACAGTGACACGGAGATTGAGTGCAACGGCTGCTACATCAAAGTGGCCCAGCTGATATCTGCTCTGCATCTACTCCGCATTACCATCAGGCAGTGGAGAGAGAGCCATTCCATCTACAGCCGAACAGAGCAATTCAGGGTACCACTCAATTTTTTATTTAATCCCTTTCTTTACACTTATTTATATATTTACCTAGCGCTCTTTTTTAAACATACATTTGCACTTTACAAAAGGTAAACTAGCAATATATTAAGCAAAAAAACAATAACTTTAATAAATATAATTTTAAAATATTGCTTAACAACATCAAATATACAGTATATGTAAAAACTGGCAATATTAATATAGGATTATGAGGTTACACTGCTTATGGATGCAAATAATAAATTCATTGTATTATTCCTATAAAATATGGATGTGTACTTCCTTCTAAAATGATTCTATAAAATACTCATGTTTAATTATATTTTCCTGTCCATTTGTTAAAAACATTATTTAGCTTTGACTACAATGCTCACATTTCACAAATTTCCATTTGGTTATTAAAGATGCATACAGAGTTAGACAGCAGATTCTTATTTACGCTTTCTCTGACAAAACAAAAAAATTTAATATGATCATACTTGTAACCTAAAGAACTTCAAGTTTACTTTCATGTCAATCACATGACATCATGCTGTAATGCACATTAGGCCAGGCACACCACTGTTACATTTCATACTGTCTTCTCTGAGGTCATGCAATTGCTTATAAATGTATCATCCTATGACTACTTCAAAGAAAACAGGTTTTATTTGTCTATTACTTGATTACCACAATTGCATTTGCGTTTTATAGATTTTATTGAAGAAACAAATGTACCACAGCGCAATGCTTTTGCATGTTTAAAAAGGAATGGAATATTTTCTTGACGACAATTGTAATAGTCCCTGAGCCACAGCCCAGGAACACTCCTTGGACATACCATCTTACAGTAACAGCAGGGAGTGTCTGCCAAACAGCCTCAGATGGTTTGCTGGAAATGATGTTGAAAAATGGAACAAAGCGTATGCAGGGACATTTAGACCACTGTGAATTTAGACTACATGTTAACTATAAAAGAGACCGGTTAATAAAATAGTACGGAAGTACTTTGGAGATTTTGTTCAAAATATATTAGTTTATAAACAATTGATTTAAGTCATATATTAATATTATTTTTTTTAAACTGAGGTTTGCTTTCTTTGTAGTCCTTTTTTTTTACATGATCCATGCAAGAACTACTGTATAGTAGCTTTCAGTTATGCTCCATGTTGGACAGGGGCATGAAGGTTCCCCCAGGGGATTGAAGTGGAAGTCGTTTAGGAGAATGGCTCCAGTGGTGGGTGCCACTACATTGGTTTGCCTAACCATTAGAGAGTCCAGTGGGGACCAATAGGGGTTTCCCCAGTACCTCCATTGGCCAGTTCGACCCTGGGCCTAATGTAATTTTTTCACTAATGGACAAATCCTTACTGCAATGCACGTGGGACAAATATAACACATGCAGAGAGAGTTAGATTTGGGTTAATTATTTTTGTTTCTGGCCAGGGTAAATTCTGGTTACTTTATTCTTATACTGAAATTTAGATTTCAGTGTGAACACAACCCATCCGATTGTAAATCCCTCTGCACAAATTACATACAGTATGCCCCAATTGACACCTTTTATATACAGTATGTATGCTAACCCTTTCTCACTACCCCATAACTCTATCCCACTCTACTCTACAGCTTAACTCTAAACCACTCCCTTAGTGCATAATCTAATTACCCACTCTCCCCGCAGCCTAACCATAATTGTACACCTTTACTGCTAACCCTACCTTCTTAGTTCTTAACCCTACATCTCCCACAGTCAAACTCTATCCTTCTCCTCCGCAGCCTAACATTAACCTCCTCTATACTGCCTATATTCAATCTCTTGCTGTATCAGACCACTCACGGATGTATGAATATAGTTGAAGAAGTTGGGAGAAGACTGCTACAGTGAAACACATTTAACAGCTACTCAACCTTTAAAAAATTTATTTGCATCTTCAACTGAAGCTACAGTGATTTATCTGGACCCTAAAAATTAGGACTGCATCTTGCCTAGACACACCAGCTATGGACATTAGCCATCACACCAGCCACGGATCTGCATCCAAAACAACTGCAAGTTATCTTGCTTAAAGACTGTCTGGACCAAATAATCCAAGGAATGGTAAATATCCATAACTGAAAATGGCCTATCTGGAGTGACACCTGGGGCAAATGTAATAGGGTTCAAGTTTACCAAAGGTGCAGGATGTTTTTTTCAAAGCGCCAATCATTTACAAGGCATAACCATGCCTTGTAAATTACTGTTTTGAAAAAACAGTCCGAAAACTGCCGGTGTCATGCACCTCTGACAAAATAGGATATTTCCCAGCATATTATACTAGGACTTTAGCAGTTCATGTATGTGGGAATGAACCAGAACTTTATTCACTGTTTTGCACTAGTATATTGTTAATTTACTCATTTTTACATTGACCTTTTATGTGGAACATCCCATTGTTTTTATTTTTTTTTATACATGTTGAAGATTTTTACCATTATGTTTATTGAATAATATCCATGTTTAATAACACTGTATTTTTATTCCCAATATAGGCCCTTATTCTAGTTCATTCTTTCTGACAAAATCCTTCTTAGATGGACAAAACCATGTGCACTGCAAGTGGGGCAGATGTAACTGTGCAGAGAGAATTAGATTTGGGTGGGGTTTTACTTCAAAGTGAGATCTAAATTGCAGTGTAAAAATAAAGCAGCCAGGATTTACCCTGCACAGAAACAAAATAACTCACCCAAATCTAATTCTCTCTGCACATTTTACATCTGCCCCCCTGCAGTGCACATGGTTTTGTCCATCTAGGAAGGATTTTGTCAGAAAGAGTGAACTAGAATAAGGCCCATAGTTACAGACTACCTTTCTCCCTGCTGCTAAACATTCAGTGATGCAAAACAGGATAGTATATCAGTTGGAGACCATATTGGTCTACAACCTATCCAGCCTCATTGTGTTCTTTAGCAGCATTCTCTCAGGAGAGGTAAGTGTGAGAATCTTGTGACGCATTTCTTCACCTCTCTGTGTCGAGTATTCAGTGACCTATTCAGACAGTATATCTCTCATGTGCTCAATGTCCTTTGATACTCTATATATACTGTAAGATGGTGCATTATGAGTCTTTCACTACTCTTATAATGTTATACATTACAGAGATACAAAACCTTTAGACAAATGCACAAACAAGATTGTCTGTCTGTTGCAGACTAAATTCTCAAGGTGGTTATCAATTATTAAGATACATAGGGGGTTATTCAATCCAAGGTCATGTTGGTCCCTGGCCCATTGTCATGTTCCTTGATTGCATATCAGCAGGCGGAATTCAATGTCCTGGAGGGGAAGGAGAAAAGACTCTCTCTTTGTTGGGGCACTCTTTGATGATTTAAAGATTAAATGTTACTGTAAAAATATCACATGGATGGAGGGTGGGTGAACCGCACAAATCACTCACCGCTACGCTGCCAAGACGGCATAGGACTGTAAATACTAATAAACAGTGTTAACAGGAAAGCAGAGTTGGAGCTCCCTCAAGCGGGGCTCCCTCTTAGTCCTGTCTATGTAAGGATGGAGTTAATTAAAATATAACTTTTAATGAGCACTTAATAAAAAATTGCTAGACAAACATGTAAACAAACATAGACATATATACATCTAGACAAACATGTATGCAACAGTATGTATGTCTCCGCGTGTGTGGCCTGATATGCCCTGAGGACTATGGGAACAAGGAAAGAGAGTGTAGTGAGTGTGAGATCCCCTTGCAAGGCTGCTTACATTCACCTACGTCCCAACAGCTAATGCGTTCCTCAGTTTAGATGTGACTAGGCCTGTGTAGGAGGATCTGGTATGCAAAGGTTTTGATACATTCAACAAATGTTGCTAAAATCCTGCAACAAAGATTTCTGACAACAAGATTAGTTTCCAAAGCAGTTACTCCTGAATAGGAAAGGAATATAACCCTGGTATATACACACGTCAGAAAATAACCTCTTGCATTAATGGTCCTGTCACTGCCACGGAGAGCATATACAACCGCAGTTCAGAATAATCTGGTACCAGTATCAGATGTAGTCAACAATTTTAACTAGAGAATTGCTACCTATGTGTAGCTTAGTGTGTAGGCTGATTAGAGCTTGTGCCCCTCATATATACATACCAAGAAAAATATACATAGTAATAATAATCATAAATTTCTCCTCTGTATTGATGGTCCTGTTGCTGCCACGGAGGGCATAAACCACCACCATTGAAATGTTCTGGTACCAGTGTTCAATACAATCAATTACAGCTGGATTCTACCGCAATAGGAAAGAAAAAGAGAAATGCATTGATTGGTTCTCTATGCAAGGAATTTCCCTTGCATACTGTGGTCCTGTTGCTGCCACGGAGGGCATAAAATTCTCTGAAATTCTATAACCAATATACAGTACAGCAGAGCAGTCAGTATATATAACAAAAATCTATGCACACTTTTTTAGGGGATATCAATATAAAGTATCTACTCCCATCTGTCTTAAATGACTGTGTGGTTGTTACAACCACACAGTCATTTAAGACAGATGGGAGTAGATACTTTATATTGATATCCCCTAAAAAAGTGTGCATAGATTTTTGTTATATATACTGACTGCTCTGCTGTACTGTATATTGGTTATAGAATTTCAGAGAATTTTATGCCCTCCGTGGCAGCAACAGGACCACAGTATGCAAGGGAAATTCCTTGCATAGAGAACCAATCAATGCATTTCTCTTTTTCTTTCCTATTGCGGTAGAATCCAGCTGTAATTGATTGTATTGAACACTGGTACCAGAACATTTCAATGGTGGTGGTTTATGCCCTCCGTGGCAGCAACAGGACCATCAATACAGAGGAGAAATTTATGATTATTATTACTATGTATATTTTTCTTGGTATGTATATATGAGGGGCACAAGCTCTAATCAGCCTACACACTAAGCTACACATAGGTAGCAATTCTCTAGTTAAAATTGTTGACTACATCTGATACTGGTACCAGATTATTCTGAACTGCGGTTGTATATGCTCTCCGTGGCAGTGACAGGACCATTAATGCAAGAGGTTATTTTCTGACGTGTGTATATACCAGGGTTATATTCCTTTCCTATTCAGGAGTAACTGCTTTGGAAACTAATCTTGTTGTCAGAAATCTTTGTTGCAGGATTTTAGCAACATTTGTTGAATGTATCAAAACCTTTGCATACCAGATCCTCCTACACAGGCCTAGTCACATCTAAACTGAGGAACGCATTAGCTGTTGGGACGTAGGTGAATGTAAGCAGCCTTGCAAGGGGATCTCACACTCACTACACTCTCTTTCCTTGTTCCCATAGTCCTCAGGGCATATCAGGCCACACACGCGGAGACATACATACTGTTGCATACATGTTTGTCTAGATGTATATATGTCTATGTTTGTTTACATGTTTGTCTAGCAATTTTTTATTAAGTGCTCATTAAAAGTTATATTTTAATTAACTCCATCCTTACATAGACAGGACTAAGAGGGAGCCCCGCTTGAGGGAGCTCCAACTCTGCTTTCCTGTTAACACTGTTTATTAGTATTTACAGTCCTATGCCGTCTTGGCAGCGTAGCGGTGAGTGATTTGTGCGGTTCACCCACCCTCCATCCATGTGATATTTTTACAGTAACATTTAATCTTTAAATCATCAAAGAGTGCCCCAACAAAGAGAGAGTCTTTTCTCCTTCCCCTCCAGTAACCTATTTTACTCTCCAGGGTGCACCTCCACTATAAAAATTATTCTAAATTAGGGAGCATATTTCTCCCTTTAATTTTACTTGCTATTGTGGATCCATACATTTCTTTTTATTCGAACTTCTTCAACCACTTGTGCACCGGTCACCATCCCCTTCCCTTTTCCCCTAATATTAGGAATTCAATGTCCGCCTGCCGATCAGTGAAAAGGGGATGTGGCCACAAGGTACGGCCATGGATCATCGAGATACGGCCGTGATCTCGACAATCCACAGCCGTTCTTGGCAGAACGGACCCAACAGCTTTTAAAGTAATGCCCATTCTGATGAGACGCCTGTTCAGTGCTGTTGGGAAAGACAGTCTGCTTCCAGTTATTCCGGTACCCAGTCCAGTTCACAGTTTGCTTCCAGTTATTCCAGTACCCAGTCCCGTTCACAGTCTGCTTCCAGTCATATCCAGCATCCAGCCCGGTCCAGTCATATCCAGTATCCAGCCCGGTCCAGTCCTATTCAATATCCAGTCTTCTCCATAGTGCACTGAAAACCAGTACAGTACAGTCATACAGCTATAAATTCACCAATCTGCTATCAAAACCAACTCCCTGGTCAGAATCAGAATCAGAATCATCTTTATTGGCCAGGTATACTTGCGTATGCTTGGAATTTTTTGTGGTAACAGTGCAGCATCAATCAGGGAACACAAAGGGGGTGGGAAGAGAGGCATAAACATACATCACATACATTTCACATTTATCTAGAAAAGTTCGAGTTAGTATTTAGTATTTGGTATGTTCAATACGGTTTAGTTGGTGGACAGCTATTTGGAAGAAGCCTTTTGTAGTTCTTGTCGTCTTTGCTGGGATGGACCTAAAATGTCTGCCTGATGGAAGGGGTTCAAACAGGTTGTGGCCAGGGTGTAGCTTGTCCGCCAAGATCTTTCCTGCACGCTTATTGACCCTGGCTAGGTATAGTTCTTGGACAGTGGGGAGCTCCACCCCAATGATCTTTTCTGCCATCCTCACCACTCTTTGCAACCTTCGTCTGTCATTCTCGTTTGTTCCTCCGAACCAGATTGTGATCGAGGAGCAAAGGACAGACTCTACTATGGCAGTGTAGAAGATGAGCAGCAGCTCCTGCGGGATGTTGAATTTCTTGAGTTGCCTCAGGAAGAACAACCGCTGCTGAGCCTTCTTGACAGTTGTAATGATGTTGGGACCCCATTTGAGGTCGCAGGAAATCTTTGTTCCTAGGAATTTGAAGGAGTCGACCCTCGACACTACTCTGTCAGATATTATGAGTGGGTGCATGGCATTTGGTTTCCAGTGGTCAGGATACATCTCTCTCTGCTGAAGCCCGGGTTTGACTCTCGGTCACGGACCGCTCTCTGTCTCTTTGCCTCCCTGATTTCTACCTACTCGCACAGACCTCCTACATATGCTGGGTTCACAAAACTCACAGCCATGACAGTAGGAATTGACCTCATGGACCCAGACAAAAGGGATTGTCTGTCGTGAGATGTCCTAAGCAACATTGCAGGATGTCTGGAGAGTTTGGAGTCCACTCAGTTTCAGTTGACACAGTGTCTGCAGTGGAAATCCTTCTCCAGAGATTCCAGGATTCAGACTCCTGCAGTTTCTCTACCAGATGTTACCACAGTTACAAGAACTTTTGCCTTGTGTTCTTTCTGGGATACCTGAACTCCTCAGGAAGGCCACCAACCATGTTGATTCAGATTCACTCCATCCAGTTACCAAAGTCTCTTCCTCTGTACAAATAAAAGATGTACATCAGAGCTATCAATAGCCCAAGCTTTCTGTAGCTGAACACCAGCTATGTAGGGATACAGAAGTAGCCCCTGCCATCCTTGGCCGGGGCTCACCAGACCCTCCCCACTGGCAAGCGCCGGCAGCAGGGGCTACACTGAACTGGGACGCATGTGCGTCTCACACGCACGTGCGTGCCAGTCTCTCGGCAGGGACGCTGCGTGTCCCTGCCCATCTCTGCTTCAGGGAGACGGGCAGGGTTAGGGGGAGCTCGGGGCGGTGACGGCGGGGTAGGCGGCAGGGATCGGAGGCAGTCTCCGTTGCCCAAGGGGGGGCGCGAGCATCCTGTCGGGGCTGGCGTGATGGCGGGGGGCAGTTTCTAACGCCAGCGCTGCAAAGATGGGGCAAGCCCCATCTGTACACCTATGTCTTTACTGTGGAAATTCCAATCATTTCTTTAAGGATTGCATTCTTTGCAAGCCAAGAATTAGTGACAAATCTCAGTTTAATAGTACTCTTGTCTACAAGTCATCTACAGTAACTGATCCTGCTACTGCTGATGGGGGGTGTCAAGAAGTCTCCTCAAAAAGAGACTCAAATTTATGACTGGGATCCTGTAATTAAAAGATTGCGTGTCCAGATAAAAATATTCAAGCCACTTAAAGTCACACCAGGAGGGCCGTCTGTTTCTGCAGACCCAGGTGGGGTGTCTGTTTCTCCAGCCCAAGGAGGGGGCATCCCAAAGAGTCCAGCCCCAGGAGCGTGCATCAGAGGGAGCCCAGCCCCATGAGGGGGCATCCCAGGAAGGGGCATCCCAGAGAGTCCAGCCCCAGGAGGGGGCATCCCAGAGAGTCCAGCCTCAGGAGGGGGCATCCCAGAGAGTGCAGCCCCAGGAGGGGCCTTCCAGAGTATCTTCCAGCCCCAGAATGGGGTGTTCCAGAGTATCTTCCAGCCCCAGGAGGGGGTGTTCCAGAGTATCTTCCAGCCCCAGGACGGGGTGTTCCAGAGTATCTTCCAGTCCCAGGAGGGGGTCGTTCCAGAGTATCTTACAGCCCCAGGAGGGGACATTTCAAAGTATATTCCAGCCCCAGGAGGGGGCGTTCCAGAGTATCTTCCAGCCCCAGGAGGGGGCATCTCAGAGTATCTTCCAGCCTAGGAGGGGGCGTCTCAGAGTGTCCAGCCCCAGGAGGGAGTATCTCAGAGTGTCCAAGGAGGAGCAGGTGAACTTTCAACACCAGAAAGGGCATTAGACTGTACATCCTCTGAAGAGGCATCTTATTTACTGACCTCAGGAGGGGCATCTGATATTCAGCCTCCAGAAGAAGCAACTGAGTTGTCTAATCAAGGAGGAGTTTGTGATCTGTTAACCCCAGAAGGGCTACTGGAAAAGTTAACCCTAAGAGACGTCTCCAGAGTTTCAGCCTCAAGGGCAGTATCCAGTGCCAAGTTTCCGGAAGAAATTATTAAGGCCACAGATGAAGATGCGAACTCCTGCTCACCACCTTCTGAGAGTGTTACCATGTTGGCAGTCAGCATGGTCCAGGTCAAGGTTTAGTTCCTGCCTAAGTCCGTCCGGACACAATCTGGTCCTGCCCATACAGTATGTCTGGTTCAGTCTCCCTGGACCCAGTAATTCTACAGGTTCAGCCTGGTCAGTCTGTTCCAGCTGAGTCTACAGTCTCAAAACCTAATCTGCTTCCATTCGTAGGTCTAAAACCTTCTACAGTTCTAGTCATTTCAAGTTCTTCCGGGCACAATTCACTTCAATCAATTATTTCAGAGGATCCACTAGTTTCAGCCAATCCAAGTAGAATTACTCATTCAGTGATGGTTGAGCATTCTAGTACTACAGAGTTGGACACCAATTCGAGTACAGTTTTCTCAGCTTTGTCCCTAAGCATTCCCGACCAACCTACCGTTCCATTTGCTGATTTGGATACAAGACTTCAGGCTAAAATTTCTGAAAGGTATACTGATGTTGCTTCCTCAGTCCAGTCACCAGAGCCATCAGCTTTAGTTGCATCCGGTGCTTTATAATATTTTAATTCCATGGAGATTTATTGCAAAATACTGCTCTAGTTGATCATTATCTCATTATGATGGAATCAGATCCTTCATGTGCAGTTACACCTTCCAACATTACTCAATATCTTTTCCTGCATCTTTTATTAAAAACCCTGAAAGACTGTGTGCCAAGATACGTTCTTTCAGTAATGCAGTATTTAAAAAATGTAGTCCAAAGTGTGTGTAAATCTGAGAATATTTTAGTTATGGTTAAGTTGATATATTGGAACACACGTGGTCTAAATGACAAATTTAAAAGATCTATTGTTATGAATCAAGTCAAGAAATATAGTGCACAAGTTATCTGCTTAGCAGAAACACACCTTACACACCAGAAAATTGGAATGTTAAAAAGGACATGGATTGGACAGTCCTATCACTCATGTTTTACAAACGACTCACGGGGGGTATCAGTAATGTTCCACAGGAACACACCCTTCCATTGCGCCAGACAAGACATTGACGCATATGGGAGGTATGTGTTCCTGCAGGGAAATATTAAGCATAAATCAATATGTATTCTAGCAATTTATATTCCTCCTCCATTCCAATACGAAGTACTGATAAAAGCGGTAACATTTGCTTCCAAATCCATGAATAATGAATTACTTTGCGTAGGCGATTTTAACAACGTTATGAATCCCACAATTGATCGTTGGTCAAAAAACTCTAGATCTGTGAAGGGGAATAATAAAGGGCTGCATAATTTCATGGCAAATATTGGTTGGCTAGATATATGGCGAGAGAAGTATGGGGATGAGATTGCGTACTCATGCTATTCACAATCTCATGAGGCACTATCCCGTATTGATATTGCTTTTGCAGATAATAATACCTTAGGGAGGGTGGAAAAAATCACCTACCTTCCACGTGGGATTTCAGACCACTCACCCTTCATGCTGCAATTGGCTGACAACTTAGAAGTAGGCAATAGACTTTGGAAATGCCACCCCAACTGGCTGTTGCAAATGGGCCCGGATGTAGAACTAGGTGTAGAATGGTTGGAGTATTTCCATAGAAATATGGACTCTGCTGATATGAGTACAGTATGGGACACGGGAAAAGCGGTAATGAGAGGGGCCTTGATTAAACGAATAGCTCAAATAAAAAAGTTGACCAGGGAAAAAAATAATACTCTAGAACAAGAAAGTAAACAGCTAGAAATAAAATACTGGCAGAGCAAGTCCGAAACCGATAGATCGACATGGTGGGCAGCCAAATCGGCATGGGTTAGAGAAAGCCAAGAAATTGCTATAAAACAAGACCAGTTTAGATCAAACTATAGATATTTCCATGGTGACAGGGCCGGTAGGTACATGTCCTATCTGATTAACATTGAATTACCCCAAAAGAAAAATAATATAAGTAACATAATTAATAATCGAGGGGATGTAATAGAGGATACACGGGGAATTGCCCGGGTGTTCTCTCAATATTATGAGGAATTATACTCTTCCCGCATTAGTAAAAACACGGAGGAAATAAGTAACTACCTGGTGGATATTCCAATGCCCAGGGTAGAAATGGATGATATGGTGGCGCTCGAGCGTGATATACAGCTAGATGAAATTAAGGAGGCAATTCAGGCTTTGCCAGGGAGTAAAGCCGCAGGTAGTGATGGCCTACCGGCTGAGTTGTATAAGAAATATATCGATGTGTGTGCCCCTATATTATTACAGACACTTGGGAAATGTATGGAGGATGGTAGTTTGCCAAATTCTATGGGGGAAGCTCTAATTGTGGTGATATACAAGGAAGGAAAAGACCCACGTCGGACTGAGTCATACAGGCCAATTTCTCTGATAAATATTGATGCCAAAATATTGGCCAAAGTTATAGCGAGAAGAATAGAGGGTGTTGTTAATCAGCTTATAGATGAGGATCAAGTGGGATTTCGAAAGGGGAGAAGTACGGCTATTAACATCCGTCGCTTTTTCACAAATGTCCAACTAGAGGCACCTCAGGCGGAGATGGATAGGGTGGTCACACTCGACGCGGCCAAAGCTTTTGACTGCGTCGAGTGGGCGTACCTTTGGGCCGTATTGAGCAGGTTTGGATTCGGGCCAAAAATTATTGGGTGGATTAAAATGTTATACCAATCCCCAATGGCTAGAGTCGTGGTGAACGGGTTCACCACGGAACCATTTGGTCTAACTCGTGGGACACGTCAGGGGTGTCCCCTGTCCCCGATCCTGTTCAATTTGGCCCTGGAGCCTCTTGCTTGTAAAATCAGAAAAATAGATAGGACGGAAGCCTCTGAGTCAAGGGGTTTTGGTAAAAAAGAGATCATCTCCTTGTATGCCGATGATATGATGATATTTGCTGGATCTCATGTTCGAGCGCTACCAATGTTACTCCAAATTATAGAAAAACATGGGCAGTACTCAGGTTTAGTAATTAATTGGGGAAAATCAAACATCATACCAAAAAAAGGGTTAGCTACTCATCAAGTAATGAGCAAGGCTCTTAATTGGACCAATCAGGTGGAATATTTGGGGGTGACGATCTCCAATAATCCCAAAGATTATATTAAAAATAATTTAATACCCGGGATTAAGTGGTATAAGGAGAAAGCTCGAGCATGGCAAAAACTACCATTAACGGTAACAGGTAAAGTTAATCTAATAAAAATGATGGTACTACCAAAATTGTTGTATATTCTTCAGAATACACCCTGTTATATTCCAGGGAGAATATTTGGACAAATAGACACAATAACCACGTCATTTATATGGGGGAAAAAAAGGGCCAGATTAAGATTGACTACCTTCACAAAAACAAAACAACTTGGCGGATTGAGTCTCCCAAATTTTCGGCTATACTATATGGCATCTCAAATCTCTCAACTCCAGGGATGGATCAATGGCCAAATAGAGGGACATAGTAAAACTCTTATCTCACAAACGTATGGAAACATTGACTCAAAGCAGCTCCTACTAGTGTGCGATAAAATGAAACCACCAAACACGATTATGTGCCTGGTCTTTAAAACTTGGATCGCAGTCCATAAGCTCTTGGGCTATGAGTGGGTAGATCCAGAAAGCCCAGTATGGGTTAATAAAATCAACAATAAGGATAAAAATAGTTTGGCCAATATGATCGAGACCAAAGAAACCTGGGAAAAAGTAGGAATAAAGAATATTAATCAGATCTATCAAGAAGGTAATTTAAAAAGTTTTGCCCAGCTTCAACGGGAATATAATCTCCCCCAGGAATATAATTTCCGCTATATACAACTAAGAAATAGATTAAAAGAAGCCCTAGGAATTAAGGAAATAATTATCCAAGACTCCCCCATCAAAAAATTACTAAACAGAGAGAGGAAAGTATAGATAGCTGAACTGTATAAAATGCTCATTACCACCTTATCAGTCCCTCAAATAGAGAATCTTAGATCTAAATGGGAGCAAGACATGGGTAGATTTACCGATATGGAGTGGGCCCAAGCAATATCATCTCTTAATCGAGCGACCAAGTCTATAAAATTTCAACAAATTCAGTACTTTATTACACATCGGGCGTATGTTACTCCAGTTCAAATTAATATTTATGATAAAAACAGGAGTACCATATGCCCTAAATGTAGGAGCAGCCCGGGAACGTTTTTTCATATGATTTGGCAATGTAATGCAATAAAAGAATTTTGGAAGGAGGTAATAATTATATTAACTGAAATAGGTTGTAGAGAACAGGATATAGATAGCAAGCTATGTATTTTGGGTATAAAAACGGATCACCTAAGAGGGGTGGAGGGTAATATGATCGAATGTTTGATTACACTTGTCAAGGTTTTAATCGCAAGGAAATGGATGGCAAGTAATTGCCCGAGAAAATCAGAATGGATTAAACTTGTAAATGACACTATTATACACGAAAAACACATGCATCTCAATAATAAGGATAAATTGAGTAAATTTTTGAAGAAGTGGGATAAATGGATTAAATCGAAATACTATTGCACTTTAATATAACTTTGGCACAATTTGCAAAAAAAAAAAAAAAAAAAGGGATCCGCCACGGTGTGGAAGTCAGGAGTACTATAGCCACTATTTCGCTATTTAGAAATGCAAACTGTATATTGCCCAAGGGATTTAGGAGGGGGGGGAGGGGGAGGGGGGGTGGGGGGTTGTTGTAAGTAGTTATTAGTCGGTATTCCCAGATACAAATTAAATAAAAAATAAAAAATCCTGGTAATGCAATTGATGGAAGAATGTCAGATGCAAAAATGTGATTGAACATATACTGTGTGGGAATGCTTGTAAATTTTTTATTGTAAAACCTCATCTATGCAAATTTTAATGGGAAAAAAAAAAAATTTCAATAAAGAAATACTGAATTAAAAAAAAAAAAAAAAAAAAATCTGAGAATATGCCCTTTAAGGGAGGTTCTAGTTTTGTGTCTTTATCCAAGCTTCATCCATCTTCAGATGAAACTTTATCTCATCCATCCAAGGATAATTCTAGGGCTCTTAATTATTGGCAGCAAGAGGTTATGGTCGTATTTCCAGAAGTAGAGGGCAATCCACAGGTTGATAATATGAAGATCAATCCAAAAGTAGCTTGTGAATTACAATCCATGAGCGTGGGATATTGTACCTTATCCCCATTATACAGTGATACCCCTTAGTCTAGGTATACTCAGGTGTCCTACTATATGTGTCGGGTCTTCTGCCTACTGCAAGTTTTCAAGGGTGATTCTTACTTTCTATTGCATTTAGACTCTGAATTGATTCTTTTTAGAAGGTCCTATGTTTTCTGATAGATTTTTCACATAAGACTCCACTCTCACTGCAGTTGGCTGAAGAAGTTCACTTAAAAAGAAAAGGCATCAACGAAGGCCTTAAGTTCATCTGTATGAAATTTTCAAGTTCCTCTAGGATTCAAGATGGGTGTCCAGAGTCCACCCTTGAAGTGAGGGGTACTCTCACAATCCTGACTGTTATTTTCATGTTTAGGGGCTTACCTCAGTATAATCCTGTGTCTTGCATTTTCAGATCAGCATGTAGTCTGCAATCTTTCAAAGGGGCATGGCCATGCCTTTCCCCCTTGTTTTACCAGGGCCCAGCCAATCTGTAGGCGCCCCTGACAACAGCATGATGAGTAGGAAAGCAGCAGGCATTTGGCAAGCCTTTGATCCCACCAATTGACAGGCTGTATAAAAAAATATAGTATACCACATTACACCTCTATCAGCACTGTCAGGGTGCTTTGCGGTTGTGTTCTGCGGGCATGCTTATAGGGTGTAAATATGAAATCTTATAGAGCCAATTGGCTGACTAAGATGTTGTATGATTTTGAGTAGTAAAAAAATAAACAGCATTCATCTTCTCAACAGTTTTGTGCAACTCTTGCAATTGATGCATACAATTATTTTTTTTAGCCCAGTCTACTGTACATTGTTACCAACTTTCTTCTACTGGACCACAGTTTTTAGGAAATATCTTACCTCATCCTATTGTTCTGAGCACAGGCTGATGATCCATCCACTCCTAATATAATTCACCACTGTTATTCATCAGTTTAATAAAAGAACAATACACTGAGAAAAATCTGAAAATCTGCTGATTTCTCAGTGCTCCTGCAGACATCATGAATGCCAGATTGATGAGGGGATCAATCAGGAGCCAGCAGACATCATGAATGCCAGACCACAGGTAAGAAAACATTTGGGATGGTCTCTCTTTTCCCTTATTCTGATCACAACAGAAATTAAAAATGAATTATTACATTTACACACTGTTCCACTATCGGTGCCTATTTTCAGACACTAATACATTTTGAATAGCATATCAAATCTGTATAAATCTACTTGGCATGCAAAGTGATACTGGCAATGTGACTTTCTGTTGTTAATTTTCATCCAATATTGAGATAGGATAGTTTCAGAATAGATAATATTTAGAACATTTTCCAACTTGAATTTGTCACTAAAAACTTTAAGTTAAACTTTTATGCTAGTGCTTAAATCGAAAATATATCTATTTTTGATTACAACATGTACCTATGTACAGTCATAGTATTTCAGTGCTCTATTTTCAAACTTCTGGTAGTAATTATAATATTAATAATAATAAAAATATATGTATTGTATAGAATTCTTTGTCCAATAGGGCTCTAGATTTAACAGACATATTTTCAAAAACAGTAGAAAATCAATGACTATAATAAGACTAGATTTGCATGAAATTCAAAGATTGTGATTTTAATACAAATGGTATGGTAAATGACAATAACAACATTTATCGCTAGTCATTATATAACAGTGGTTAGTAAATGCACTTCTGGCCTTTTCAAATGGTTTTATTGAATGAATAGTAGTTGCCATATCCCAAAAAAAATGTCATTTGTACTCGATGTACATAATAGTGGAGCAAATGTTTATGACAATTTATAACCATTTATAACTATCTAAACTATAACTATTAATTAACCACTTAGTTACATTTATAGACATTCCTACCAATTTTTTGTGTGCTGATGTTTTCCAGGAAATAGGTATAGAGAGTGTTCTCATGCTATGCTATAGGATGCATTCAGTGGGGATGCTGGCGCTTACAATGCCATGACCAGCATCCCGACTACCGCCAGAAGACAAGCGTCATAATCCCATGATCAATAATGATGCAAGTGCCGGAATCCCAATTGGGGGTATGCTACATGAAAGTATGCCAGGCCAGGTTAGGGTAAGGTCGGGAAAAGGGGGTTAGTGGGTCTTAGAGTTGAGGCTGTGGGGAGGGTTAGGTTTAGGAACTTAGAAGAGAGGGCTAGGATGTCAGGGGTTGGGAAAGGTTTAGGCAGTGGAGTATAAGTGGAATTATAAGATATATCTTGATAAAGATCACTTAGACCGAAACGTGTTGTTCCTGCAAGAGGAAAGTGAACAGCCACACTCCTGGATGTATGTATACTTGATTTTTTAGATATTTTGGTTCTGGAATTTTTCTGGAAAGTTTTGGATTTTATGTTTCTCATGTGTCCACATGACCTGCCCATGGGACTGTTGTAAAGTGTTTTTTAATTAAACTATATGGAATTTTTTTCTTCAAACTGGCTCTCTGGTTCCATACAAGATCACCAGTGATTAGTACCTAATATATTGGGAAAAGATACCTTTACGGGCTTTCTGCCCCCTACTAAAAGGGGTGAGTAAGGTACGCCATTCTTACATGGTGTATAATCATACTTAAATTAAGTGATACAAATTCCTCACATTGGAAAACTTTTTTATATTTTATACACCTGGGAGCACCAAAACTGTGAATGCATATATGAACCTCACAAGCCACCCGTGACATCATATCAGTAGGATAACACATGGGAAAAGAAACCTTTATAGGTTTGAAAACCCCTTGAGACACCGTGAGTAGGGGTACGCTTTCCTTCTAGTAAAAAAAGAAACCTTTTACGTGTGTATCTCCCTCTTCACCCATGTAAGTGAGGTACGCTGTCAAAGCTCATTGTATTTGCACAGCCCTCACATTATATTGTTTGTACACACAGCGAGACTGTAGATCTCAGACACTATTGCTCTTTTCTTCTTTACCGAGAATATATGAAAATTCTGGGATCAATCCACACACACGTAAAGAAGCACACACATTGAAAAGTTGAATCCCTTCTGGACAGTACAAAAAAGAAACCTTTATGAGAGGGATACCACCAAAAACCGACTTGAGTTTTGGTACGCCCAGAGGGAATCAACCCATCTTCGCACTTAAAGCACTACGCACCTGTGCGTTTATAATAAAAGACACAGACACAGCATTCTAATCTGTATTTTTTAATTTTTCTTTTTACACGCTAAACACCGTGATCCGGCAAACTCTACTCACCTGAGAACAATCATCATCCTACCAGGGGGAGAAGCCCGAACACAAAAAAATTTAAGTATCATTCTTTTTGTGCCATTGGTTTAAATATCCCATCTTTTCCAAAAGTGGAGTATGTGTTAGGCACTAGCAGAGAGGGTTAGGGTCAGACTGTGGGGGGGGATGGTTAGGCTGCAGAGAGGGAGAGATAGGGTTGAGGGGGCAGGGGGAATGTTAGTATATTTACCTGACCCCTGTCAGGTTTCCCTCCATTGGAATGCCAGCGTTGTTATTCTGAACACCGGCATACCATCTGCAGGTCATCTGTAGGTATCCCATGTCTAATACATGGGGAAATATACTGTACAGATGGATTACCTGTCATGCAGCCCCGGGAAACACCAGATTGTCCCTGCTGGTGATTGCCGGCAGAGAGGCGCTCCATCTGACAGGGACGCGTGAGCCTCTCACACTCGGAAACGCTTCAGGGAGTCAGCCAGGGTTGGGGGTTCGGGCAGCGACTGGGGAGTGGTGGGGAGTGCTCCATCAGAATGGGACGCATGAGTGTCTCATGTGTGCGCATCCCCTACCAGTGGCTGGCGATTCTATTGCCAGCCCCCGGCAAGAAAAGAGGCACTCCATCTGTATATTCCACTGTGCTTAAAACAGGATGTATTGTCAACACATCTTGTTTAACAAATTCAATCTTTTCCACAGTGCACCAGAAATGTAATTATGTAATTATGTTATAAGCTGCAGCATAGTGAGTCATGTACTTCAATAGGTCCTGACATCGAAGCAATCGAGTGCAGCATGATCACCATCCCACTACATTAAGCTTGATGCAGCAACATCTATCTAAGGGTTCTAAGCTCAACTTGGATAGGAACCATACCTCCCAACTGTCCACATTTTTGCAGGACCGTCCCTCTAGGGAGTTCCTCCCTTCCTGTCGCTGCTCTGCTGAACAGGGCAGCCGGCAATAGATGCTGTGCGCATGCACACAGCATCTATTAAGAGACAGAGGGGCTGGAGGCATAGCCAGCAGCTCACACAGGGCTGCATATATGACAAAAAATGGGGGTGTGGCTTGCGGAGGTATGGTAGGAACTGATGCAAATATTCTCTGTGAAGAGCTGCACAAATCTACTAAACTTACTAAAGGTTCTAAAAATAAAAAAGGGTGATGCTGCACATACAGATGGAGCAGCTCAAACTGGAGCTGCTCCTGGCGATTTTATCACCATTTGCCAGCTGCCAGACCTCCGCCGGCTCCCCGCTGCTCCCCCGTCCTCCCCCATAGCTGCCTGCACCCCCTCCCCCATGCCCTGCCCATCTCCCTGAAGGGGAGATGGGCAGGGAATCGACTCTCCGCTGCCATGCTGATGGGGGATGCACGTTCATATGAGAAACTCACGTGTCCCCGTCAGATGGAGCTCCTGTCCACCAGCCAGCTCAGGAGATCTAGTTTAGACTGGCTGAAAGGCTCTCCATCTGTAGCAACAAATCAGGCTCTTTCTATCATTTTGTAGGACACTGGAATGATAGACAGAATGTGATTGGAATCTGATTATTATAGGCAACATCAACTATATTCATTTTTAGAAACTTTAATAAATTTACTATGCAATACAAAAATAACTGTTAATAAATAATAGTTTGATCCTATCTTGCTCATGGACTGAACACTTCTCTAATTGTTGGTTTACTGTAAAATCTTGTATTTTACATATTTTATATAATTAATTCAATAATGAAGAAATACTAGGAATGTCCATGGGCTCAAAGTATGTGGCCTATGTCTGTAATTATTTTTTTCTGTAATTAGTATTCACTTTTAGTTGTTTCTCTGAATTTCATTTAGCACCACCCAACCGAGCTATGGCCTGTTTATTTAAAGTATACCTAACAGCAGTATTCCAAAATACATACATTCTTACTCCTATTTGTATAGTGTTCATTCTAGCACCCGCTATTTTTGAAAAGCAATGCAGTTCCTATTCCCTGTCTGGGGTGTCGCTATCTGCTGTAGTGCTTCTAGCACAGTGTGGTCTGTGAATCAGCCCTAATATGCAAACCAGACCTGTGCTAGAAACACCACAGCAGACAGCGACACCCCAGGCAGGGAACAGGAACTGCATAGGTTTTCAAAGATGGCGGGTGCTAGAATGAACACTATTTGTATGATTTTTACAAATATAATTATTCATGGTGGTAGGGGCAGTTGACCTGTTATCAGAACTGATGGCCGTATGTGACATCCCTATAACTTTTTATATAAATTAATTTATGCTATTGCTAATAGTACATCTTTTTTGTATCTCTGTAAAGGTGTATGCATTTTCTGAAAATCGCTGTACCAATCCTCACCTGCCTGGATCCAGATATAAATATAGGCATCATTGTCTTCTACGACAAAAAAGGGGATAGTGTGGGTAGTTTTAGGCGCAGTGCTGCCTTAAGATGTGTTAATACCTAAATAGATCTCACCAGATCTATACCAGGTATTTAGACAAAGAAGGGGGTGGAATTAATGTTATCTAGTGGTGCATAAAGTATCAAATAATGTCACTAGTGTGTATATATATATATACAAAGTGATCAACATAAAGTGGAAACATAAAGTGAAAAAAAAAACAAATATATTATGTTTTTTTTTTTTTTCAAAATAGTCCGTTCTTTTTTTATGAGTGTCTCTGATTTACTTAAATCCTGATGGAAGACGATCCTGTGACGTTCAAGAACTTCAGGTGGATGTTTCTTGTTATATTCCAATCAGTGACATGTGCTAATCGCTAAACAGATATGTGGAAAAATACAAAAAAATGTGTAAGTTATACAGTGTACTTATTATTTGAGACAATAAAGATTCTGAAGGGGCTCTATACATCTCCTGTCCACCTCTGTATAAGGGGATGAAGCACATGTGATTATATGGGACTTTCATGTAGAACCCAGTGGGGAGTAGCGTACCCCACTCATACTGAATGAGAATTTCATCAAACATGTAATGGTTTCTTTATACCAGTAAGGTGGTGAGCCACTGTTGCCATACCTTGCTCACCTCAATGAGAGGAACCTTAAGCATGTAAAAGGTATCTTTCAAATGTGGACAGAAGAAATGGGTGGTGTACCAAACTTACAGAAAGCAATATGTAAACAACACTTATAACTGTTTCTTGCTCTTTAACTCCTTATTAGGAAAACACCATATTGCAATAAGGTAGAGATACCCCACTTACTGGGAGAACAACAGATTAATACATATAGCGGTTTCTCTTTCCTCCTTATTCATAATTAAGAAAGGGATGTATCATCCAATAGGCATACCGTCTACTAACTCAGAGTCAAGATGTATACAAGCATATCACAGTTTCTTTATAACTCCTCGTTGTCTTTCAAGGAAATCTTTGAGGCTCCAGTAATCCAAAATATACATTTTTAACAGTAAAAAATTAGAGGGTTCCCTTTTTCCATGCAAGGAAGGGGAGGCCCAAAGCATGCAAACAAAATGAGTCCATGACAGGATTATATAAGGTCTGATACCAGGAGTAAACAATTAAAATTACAAGGGAATAATTAAGGTGCAAAGAGTTGTTTGAAAATAGAAAACCTCTTTCATACTGTACAAGTATAAACATGAGTAACAGTATGATCATACTACAAATAACATTAAAGCTTTACCAAATTACAAGGTCATTTACATTTCTAAATGTATTAACAGTTATGTCTGTTCTTGAGAACTACCAGTTTTAATTCCATTCTAAATGAGAATGTTGAGTTTGTGCCATTGGCATCATCTACAAAGCAAGAGGATTTCTTCCTTATGAGGGGCAAATGTCAGAGATGAGCAAACAACAAGAAAAAAATGATTAATTGAACAGTACTTTGCATTTATTTACATTATCAAAATAATACTGAGAAAATGAAGAGCTTAATGTGCCAATAGTAAGATAAATAGATTAATTTGAATAAGGAATGTTGGCCTTTCACTGTTTGTGAAGTGTTAAGAACACACTGTGTATTTAATATTGGTACCCTGTTATTTCTATGTACTGTAAGTAACTAAGGCCAATCTCAAAATAAATGATACTGCTTTTCATCTAATGAGTACATTCAGAACCTGTAGGAACAGTGTATACTCAATTTTAACCCAATGTTTATGATTATACCATTAAGCTTTGACATGAAAATATGCAGAGTTACAAATGAAATCAGTTTAGATAAAGGTCTATTCATAATAGAATAGCAACTGTGTTGCAAAATCAATACACCTAAGCATATCATATGCAATATTATCATGGCAACCTTGGAGCACTACAGTTTCCATCAGTGGCGTAAGTTCGTCCCAGTTGCCCGGAGGCAAGATAAATATTGCCCCCCCACACACACACACACTCACACACACACACACACACACACACACACACTGCACCTTACATACAGTAAATATATATGTTTGTATGAATGTTATGTATATTATGTTTAAAAATAAAGAAACTGACTTCTATGGTCCTGCTGGGAGGGGGAGTCAGCCAAAAAAGTGATATCAATGGCTTTCAATTAACTGATTCAAACTTGCAGGGGAGGAGAGGTGCCCCCTTGGGAGCAGGAGCCCGGCTGCAGATGACTCCATTGCCTCCCAGAGTTCTGCCTCTGGTTTCCATCATGTCATGTCTCCTGTACTTTAACATTTACCTGCATTAGTGCATAGTAACTCAGAAATTGCCAGGGTTGTTCATGAATGAATTAGGTTAAGAACATTTATTTTAAAACATGTCTAACATGATTTTAGTTAAAAAAAATAGATATATTTTTTTATATAAACATCTGTACAGTTAAAAAAAACACACATGAAAAAATGGTTTAGTAAATAAAACCCACCAATTTTTTAATGACCTAAATAAATGCTGGGAATCCTCTTTTTCATGTAGTTTTTGAATTATAAGGAGCATCAAAAAAATACATATACATGTCACATAATGCTCCTAATAAAAAAAAACATTGTAAATGACAGGCTGGTAGCCAGTACATTGCAGCTGCTCATTGGTAACCAGTACATTGCAGTCACACATTTTTTCATTGATATTTTTATCAATCATTTATCAATTCAATGTTTACTTATTTACTCTACATTAAATGTCTATCATTATCATTGACTTGCGTCATTGAGATTTTCCAAGTACAGTATTAAGATTGCACTTTCCAAACTTTGAAAATATTGTATAAGAATTCAGTTGCTGGGGTTTTGTTTTGTTTTGTTTTGTTTTTTTAATTTACTATGCCATTCATTTGATAAAATTAGAATTTAACAGTGTAAAGTAATTTAAAAACTCAAGTTCTTTTTCAATTCTATATTTTCTAATCTAAGTTACATTAAATTAAAAGTCATTATTATTATTAACTTTAGTTATAATAGTGATATGCTGAGCTTGATATATGCAACTCATAAGTAAAAGAAAAATACATATGCTGAAGGAAGATCTATTTAAATGATATAATTGACTTTAAGCATGACATAAGCTTTACACCTAACATGAAATAAAGAGATGCCAGTCACCATTATAAATTTAACTGTTTTGTTATATTAAAAAAATCTAAGAAATATAGTATTTGCCCACCTTTTATAATTACTATGATCACTAGTGCTCATAATTTAGACTGCTAGCTGCAAAATCAGATGGAAAACAGCATAGGGTTCCCCTTATTTATTTTAGGCTATAACATTTCAGAGTGGTTAAACTGTAACAGTTAAACCCAAGGTGAGGGGTCAGCCTATTATAATGTCCGAGAGCCCTATTGTATGTAGTATGCTCAAATCACATAGGGAAATTGGTCCAAAGATAAACAAAACAGATCTGCAGAATTGGACTGGCCAATAGAGGAACAGAAGACACCCCCATTTAGCACTGCCTATGGGCCCACCTTCTCCTCTATTGATTAATTTCCCAACATTAGACACTGCCTTGGAAGAAGAGCAATAGAGGCTCGAAACGCGTCGGAAACAGTGACTGACTGACTGATCTTGGGTAAACCTACCAAGTGCTAAGGTATTTGGGGCCACTGCAGGGTGCACTTCCGGACTGCATCCCTGCCTTTTACCATTCATTGCTGGCTACAAATACCCATAGGGGTAATAATTCATCTTGTTCCTTTTAAAATAATCTTTTTGTGTTTCATATTCTATCAACTATTATTGTGTACAAATAAATTGGAATTTATTTTTAAACTTTTTTTCTGGGCGCCTGTTGAAATTATCACACCTATCCATTTTCCCATATACATTCAAGGTCTGAGGGAGACCTTAAAGTGATAACGAGAAAGGCAGCCTAATACGGAGCGCAGGACATCCGATACTCAAATCTATTTGTTCCAGATGCCACTGATTATGTATATGCTACATTACTTACAAGACTATGGTATATTCTCTACATTGCTTTGCTGTTATTAATTTGGTATATTATAATGATGCACAAACAGTATTTACTGTATATATTTATCAAGGGGCCTAGACGATGTCCTCTCTAATAGTTAGCCAAGTCTTTGGCCACACCCAGGGCCGGTGCCACCACTAGGCAGCCTTAGGCATTTGCCTAGGGCGTCAGCCTTTGGAGGGTGGCAGTTTGGAGCTGGTCCCCCCTGCGCCGTATCACCCAACAAGCCTCCCCCTCCCCAATCCCTGGGGAGTGTCACGGCGACCCGCATCACCCGCCAATTCCCCCCTGGAACGTCACGGCGCCGGACACCCCTCTCCCCTCCCTGGGGAGGGTCGTGGCCGCCAGCGCCGCAGCGCACGGCAAGCGAGGCGCCCTGCCTGGGGCGCTCCGGTGCCTAGCACCGGCCCTGGCCACACCCCACCTTGAGACTGGCCACACCCCTATACCTGGGCTTCTACCAATACAGTCCCCTGATGGGGCCTTCATGCCCCAGTCTGACACTGCAGATATGTGCTAAAAGAATTAGGGCTCATCCAGACATGTGTGGGGGTAATCAAAAGTTAATTGTCTCCCAGCATGGAATACAAATAAAAATAAAACATATATGACAAATCCTTCTAGAAACACACCACTGACTCTGTCACACTACTCTGTACATTATTATTTACATATTAATTGAGTGAAGAGCAATTAAATCTAGTGCATACAGATTACTGTTGCAGATATTTCAATAAATGTCAATCGTTCAAACCCAAGCAGTGAGAATCATGTTTTTAAAAATGAGTAATGGGTTACTTTATCAGGGAAGCATGCTAAATATAAAATATGCAAACCTTGTCCTGAGTTCTATGGAAGTCAAATTTGAAAAAAAAAATTCTAATTGTTTTTTACTGCATATGCAATTGTTTGAATTCAATTAGGCAGTGAAATAAATAATATATTATATAAGCAGAATGTTATAATATGACATATTTTGGCCATATGAATCGAAATGGCTCACAAATTGACACAGTTTTTGATTACATCAGCAGAATGGGAAAATGGGGCTTAAATTTGACTTTTTATTGATCACTGTAGAAAGCTTTATGGAGAAACATCAAAAATTGGGAGTGTAAGATGGGAAAATGTGAAAGTAAGGCACTTGTGGGAGAATACAGCAAGGGTAAGGGAAAGCAATAGCAAAGTAGCAAATTAATGCACAGCAAACAGAAAGCTTGTAAAAAAAAATTGAAAATAATATAAATATATTATTAGAAAAGAAAATCACCAAGCTACTGTAACTCATAAAAAGTAAACAGCATTTACAGTACAGCAACAATGTCTGAAAAAAAAACCCCACACATTTTGCGTATATCTTTCATATATGATCTGGCCATCCGGTTATTCTTTAATGTAAGGATTATCCAGACATACATAAGGAATTTAGGGCACACAAGCTTCTTAGTAATACATTTCCCAATGTTTTTATCACATATTTCCCCTCCTGTTTGAACAGTCCATAAACAAAAAGCTAGTTGAAAAGAATCTGCATTGGTATTTGTCTCCTAGTCCTATGTACAACTTCAGATGTCAAGAACCATCTGATAATCCCTCCCTCCATTGCTCTCTTCCTGGCTCAGAATTCCATTAAATCATAACTATTTATTCCTGGTAAAGGCCAGTTAAATGGGAAAATTTTTATTTTTTTTGGATCCCAATAGCATAAAAGTTTATATATACCACCGCCCCGCAACCTATGTATAAAGATATCTATATATATATCTATATATATATAGATATATATATATATAGCCTTGGAACGTCCGGCACTCCCCGCTTACTGTCTTTATCGTGTGCCCGGGTGCCTTCCCTTGTGGTGTACTCACCACCAATACAGTGTCACAATGATGGGCGTCACTCCGGGACTTGGTGCGAATAAGTGAAAATGTATTCCTCCTTTACGGTCTACGCCATTTCGGGATAAACCCTTCATCAGAACCAGAAGTATATAACAAGTGCAACAACAATGTGATACAGAAAAAAGAACTTCCATATAGGGGACCCGCCGTGCAGCGTCCTCCTCCATCTGGGACTCCCGATGACGACTTCCGGGTACTCCCGGAAGTGACCCATCCGTCCTGGCAGCGGAGGAGGCCACACTGTGGGAAAAGTGAACAGTGCCAGTAGTTTAGCATTCATCATAAAGTGCTTTGTGCTTACATTAATGTTCATATTAATATACAGTGCTAATATACTTGTGCTGAAAACACAAAACAACATACAGTACACATCATACATTTTAAAACGATGCACTTTCCCTGGACCTGTTCCCTAATGGCCACTAGATGGCTCTGTGGCACAACACATTCCTATCTAATGAGTATAAGGGCATAGCCTCTTGTCATTTATCTGCATTACTTGGCTATACCTTCAGCTTGATGAATGCACTGTGTTAAAGGGAACAAATGCATCCTTAATGCCTGCATGAATCCCCTCTGTATACCTGCAGAGAGCTCTCCTGCTCTCCTGCTCTTAACTGGATCCTATCCTGTTGGTGTAATGTTTTTATTCTTATTATTCTACACAAAAATCTATAAGTTTTATAAGAAACTGCCCAAATTCATGGTTTCGTTAAGACCCCCTGGCTTAAGGGTCCTCAAGGTGTGGATCCACCTACTCTCAATTTGTAAGAGGTGTTTACCTCTTTCTCCCCCTCTTATGGACTCTGGGGCCTGGTCAATCAATTGAAATCTTAAGTTGGCCACCCCGTGCTTTGCTTCCAGAAAATGTCTGGCCACAGTCTGTTCGCTGTGGCCCTTCTCCATTGCTGCACGGATGGCAGTCCTGTGATTTGCCATCCGTTCTTTAATGGTACCAATTGTCTTCCCGACATAATTTAACCCACACGGGCACGTCAACAGATAAACAACGTATTTAGACATACAGGTCAAGACTGGTTTGATGTTATAACTCTTGCCCGTGTGGGGGTGACGAAAAGATGTCCCTGAACTCATGTAGCTACAGGTGACACAACCGGTACATCTGTAACTACCCCCTTTGCGAGAAAGGAAATGTTTGGCCTCTGTTTTTGATTTTGAGATGTCTGTTTTTACAACTCTATCCCCTATACTCCTGCCCCTTAAAAAGCCTGTTTGCAATCTGGTGTTCTTTAGGCTTGGTATGTGGGGATCAGTGGCGACTATGGACCACATGTTTTTGGCCTGTTTTACTATTCCAGGGCTTTTATCTGAATAGTGTTTGACCCAGGTAAAGATCTCATTTGCCTGATTTGTTTTTTTAGGGTTACTTTTTAATAATTCAGATCTAGAGATGCTGATGGCTTTTTGCTGTGCTTCTTTTAATAATTGGTAGGGATACCCCCCATGTTTACCATGCTCTCTAATTGAGCATCTCTGATTGTTTCATCACTATTGACCCTAAACACTCGTATGAATTGCGAGTAGGGCAAACTCGCAGTGGTGGCCTTGGGATGAAAGCTTTTGAATTGCAACATCATGTTGCGGTCGGTGGGCTTGGTGTAAAGTTGGGTACTAAGCCTATTACCCATTTTGATGATGCGGACATCTAGGAAGTCTAGTTGGGTGGGACTGATTGTGTAAGTTAGTTTAACTGGGCTGCTTGACTGATTGTGTTGTTCAAGCAGTTCAACCAGGGTCTCCTGTGGTCCTGTCCAGAGCAGTATCAAGTCGTCTATATATCTATAATAAAACAGTGCAAATTGTATAAACACCGAGTTCTGCAAAAAGACATTACTTTCGACATGATACATGTATGCATTTGCATACTCCGGAGCGGAAGGAGAACCCATGGCACACCCTGACAGTTGATTGTAATATTTTTTGTCATGCATAAAGACATTGTGTCTTAAGGTGAATCTTAACAGTTGTAATATGAAATTGAAATCTGGACCTGTATAATTGCCATGAGTTCTCCTACCGCTCGCAGCCCCTGCTCATGGGGGATGCAGGTATATAAGCTGGTTACATCAATCCCCACCAAAAACGTGTTGATGGGGATTTCACCCAGCTCCTGCAATTTTATCAACAATGAGGTGGTGTCCTTGAGATATGTGCTGGTGTTCTGCACACAATTCTGCAAGAACGCATCCACATATCTCGCCACCGGTTCACACAGAGACCCCCTGGCCGAGATGATGGGTCTACCAGGAGGTCTCTGTGCGTTCTTGTGTAGCTTCGGTATGATATAAAATACCGGGGTTATCGGGTGCAGACGCAACAGGCTTTTTTTCACTTCAGGTGACGCTAAGTGATCTCTGATGGCATTGTCCAAGATGATTTCTAATTCTTGCAGGTGCACTGGTGTAGGATCAGTGGCAAGTAGTTCATATGTCAAACCATCGGACAAAAGGCGGTCTCACTCCTCTTTGTAGTAAGATAAGTCCATCACCACCACCGCCCCTCCTTTGTCCGCTGAACGAACAACAATGTCCGTTCTATCCCCCAAACTCTTCAATGCCAGGTGCTCTTCTCTTGATAAATTGCGGGACTTTGTACTGGGCACCGTGCTGCTGCTATTCTCCAGTATCCTGGCAAATGTTTTGAGGGACGAGTTATTGGACAGAGGGTCGTATGTGCTGGCTGGTTTTAATTCCTGTAACACCTTGACCTCTGGGGAGGGATTCAGTTGTGGGGTTTTGTTTGTGTCTTTGTCAAAATGTTCTTTTAAACTGAGTTTTCTCTGGAGGCGGTAGTTATCGACTTTCCATTTGAAGTCATCGTGTGTGACAGTGGGCACGAAATTTAAGCCCTTGTTTAAAACAGATAATTCTGCTGGAGTCAATACTGCATTCAACAGGTTAAATACCACATCTACCGACCCGTTCTTGGCTGCCACCTTCCTCTCCCTCTCCCCCTGGCCACCGTGTCTCGATCGCGTCTGATGGTGTCGGCATCTCTGGCCCTGGTGCCCACGGCTAAAGGGATCTGTGTTCTCTGTCGTCCCTGCCGTTGCTGGGGTTGTTCCCCGTCACTGGCCGAGGTGCTTGTGTCTCTTGAGCTGAAGGCTGGTTGATTTCTCCAGCTTCTGCGAGGTGCCCTGGTGTTACGCTGTGGGACTGCTCCACCTTGCAACCATCGATACACCTGATGATTGGTGTAATCATCACGAACTTTTGGGGGAAATTGACCAATATGAAAAACCTAGTTTTTCGTATTGGTATTTCCCCTACGGCTGCATACGCCTGTTTTAGTCGTATGCAAAGTCATGTTCCGGAGGGGAAATTACAAAGCAGTCATGTATGACTGCTTTGTAACCCTCCGATGGTGTAACAATTTGTATTAGCTGGCCATATATACGGCCGCTAATACGAATTTTTCTAGCAGTCTGCACGGATCAGTCAGATCCGTGCAGGCTGCAAGGTGTAAAAAAAAATAGAAAAATAAATAAATATTAAAAAAAACGGCGTGGGGTCCCCCCCACAGCCGAAACCAGCACCAGGCTGACAGAGCCGGGGCCGGTAATTAAAAATCAGGGAACCCGACAAATAGGGGTTCCCCGATTTTTAACAACCAGCCCCAGGCTCCTGCTCTGGGGCTGGTTCCCAAAATACGGGGGACAAAATGACTAGGGGTCCCCCGTATTTTAAGAACCAGCCCCAGGCAAAACCAGCCAGCAGGGTAATGCCACAGCCGGGGGGAGACTTTTTATACAAGTCCCCCCGGCCAAAGCATTAACCCTACCGACCAGTCAGCCTGGCCAGGGGCCCTGGGGGAGTGGGGACCCCCCCAATGAAGGGGTCCCCCCCCCTCCAGGACTTACCTGACCAGGCTGAAGCCTGGTGCTGTCCCCGATGCCCCTGGGCGGTGGGCATTGGGCTGATTCAGGTGTAAAAAAAAAGATTAAACTATTGTTTTTTACTGTGGCACTACAAGTGCCAGCAAGCTGGGACTTGGAGAACCACAAGTCCCAGCCTGCTGGGCATTAAAGGGCCCGCTGGCACTTGCAGTTCCACAGTTAAAAAAATAGTACAATAAACACACTGACACAATGAAAATAAAAGTTTAATACATACATTACACACATACTGATACTTACCTTTCTTGATCCCGTAGGTAGCCCTGGTCCTGATGTCCTGTGTCGTCCTCCAGGTCCATGTCGGCTGTCCGCGTCGTCCTCCAGGTCCATGTCGACGGTCCGTGTCGTCCTCCAGGTCCATGGCGGTGTCCGGGTCCGAAGAAATCCATGTTGGAGCTGTGGAAGGAAATCCTACTCACCTGGTCCTGCGCTGAAGAAGTCTTCTCTTGGTCCGACGTAATCCAGGTAATGTTCACAGCTGTCGGCGGTCCCCGCTGTCTCCGCATCGCGCTGACGAGAGATGCTGAGATATTTCATACTCGGCGCCTCTCCTCAGGATGAATTCTATTGGCCGCCTAGCGGCCAATCAGAAGCCGAGAAAGTCGGCTATCCTAAGTATCCTATCGATGGTGTAGACATTCGTATTTGTAAATACAAATACGAATGTTCCATCTTTAGGAATACGAATTGTTGTATTTTCGGGATTGTAAATCCCGAAAATACAAATTCGTAAAAAAAAGGTGTATTTCTCCCTACGAATACACCTTTTTTCTACGAATCCATTTTGGTAAATGTCCCCCTTTACCAGTTTGTCCTTCTTGAATTTAATCAAGTCTTGCCGGTAAGCGTTCACCTGCTCCGCCAATTTAGACAGCAATTCTTTGGATGAATCCGCTTTCAAAAATGCATCATGCTCACTCTCAAATTTTGTAAGGGTCTCCCTCACTGCTCCCAGCTCCCTGTTTGACTCCTCTATAACAAGGAGCATGAGGTCCATTCAGCATTTGTTTAAAATGCTTATCCACTTTGAACAGAATGGTGCACTGTACCGCCCTATAGTGGGGATGTTGTGCACCCTGAACCCCCTTGGTATTTGTCTGGAGCGGTGGTATTCAGATAACGTGATGCAGTGCATTAAGAAATCAATCTCCCGCTTTTTGAGCTTTAAAAGCTCCTTGTATGTATCATCCTCTGTTGGTTTAATGCTCATATCAAAGGGATAATCCGAATATAGTATGTTGCTGGCTTCGCTGTCAGAATAGCTAAAGGCACTGGCATTATCACAGAGCAGCAGCTGGGTCATTTGCTCCACTGCTGCTGTATCCATGTTGGCCTTTTAGTCATCATTGTGACAATATATATATATATATATATATATATATATATATATAAAAAACCTTTTTATATTTAACTAAGAGGTGGTTAGCATATATTTGGCCAAAGATATGAGACACTTCAACCAACCTTGAAATCACCTTTGTCACACAGGGGATTTAAAAAACCCGACGTCTCCTGAGTATATGCCAAATATGGGGAGTTGGCAGGGCAGGCGCCACCACTAGGCAGCTTTAGGCATTTGCCTAGGGCGCCGGCCACTGGAGGGCGGCAGTCCGGTGCCGCCATCCGGCCAGGAGAGAGGGAGCTGCCCGCTGTATGGCGCTGGAATCGCTTCTGGGTTTGTAAACACTGGCCACATGCTGCCAGTGTTTTCAAAAACTGAAGCAATTCCCGCGCCGCCGCCGCGGCGGATGATGATTGGCGGCAGAACTTCACTCCGGCTGGGCGGTACAGCGGGCGCTCCCTCTCTCCTGGCCGGATGGCGGCACCCGACGGGGCTCTGTAAGTTGCTGTGGGCACCGCAGGTACCCCTCAGACAGCGCAGACACCCCCCCTGTGTAGGGGGTGGGCACCGGGGTGCCCCCATCACACCTCGCCTGGGGCACTCTGGTGCCTTGCACCGGCCCTGGAAGTTGGGGAGATTAATGGAGTCTCTTTTTGGAATAATTCAAGTCTCATGGGATGTACAGTACGTGAAGCAAACTGGTCAAGTTAATATTTAGAATAAAAGCTTGTTCTATAGCCAAATTAACAAAATTGTCTCTGTCACCTGCTCAGTTTTATAGTTAGCAGGGGAATACATCTTGAAAAAGTAAAATGTGTTCCTCCCAATTCAGAAAGTTGCTGCAGCTTTAAAAGATAGATATGGTGGCAGGAAACTAATGCCTTTAAAATGATGACAACAGCCTACATGAGGGGGTAATGTCCCCATTTTTTAAAGACCAGCAATATTTGTCAGATTAATCTAAAAACAAAGCAGTGAGAAGCAATATGAAAATCCAGATAGGTAATATAAGTATAAGGCAATTAAAAGTGAACAAGGGTTCCCCATCCCTCCACATGAAATGCCAATCCCATTGTCTTATAATACAACTCCAAATCTCTTAATGTACACAAAACAGTAAATCGCTAATGGAATTACAGAAGTAAATAATCTATAAAGGCCGTCCATCCCATTTTAATTCCGCTATAATTAAAGTTTTACCAAAACCAGGAAGAAATTTACCCAACCCAGGTTCATATAGACCTATTTCTTTGTTGAACTGTGAATATAAACTACTTACTAAAATTTTGGTAATCAGATTAAACCAGGCTCTACCCCACGTAATCTATCAGACAGGCTTCATTATGGGCAGATAACCTATATGTAATGTTCGCAAAATCTTAGCAGCCACTCAAGCTCGATTTTCATCGAATTATACCCCTTCCTCTGACCTAATACTCACTATCTACACAGAAAAGGCATTCGATATTGTGCTATGGCCCCACTTATTCTCTAAAATGGAAAAATTTGGCATATCCCCTTTATTTGTTTTATTCATACAGACCATATACTCGAACTCTTCCTCCCAAATTGCATGCAATGGCTTCCTTTTGCCCACCCCCCCTCCCCATCCAGAGAGGAACTCTCTCTCTCCTCCCCTCTTTGCCATTGCAATCGAACCCCTAGCCATTGCGCTCAGATCCTTCCCAGACTTTACCGGTATCTTAATTGGACAGGTTGAATTTAAATTAGCATTATTTGCTGATGACATGCTACTGTTTGTCTCTCACCCTGTCACATCAATCCCCCACATAATGTCCATCATAAATTCATTCAGCTCATTCTCTGGGTACAAAATTAACATCACAAAGTCAGAGCTCCTTCCAATCTCGCCCCTCCCCCTTCCATACTCTCTCTCACTCTAGCCTATCAATATTTAAGATCCAATCCTCACACATCAAATATTTGGGTATCTCAGTCACTAGTGACCCTCATAAGATCCATAAAGCCAACTTTCTCCCCTTAATCACAAAGATCACAGCATTTTGCCAAGGACTGACCTCCTACTCATTAACAAAATGAGACTTGGGAATATCCCATTACATTCCTGTTTGGGGGTAATCCGCTCCCCCCTCACTATTTAATAACACCTTCCTGACCTGGAAATGAAAAGGTTTAGACTTAGCCACCAAATTATTTGACCCAGGAGGCACAGTCCTCTCCTTTGAGACTTTGGGTACGGCCTTTCTAATAATAATTTTTTTATGTACCACCAGGTGAGACATTATATCTCTCCCTTAATATCCTCCATGTTAAACTTAACAACTCCAGAGCCTTTACAACCTATTTCTAACCTACTTTACTTTGTCAAATTTAAAATATCACTTATATACGACATTCTACAAGAATTCTCCTAACAATCTCCACTAATGAACCTATCTCAAATGTGGACTTCTGACCTTTCCATTGACATAGATATGCACACACTATTTGCACACTTCCCTCCCACCATGAAAATGTTACAATCAACATACCTCCAAGAAGTCCACTTTAAAACTACACACAGACTGTATATAGCACCAGCCCAAAGTAAATATATGTCACCAGAAGCATCAAGGGCCTGTCCAAAGTGTAGGGTGATGAATGTTAGGTTTTTCCACTGTTTCTGGTCATGTGGCAAGAACCTCAAATTTTGGCGTAAAGTCATACATTTTATAAATGTATTACTCAACACCTCACTATGTATAGATTCCCTGGCCTGCCTATGCCTTAACTATCAAAATTGGCCTTCACTCATATCTCACAGAACCCACATTTATCTCCTTATAATAATACTTACATTAGCTAAAATGCAGAATTTGAGTCGATACAGAGACATAGTCCTAAGAGCTGCAGATAAAGGAGGAGGGATTGTTGTCATGGACGTTGAGAAATACACTGCAGAGATCTATAAACAATTGTCAGACAATGAGGTTTATGAAAGACTAAATAAAGATCCTACTGACATGTTCAAAATTGAGGTCGATGCGGTTCTTGACAGCGCCTTTAGCAGGGGAGTTCTGGATAGTGATACGAAACTGTTTGTCACTGTGGATTTTCCCAGGATCCCCCTGCTATATAGTCTCACCAAGATCCACAAAAGTCTTGTGGATCCACCGGGGAGACCATTTATATCCGCAAGGGACTCATTATTTGATAATGTGTCGAAATACTGTGATTTTTGCCCACAGCCATGTGTGCAAGCTGGAGGAACATATCTTAAGGACACAACCCAATTATTATTGTTACTACAGGAATTGGGTGAAGT
Organism: Crinia signifera; assembly: GCF_055691185.1. NCBI lineage: Eukaryota > Metazoa > Chordata > Amphibia > Anura > Myobatrachidae > Crinia > Crinia signifera. The sequence continues at coordinate 156,520,330 of NC_139219.1, read as the reverse complement.
GCCGGAGGGCACTTGGTTGTGTAGCTTAGATATCTCCAGCTTGTACACAAACATTCCACATATGGAAGGAATGTCAGCCATTAGGTCACTCCTGACCAATAATGATAATTATGTGGGACCTGAGTTGGATTTCTTTATGAAGTTGTTATATTTGGTCTTACTTTATGAAGTTGTTATATTTGGTCTTACATCGCAACTACTTTTACTTTAATGGTTGCTACTACCTGCAAAAGGCGGGGGTAGCGATGGGATCACATGTCGCTCCGACATACGCAAATGCGTTTATGGATGTTACTGAGCAGTCATTCTTTTTCACCAGGGACGTCAGAGAGAAGGTATACTTCTACAAAAGGTATATAGATGACGTCATCCTGTTTTGGCGAGGCAGTCATAATGAGTTTATTGAACTAATAGATGACATCAATAGCAGAGAGAGCACTATAAAATTCACTTATTCTCTAAGCCTCGAATCAGTGACGTTCTTAGATGTTAATATTTCTGTAGTGGACAAGATAATTAAAACATCAATATTTGTAAAAGAGACAGACAGAAATACGCTGCTCAGGGCAGACAGTTGTCACCCTAGAGCAACAATCAACAGTCTTCCTTACTCTCAGCTCCTGAGAGTTAAGAGAATCACCAGTGATGAGAAGGAGCTCAATGATGGCATTAACATGATGGAAGACAAATTTAGAGAGAGGGGCTAATCTCAAAACATCATACAGAAAGCCAGAGCGAGAGTAGAGAATACCACCAGAGATGCCACCTTACAGGTAAAAAAGAAAGAGAATAAGAAGGAGGTAGTGAGATGGGTGCAGAACTATAACACAGCACATGAAACCATCGAACATCGCACTAGGGAACTCTGGCCAATTATTCAGCAGGAAAAGAGACTTAATAGCCTCAAGAACAGCAGAGTAATGCCATGTTATAGGCGAGGAAAAAAATATCAAGGACTGGGTGGTTAAGACAGATGTGACGGAGCACATGTTATCAGCCAGAGGGGTACAAAGTAGAAGAAATGGATGTCACTCATGCACAGGATGTACTACCTGCAATCATATGTTGACGGGGAGGTTTTTCACACACCCACACACAGGTAGAAAATATGAGATTAGACATCCCCTGTCCTGCAATAGCACCCATGTTGTCTATTTGATAAAATGTCCCTGTGGTCTCTGCTATGTGGGGAAAACCATCAGGACAGTCAAGGAGAGGATGGCACTGCACAGGATGGCAATACGAGCTGCACTGAGTGGTAAAACCTAGGAGCAGTGGGTTGCCAGGCACTTTGCGGAGGCCAAACACTCCATGGCAACATTTAAGCATATGATTATTGACCACATAGCTGATGACCACAGACTGGGTGACAGGAATAAGAAATTGTTGAGGCTTGAGTCCAAATGGATCTACTTGTTGGATACTGTAAGACCCAAAGGGTTAAATGAACAGCTGAATCTTAAGTGTGTTTAGATTAAAAAAAAATTTTGTGTACAAATAGACAATAGTTGACACTCTGCACAGTCGACTTAACTATAAGTGGAGTATATGATTAAGTATGTATACTCATTTTTGCCATATAACCAACAGTGCCGTTTTTAAACATTTTTGATACAATATATTGGTTACATGTAAGAGGTGAAGTGTTCTTTTGCTATTTTGTTTTGTTTCATTTTCTCTTCTCTCTTGTAGCAATATCCGGGTCACCATAGCAACCCTGGACAGCGTCATCCGGTGGGTGAGAGCTTCCGGATCCTGAACAGGAAGTGCGTGGGTGACCGGCGTTTGCGGCGAGGAGGAGACACAGGGATATAAGGTCAGTTTTGTTTTATATTTGTGGTCTGTACGCTGCCGGTCAAGCCGGTGTGACATTGCACCATTTATAACAGAGTCCGTTGAAGTGCCAGTCTAAGGAAGAGTTGTTTTATATATATATATATATATATATATATATATATATATATATATATATATATATGTACTGTATGTGTGTGTTCTCTGAAACCTTTTACCAGCTCTTTTCTAACAGCATTAGTTGAAAGAACATATTGAGAATCTCAAGTAAGGAATAAGCTGCTTAATAAATACAAATAATTTTTGAATTGGAGTATGAAACAAAAAGTTCACAGAGATTGAACATATATCAGTCATTTAAATTAACAATAAACTGGCACTATCTGTAGGAAAATAAAAACTGAAACAAAAACCGGTTCTGAATTTGTAGCGCCTGGAAAACAAGACACGGAGAAAAAATGTAATCCCAGGGAGAGCAGACTGTTCCAATAATGTGAGCTAGGAGCACTGAATATACACAAATGTAAGGCAGACTCACTTCCAAAGACTCCCAACTTACATTCCAGACCAGCATGGATGAACAAAGGAAACATATCATATTGCTTTAGAGAAATTAAATAGGTTTCCTAGCTATACCTTACAGATTAATAGAGATATCACACCGCTAACCATTCATGCACTACTTCTTCATATTTGCAATTGTAAAATGTAATTGTTCATGTCAGTAACGATTATTTGAAATTATTAGAAAGAATGTGATAGAGAAAGGAGATTATGGTTAGTAAAAGAAGGTAAAATAATGGGAATGAAAATCAGTGGTGGCTCATACCTCATGGCAGGAGGGGGGCTGCTGATGGTCGCGATGGAGGCACCCACCCTGCCACTCCTCTCAATCCCCGCCACAGATGCTGCATACTGCAAACCTCTGTACTGCGCATGCGGCCAGCTTCTTTGGGCTGCTTTGGCCACAGCCCATAGAAGGGATATCACAGTCCAGGCATCTGTAGAACAAGGATGACAGGCACCGTTACCAGTATGTGTGCAGTACTGATGTAGGTACTGCGCATTCGCAATCCCCGGATTTTATGGGCTGCCGCTCGGCATAGAGAGGTGTCCCAGAGGGAGGGTACACCTCCCAATGGGACTACCTTGGTGACATACAGGTCGGACTTCCAATAAGAAGTCACTGCAAGTCACAGTGAAGCCAGTGCATTCTCACAGACTGCATCTGGCATTACTACAGTGGTGGGGGGCTGCATCCACTGATGAAAATCTATTTCAAATAGAAAAGCATCTGATGTGTGAGCCGGTGTTTCATTGTAAAAGTAGACATAAAAAAAAATAATGATGATGTACTCAGTTGCATCTTTAGTATGTACTCCTAGTTATAAATATAATTATACAAGCAGCCAATCATGTGATTGCAAGCAAATATATATATATATGTTTTGTTGTATCACTGTCCCCTTTGTAAAGCGCAACGGAATATGCTGCGCTATATAAGAAACTGTTAATAAATAAATAAATAAATAAATAATAGAACATAGAAAAAGCAATGTAAGGGGAATTGGTTGTAATATGATTTATATTGTCAAAAGTGGTGGTTTGCGTATCACAGAAACTGTTGATGTCATGGAATTTTCACACAACTATCTTCAGGGTTTACAGATAATAGTGCACAAAACAGTGGCAGTTCTATGGCCAATGAAAGGTCAAAGAAGAATGGGCAAAATGGTTCAATCTTCAAAAGAGCCAAAAGTAACAGAAGTAAACACACATTGCAATAGTGGTATATAAAGGAAACATCTCTAAATGCACAGCATGTAGAACATTGAAACAGCAGGCTCCTCATCAGTCAGCTATATAACATTAAAAAAACAAAGGCTGTAATGGGCGCATGCTCACAAAAACTGGAAAAGCAAATCTAAACTTCTGGTGCAACACACTAATAGTGCTACAAACAACATCCATCCAATTTTCTGTCAGCAGATCAGGCTTTGGTGCTTGGGGTTTTAAGAGTGCACAATGTTTTAAGTTGTTCAAATAAATTTAGAATGCACTGAAGACATAACTGTTTGGTGGTGTATTTTAGCATTGTGTTCTCACCAATGCATTGGTAAAAGGTAACTGAGAGGTGACTTGATTAATTGAAGGACGTTCTTAGTGATCAAACCGCGCTATCAATATGGGGGCTCATCCAGGATGACACATCAAAGGATCAACATCTAATGGCACACTTCTGATCTGGAGGTATCTCGGAGACTCTGACACTACCCGGGTGAGTAAAGGATTGATTTCAGTCGATTTACTCAAGTCAGACTCTTTGAGTTTCATCTAGTATTTTGTAGAAACCGAAACATTTCCTGTCTTTCCTTGCTATCATTATAATAACCCAATAAACTTGTCACATACCCTAGACTATTTGAGTTATATTGTATTGAATATCTGGTCCAATATTGATTATCTTAAGATATATTATATTTTCAAGATATAGTATTTTTCATTGCTGCTATTCATATGTGTAAGACATAGGGTGAAATTTACTAAGATGTGAAACACACTTCACAGGACATGTTGCTATGGGCAACCAATCACATCCTGTCTACTATATCCTAGAGGGTGGTAAATAAATAAGAAGTAGCTTCTGATTGGTTGCCCATAGCAACATGATCTGTGAAGTGTATTTCACATCTTAGTAAATTTCCCCCACAGTGTCTTGAATTGTTGTTATTCATATGTTTATATATTATATATGTATGAAAGTTGGACCAGTCTTTACTGGGTCTACTAGTTAACTGGAAACTGAGGTATTGATACAGGCTGTATTTCACAAATGACAGTTAGGAGCACCTTGGTTGGTAGTGTATCACTCCCCAAGGCTTACTACATCTGCGCATCATGGCACCTCCTTTAAATATAAAAGGAAAAACATTCAGAAGGGTGCAGGGGATTGCTTGCTGGGACCTCGAGCCCCCAGCAGCTGGGTCACAGCAGCAATTGCACCCCCTGCACCCTCCATAGTTACACAAGGGCGCAAGAGAAGACTGATTATGTTTTTTTTATGGGGCACTCTTCATTGTAGTTTGTATTGTTACAAAAGAAAGACAATTCTGTGGGTGTAGGATGGACTCCTAAGGGTCCTCCACAGTCCACAGAGCCTGGCGCTTAATGGGATGAATTGTGTTTTCAAAACAATTTTAAATCACAAACAATTAGATTACTCTAGGTTCAGCTGCAGCAAGAGCAAGTGAGTCTGCTGGTGACTCACTCAAGAAGTGCAGAAAGGATTGGTTTAGCACTTGCGCTGCTGAATCTAGGTATATACCTTGTGAACCTCGCTGAACAAAAGGACACCTGGGCATGTTTTAAATATCACAATTTTTATATATAAAGAGTACACATTAAAAAGATTTTTACATACACATAAACAGAAAATATAAAAATAAAAAAGGCAGATACCATATAATTGATTCTAGCTTCTCATATGAGAAAAAGCACAAATAATGTCAATAGCCAACTCCAGTTGGGTCATTTATTAGCACGTAAGGAATACATTTCTGGAGCAATAAGAAATCAGTGAGATGTTGCATCAGCAAGAATGTTAGTAGCAGGGGGCAATGGGTTAGAAGAATTGGGAGAAGGTACAAGCCAGAGCAATTTGATAGATGTATTAGGAGCAAGCTGCGGGTAGCCTGTTAGCGCATATAACGCCAGATGGTAGAAGTCAGGTAGCACAGAGTCTCCTTGTATTATGCTCACCCTCCTTGATGATTGATTGTGGAGGGGCGGTGAGCCCGATGACACGGTGGCTCAACCCGATGTACGTGGTGTGCTGGCATCCATGGATTTCTCCAGTGGGATGCGGCAGGTGGATAGGCCGTGGAATCGGCTTGCTGATGCAGGCGGCTGTAAGCACTGAGGTGGGCTCCGAAACGAGCAGCGGCAGTCAGTCCGATATGCCGGCTCTGTATGTGCAGTATCGTGACCTCAGGAGTGGGTTGGCTAGGGGGCGGAAGTGACGTCGGCGCGTTTTGTTTCCTAGGCAACCGGGAACTTTTTCAAGACGATTACTACACTTCCATCTCTATGCTATTTAAAGGCATCTGCATTATTACTTAATTGTCAATTAATTAGCTTAATAGCCCTGTAACACTTAACTACAAATGTGCCCGGTGTCAGAGCAATATAATTTTAAAATACAATACGAATAACATATACTAGCAGCAGTTCAAATAAGGGAGTCTTATTAACATATGGTTTTAAAACCTTTTTTTTTTTTTTTTACAGAGAAGAATCATATAATTAGGTTCAATTAGAGACTTATTACGCAACATTCAGGTTTGTATTTTAAATTAGGTCTTCTGTAGATCAGGGTTCATTTAACACTGACATATATACAAATATACAAAGCAAAGTAATACATGAGAGAGAGAACATTTAGGGTATTTTATCTAACTCAGATCAAGGTTAGGGTAAATTTAATCAATTAATTGATTATTCAAGAGATTGTTAGTCCCCGGTCAGTTCAAAACATGCATATCAGAGTTTGTATTTATTAGTGATTAATTACAATCGATGATTTTTATATTAGCAAAAATATGATAATATATTGATAAGAGATTGACATTAAATTCTGAAATCTTAATGTATCTATTATAGGAAAAGAGAGAGAGAGAGCAGAGAAAGTTAGGAGGAGTAGAAGCATCAGCATATAGGTTTACTATATCAATTGTTCTTGTAGGGTTAAGCAGTCATATTAGTACATTGGCAGGTAACTATACTGATCGGGTCAGTGTGTGGGGTGTGGGAAGCGGCGACTGCAAACCCAAGGCATCATGGGGGCCCCAAGTACCCTGGGTAGAAGCCGGGCTCCACAGCCCGAACACAGTGGCCCCATATTCTTTGTAGCCTTACTATGCTGAATTCATAAGGAAATTCAAAGAGCGATAAGAAACCTAATGAGACAAGGGAAAATAGATAAATAAATATAAGGAGAAGAGGGGGACTATGTATAAGAAGGAACCATGGGGTTATTTTTAGTCTAATGCTCATGGAGGATTAGTCCATACAAGTAAGGTCCAGGGCTTCATTCAGACCTACGGGGCTGAGGGTATCAAGTTTTAAAATCAAAGAGGATTCAGCTATACAAAGTTTTCAGAATTTTCAAAATTTCAGAATTTAATGTCAATCTCTTATCAATATATTATCATATTTTTGCTAATATAAAAATCATTGATTGTAATTAATCACTAATAAATGCAAACTCTGATGTGCATGTTTTGAACTGACCGGGGACTAACAATCTCTTGAATAATCAATTAATTGATTAAATTTACCCTAACCTTGATCTGAGTTAGATAAAATACCCTAAATGTTCTCTCTCTCATTATTACTCTGCTTTGTATATTTGAGTGGGTTGGCTAGGGGGCGGAAGTGACGTCGGCGCGTTTCGTTCCCTAGGCAACCGGGAACTTTTTCAAGACGATTACTACACTTCCATCTCTATGCTATTTAAAGGCATCTGCATTATTACTTAATTGTCAATTAATTAGCTTAATAGCCCTGTAACACTTAACTACAAATGTGCCCGGTGTCAGAGCAATATAATTTTAAAATACAATACGAATAACATATACTAGCAGCAGTTCAAATAAGGGAGTCTTATTAACATATGGTTTTAAAACCTTTTTTTTTTTTTTTTACAGAGAAGAATCATATAATTAGGTTCAATTAGAGACTTATTACGCAACATTCAGGTTTGTATTTTAAATTAGGTCTTCTGTAGATCAGGGTTCATTTAACACTGACATATATACAAATATACAAAGCAGAGTAATACATGAGAGAGAGAACATTTAGGGTATTTTATCTAACTCAGATCAAGGTTAGGGTAAATTTAATCAATTAATTGATTATTCAAGAGATTGTTAGTCCCCGGTCAGTTCAAAACATGCATATCAGAGTTTGCATTTATTAGTGATTAATTACAATCGATGATTTTTATATTAGCAAAAATATGATAATATAATGATAAGAGATTGACATTAAATTCTGAAATCTTAATGTATCTATTATAGGAAAAGAGAGAGAGAGCAGAGAAAGTTAGGAGGAGTAGAAGCATCAGCATATAGGTTTACTATATCAATTGTTCTTGTAGGGTTAAGCAGTCATATTAGTACATTGGCAGGTAACTATACTGATCGGGTCAGTGTGTGGGGGGTGTGGGAAGCGGCGACTGCAAACCCAAGGCATCATGGGGGCCCCAAGTACCCTGGGTAGTAGCCGGGCTCCACAGCCCGAACACAGTGGCCCCATATTCTTTGTAGCCTTACTATGCTGAATTCATAAGGAAATTCAAAGAGCGATAAGAAACCTAATGAGACAAGGGAAAATAGATAAATAAATATAAGGAGAAGAGGGGGACTATGTATAAGAAGGAACCATGGGGTTATTTTTAGTCTAATGCTCATGGAGGATTAGTCCATACAAGTAAGGTCCAGGGCTTCATTCAGACCTACGGGGCTGAGGGTATCAAGTTTTAAAATCAAAGAGGATTCAGCTATACAAAGTTTTCAGAATTTTCAAAATTTCAGAATTTAATGTCAATCTCTTATCAATATATTATCATATTTTTGCTAATATAAAAATCATTGATTGTAATTAATCACTAATAAATGCAAACTCTGATGTGCATGTTTTGAACTGACCGGGGACTAACAATCTCTTGAATAATCAATTAATTGATTAAATTTACCCTAACCTTGATCTGAGTTAGATAAAATACCCTAAATGTTCTCTCTCTCATTATTACTCCGCTAAAGACATGGTATCACAAATCCCCAATGAGAGTTCAAGGGTGTTGGTGGTTGCGATGCCTGACCTTTCCATCTTTTGTACGGTAAGAGGTGGCTACTTCCACCATTTGCAAGCCCTTTACATATGCTGGAAGGATCACCCACAGTCCAGTTTCTGATTTTGAGATTGAAGGTGTCTGTGTTGTACTTAAGAAGGAGGATATTGATGTAGTAGATGCTGAGGAGGAAGTTGATGAGGAGGATGCTGCTGATGGTGATGTGGTTTGCTTAAATGTTATCCATGGGATGCAAAAGGCTGTTGCCATGCCTGGGCAGAAGACCAAAAAATCCACCTCTTTGGTTTGGAATTATTTTTCTTCAGATCTGGACAATTGTCTTGCCATATGTATCTTATATAAAGCTGCAATAAGCAGGGGTAAGGCCATTGGCCACCTAAGGACATCGTCGCGTATGCACCACATGAAATTTGTTTATAAGTCACTGTTTAGTTCAGAAACTGTGGCTAGGACCGTAAGCATTCCAGGGTCACCTATATCCCTTGATTCTGTTGTATCCAAGCGCCTGAAACCCACACCAGCAAGTAACTCCTACTCAATCCGGATTTGAGGTAGTCCGGCAGGCCATGTCACGGGCTTGACTGACTCCTCTTCTATCCGGGATTCCTCTGGAGGATTCTGCAGCGCTACGCCTATGCCTAAGCTACGCCTACTGCTGCCGCTGCTACTGTTGCTGCTGCAAGTCATTCATAATCAAAGAGGGGAACTCCGAACACCGCTACATCTTTCATCTTTTGCGATGAAGGCAAAGTGTGACAATGATCATCCTATGGCAAAGAGGATAACTGCAGCCATAACAACTATTTTGGTGTTTGACTTACATCCGGTATCCGCCATCAGTGGAGTGCGATTTAGACAATTGATGGAGGTAATGTATCCCCGGTACCAAGTCCCGTCTAGATTCCACTTCACTAGGCAGGCAATAGCCAGAAAAAGTGTCCTGAAAAATCCGGTTGTACCCACTGTCCACTTAAGCACAGACATGTGACAGCCCACTGGGTAGATACATCGCCTTCTGCAGCAACAGCAGCAGAAGCATCTCCGAAACACCAGCTCCTTCCAAGGCAGGCTACGCTGTGTATCATTGATTTCACAGGCACAACACCAACAACCTCTTAGAGAAACTGAAGGACCCCCCTTAGATTTTCCAGGGGATTTGTGGTATCAGACAATACCAGTAACATTGTGCAGGCATTACATATGGGCAAATTCCAACATGTGCCATGTTTTGCCCACAAAATAAATTTGGTGCAGCATTTCCTCAAAAGTGCCAGGAGCATGCAGGAGATGCTTGCAGTGACCCGCAAAATTGTTTGAACTTGCCACACGTGAAGTCAGTTCTGACACTGCGAGCTTGAGTCAGGTCATTCCCCTGATCAGGCTGTTGCAGAAGCAGCTGCAGAAAGTCAAGGAGGAGCTAAAGCATGGTGATTCCGCAAAGCATGCAGGTCTTGTGGATGAAGTCCTTCATATGCTTTGCCAGGATATGAGGGTGGTCAGTCTATTAAAGTTAGAGGATTACATGTTCCTCGGTTTAAAGCCTATGTTGTGTCCCTGTTTCCAGTGGACACAAGTCTATAGAGGTGCAAAGACCTGTTGGTCAGGAGGTTGTCATCTGAAGCAGAATGTGACATGGCAACAGCTCCCACACCTGTGGCTGTGAAGAAACAACTGAAGGACCTGCCAACAATTGCTGACATTGTCTACTTTCTCTTCATACGATGCTGTCACCATTGAAAAAATGGTGCAGGATTACTTTGGTGACAGCATCCAAGTAGACATGTTATGCAGTCCGTATCTGTACTGGCAGGAAAAAAGGCAGTTTGGAGGCCCCTGTACAAACTGGCTCTAGTTTACCTGTGTTGTCCCCCCTACAGTGTGTGCTCCGAAGTTTTTAGTGCATCCGGGAACCTGGTCAGCGAATGGTGTAGGATGGAGGTTGCTTCAACAAATGTGGAGAAGATGATGTTCATCAAAGTTAATTATCAATTCTACAATGAAGACCAGCCTCCAGAGAGTACAGAGGGACCTGTGATTGTGGAGTCCAGTGGGGACAAATTGATAATCTGTGAGGATGAGGATGTACACACTGAAGTTGGCGAGGAATTGGAGGATGAGGACTACATTTTACCTCTGTAGAGCCGGTTTGTACAGAAAGAGAGATGAATTGCTTCTCTTTTGTGGGGCTCAAACAAACCAATCATTTCAGCCACATGTAGCTGAAATGATTGGTTTGGTTTGTTAAAGTGTACATGTCCTATTTACACAACATAAGGGTGGGTGGGAGGGCCCAAGACAATTCTATGTTGTACCTCTTTTATTTGGCATTATGTGCTCTTGGGGCCTGATTTTTGAAACTGCCATCCTGTCTGCCACTGCAGTGCCACACCTAGTGTTGCTTAGCATAGTCACTTGCTTAGCATTGTCATCCAGCTACCTCGTTGCAACCTTTTGGCCTAAAAACAACATTGTGAGGTGTGAGGTATATAGAATAGACTGTACATTAGTGGAAATTAATGTTATTGAGGTTAATAATAGCGTAGGATCAAAAAAATCTGCGATTTTTCCAGTTTTATGGGGGGGGTTTTTAAATACAGATCCAAATCACAAAATACGATACACTAAAGGGTGGTGTTTTGGAACAGATCTAGATCTAAAATACTGCTTGAGATACAGATCCAAACATGTTTCACGAAACAATAAAATTGCCCATTGGACACCCCTATTAGAAATATTTTTTTAAAAAGCTAGAAAAGATTGTAAAGATGATGTGCATCTAAAGATCATACAGTAATACAGTAAAGTAATTCAAAGCGTCATCAAACTAAAATATGGCTTTAGGAAAATCTGAAGACAATGCTAGTTTTGCCAAATCTGAAGTATGTAAAAGAGAATCTGTATATACTCTATATACAGTGGCTAACCGAGTCATTGAAACCTTTTATATTTGATTCAAAATTGGAGCACAAGCGTGGAAGTGTAAAGTTGTTCCTCATTCTTTTTGTTGGCAACAGATATAACAAAAAGCCAAAGCGTCTGTGATCTTTACGCACCTCAGTGCACATTATGCTTCAGAGCCTGTCCAAATTACATTTGTGTAGATTGGCACATCAGTAGTCAAAATACTGCAATATAATCTAGCAAGGGTTACAGCGAGGAAAAAATCTTCACACGACATGAGTTACATTTCCTTTCTCAAAAATTGCCAGTTACTTAGCAAGGAACTAATATTTTATGTAGAGTGCATGTAAAATGATGTGTCAAGATGAAAGCAAATGCCAGTTTGTGTACAATTGGTTTAAATGTTGGCACCTACATAGGCATCTGTTCAAAGAAAAAATCCATTGGCTTATATGTATGACAAATCGGCTCAGTCTAATGCATTAATCTGAACTTTCTCAAGAATGGCAAATCATGTTTTATATATATGGATGAATAGTAAACTATATGGGGAAACATAGAATATTAAATATTAAAGGTTTAGAATTACCATATATACTCGAGTATAAGCCTACTTTTTCAGAACATTTTTTATGCTGAAAAAGCCCCCCTCGGCTTATACTTGAGTGCGGGTCCCACTTGAGTCAATACGTTTTCCCAGTTTTTTTATGTAAAATTAGGTGCCTCGGCTTATATTCGGGTCGACTTATACTCGAGTATATACGGTAAGCAATAATTTAGATTTTAGATCAATAATGTGTGGGTTTCTTTTATAACAAAGGCATATGCAGATGTGGACATATTTGTCGGTACCCTTTCATGAAAAAATAAACCATATTTTCTTTGAAATAAACCGACAAAAATAATTAGCATCCATTGTTTTATTTCTATATTTAACAGATATAGCAATAAAAAATGATGAGACCAATAACTTATTATTTTGCTACACAACCTTTAAGGGCAATCACTGCAATCAAGTAGGGGTGCCAATCCCGGGATCAGCGGGATCCTGGGATTTAGGCCATTTTTGCTGAGATTAGAATTCTGGGATTGGAGCCTCCAGTCCTGGGATTTTGGGATAGAAATGTGCACAAGAATTTGGCCCTTTTCTGTTGGGCAGCAATACAACAGCGTTTGGCTCTGGCGGCTTCCGATCTTCCAGAAAGAAGCTGTGAAGATCGGAAGCCGGCGAGTCTGCATCAAGGTACGCCATCTTGCACCACACCGTTGCAGGGGCAGTGTCACAATTACATCAAATGTGATCCAAAACATAAGATCTGTGCAGAATGTTACTTTCCTGAAGCAGTAAGGGTTATCTTACAAGTTTGCCCTAGTGTTTAGACTTTATTATATATTTATTAAAATTTTGGAAACTTATTTTAATAAGATAGTTTAAAAATAGATAAAAGTTTTAATAAATAAAATATTGGTAACTCTTTGCTGGTAAAAAGTGGTAAATGTTACTGCTGTCAGGGTTTTTGCCAGTGGAAGAAGGGACAGGAAAAAAAGGTGCAAGGTAAGATGAAAGTGGTTTGCAAAAGACAATGGTGTACAGGGGGTGGTTTAGGTGTAAGAATAGATAAAATCAAAGGAGTAGTGGGATACAATGTCAAAGGGGGGAAATAGGCCCTTATTCTGATTGAGTCGGATGGCTCCGTGTGCGGTCGGATGGCCGATGTTTGGTATTTGCGCATGTGCAGAGGCGTATCTGCGCATGTGCGAATGCCTCACATGTCTGAACACGGAGAGGTCCGTGCAGAAAACGATCATATGGAACCATCGGAGCAGGGGGTGGAGAGGGGCATGAAGGGATGTTTGGGCTCATTACCATATGTGTACGCCCCGCGTTTCATGGGTGTTCCCATGATAACGCTGGCCGTATGTATGGAAATGCCACCATGACGCCCGAGTGGGGGGCTGACAACTGACATAGCCGGATGTCAGCTGTCTGCCCATATCCCTGCTTTCACAGGGAAAAATGTCCGAGTGGTCTGGAGCACTCGGTGCTGCCTGACCGCTCGGTCCATCATTCGATGGTCGGCGACCATCGGAGGATGGGGGAGGTTCCCACAGATGGAAGATGTTTTCACATGAAACATCCAGTCGCGGTCCGTACGCTCAGCTTCTTACCGCAATCGGGCAGTGTGAGTGATCTGTATGGTAGGTGGGGCTAACAACACTCGGTTCCTGAAATACGCATCCGTCAGAATCAACTAGAATAAGGGTCATAGTCAGACATATAGTTGCGCTGCTATAACACTTCCTGCTTTGCCTCATTAGCGAGGCGAAGCAGGAAGGGACATCAACAAGATGTATTAACATCTTGTCTGCTGAAGCGAGGGAGCGCTAACTCCCCCCTCCGGCGATGTCCCCTCCTGGAGATAGCGCATCAGTTTACACTGATGCGCTGTCTCCTGTCCCCCGGCCGGCTCGACTGGGCATGTGCGGGATCTCGCTGCTCACGCAAGATCCCCAGCGCAGCCCAGAGCTAACAGCAGTTTAGATAGGGCTTCGCCAGCCTGCTGCTGGCGAAGTCAAAACCGGCAACAGGCGGAATGGTCAGCGATGCTGACCTTTCATACATTCGGCCTGCTATCATTTAGATAGCAGTACCGATATGGACAGGGGCGCATAGCGCCCCTGACCTTTCAGTAGCGCACGCAGGGGGGGTTTCCGAGTACACAGAAACCCCCCCAGGAATCTAAGGGCCATTGTCTGAAAGCTGAGGGTCCCCTCTTTCCAAGAGTACAAGAATTTTTTAAATCGGACCTTGGGAACCGGAGATATCTGACTTCAAAGCAGTGGTCCCCATCCAAGCCTGTTAATTGCTGTTCCCAGTCAGATATTTCAGGTTCTGTCTGACGTAGAGTTTTTCTGAGGATATTTTCCAAAAGCTGGGACTCTCCCCCTTTGAAGGACACTAGAATCTTGTCTCTACTGTTCCCAGAACCAGATATATCAGCCTTCAAGCAGCTGGTTACTGCTCCAGCTCCACACACCTGGTATGTAGTTTTATATACTCCTTGGCAGATTGCTCTGCCTCCTTAACTCTGATCCCCCTAATACCATTTGGTAGGTGGGATTCTCTTGTTTTTAATTCCATTAAAATCTAAGAAATCTATTTTCGGGAACTGGAGATATCTGCAGTCAAGCAAGTTGTCCTCCCACCAGAAAATTATGAATAATAAGCCCACTCCACTATACACCCCTCCTCTGCATATTAAATATCCCCTACCACCCTGGAAGTTATGTATCAGGGCCCCTTCATTCAGCCCAATGCCCCCTTCTCACACCATCTGTGCAGTAAAGGGGTAATTAGTGGAAATTACTGATCCAGGCCCTACATGCTGAGCGGTTGATATAATACCCCCTACCACCCGCGGGACATCAAAACATATACTGGGTCACCTAAGTGTCCATCTCCGTACTTTGCTCCGCACCTCTGGAAACCCCCTTCTGAAAATCCTGCGTTTGCCCCTGCCTTTACCGCATCTCGGCTCCTTCATACATGGGGGAGAAGCGGTATCAGTGCACATAATGTGCGCTGATACCCCTTCTCCCCCATAATGCCTGGTCATACATCTGCCCCACAATCAGTTATGGGGGGACATGGATTAATATCTGATGGTGCTGGAGGACAAACACACACTTAAAAATTGAGATGGCTACATGGTGACATCCAACTTTGGGCCTGGTGAGGGACATGAGGCATACACAATAGGGCTGGGTGGACATGTAGACATACATATAGAATCTGGAGAAGACATAGTGACATACAATGGGGACTGGTGGGGTTATGTAGACATACACACTGTGGGTATGGGTGAGGGAATGGAGACAGTTATTCAATAATGAACTATGGGAAGAAGGAACAGAGCAGTGGTCTCACATAGCCCACTGGTACAGAGTGGATGAGTAGAACGGGGGGGGGTTGCAGCATGTGCACAAGAAGAACTGTGTCCACCATAGAAGCAGAGAGAAACCAATTGTGGTTCCAGAATGGGCCCACTTCCATTGGCACCCCTATCACAAGAGCCCACCAGGCCCTAGATGGGCCTCCTGGACAACCTGCCCAGGCATAAATGAGGACAGTAAAGCTGGAGAAATTCCACTGGATCCCCACCTGCACATACAATATGACTACACATATGCAAAACAGTTCTTACTTTTGTCAGCAAAGTTAGACTGCTAGTAAATCAGAAAATATCATAGAGTAGGAAAGATGTTATCTGGATACCAGAGTAGCCCCAGTTTTATAAATACAGTACCAGTGGCATGACATTTTGGATAAACTGGAATAAGTGGAGATACTGAATGCTACTTACCCTCTATAAAAAAGTTTGGTACAGACTTTGCAATGCACTTATCAGATAGCTGGCACACTGCTAAAGATGTCTTAAAAGATTATTTCCAGTCTGTGCATGTTGGTTTTTATCTTTGTTAAGCTGCACAAGCTGAAAAAAAGGTCTTGACATTTGAGCATCATTCTCCAAAACACATTCTCTGCTTCTTTAGCTGTAAAGGCACTACAAAAGCAATTATTCAGCTGAATCTAGATTTAGACGTTTACACATGTCTTACTTAGTGGTATAAAGAGTCCATGGAAAAAAGTGTTATCCGATGTGTACCGATCAAGCCATCAATGATGATAAATACTTGCATCAAGTGTTAGATTATCAGATCATTGCTTAAGTGTACCATGTACGGAAACAAACACCTCACAAGGGATAATGCACTGCAGGGAATGGTGCCCACAGTTCAAGACACTCCACTCAGGCATTATGAAACTTCCAGTCTAATGCATCAATAGAAATTCTGTAAATACAGTACAAATTGTTCAGATGTGAGTCTGGTCAGACAAGACGCCAATATAATTCTATAATTTCTAATAGCAATCCATTTAAATTGATATGTAAAGACAGATTACAGGAAAATGTGCTTTCTAATCTTATTATTCTAAAACAAGGTTATTTCAATGTACTGTAGTCAGATTATCAGCAGTAGTCAGATCATCGAAAAGTCCTTATTGGCCATTTGATGCATGAAACCTGCAACAATATTTACTGTGCCAGCTTTATTTCTCTTTAAAAAAGGCAGATTTACAATGGTTGTTCTCATTGCTGGATGAAGGATTTTAAGGACCCAAAGGCTACAAAGAGTTAACCGGCTCCATAAAATTGAATGTGTTCTCCGTATAGACCAGACATGGTCAAACTATTGCCCTCCAGCTGTTGTGAAACTACTAATCCCATCATGCCTTGCCACAGTTTTGCTATGACTGAATGGTAAAAAATATGGCAAGGCATCCTGGGATGTGTAATTTTACAACAGCTGGAGGGCCACAGTTGGACATGCCTGGTATAGACCAACTCAATGTGAACACATTTATTTTGTAACCTACATAGAATTGAGAAAAGGCAAAATCATTGGTGGGGAAATTTACTAAAGGTCGAGTTATGGTAGATTTGTCTATTTTGGCAAAAAAGCTACGGTTTTGTGAATCGCAAATTTATTAAAGATTAAATGCATGGAAATCGCATGACAAATCATTACAAATCATTATCACATACCTCCCAACATCTGGGAAGGCGGCGTGGGGGTGGTGTGCGCACATTTTTGGGGGCGGGGCCTGTCGGAAAGGGGCGTGACTTTACTTGCGGCACTACCTTGAGGCCACGCCCCCATTTTCCGGCACGGTGGGGGCATGCCCAGCAGCTCTGTGAGCTGCTGGCCAGCCCCCAGCCCCTCTCCATGCAAGAATAGACGCTGTGCGCATGCGCACAGCGTCTATTCACGGACTACAGGGCGGACTCCCAACTGCCCCCCCCCACCGCGGGACACTGCCGGTGGCGGGAGGGATGCGGGAATGTCCCAAAATATCGGGACGTTCCCGCGATAAGCGGGGACAGTTGGGAGGTATGTTATCAGTACAAACATCATTTAAATGTAATTGTTAGTAATAGAATAACTAAGTATTATCTGTACAAAATTGCACCCAAATCATAACAAAATCATACCCCAATGCAGTGCTTTTTTTGTGAATGACAACAAAGCAAGTTAATGTATAAATATATTACAATATACCTATTATAGTTCTGAACTAATGTTTACAATATTGATACTATCTACATGCTATTACGGCAAAATTTTCTAAGCTGCTGTGTTCCAGCTGAGTTATAACTGGCTGGTTATGAATGTGATCGCCTGTGTTTTGTGTGAAAAAAAAGCAGCTTATTTACTAAGGTGCCGTGTTCTCTTGATTTGAATTTTCCGATAGTGAAGTGATTTGTGTTTGGCTGCCGAGTTTGCCGGCAGCTAAACACTGCCGAACATGAAGCATACATGGATTAGTTAGTTCCGTGTTATGCCTCTCTATTTAAATGTAAAAGAAAGAGTTAAAAAATAAAAAACAGCATAGGGTTCCCGTAATTCCAGGAAGCCTTTGGAAACAGAATGCTAATGATATTAGATGCCCATATTCTGAGGCATCTATATTTATATTATCACAAAGGTCCTCTGTTCACTAATTCAGCCATAATTACTTTAATCGGCAGTTTCACCTAAACCATGCTGGGTGTACCCTTTAGGTAATGATAAAAGGTCCTAACTCTGACATGTCCATGACACAAAATGTGTACAAAGAATGAGTGGTAGGCTGCGCTAAACAATAAAAAAATAAATTTGCTAATAAAAAATTACTATAAATTTAATAAACACATTTGTAAAGAATTTTTATATATATAGCATGCTCAACAATTAAAAAGAAAACAATTTATAATAAAATTATTTAAAAGAATAACAGTGTCCATGACACACCCACAAAAAGTTTATTTTACTGTATGTCAAATGCCCAGTTGATGCCAAAGCGACTCCCAATAATATCTATATATAAGATATGTTTTGGCTAACATAGCTCATAAGCAGTGCTTAAAGTGGTCCTGGTGAGGTGGTGGAACTTCCCTGTCCACCCGTCCCCCCATATGTCACAGCCAGGGTGGGTGCTAGGGTGTTTGGCAACCCACTGCAAGCTCTAAATGTATGGCCTATCTCACATACCCATGAAGAGAATAATGTGGGCCACATAATGCCACCCTTAATGCAAATTATGCCCCACAGTGCAAAACAATTCAACAGTCCAAAAATCAGGACAGTGCGCACCAGAGGTGTGCCACAAAAACTTAGGGCATGGCTTTGTGGGAAATGGGATTATGCACACTGCAATGCAATATGACACACACGGTATTGCCCCTTACATATTATGCCACATAAGTGCCACTTATCATTGCATATCATTGCTAGGGTTTTCTTGCTCATTGCCAGGGTTACATGCTCAGTGCCAGGGGTTTCTTGCACAGTACCAGGGGTTATATGCATGGTGCCTAGGGTAACATGCTTCATGCCAGGGGTAATATGCTACTGTATTCATAGACAGCGCGCACAGCAGGCCAGTGGCAGCCCCCTTCTCATGCTACTGCCCGTCAGAGCCTGACACACACTGTGCAGCAGACACCATGAAGGTGACAGGCTGCAGTGGCCCTACTGATGCAGTATTGTAGTGGGCTGGGGGGGCAAATGAAACCTTGCCCACCAGCCCAGCCCCCCACTGCCAATGTGTCTGTCCCTGCCTGCAGATTTGCTATAAAAGAGACAGCCGGGCAGAGCGATGTAAACTCGGCTGTCTTTCTTGTCTATCCCCATCCGCGACTCTGCAGCACGGCGTGGCTATGTAAAAAGATGCGCTGGGCCTGGCTTATGGCCTGGCAGCCAATCAAGCAGCTCCAATGGGCTCGCGAGTCATGAGCTTCCTGATTGGCTGCCGGGCAATGAGCCGGGTCTGGTACATCATTTTGAATAGCCGCGCTGTGCTGTGGAGTCGCGGGATAGACAAGAAAGACAGCCGGGTTACCACACTCTGCCCGGCTGTCTCTTTTATAGCAAAGCTGCAGGCAGGGACAGACACAGCAGGGCAAGGTGACCGGACAGTGGCGGAACCGTTCCCGCCTCCAATATGGAACTGACGGAACGCAGTTCTGCCCCATTCCAGCTCACTTTTACCCCTGCTCATAAGTACTAAATGATGCATATATAGCTCACAACAAATGTGCAGTGTGCGATAAAGTAGCCCCACTGGATAGGATACCCACCAGATAAATAACACCTGGACAGGACACTACAAGCTCTGGCATAACAAGGATGACACTGCTGATGTACTGCATCTACTTGGGGGTGGGGTGTTTCCCAGCATCTCTACACCTGACTCCTGTGCCTCCTGGTGGCCCTGGATCTAGAGTGCCAGTCTGAGGACCATAAACATGCTGACACTACCATCTTGTGCAGAGACTTCAGGACTGCCTGCGCTGAGCCTTCCCTCTCATTTAGGACTCCCTTCACACCTCCTCTAGTACTGTGTTTTTGGGGCTCAAGAACGTGCATCAAAGGACCTGCTTCTCTCAGATCTTCTCGCAATCTGGGCTATTTCTAGATTTATGAACCGAGAGGCAGATTTATTAACCCTGGTGAAGTAGTAAATTGTTCAGTGATAATGCACCAGCCAATCAGCTCCTTACTGTCAGTTTTCAAACCCAGTCTGTAACTGTACAGTTCAGGGCTAATTGGCTGATGTGTTGTCACCAGCCACATTATCACTTCACCAGGCTTAATAAATCTGTTCGAATACCCCTCATTTCTCATACTGTCCCCACCATTGGCTTCAATCACTGCCTTTTATACCACTATTTTCTGCTCTGCTCTTATATTTTCTCTCAGCAATACTCACCTTGCATTATGTATAACTCTCCATCAGTCAGCATGTGGTCCACTACGGATTGTATCCGAACTGCATCTCTGTTAGCTGTATTTACAGTATCCCACTTTATACAATGTACTTCTATCACATTGTATACTATGCCTGTAGGCTATACCTCAACTTAAGTACATCCTCTGTGGGCATATTTCATACTGGATATATCATACTCCCACACAGGTGCCAGTTTTCCCATATATGCCTTGGGTCCTTGTTTGGCTAATCTCTCACAGTGTAACCTTCGAAGTGCGCTCAGTATGGCTGCATTACCTGTGGATGGGAAGAAAAATACATGGAGCGGATGTCAGGGCCGTAACTAGGGGGGGGCTGGGGGGGCACGCGCACCGGGCGCTGGAGGCAGGGGGCGCTGGAGGCAGGGGGACGCTGGTGTGACCAGCGGCAGCAGCGGGGAGCTAGCGCCGCAGCCGCTGCCACATCAAAGATGGCCGCCCGCCGCCGCCCCCTCGTCTCCCCGCTCCCCCGCTGGCTGCCCTGCTCCCGTCCCCTCACGTCTCCCCCGCTGTGTATGCGGGAGAGACGTGCTGCTGCGGTGCTGCATATGCTGCTGGACCGCTAGCCAATGGCCGCTCGCGGTCCAGCAGCCACCAGTTGATTGGCTGCTGGACCGCGAACGGCCATTGGCTAGCGGTCCAGCAGCGGGAGTTAGAAATGTTAAAATCATACAGCACAGCAGCAGCACGTCTCTCCCACGAATACAGCGGGGGAGACGTGAGGGGACGGGCAGGCAGGCACAGGCACACTGACAAGCCTGCCTGCCTGTCTGCCTCCCGCAGGCGGGGGAGGGGGGGGTTCTATCCCCCTTGGCAACGAGCACACTGGCATTCTATCCCCCTTGGCAACGAGCACACTGGCATTCTATCCCCCTTGGCAACGAGCACACTGGCATTCTATCCCCCTTGGCAACGAGCACACTGGCACAGATCAATCCCCCTCGGCAACGAGCACACTGGCACAGATCAATCCCCCTCGGCAACGAGCACAGAGGCACAGATCTATCCCCCTCGGCAACGAGCACAGAGGCACAGATCTATCCCCCTCGGCAACAAGCAAATTCAGTCCACCTTGGCATCGGCATGAAGCCCCTGGCATTGAGCATATAGGTAAGTGGCACTTATGTGTCAAATGTGTATGGTGTGTTATACAGTATGTCATGGGCATTGCGTCGTGTTATATAGTATGACATGGGCATTGCTTAGTGTTATAAAGTATGACATGGGCATTACGGAGTATTTATTTGTAATGGGCATTGCGGTGTTATATAGTATGTCATGGGCATTGCGTAGTGTTATATAGTATGTAATGGGCATTGCAGTGTTATATAGTATGTAATGGGCATTACGGTGTGGCTGGGGGCATGGGGGCTGGGGGCATGGCTAGAGGCTCACAGAGCCTCTGGGTCATGCCCCCATAGCGGCAAAATGGGGGCGTGGCCTCGCGGGGGAGCAGTGATTATAGGCCACGCCCCCAAATTAGGCCACCCCCCCCCCCCCCGAAAATTTCGGCGCGCCTCCGGCGCGCAGCATCACTAGGGTGGGGGGGGGGCACCAAAAGACTGCCTTGCCCCGGGCGCCGGAAACCCTAGTTTCGCCCCTGCGGATGTTATGGTGGGTTTTGGGTCATTTGTTCTAGAAGTAAACTATTCCACCCAGGATAATCCTACATAGTGTGCCCACAATGGCTATCTCATATGGTACCTTTCGTGGGTGGAATATATAATACATGAAGCTACCACCCTAGATTACTGCATTAACCCTAGCCTATGTAGATTACTGTTGTATGTAATTATTTATGTGTTGTTGACTATATTTTGTAATACCAAATTATTTTACAATGCACAATATTTCTTACGTTTGTGAAGAGACTTCGGGGGTGTTCGATCTGTGCCGCTATTTCTGCTGGCTGAAATTGCGGCAATTTCCTATTCAATGCTGCCGTTATTGACAGCATTGAAGGCAGTCAGATCCGACTTATTTTAAAGTCGGATCTGTTTAGTCGGAAACGGACGCGGATTGTCTAATTTACGGATGTTTTTTGAGAATCCACGATCCACGGACTTTCCAACACTCAACATTTGGAAAACTGAATTCCAACTGTCGAGTTACTGTCGGATCAGATGAAAACAGCCCAGGATTCCGACAAGAATATATCAACATGCTTGGCATGTTATCATTGTACACACATTCAATGGTCTTAATGCTATCCCCCAAACCATCCCCTTGTGCCTAACCCTCACCTGCCACAGCCCACCCCTAACCCTTGAATCATGAGTTCTATGTCAACCAATATAATTAATGTTGGGGGAGATGTAAGATTACATAATGGGCCTTATTTTGGTTCACTCTTTCTGACAAAATCCTTCTTAGATGGACAAAACCATGTGCATTGCAGGGGAGCATATGCAAAATGTGCAGAGAGAGTTAGATTTAGGTGGGGTTTTACTGCAAAGTGAGATCTATATTGAAGTGTAAAAATAAAGCAGCCAGTATTTTCCCTGCACAGAAACAAAATTACTCACCCAAATCTAATTCTCTCTGCACATGTTACATCTGCCCCCCTGCAGTGCACATTGTTTTGTCCATCTAAGAAGTATTTTGTCAGAAAGAGTGAACCAAAATAAGGCCCAATATTTGATGAGCATCAGGATTCTGTAATGACACAATATAAATCTGTTACTTTCCACAAAACTTTTGGGAACATTCACTTCATTTTAAATTTATGCAGCAATGTTGTGTTTGGGAAACTGCTATTAGAAAGGCAGGGTGCACTGGTAATTTGTGTAGAGGCACTGGTTGCATAATCAATATATAGGTCCAATGCCAATGCCAATATGAACATAAGGGATTATTCAGACCTGATTGCTGAGTGCGAAATTGCAGAGTCATGCTATCAGGTAGTCTCCGCCATGCCCAAGTGTAATTCAGCCCTGTGCAACTGTGTGAATGGCTTGTGAAAATATTGCAGATCATCACACACCTGCAAATAAATTTGCAACTCACTCACCACTCCTTGAGTTTCTGACAATCAATCAAACAAAGGCCGAGTTGCGAAAAAAAGGCACTGATTTTTGTTGCTGCTTGCATATGCAGTCGTTCAGTGCAAATTCACACAGCATTTTTATTGTGTGTGAGTGGAATAAATTCATGCGGGGAGGGAGAGGACATCAGGGACGTGCAGTCAGGGGAGGCAGGGGAGGCAGTGCCTCCTCTGTCATAATGATGTGAATAATAAAAAGAAGATATTTATATATCTTCTTTTATTATTTTCATCATTTCTACCTCTCCCCCTGCCTCCTACCATCTTACACTGCTGCATGTGAGGGTGGGAGGCAGCGGGAGAGGTGCCTCCCGCTGTTAACATTAAAACACCGGGCAGCAGGGGCGGGTAGGGGAAAGCAGGGTGCAGCAATGGGCTGTAAAAGCCCATTGAAAATGAATGGGGAAGCGGCACTCATACTGGTGCCGCAATGACAGGGGCACCAGTATGAATGCACGCCCCCAGATGTGATTGGGTCAGCGGATCCAGTGATGGATCCGCTGTCCAATCACACACATGCAGGGCCCACCTGGATAGGATGCAGCAGCGCGACAGCGTGGAGTCCAGCGCCGCTGGGAGATAGCCGCTGTCACCGCCGAGGAGAGGTGAGTCCGCTGGGGGAGGGGGGCGCATGTACGCCCTGCTGCCTGTGCCCGGCCGCTGCATATACCATATAGCATGGTATGCGGGCGGGCGAGCGGGGGCAGGAGCGGCAGGGGGGGGTCCCGTGCCTGTGGTCCCATGCCTGTGGTCCCGTGCGGGGAGATCAGTGCCTCCCCAGGCAATGACCTCACCGCACGTCACTGGAGGACATGCATTAATAAATCCTGTATGATTTTTTACAAGTCCATGATAATGCCTCAATTGCTTCTCCTCCCCAATTAAGAATGACCTTTCCTATTGACATGCCTTAATCTCTAATCAGCCCATTCTGCTCCAGAATATTACTACTAGTTAGTGTCCCAACATACATACACACACACTAACTTACTACTTACTCATCACCTGTTCTAGAAACAAGGGACCTCACTCTTGTTGACTCGCAAGGCTACAAATTTTCCAGACCCCGCCCGCCCGCACGGCCGCCCCCCCCTTGCATGCCAGGAACCCCCACATGACTGCGAATGGATTATTTGCATAATCATCAATTCGCAGCCTTGGGTGCGGGGGAGAAATCATTTGATGGCCGTTGACCATCGAGATTTCTCCAGCGCTTGCAGATCTGAGACTCCTCTGTGGGGTCTCAGATCTCTGAACAACCTGTGCGGGAAGCAGGCGGGCAGCTGACATCCGCTGACATCAGCTGCCCACCTCCCGCACCCGTGTCACCTGGTCATTACCATGGGAATGCCCACAATCTAGTGAGAATGCTTAGAAAATCCCTACATGTGTAAGACCAATAAGCCCTTACCTCCCTAAGGAAGTCGCGCTCGGAACCACTCAATATAATTTAACCAAGATTGGTTTCAATCTAAATAATGGCAATATTAATGATAATAATAATAATAAAACATTGAAATTAAAAGACAGTCAAATGGAGAATAATTAATAAAGCATTTTATGTTAATCAAAGATAAGATAAAGGCATAAAAATTATAACATAACATTTAATAAATGTACATATAGGTAACGGCCAATACACAATAAAAACAAAAAATTGTTAAAAAATTATGAAAAAATGAAAAAAGATTTGATTAAACTGCTGTGTAACAAAGAGTAAAAAAGTGTATAAGAATCACAGGAGTTTGTTTCCTGGATAGGGATCAGTTGATGCTCCACTGAATTTCAGTCATAGAGAGCGTCTTGGTACAATGTGTCCATTCACTGGGGAGATTGCTGAGATGGCAACTGTTGCTAAATACCAGAGTACCTTGTTTGTATGCAACGTCTGCCCAGGTTCTCAAGTAGGCTCCTGTGTGCCAGCCGGCGTTGGATGGATGAAGGGATCTGCAGAACTGACGCGATTCCCCGCCTTCGTCTGTTGGTGGCTTTATCAAAGATCAAGTGACACTTCCCTTCATCCAGCCGGCGACACAGGAGCCTACTTGAGAACCTGGGCAGACGTTGCATACAAACAAGGTACTCTGGCATTTAGCAACAATTTCAGCAATCTCCCCAGTGAATGGACACATTGTATCAAGACGCTCTCTATGACTGAAATTCAATGGAGCATCCATTGATCCCTATCCAGGAAACAAACTCCTGTGATTCTTATACACTTTTTTACTCAGCAATTTAATCAAATCTTTTTTAATTTTTTCATCATTTTTAACATTTTTTTCTTTTTGTTGTGTATCGGCCGGTACCTATATGTACATTTATTAAATGTTATGTTATAATTTTTTATGCCTTTATCTTATCTTTGATTAACATAAAATGCATTATTAATTATTCTCCATTTGACTGTCTTTTAATTTGACTGTCTTTATTATTATTATTATTATTATTATTATCATTAACATTATTAATATTGCCATTACTTAGATTGAAACCAATCTTGGTTAAATTATATTGAGTGGTTCCCAGCGCGACTTCCTTTGGTATTCTCTTGTCTTGCTTTTAGGGATTGGTAATCCCGTTTAGTTAGCAGCTGGAACCCTGTTGTTATAGGGTTACGTTAGCGCTCATTTTTTCTTGTTTGTCTTTCCTTACCTCCCTACACTGTGAATGACCATGTGTACGACCAGTGGGGGTACAATCAATGTGTGAGGTCACTGATTGTATAACAAATGTCTGGGGCCACCACTGCTATAATCAATAGGCGCTAAGGGCTATATCGGTGCTAGAGTGAGATATGCGTAAGGAGATGAAGTGGTTTTATTTCTGTGGTTTTACCTGCAAAGTTGAACAAAATGCATCCCTTTGTTCAGTTACTTAGAAACCATTTTATTAGGGTTCATTGGAATTTATAGATTTTCCATGCTAAGAAAGTCCTAAAGAGTCATAAAGAAACTTGTAAAGCTTTCTGCCTATGGAATTTTGAGCTGAAATGCATGTAACAAAGAGTTTGTTTTTATTGAACTTCCCGTTACTAATAAACATCTATTTAATATCTTAGCTGAATGTTGTTTACACTTTTGGAATTACGTGAATGCAGAGCAGGTTTGTTATGCACAAAAACTGATTTGTTAAAAGGGATACCAATACCCATTTTGTACATCCTCAGGAGAAGTCTACAAGACCCTTTTGTGATGTGTGGTCTACACTTATATCAGAAGAAAAGTACTTTTGTTAAAAGTTTATTGCAAATCTTAGCTTGTTCGAAGGGGAGAGTGAGATAATTTTACACCTTTAATACAAGCAGGTTATTCTGTGTGTTTTAGTCTGACATCACTCAGTAATTATGTTGTTGTAAAGAATAAATATTCACACCGTCTATGTGTCATTTTTTTGTTTTCAAGCCAATAAAGCTTTTCATGGTGAAGGAAGCCTGCACATTGTAATTATGACATATGCATTTATATTGTGTCATTACAGAATGACGAACAGCATCAGATCCTCTATTAAACAGATGTGTGCAGCAGCAGCAGCAAACTACCAGCAAGCCATCAGATGGTGACTCTCAAATATTTGGCCAAATAATAGCATTCCAAATGAGTGTGTATGTGTGTGTGTGTGTGTGTGTGTGTGTGTGTGTGTGTGTGTGTTGTGTGTGTCTAAAGACTGCTATTTTTCTGTGGAGTTGTTCTGAAGCTGGCCATACACTTATGCAATTTTGCCCTATTTCACCTGATTCTGACATCAGGCAGATAAATCAGGTGACATCAGATAAAGCACATGTGTTTTAGATGCGATCTGACGGGCGGTTCTGAGCACATCAGATCTGTGCCCCAGATTGCAAGTGCTGCACGTAGGACCTGTTCAATAAGATGGCCTCTTGCCAGTGGTGTAGTTAGGTGCCACAGTGCCCGAAGCAAGGGCATGTTTCCCCCCCCCCCTCCCCGATTTGTAGTAGGCTCTTGCTTGGTGAAAAGGGGGTGCGGCCTAACATTATACCACACACCGTAATGCCCATTGCACATTTTAGCGAACTTTGTAATACCCATTACACATAAAGCCGTATGCTGTAATGCCAATTACATACTATATAACAAACCTTAATGCCCATTACACATTTGTCACATAAGTGCCACTTACCTACATGCTCATTACTAGGAACTTAATGCTCGTTGCCAAGGGTGACTGATCGTGCTCGTTGCAAAGGGGGGCTGACCTTGCTCGTTGCCAAGGGGGTCTGACCCCACAGATTGCTCCCCCTGTATAATAATAATAATAATAATAATAAAAGGACCCCACAGCCAGCTGCTACAATAGTGAGCTGGGTGGAAAGGAAGAAGCCCCAGACCACTAACCCAATGATCTACCTGGCTGCAGTCAAGTGTGTCCCGGTTTTCTTCCATCGGCTCTGCCTCTGTCCATCCACAGGCCGTCCAGACTCCAGCCGCTCATCCCTTGACACCGCCGGCTCCCCCTTCCTGCTCGCCCGCTACCCGCTGTGCCCAGCATCAGTACCCCCGTACCGCCATAAAAACCTGGCGAGCGCACTCACTGCGCATGCGCCGGCTAGGGATGCCGGTGCCAGCTGCGACTTCACTGGCTTTCCTGTACAGTCTATTTTTAATTGCGATGCTGATCACACGGGGGTGCGCATCGGCAATGCAACTCTATACACACTGTGCGATTTGTGCTAACTTTTCCTCGATTTTCCTCTGATGCACCTTAAGCCCTGAGTGCCGATGTGGCAAAAATAGATGCTTATGACCTGACTTCTGTTAGTGAACTATGGTACAATTGAATGCCGACCTAAGTTGTTGTTTATACTGTATACAGTATGTATACTTTCAGTACATCAGGATCGCTTAACATGCATACACATTGTCACATTTACATAGTTATTGTACAGTGTATTAAATAGTACTGTTTTACTGCCATCTAATGGTGGGAGACATAATGCACAAATGGATTATGTGCTTATTTCAGCAATGTGAATTATACAACAAAGCACCACTGCAACCAGCTTATCTTCTGGATAAACTGCTCACTTTGTTATTTTGGGCTAGATGTGAAGTTTGAGTGCATCTGCAGTCAAAGCAAAAAGGTAACACACATTAAAAATGATGTGTATTTTCTGAGGGGCAACCCAGCTTTTTGGCTGAGCGACGTGCTGAAGCACGATCACTCAGCAAACATTGCGGTGCTTTCACGATGCACACCACGATGCTGTGTGCTGAGTCATTGTGCTGAGCGGGGTTTTGCCTAACAGGACCCGAGATCTAGAGAGAGCCAGTGCAAGCAGTGGCTTTCTCTGTGGGCGATAGTGATTCACAGGACCGCGCATCACCAACACACATGGAGCAGTCAGTGCTTTATTTATAAGCAATCTAGTCAAATCGCTTATAAAAGGGGCTGAAATTGCCCCTGTGTGTTCACCTTTACACATATTTAATGATACATTATAAATACATTACATGTGTCACTCAGCATATCATGAAAAATGCATCTATATTATTTAAATATTTATATATCTGCTACGCATTATAGACAAACCACATCATTAATTTCTTGATAATTACAGGCATTTTACTGTTAAATAATAGCAACCTTATTGCAACAGTGCCAACTGTGTTAGCTCTGCAATGTACAGTATGAAATAGAGATTCCTCAGAGCTCCCCTCCAGTGATCACTGTTCCATTTATATCTGATGTGCTGATGTGATACATAATCACTGATAATAAAAAAAGATAAAAACTGCTAAAATCATGTCATTTTTGTGCAATCCAAAATCCGAAATTTAGTTTTAAAATTTGAATTCCAAAACTGTGGGATGATCTGCATGTTATCAGCTACAGTGTTCTTTGCAGTGACAGAAAATATTTTTTTTTCTAATATCACAAGTAGGAATTAGATTTGCCAATTTACTCTAAATAAAAGTACAATTAATTGCAATAAAATTGTTGATAGATGCAGTGCCCATGCAGTTAGGTATAGTGAAACTTCAAGTGGGCCCAAGTGCTGGCACACCCACCTCTTATGTACACACACAGACACATACATATTATATACACACACATATGATTTTATATATATATATATATATATTTATATATATATATATATATATATAGTTCACTGAGGTGCTGTGCACACTCCCTCTGGACTTCATTATTGTGTGGGACACTGAGCATATAACCTTTTGTTTCTGGAGAAAATCAAGCTCTTTTGCTTCTTTTGGAGTTTGCCTATCTGGTTATCTATGAGAAACTGTATCTGGATATATATTTTTGATTTGGAGTGACATAGCTGAATCAGTCGCTCTGTTGTTCCTTATGAAGTTGCCCCTGATGAAGTCATGAGAATGACGAAACGCGTTGGGATTTCCACCATCAACTTTTGAGCAATTCATCTACCCACCAGAAGTGGCATATTGTTGTAACACTTGTGTTTGTGTTTATTTGTTACACCCGATATAGGGTGATTCATGTGAAATTTCATTCTTAATCCTTTTGTATTAAATACAATTCTTTTATCTAAATTGCTCTGTTATTCTAGCGCCCTCTGAAACCCCCCTTTCTTTCTCATATATATATATATAATATATATATATATATGTACCATGGGTCCGGCACTCCCAAAGAAGGTTTAGCGAATACTCCACGGTGCCCTCCCAATGGGACAAATAGATACAGTGAAGGTGCGGCACTCGGATAAATTCAATCAGACTGAGACGTACAACAACGTTTCAGTTTTTTCAAAAAAATTGAAAACAGTTTTTTCTATAAACTGAAACGTTGTTATACATACAATGAAAGATTTCCGTTTCCTTCCAATTGATCACGTCCCCCCTTTGAGGAGAGGGGGTGACAGAGGTACCCTTCTGTTACAAAGAGAAAGCTTTTGGATTCACCAACTTGACTGTATCTCCCCCAAAGGACTAAATGAGGAGCATTCCTTTCACTGTTTTTTATGAATTTTTTTCATCTTTTTCATATATTTTTTTATATTGTATATTCATGATTTGTATTGACCTTGCAAACTGTATTGAATTGTATGTTGCTTTTCTGTTGGCTAGGATGGTGCTGACACTTTCTGCCTGTCATACAAGTAGTGGGAGCCGATACTGTGTGCCATAAGATGTTTCTGTATTTATGAGCATGACCACAGTGGTATTGGATTACAAGTCCAGATCCACTGTGCTATTGTCCGCTGCTCCGTTGGTGTGAGTGACACTGTAACAGGTGATGGGGTCGGTTCTGATTAGTTTCGGTCCGGGCTCTTTCCCCGCAACAGATAGCACTCCCAATTTGTTTTGACAGTCTCCATGACAACGCGCGTCTGTAACGGGGGGCAGTTCCCTACCAGACGTCTAGCGTACGTGTGATGACGTCACCTGTGGTGAGCCCAATGCGGAAGCGAGAGACGCGTGCAGTGAACAGCGTCTGCTGTAATCCTGCACGTCGCCAGCTTCACGCTAATAGAGGTTCGCCGTGCTCAATAATGGCTTACACAGACGGGCTCCCGCGCTTGAAATTCAGGTAGGCAGGTGCTGGCACTTTTTGGCTAATCATGTATGGCATATATACCGGGTCTACTGGACAGTCCATTCATGCTCCTGAGGACGGTGAGAGACTACCGAAACGGCCGTCGGGCATGAATGAACTGTCTAGAGGATTTCCATGATGTTAACAGCCTGTTGAATTGAATATCTTCTTATTGGATGTATCGCTTGTATTTCCATGGATTCCTCTTGTCATTTTTTTGGACTTCATCCATATAAAATTTGCATTTAAAACGTTTTCTGGATGTGCTGGCTTCATATTTCTTCCAAATCTACCATTCAACTACGTGGCTACAGCACTTCGCCGCTGAGAACTTAAAGGTGTGCAGCTCTGTTCCTTCTACACTATATATATATATATATATATATATATATATATATAAATAGGAGTAGGTGTATGGTCGGCACTCCGAGCAATCAATCAAAGCAACTGGTACGGTGCCCTCCACGGCTTTGCAGCAAACAATAAGACAGTGTAGATAGGCGGCACTCGTATCTTCAAACAAACAGACTGACTCAGAAGTTTAAGATGACGTTTCGGTTTATTAACCTTCCTCAGATATACAAACATGTGCTGTGCTTACCTTTATACAAGTGAACTACATACGCCCCTCACCACCGTCACCGTGCAAAAAAAAACAGAAATCTACTGAGCGCTATTAAAAAAAGTTCCCTGGAGTCCCAGGGATCGGCACTCCAAACAACCTTATAACTGCGGCCGGTGCCTTCTCATAGATCCTCCATATATCAGCTACTTTGGAGGGCACTCGTAGCGCAATAAGAACACTGTAAATGCCTTGGTAGATCAACGTTTCAATTTTTTCAAAATTGTCATCAGGATAACATAGCAAAGGAGACATGCCTGTTAAATAGACCTAACACCAAAGTGAGACCAGCTGGTTAGATCAGGACCATACCCCCGTCCTTGCCCTGGCAAAAAACAATGTCATATAATCGACATCTGGTCATAGTTAATCGCCCATTACCATTGCAACATAAACCAAGCTAACATAAGGTTTTTTTTTTTTTTAAAAAGCATTGTAACAAAAATTCTAATAACCAACAATACATATTAGCCCTTATTCTGGTTCACTCTCAGAGGCAAAATCCTTCTCAAATGGACCAAATCATGTGCACTGAAGGTGGGGAAGATATAACATGTGCAGAGGGTAATATTTGGGTGAATTATTTTGTTACTGTGCAGGAAAAATACTGTTTTTTTTTACACTGCAATTTAGTTCTCACTTTGAAGTAAAAGCCCACCCAAATCTAATTATCTTTGCACATGTTACATTTGTCCCCCTGCAGTGCACATGGTTTTGTCCATTTGAGAAGGAATAAGTCTTTGCGAGTGAATCAGAATAAGGGCCATTGTGTGCATATACAAAACAATATACAGTAAATTTCATACAAAAAGAATCTGTATAGCTATTTGCGGAAAGCTGAGAACAAGATCTGCTCATTTAATCCCCGCAGTGGTATCACATCTAATTGATGGATCCACCTGGACTCGCATTGAAGGAGTTTTAGTCCCCGATTCCCTCCTCTATTAGAGGCCGGTACACAATCAATCATGCGGTAACGCAAACTAGTTAGTGGATGTTTACACTCCAGGAAATGTCAGGCGACAGCTTGGTCGCTTTTACCGGAGGACAGAGCTTGACAGATGGCACATTCCTCCCATTAATGCCTTAAACCTCTCCTTCCCGGCTGCATGCTAGCCCCTCGCATACTGGTGAGTATGCAAGGGATGCCAGCTGTATGTATTCTGGTGTTGGCATCCGGATCCTTTTCAAGATGCTGGTCTTCTGATGGCAGTCAGGATGCCGGTTATGTATACTAAACCTAGCTGCATCCCATTGGTGGATTTATGGGATGGGGGGGCAATAGGTTGAAGTTTTGCCTTAGGTGCCAAGAAGCGTTACACCTGTCCTGTATACAGTGCAATCCACTTCAAGGGACATGTGTGCAACATCATAGGAGAAGGGACAGCATTCTCTGTGCCCACAGTTACCATGGGCATGGGCAAATTTGTACCCACCATAATCGTTCCTGCATGCAGCAAAACACATTGCATTTTAAACACTTACTAATTGTAAAAAGCATGGCAAGTGCTTTGAGTTTTACATGGTTTGTTTTGCCAAGAAAAAATAAATAAAACCTTCATAATCTAATACTATACTCTACTGCTTTTTGGAACCCATTTCATGTATTGGACAAAGCAAAAATTAGACATTTTGCTGCCAATAGTACTTTACCCTTTGATAAATATGCCTCTGATGTATCATGTGCTAAAAAAAATTTTTTTACATTAGCCCCTTCCTGACAGAGCTAGTTTTGGCGTTCCTGACAGAGCCATTTTTTTCAAATCTGACATGTCTCACTTAAGTGGGGATAACTTTTTTTTGCTTTTACTTATCCCAGTGATTTTGAGATTGTTTTTTCGTGACACATTGTACTTCAAATTAGTGGTAAATTTGGGTCGATACAGTCTGTGTTTTTTTGTGAAAAATACCAAAATGTCGTGAAAAAATGGAAAATTTAGCGATTTGCAAAATGTTAAATTTTCTGCTTGTGAGACAAATAATCATACCACTCAAAATAGTTAATAACTAACATAGACCATATGTCTACTTTATATTTCCATCATTATTTCAACTTCCTTTTAATTTTTTTGGACACTAGGAGGCTTACAATATGAATAGCAAATTCTCAAATTTTCAAGAAAATTTCAAACACTGATTTTTTTAGGGACCAGTTCAGTTCTGATGTGACTTTGAGGGACTTGTATGTGAGACACCCCCATAAATGATGCCATTTCAAAAACTGCACCCCTCACAGTATTCAAAACAGCATTTTGGAAGTTTGTTAACCCTTTAGGTGTTTCACAGGAATTAAAACAAAGTGTAGGTGAAATTTCAAAATTTCTTTTTTTTTGCAGATTTGCAATTTTAATACATTTTTCTAAGGAACACAGTACATTTTACTAGAGAAATGTGACTAAAAATTGATTCCCCCAATTCTTTTGTTTTCATAAATATCCTATATGTGGCCCTAGTGTGCACGTTGACCAAACCACAGGCTTCATAATAGAAGGAGCACCTACTTGATTTTGGAGACTCCTTTTTCTGAGATTATTTTTTAGGCACCATGTAGGTTTCTAGGCACCATAAGATGCTAAAATTTAGGAACCCCCCCACAAGTGACCCCATTTTGCAAACTACACCCCTCAGGGAATTCATCTAGGGGTATAGTGTACATTTCAAACCCCCAGGGGTTTCACCAATTGTGGTACAACTGGGCATTGAAAATGAAAAATTAAATTTTTTACACAAAAATGCAGTTCTGGCTCAAAATTTTTAATTTTCACAAGGAATGAAGGAGAAAAAGCACCCCAAAATATGTGCCCCAATTTCTCCCGAGTACGGCAATGCCTCACATGTGACCAAAAAATACCAGTTGGGTGCATGGCAGGACTCCGAAGGGAAGGAGTGATTTTTGGATTTTGCAGCTCAGATTCTGGTGGAATTTTGGTGGGTGCTATGTCGCATTAGCAAGACCCCCCAAGCACCAATACAGTGGAACCCCCCCACAAGTCACCCCATTTTGCAAACTACACCCCTCAGGGAATTCATCTAGGGGTATAGTGTACATTTCAAACCCCCAGGGGTTTCACCAATTTTGATACAAGTGGGCAGTGAAAATGAAAAATTAAATTTTTTTACACAAAAATGCAGTTCTGGCTCAAAATTTTTAATTTTCAGAAGGTATGAAGGAGAAAAAGCACCCCAAAATCTGTGCCCCAATTTCTCCCGAGTACGGCAATGCCTCACATGTGACCAAAAAATACCAGTTGGGTGCATGGCAGGACTCAGAAGGGAAGGAGTGATTTTTGGATTTTGCAGCACAGATTTTGGTGGAATGAATGGTGGGTGCTATGTTGCATCAATACAGTGGAACCCCCCCACAAGTCACCCCATTTTGCAAAGTACACCCCTCAGGGAATTCATCTAGGGGTAGAGTGTACATTTCAAACCCCCAGGGGTTTCACCAATTTTGATACAAGTGGGCAGTGAAAATGAAAAATTACATTTTTTTACACAAAAATGCAGTTCTGCCTCAAAATTTTTAATTTTCAGAAGGTATGAAGGAGAAAAAGCACCCCAAAATCTGTGCCCCAATTTCTCCCGAGTACGGCAATGCCTGACATGTGACCATAAAATACCAGTTGGGTGCATGGCAGGACTCAGAACGGAAGGAGTGATTTTGTGGATTTTGCAGCTCAGATTCTGGTGGAATTTTGGTGGGTGCTATGTCGCATTAGCAAGACCCCCCAAGCACCAATACAGTGGAACCCCCCCACAAGTCACCCCATTTTGCAAACTACACCCCTCAGGGAATTCATCTAGGGGTATAGTGTACATTTCAAACCCCCAGGGGTTTCACCAATTTTGATACAAGTGGGCAGTGAACATGAAAAATTACATTTTTTTACACAAAAATGCAGTTCTGGCTCAAAATTTTTCATTTTCAGAAGGTATGAAGGAGAAAAAGCACCCCAAAATCTGTGCCCCAATTTCTCCCGAGTACGGCAATGCCTGACATGTGACCAAAAAATACCAGTTGGGTGCATGGCAGGACTCAGAAGGGAAGGAGTGATTTTTGGATTTTGCAGCTCAGATTCTGGTGGAATTTTGGTGGGTGCTATGTGGCATTAGCAAGACCCCCCAAGCACCAATACAGTGGAACCCCCCCACAAGTCACCCCATTTTGCAAACTACACCCCTCAGGGAATTCATCTAGGGGTATAGTGTACATTTCAAACCCCCAGGGGTTTCACCAATTTTGATACAAGTGGGCAGTGAACATGAAAAATAACATTTTTTTACACAAAAATGCAGTTCTGGCTCAAAATTTTTCATTTTCAGAAGGTATGAAGGAGAAAAAGCACCCCAAAATCTGTGCCCCAATTTCTCCCGAGTACGGCAATGCCTGACATGTGACCAAAAAATACCAGTTGGGTGCATGGCAGGACTCAGAAGGGAAGGAGTGATTTTTGGATTTTGCAGCTC
The DNA here is from genome assembly GCF_055691185.1 of Crinia signifera. Classification (NCBI taxonomy): domain Eukaryota; kingdom Metazoa; phylum Chordata; class Amphibia; order Anura; family Myobatrachidae; genus Crinia; species Crinia signifera. The sequence continues at coordinate 156,484,240 of NC_139219.1, read as the reverse complement.
AGATTCTGGTGGAATTTTGGTGGGTGCTATGTGGCATTAGCAAGACCCCCCAAGCACCAATACAGTGGAACCCCCCCACAAGTCACCCCATTTTGCAAACTACACCCCTCAGGGAATTCATCTAGGGGTATAGTGTACATTTCAAACCCCCAGGGGTTTCACCAATTTTGATACAAGTGGGCAGTGAACATGAAAAATAACATTTTTTTACACAAAAATGCAGTTCTGGCTCAAAATTTTTCATTTTCAGAAGGTATGAAGGAGAAAAAGCACCCCAAAATCTGTGCCCCAATTTCTCCCGAGTACGGCAATGCCTGACATGTGACCAAAAAATACCAGTTGGGTGCATGGCAGGACTCAGAAGGGAAGGAGTGATTTTTGGATTTTGCAGCTCAGATTCTGGTGGAATTTTGGTGGGTGCTATGTGGCATTAGCAAGACCCCCCAAGCACCAATACAGTGGAACCCCCCCACAAGTCACCCCATTTTGCAAACTACACCCCTCAGGGAATTCATCTAGGGGTATAGTGTACATTTCAAACCCCCAGGGGTTTCACCAATTTTGATACAAGTGGGCAGTGAACATGAAAAATAACATTTTTTTACACAAAAATGCAGTTCTGGCTCAAAATTTTTCATTTTCAGAAGGTATGAAGGAGAAAAAGCACCCCAAAATCTGTGCCCCAATTTCTCCCGAGTACGGCAATGCCTGACATGTGACCAAAAAATACCAGTTGGGTGCATGGCAGGACTCAGAACGGAAGGAGTGATTTTTTGGATTTTGCAGCTCAGATTCTGGTGGAATGAATGGTGGGTGCTATGTTGCACCAATACAGTGGAACCCCCCCACAAGTCACCCCATTTTGCGAAGTACACCCCTCAGGGAATTCATCTAGGGGTAGAGTGTACATTTCAAACCCCCAGGGGTTTCACCAATTTTGATACAAGTGGGCAGTGAAAATGAAAAATTACATTTTTTTACACAAAAATGCAGTTCTGGCTCAAAATTTTTCATTTTCAGAAGGAATGAAGGAGACAAAGCACCCCAAAATCTGTGCCCCAATTTCTCCCGAGTACGGCAATGCCTCATGTGTGACCAAAAAGTGGCAGGACTCAGAAGGGAAGGAGTGATATTTGGATTTTGCAGCACAAATTCTGGTGGAATAATGGTGGGTGCTATGTCGCATTAGCAAGACCCCCAAAGCACCAATACAGTGGAACCCCCCCACAAGTGACCCCATTTTGCAAACTACACCCCTCAGGGAATTCATCTAGGGGTATAGTGTACATTTCAAACCCCCAGGGGTTTCACCAATTTTGATACAAGTGGGCAGTGAACATGAAAAATTACATTTTTTTACACAAAAATGCAGGTCTGGCTCAAAATTTTTCAATTTCACAAGGAATGAAGGAGAAAAAGCACCCCAAAATCTGTGCCCCAATTTCTCCCAAGTACGGCAATGCCTCACATGTGACCAAAAAATACCAGTTGGTTGCATGGCAGGACTCAGAAGGGAAGGAGTGATTTTTGGATTTTGCGGCTCAGATTCTGGTGGAATGAATGGTGGGTGCTATGTGGCATTAGCAAGACCCCCGAAGCACGGTGAAATTATGAACCTAATATTCCATAGATGTGTGGTATAATTTAAAACACTCCTTTATACATAGGCCGGGTTTGTCGGGGCAAGTGTCACACTGGAAAATAGTTTGCTTTCTTATTCCCTTTTTATAGCAAACTTTGCACCTTTTTTGTGTCCTGCCCTTTTTTCCAGTGGAGGGGATTTCATCAGGAAAATGCTGCCCTGGTACAATACGGGGGCCAGTACTAGAAGTACTGGGGCCCTCTGCCTGCTGGTTCCCAAATATTAGGCCCTTTATGACTTCCTCTTGAAAGTGCATAAATGTCCCCCTCTGGCCGGTAGAACGGAATAGCACGTAAGCGTTATACAGTGCCATCTGGATGATATACACGGCCACCTTCTTGTACCAGATTTTTGTTTTCCGCAGGGCACTGTACGGCTTCAGTACCTGATCTGAAAGATCCACTCCGCCCATGTACCTATTGTAATCCAGGATACAATTAGGTTTGGAGGTGTGGGTACTGGTACCTCGTACAGGGACGGAGGTGGTACTGTCTCCGTGAATTGTTGTCAGTATAAGGACATCCCTCTTGTCCTTATATTTGACCAACAACATATTTTCGTTGCATATTCCCCTGCTTTCACCCCTTCTCATTACTTGGGCAATGTGCGTTTTTGGGAGGACTCTTTGGTTCTTGCGCACAGTACCGCAAGCTGCTGTACCTCTTGAACCAAGGGCCTTAAACAGGGGGATGCTAGTGTAAAAGTTATCCACATAGAGGTGATAACCTTTATCCAGGAAGGGGTGCACTAAATCCCAGACAATTTTCCCACTAACACCTACGAGGGAGGGGGGGCATTCTGGCGGTTCAATTCTTGAATCCTTCCCTTCATATACCCTAAACCTGTGAGTGTACCCTGAGGTGCTTTCACACAGCTTATACATTTTTATGCCATACCTTGCCCTCTTATTGGGAAGGTACTGGCGGAATTTAACCCTTCCTTTAAAATGTATAAGGGACTCGTCGATACAAATAAATTTTTCAGGGATGTACACCTCTTCAAATTTGGCACTGAAATGATCAATGACCGGCCTGACTTTGAATAGCCGGTCAAAGGTGGGATCATCTCTGGGTGGGCACTGTGCATTATCGGTGTAATGTATGAATTTAAGAATTGTCTCAAATCGAGTCCGGGGCATGGCCATACGGTAAAATGGAGTACTGTACAGAACATCTGTACTCCAATATTGCCTAATTTCTGGCTTTTTTACTATGCCCATATGAAACACCAGACCCCAAAACGTCATCATCTCTACTGCATCTACAGGGGTCCACCTAGCAAATGATGACGTGGGGTTTTGAGCAATAAACTGCTGGGCATATAAATTAGTTTGGTCCACCATTAAATTTATAAAATCATCAGAGAAAAATAATTTGAAAAAGTCAATTTCTCTGAGACCTGTGGAATCAAATTGGATTCCTGGCATGCCCAAAAACTCAGGAACCTGGGGCTCAAAATTGTCTGGTGGTGGGGTCCATACTAGATCAATTATTGGGGGGGGAATCTCAGCTGATCTACGGGGGCGTCTTTGAGGGGGTCCCTCATCAGCAGAGGAGGAAGAGGAGCTTAAGGCAAATCCTTCAAATTCCCCGCTTGCATCACTGCCTGTGTCAGAGTCAGAAGCAAGCATGGCATATGCCTCCTCCACTGAATACATTCTCCTGGATGATTGGGAGGACATTTGGGAGGACATTTGGGAGGACATTTGGGATGCCATTTTTATTTTTGTGTTACCGGTAGTGAAATGTTTCAACACGTGTATAGTGTAGGGGGGGGCACAAACTTTATTTCAATCCGGGGGGTATGTAGTGTGTAGTGTGTATGTAGTGCAGAAAAAAAAAAAAATGCTTTATACCAATAAAAAAAAAAAAAATGAAGGGGTTAAAAAAAAAAAAAAATGAAGGGGTTAAAAAAAAAAAAAGGAAGGGGTTAAAAAAAAAAAAGGTCCTGCGCCAAAAATTGAGCACAGATGTTGGTCAGTAACGTCTGTCACTGAACAGCGCTCAAAGGCAACAGGAATTTGATCAAAAAAAAAAAAAAAATAGATCAACCCTGTGCCGAAAAAGATGATCAGTGATGTACGTCACTGATCAGCGCACAGCGGCCACAGGACACCCACAAAATCACAGTGTGTGTAAAAAAAAAAATTAAAAAAATACCCCACAGCACACACACAAAAAAAAAAGGTGATCAGTGATGCGACACTGATTACCAGTGAGGTGCAGCAGGTGCACAACCTTTGGTGCAACTGACAGGTATATATAAAAAAAAAAAAACCTCTGTACCCCCAAAAAAGTTGCTGATCACCTCAGATATAGTGATCAGCACAAAAGGCGGGGACAGCAGACACAAAATTTAGCACTCTCTATCACTATCTCTCTCTATCTCTCTATCTCTCACTATCTAACACTATCTAACACTCTATGACACTGCAGCAGCAGCACTCACAGGTATATCTATATATAAAAAAAAACCTGCGCCCCCAAAAAGTTACTGATCAGTTAATTTATACTGATCAGCACAAAAGGAGGGGGCAGCAGTCAGTTATATAAAAAATATATAGCACAATCTGTCACTATCTCTCTCTATCTCTCTCTCTCTATCTCTCTCTATCTCTCTATAACTATCACACTGCAGCAGCACAAAATATAGCACTCTGTCAGTAGGCCTCTCTCTCTATCTCTCTCTCTCTATCTCTCTCTCTCTATCTATAACTATATCACACTGCAGCAGCACAAAATATAGCACTCTCTGACACTATCTCTCTCTCTATCTCTCTCTATCTCTCTCTATCTCTCTCTATCTCTCTCTCTCTATCTCTCTCTATCTCTCTCTATCTCTCTCTATCTATCTCTATCTATCTCTCTATCTATCTAGCTAATACTAATACAGTGCAGCAGCACAATATCACAGTATGGCACAATTATTGCACAGGATCCAGGAAGCAATCAGCAGCGATCAGGTAAGTATTGCAGCAAGTATTTCTGGTCAGTATGGCGGCAGGGGGGTACGGTGACCGCACTGCACGCTTTCCAGACCGGAATGGCGTCTGCAGTGCAGTCACCGTTAGTTTAAATCTCCCTCCTTGGCTGTGATTGGTCCGTCGGTCCGACGGACCAATCACGGCCTTTGGGGGCGGGCGGGGTGAGGTGGGGTGACACCAGTGTCACCCTTACACCCCGCGGTGATTGGTGCTGTACTTTACAGCACCAATCACCTCTGATCCCGTGTCACCGGCGAACGTTATTCGCCGGTGACACAGGAAAACGCTGTGAATGGCTGTTCACACTGAACAGCCAATCACAGCGATCGCCGACGGGGGGGCGGCATCGCAGCCCCCCCGGGGCATGCACGGACATGTCTGCTGTCAGGGACAGCAGACATGTTGAAACTGTCACCGCGTCTATAGACGCGGTGACAGTTTAAATCCATGACGTACATTTACGCCATGTGTCGGGAAGTGCTTCCCGACCATGACGTAAATGTACGTCAAATGTCGGGAAGGGGTTAGGAACCTGCATAAAGTAGTAATTAAAAAGGTAAGATAAAAATATAATTTGGCTATAAGAGTAATACTTTAACAGCTGAGCTATTTATATTACGACTGTCAATTTGTGGGTGAAAAAAGGGCATAATTGCTATTTTAGAAAAAGAGTACAAAATAAAGAAAGTGTCCAGCTGTGACTTGGTGTGAGCTTTTGGCTATAAAGAAGTGGTTTCAATACTTATGACTACTGTTCCATTTCACTGCACAAAACAAGACATCTATAGTTGTGGTCAACAGGGAACCAGAGTTGTTTTCAGGGAGTGTGTGTGACGTCAGCTTCGTGCTTGATCTGCCTGCACTGTATCTCTTGCAGACTTGTGAAACGTTCAGTTTTCCGCAGACTAGCATAGACTGGGAAAATTTACATTTGGGTGATTTATTTTGTTTTTGTGCAAAATAAATACTAACTGTTTTAATCTTACTCTGTAATTTAGCTTTCAGTTTGAACAAACCCACTGCAATTTAGCTTTCAGGTTCATCACACCCACCCAAATCTAAAGGTCCTCATACACTATGGGCCTTATTCTGGTTGGTGCGGTCCTTTCCGAATATGCGGCCAGGACCGAGTGTCCTGAGCCCCGCCTTCCATACGGATCGCCCACTGCGTCCGAATGCGGTAAGCCGCTGACCGCATGGAGTGGATTTCCCATGTATGGTTCCCATCTCTGGGAACCTCCCCCATCATTCGATGGTCGCAGACCATCGAATGCAGGACCGAGTGGTCAGGCAGCACCGAGTGCTCGAGGCCACTCGGGCATTTCTCCGTGCAAAAGCAGGGATCTGGGCGGACAGCTGACATCCGGCTATGTCATATGTCCGCCCCCTACACGTGCGTCACGGCCTCATTACCATACGTACGCCCAGCGTTTTCATGAGAACGCCCATGAAACGCGGGGCATACACATATGGTAATGAGCCCAAACAGCCCTTCACGCCCCTCTCCTCCCCCTGTTCGTAGTGTACACAATTCATGCGGTATTTGGACGTACGTCCCGTTCGCGCATGCGCAGATATGCCTCTGCACATGCGCAAACACAAAACATCATATATATATATATTTTATTTTATTTTAAATGCCGATTACACATTAAGAAAGGGGGTGGCCATGCCCCCTTCACCAGTGGCCACACCCACTTTACCTGTGGCCATGCCCCCTTTCTGGATATGTACCGATTTCTACCCTTCAGATGTTGGAGGGTATGCTTTATGCGCCTGACCCTCCACTATAAGCTATGGTTGAGTTTAGTTTCCATTCACTGTAAATACCCGGATGTGACTTGTAGTGAGGGTGGTAGTGCTTTCATGCCCTTAAAAAAAATTGCCCTAAATCTTGGTGTTTTGTAATTTTTCCTGTGATCTGGCTTCCAAGATACCCTTGCAGGCTCGCTTTGCTTACTCCACTTTGGACCTAGTGGTTTGCTCTGCTTCACTCGCCACTGGTTACTATTCCCAGTAGATAATTGGACCAGTGCCTGATGGGAAAGGTCATTTCTGAGAAGGGAATCTAGGCTTTACCCAGGGGCGTAACTAACTATTTAGTGCCCCCCCCGCCGCACGTTTATTCGGCGCCCCCCCCCCCCCCCCCACACCTAACCTGCCCCCCTGGCTCTCTGTCGGGACCTTCCCGGCCGGCTCCTGCTGCTACAATGAAAACGGACTCTTAGAAAATGGCTGCCCCCATACTGCAGACAGAAAACTGTCTGCAGTATGGGGGCAGCCATTTTCTAATTGTCAGTTTTCATTGCAGCAGGAGCCGGCCGGGACCGTGACGGTCAGGCAGGTCCCGGCAGAGAGCTGGGCGAGACGCAGACCGCGGGTAACTATAGCCCCGCAGCCCCCCCCGGCGGCACCCCCATTTTCTCTGTGCCCCCCCACCACCGCGGGGGCTGCGGAGCTATAGTTACGCCACTGGCTTTACCTACAAACGCCCCCATACATAACTTGAGCCGCCCAGGCAATCCTGCAATTCTGCTTCCCGGGAGGCAGGATTGCATGCAATACATTGCATGCTGTACCTCTGCATGTGATGTATTGCATGCAATCTCCTTTCCCTGGGATCTCCGACTTCGATCCGCACAGGATGCATCTGATTGGATGTCGCACAAATACTCTTTGAGCCAATTTCACCCAATTTCTCAACCCGATCTACCAGAATCGGGTGAAATCCGGCCCAAATTGCATAATGTATGAGAGCCATGAGTTATAGAGGATGGTACATTATTATTATTATTATTATTTTATTTATAAGGCACCACAGCGCCGTACAATGGAAAAGTACAGGGAGACAAACTTAACAGTACAGTAAATGAATAACAAAATAGAGTACAGGTAAAATGAATGCCACAATTCAATACACATTACAGCTTAAATGTAAGTAGTGAGGATTTGACTACTGTGCTACTAGGGGCTGGTGGCCAAAAGATGGAGATGAGTGTGCAGACGAAGATGGAAGTGTTTGAGTATGGGAGAGCTGTGAGTGAAATATGTAGAGAAGAGGGTTTTGACAACAGGACGGAAGAGGGCCCTGCTCTGAAGACCTTACAATCTAGTAGGAAGGGGAGACAGGCAGATTACATGAGGTGCAATCGAGTGGGAGGTGGCTTGATTGCAGGATGTAAGCAGGTAGAGATTGTCAAGGCATGTGGCTGGGGTCGGAGGACCAGCCTCAGAAATAAGTTATTCAGTGGAAGGGTAGGCTTTGAGGAATAGGTGAGTTTTCAGTGCCCGTCTGAAGCTTTGCAAAGTTGCGGAGAGTCTAATGGAGCGAGGAAGTGCGTTCCACTGAAGGGGTGCATGTGCATTAGTGACAGTAGCAGGCTCTATCTCACTTGAAATAGAATTATAAATTATAACTATTAACTCTAGCTCCAGTCATATAGTGCCTGCTGCTGCCCTAACCTGTTGAATGCACCCTCCGCTATAAAGGTGCAAATTTGGCTATGATGATTTTGACTATGCAACTTTCCTTGAATCACCAGAACCCAGAACCACCGATATTAACTATGCACACTGTGTGATTATGACTATATATGATTTTGCAGAGGTTGTTGCTGTGAGGCAAGAATTTACTGGGCGCTTGAAAGGAGGGGGAGGGGAGAGGGTAGGTGAAGGAGTTAATGGGCTGAGCGTAAAGAGAATAAAGTTTGAGACCAGAAGAAATAAAAATTAAAAGTAAACAAATCAATAAAAAATAAAAAATAATAAAAATAAATATAAAATAAAAATAATAAATAAAAATAAATAAAAATAAATAAAATAAAATTGTGCGCTAATGTTTACACTCTCTTGAGTGGTTATTTTGTAGGAGGCAGCAGTCCAGAGTATGTTGCTAACTGTGCTAGTCTAGCCCTTGCATCTAACCTGGTAACAGGGGAAGGCAGCGGCGTATCGCCGGTCTGTGTCTTCCGTGTGCGGCGGGCGGCTTCCGGGGACGTCACCTTCGTACGAGACTTGCGGCGTGTAGAATGAAAACAACCAGAAAGGACAAGCCTCCTAATCACTGCAGCTGGACAGCCAGACACCGCAGTGTTAGCGTACCGTGCTAACATGTATACAGCCAGGGATACTCCTATAAAGTTATCTTTGTTATTCAGATCCTGTAGGTGTCCATAGGATCGGGGGTTGACTCCCCAATGTAGTAGTGAATGAAAAAAGAGAAAAATATTTTTTTTCTCAATAACATTTTTTTAGATATATGTGCAGATACAAGAAAGAAACACAAATTTTGAACAGCGCTGTGTGAAATAATGATATAGTTTATTCAAAAGAATTTTATAATAACAATACTGTTAATATCACAAAGCCGGCAACAAAGACAAGACAAAAAACATTTAAAAGGATTATTCCCAGACTCCTGGTTAGTCAATCAATGCATGCATGTCTTCCTATTCAATGCTTGAAAACTCATTAGGCCGGTTAGTAGTTTTAGTTCTTAAATCTACAGTCCTCACCTATGTTCACATAGAATTCATTTTATACTTAGGCGTTTGCTTGGATATGCGGTGAGGGTTCTGGGCTCCAGGCTTCCAGCGTGCTGCTCCGACCGCTGGTACAGTCCAGAATATGCGGTCTTTTCCGGGCACCTTTTTAGCTGGGTCTCTTTAGCTAGAGTGGTAGCCGAGCGTGATCGCCTTATGTGCAGATACAAAGATGTGCATCAGAGATGGTCAAAAAATGACAGTACCTGAGAGAGCGGTGCATGGCCATCCACCGCTAGGCCAGGCAGTCACTAGATGCAACAAATAAGTAGTAGCACAGTCCCTCTCCACCAACGCATTTCGACAGACTAGCTGTCTTTTTCAAGGCTGGAGAGTGACTGTGATAAGTGGAGGTATTTATACCAGTGGACATTAATCAAAAAACTTCTCCCACATTGGGGAGGGGATTGGGCCGGAAATGTAGGCAGAAGTGTCATAACCACACAAATAAAGTAAATGCCGCACCAATTCTTAGGATAATATATAGATAATGTGGTGTGACATGGATAGTAAAAAACACAGCATTGTGTGTTAAACAGAAAAGGGCTTTTAAGCCGAAAATCCATAACCAGGAAGCGGCGGGTAACACGCATCTGAAGCGCAAACGTCACTTCCGCCTCTCCTATTTACTACTACGGGGCACAGATTCGGGAACTAGGAAGTGGCGGGTGACACGCGCTAGAGGCGCAAACGTCACTACCACCACTTCTCCTATTGCTGTGGGGATTACTAGGAAGCGGCGGGTGACACGCAAACGTCACTTCCGCCGCTTCTATAATAGAAACGTAAATACAGGATATGTAAATGCAGCTGAATGGACCGCATATTGAAGTGCTGGGAACGTCACTTCTAGTGACGTGCGCCACATCATTACTAAAGCTAAAAGCTTATTAAAATTGGACCACATATTGGTAAATGGTCCAGATATATAACCACACTATAGAAGATTAAATAAATAAGAAATGATTGACCACGTATAAATACCTAAACTTTTGCAAAAAATACTGTATAACAAGTTTAAAAATACATTTTAAAAGTATCAAAATGAACAAGATAAAAACATAGTCTATAAAAACCACTTGAGCTCAAAGTCGGAATTGAATCCATGAGGTGATAAGCTATTGAGGTCATAGATCCACCTCATCTCTTTTTGTGCAAGACGTATATCTCTAGTATTAAGGGGGAAATTTACTAAGAATACGAATGCAAAAAGTTGCATTCGTATTCTTAATACGAATGGCTACGACTGCATACGGCGTATGCTAAGTCGTGTTCCGGAGGGGGATTTACAAAGCAGTCAAATACGACTGCTTTGTAACCCTCGGATGGTGTATAAATTTGTATTAGCTGGCCGTATATACGGCTGCTAATACGAATTAGTGTAGGCAGTCAGTCAGATCTGTGCAGGCTGCAGTGTGTAAAAAAATAGAGAAATAAATAAATAAAAAAACGGCGTGGGGTCCCTCCCACAGCCGTAACCAGCACCAGGCTGAAGGAGCCGGGGCCGGTAATTCAAAATCAGGGAACCTGACAAATAGGGGTTCCCTGATTTTTAACAACCAGCCCCAGATTCCAGGTCCGGGGCTGGTTCCCAAAATACGGGGGACAAAATGAGTAGGGGTCCCCCGTATTTTAAGAACCAGCCCCAGGCCAAACCAGCCAGCAGGGTAATGCCACAGCCGGGGGGAGACTTTTTATACAAGTCCCCCCGGCCAAAGCATTCAGCCCTCTGACCGGTCAGCCTGGCCAGGGGCCCTGGGGGGAGTGGGCACCCCCCTAATAAAGGGGTCCCCCCCTCCAGGACTTACCTGACCAGGCTGAAGCCTGGTGCTGTCCCCGGTGACCCTGGAGCGGTGGCCACCGGGCTGATTTGAGTGTAAAAAATAGAATTAAAAACTATTGTTTTTTACTGTGGAAGTATGAGTCCCAGCAAGCCTCCCCCGCAAGCTGGGACTTGGAGAACCACAAGTCCCAGCCTGCGGGGCATTAAAGGGTCCGCTGGCACTTGTAGTTCCACTGTAAAAAAAATAGAAAAATAAACACACTGACACACAATAAAAATAAAACTTTAATACATCCAAAGCCCATACATACTGATACTTACCTATGATTCTATTGGCCGCTAGGCGGCCAATCAGGAGCCGTCTTTCTCAGTGATGGAGTCGCCGGCATGTCACAGAAGGTGACAGAAGACCAGGACTACGTCGGATCAAGGCTACAGATCTTCACAGGAGGACCTGGGTGAGTTGGATTTCCTTCCACAGGTCCCCCATGGATTTCTTCGGACCCGGATGGATGCCGACACAGACACCGCCAACATGGAGCCGACCGACGACATGTAGCAGGACAAGGCACCGGACCAAGACCCAGGGACCTACCTACGGGCTCAGGATAGGCAAGTATCAGTAGTATGGGCTTTGGAAGTATTAAAGTTTTATTTTAATTGTGTGTCAGTGTGTTTATTTTACAAATTTTTTACAGTGGAACTACAAGTGCCAGCAGGCCCTTTAATGCCCCGCAGGCTGGGACTTGTGGTTCTCCAAGTCCCAGCTTGTGGGGGAGGCTTGCTGGGACTCATAGTTCCACAGTAAAAAACAATAGTTTTTAATTCTATTTTTTACACTCAAATCAGCCCGGTGGCCACCGCCCAGGGCCACCGGGGACAGCACCAGGCTTCAGCCTGGTCAGGTAAGTCCTGGAGGGGGGGGGGGGGGGCTTTATTGGGGGGGTCCCCACTCCCCCAGGGCCCCTGGCCAGGCTGATCGGTTAGGGGTTTAATGCTTTGGCCGGGGGGACTTGAATAAAAAGTCTCCCCCCGGCTGTGGCATTACCCTGCTGAGACTGGGTTGTTCAATCGCACAAGACAATGTATTTTTAATAAAATATTTTCAACAAAAATATAGACCAAAAAGGTATGTTAATTCAGGGGTGTGCCACCACTGACAATGTACAAGTAAAATCAAGGAAAGAAGGAGAGAAAAGAATTGTCATTGTGTGGTGCACCTACTGGGAAGAATTGATCATTTAAAACATAACCTTTATTAATTCAATTAATATGGTAAGCGAAACTTTTAAAAATGAACACACATATGAACAAACAAGTGACTGGTGATTGGTGCTTAAAATTGCACGTGCGGACGTTCTGTGTGTGTATTTTTACATAGAGTAGACAGGCCTTTTTGAAACAATTGGGTTCCTTGGTAGTGTTACTGCAACTGCTGCAATTATTGTATTAATTATGTTGCTTATCTAAGCATTCAATTGAACAAGGTTACAGTTTGCAGGCAAGGAAAAAGACTCTATCTGTGCACCGCAATGTCTGGGTTTCCCCTGCTGGACAGATTTATTAACTCAAACTGACCCAATGGGTCCTGGTGATAGTGTACCGATTGTTAACCCCTAGTGTTGGGTATAAATAGGGCAAGGAACTAGCTAGGTCACAATTATAATATTATATAGAATCCTTGTAGTATGTGGGCTAAATTGCCAGTGTGCACGTTTGGTGATGTACCCACTAACGGTGCACTCAAAAGTAATGCCTCAAGTGGAATAATAAACTGTGCTAATTGCTGCAGTGTAGGTACATATTACATATTGAAATCAGGCTAAACACAAGGGTATTCTAAGTACTACAGTTCAGGGTTAACACTAATCTTGGAGCTGCGGTCTGATAGTTAAGCTGCTGCTCATATATAGCTAGTGCAGGTTATTGTACAGCACACAATAAGTTTGAGCGGCACAGAGAGTCGGGCAATAACCCTTAAAAGGGCTTGAAATATAACAGCACTGTCACTGATACAAAGTTAGCATATAGTATAACACACGCACACACAGTTAGGAACGCCCGCACGGCTAAAGGTGCCGAACGCGCAATTTCGTTAACCGCTTTTTCCAGTTTCTTACTTGTAACTCTTGATATTCCATTTATGCCATTATGTGTTCATGTCATAAATTATATATAGGCAAAACCACTAGAGCATTGAAAGTACGTTGGTCGGAGCATATAAGGAATATAAAAAGGGAATTTACCGACCACCCATTCTCCATGCAGTTAAAATTACACCATCAGAGCTCCGTTAACAATATTATTGGGTTTTGGGGCCTGGAGCAAATTAAAGAAAAGGAGAGACATAATAAAAGAGATATACGTCTTGCACAAAAAGAGATGAGGTGGATCTATGACCTCAATAGCTTATCACCTCATGGATTAAATTTCGACTTTGAGCTCAATTCGTTTTTATAGACTATGTTTTTGTCTTGTTAATTTTGATACCTTTAAATTGTATTTCTCTATCATTCTTATGGGATACAGGGAAGTCGTTCTTAACGATGGGAAAAGAGCTTATCCGTAGGAGACAGGCACATATAAAACTTTATACTGGGTGTACTGGCTCCTCCCCTCTGCTCCCCTCCCTCTAGCTTCAGTTTGAGAACTGTGCCTCAGGAGAAGCACATGTCAGGAAGAGCTCCAGAGAGTTTTATCTTCTGTTTTATTTCTTTATTATTTTGGGGCTGCTGTTTTGGACTTAACAGCAGTCCTGCATCGTGGGAGACTAGGGGAAGGGTTCAGCTGCTGGCCACTTCAAGGTACCGAGCTGTCCCTGCCACAGGACCACCGTCCTGAGTGGGTGCTGTTACCGCGGGCATTGCGCTGCAGCGCGCACACCCCTGGGATGCCGCACACCCCTAGTCCAGTCTGAAGACGTCAGTGGTGAGTATTACCCCGGGGTCCCCTGCCGTGGGGTCCCCGGGTTATTGTGCGGCAAGATGGCGGCGGTATGGCGGTGCCCTGCACAGGGACCGCGTAACCCCCTGCCTACACTGGGACAGGGTACAGTTCCTGTTTTGTCCAGGGCAGTTACCAAAGAGGTTTGGACATTCCCCAATGTCAGTCTCAGTATAAAATGCAGGTAAGCTCAGGCGCCATTACGCTGGGCGGAGCTTATCCAGAGCGGGACCAGTGCTCTGTGGGCGCGCTTTTGGCTACATGCTACAGGAGCAGCCATCAGACAACACAGGACACTCCACAGTGTATGTGTTGCAGAGGGCAGAAGGCACATGACACTTTCCAGTGTATGTGCTGCAGCGATTAAAGTGCTATCTCTGTCAGAGTGTTAGCCCTGTTGTACATGTGTATATAAATGTCTTAAATGTACAGTATATATATATATGTGTCTGCTACCTGCACCTCACAATGTGCACAGCTAAATACTGGTCCCCCTATTTCTGTGATAAACCCACTTGCTTAAGCAACCATCACGAGGTATCACACACTGTAACATGACACCTGTGTGCAGCTGGGGTGATGGGGGAAGGGTTCCTGCTGTGCAGAGAAACAAGCTCAAACATGTGAGCAGCACAGATATTGTCACTAACTGCTGTGTTTAGACCAGCAACATCAAAACCGGGGCCCCCTCAGGTGAGTCCCCGGTTTTGCGTGCAGCATGAATATGGCGACTGCGGTGGCAACCTCGAACCGCATGGTCACCTGCATACAGACTGCCTCTGCACTATAACTGAAGCACCATTGAGACAGAAAGCGCCAAAACCTGCTCCCTCCCTGGGTGCTGAAAAGGCCAGGGCAGGGAATCTGCAGATAACTAATAGCGCTAGTAAGTGTTACCTTGGGTACACTTCAATTGACCTATTATATGTAAATATATATATATTCCATTGACAAAAAACCTTACGGTTTCACATGTCCCATTAAGGCTTCATACGCATGATCTACCATTTCTGAAACCTGCTGTAACTCTTCCACTCAAACGCCAAAAAGCAATGAAATTACGATCATTAAGGCTGACGCCTTAATGGACGTGTTCCTTGCGCAATACAGATATGGTACGCCATCACAGCCTGTGGGTAAGTGCAGATTCAGCACTCTCACAGAGTGAGATTGCTGTCACTCACACAATGGTGGAGCTGCTAATTCACAGATTTGTGTGCTCATTGGAATACACACATGCAGTCTATGCAACTGAAGGTCTGAGCAGTTATGTGGCGCACTCATCCTAATAAGTACCTGCAATCATGTAAAACTGTCTATACCTCTGAGTTACTATAGTGTTCATTCTAGCACCCGCCATCTTTGAAAACCCATGCAGTTCCTCTTCCTTGCCTGAGGTGTAGCTGTCTGCTGTAGTAATTCTAGCACAGTGTGGTCTGTATATCAGCACAGCAAACCAGACCTGTGCTAGAAACACTACAGCAGACAGCAACACCCCAGACAGGGTAGAGAAACTGCATGGGTTTTCAAAGATGGCAGGTGCTAGAATAAACATTATAACTAGAACTATCCCACTGAGGGTCCAACATCTTTCACACTTACTACATATATCCAATTCATTTAGTATTCACATGCAGTTACCAGAAACATCTTTCATAATTGCAAAAACTATAATACTCCCAACTACTATGCATCTACACTTTCTTCTCCTATACGCCTTCAGGCTGCTCTGTCTTCCCCAATCCCTACTGCTGTGTGTACTCCCTCATCCGCACCAATGTGTCTTTTCCCATCTGCGCTGCCCTGTTTTTCCACACCGATGCCACTCTGTTTCTTTCTATCTGTGCCAATGCCTCCCCATCTATTAGTGATACTCTGTCCCCCCCTCCATCCATGCTGCTCTGCCCTTCTCATCCATGCCACAGTTTCCTTACATCTGTACTGCTCTTTCTCTCCTATCTGGTCCACTCTGTCTTTTCTCCAACTGCTTCACTGTTTCCCACCCAATCGCATCACTCTGTCTTACCTCCCCCAATCTGTGCCATGGTTTTCCACCCATCCGCATTTGTTAGTCTCCCATCAGTGCTGCTTAGCCTTTCCACAATCTACGCATTTCTATTCCTCCTCATCTGCACCACACTGTCTCCTCCCCCAACCAACACCACTTTTACCCCATCCGCTCAACTCTCTTTTGCTCAGACCTTCAGTTGCATAGACTGCATGTGTGTATTCCAATGAGCACACAAATCTGTGAATTAGCAGCTCCACCATTGTGTGAGTGACAGCAATCTCACTCTGTGAGAGTGCTGAATCTGCACTTACCCACAGGCTGTGATGGCGTACCATATCTGTATTGCGCAAGGAACACGTCCATTAAGGCGTCAGCCTTAATGATCGTAATTTCATTGCTTTTTGGCGTTTGAGTGGAAGAGTTACAGCAGGTTTCAGAAATGGTAGATCATGCGTATGAAGCCTTAATGGGACATGTGAAACCGTAAGGTTTTTTGTCAATGGAATTTCATTGTTTTTTTTCAATTTATTTTTTAAATTCAGAAATCTAAAATTTCACAGTAAGAATAAACATTGGATTTATTTAAATGTTTAACGATAACACACCCCTGGCAACGTGCATTACCCCTGGCCACAAGAATTTCAAACCCCTGGCAATGAGCATTACAAACCCCTGGCAATGAGTATGACACCCGTCCCAGTGCATGACATCCAGCCCATGTAACCCCTGGAAATGAGCATGACACCCAGCGTGTAGAAGCTTTACTGTAGGGCATTGAAGGAGGATATCCTAAATCATATATTGATGCGCCTGGGCTGCACTAGCATTTTAACTCGTCCCACCCACGTCACCTCCTCCATCCAAAATTGCTGGCAGTGGGATTGTGAAGAAAAGGGTTTGATAACAAAGGGTGAGAAAAAAAATGGCGTGGGTTCCCCCTCCTGAGCATAACCAGCCCCGGGCTCATTGAGCCGGACCTGGTTCCAAAAATACGGGGGACAAAAAGTGTAGGGATCCCCCGTATTTCTGAAACCAGCACCAGACTCTTGGGCCAGTCCTGGTTCCAAAAATACGGGGGACAAAAAAAAACTGGGGGTCCCCCATATTTTGGAACTAGCACCGGGCTCCAACAGCCTATGCTGTCATGACACAGCCGGGGGACACTTTTTACGTAAGGTCCCCCGGCCGTATCATGCTCATTGTGGCTGGTCAGCCCTGGATGGGGTCACTGGGGGAGTTGGGACCCCCCAATAAATGGGGTGTCCCCCCCCCCCCAAGGCTTCACCTGTCCAGGGCTGAAGCCCGGGGCTGTCCCCAGCATCCCTGGGTGGTGGACGCTGGGCTGATATGGTATGAACACGCAAACAAAACATTGCTTTTTACAGACAAAAAAGTCCCAGCAGGGGTCCCCCCTGCATGCTTGGACTTGGTGAACCACAAATACCAGCATGCAGGTCATTAATGGGTCCCCTTGGACTTGCAGTCCACCTGTAAAAAGAATGTTGAAATAAAACACAGACACGGTGAAAAGTAAAAGTTTATTGTACACACACTAATTTTACACCTCTACTTATAAATTCCAGGTTCCAGCGTTGCCTCTCATGTCCTGCAGCAGCTCACCCCGCACTGACTGGGGGGGGGTGTGCTTTGGAAGCATTCATCCCTGATTGGCTGTTAGCATCTCCATGGAGATGACAACAGCCAATCTGGCACATGGGCAGGAATCCTGGGAAAGTGGGGACTCTGCCACTAGAACTTACCTGTCCATGCTGAATCCCAGGGCTGTACCCGATGGCCGTGGACTGTGGCCATTGGGCTGATGCAAAATGTAAAAAAAGAACAAACTATTGTGTATTGCTGTGGAACTACAAGACACAGCAAGCCTGCACTGCATGGTGGGACTTGGAGAACCACAAGTCCCACCATGCAGGGCAATGAAGGGCCTGCTGGGACTTGTAGTCCCACATCAGAACAAATAGTCAAATAAATACACGCACACATGAATAATAAAACTTTAATGCATACAGAGCCCATTCACATAGATAATTGCCTATGTTGCTAGTAGTTCGGTCCCCTTGTCCAGAAGTATCCAGATGGTGTTCCTGCTGAAAGAAATCCTTCTCACCAGCCATCTTCCATAAATAACAAGTGTGTAACAGGAGATGGGGATGGTGCAGGGTGAGAGTAGGACGTGGGGTGGCGGAGGATGCAGGGAGGGGGGACGCAGAGTGGCGTAGGATGTGGGGTGGAGGATGCAGGGAGGGGGGACGCAGAGTGGAGTAGGATGCGGGGTGGTGGAGGATGCAGGTAGGGGGGATGCAGAGTGGCATAGGATGCGGGGTGGTGTAGGATGCAGGGAAGGGGATGCAGAGTAATGTAGGATGCAGGGAGGAGGGACACAGAGTGGCGTAGGATGCGGGGTGGTGGAGGATGCAGGGAGGGGGAATACAGAGTGGCGTAGGATGCAGGGAGGGGGGATGCAGGGTGGTGTAGGATGCGGGGTGGAGGATGCAGGGATGGGGGACGCAGAGTGGCGTAGGATGCGGGGTGGCGTTGGATGCAGAGAGGGGGGACGCAAGGTGGTGTAGGATGCGGGGTGGTGGAGGACGCAGGGAGGGGGAATACAGAGTGGCGTAGGATGCAGGGTAGGGGGGATTTAGGGTGGTGTAGGATGCAGGGTGGTGGAGGATGCAGGGAGGGGGGACGCAGAGTGGCGGCAGATGCAAGGTGGTGTAGGATGCAGGGAGGGGGCTGCAGAGTAGTGTAGGATGCAGGGAGGGGGGATGCAGAGTGGCGTAGGATGCGGGGTGGTGTAAGATGCAGGGAGGGGGTTGCAGAGTGGTGTAGGATGCAGGGAGGGTGGATGCAGAGTGGCGTAGCATGCGGGGTGGTATAGGATGCAGGGAGGGGGTTGCAGAGTGGTGTAGGATGCAGGGAGGGGGGATGCAGAGTGGCGTAGGTTGCGAGGTGGTGTAGGACGCAGGGAGGCGGATGCAGAGTGGTGTAGGATAAGGGAGGGGGGCGCAGAGTGGCGTAGGATGCAGGGTGGTGGAGGATGCAGGGAGGGGGGATGCAGAGTGGCGTAGGATGCGAGGTGGTGTAGGATGCAGGGAGGGGGATGCAGAGTAGTGTAGGATGCAGGGAGGGGGGATGCAGAGTGGCGTAGGATGCGGGGTGGTGTAAGATGCAGGGAGGGGGTTGCAGAGTGGTGTAGGATGCAGGGAGGGTGGATGCAGAGTGGCGTAGCATGCGGGGTGGTATAGGATGCAGGGAGGGGGTTGCAGAGTGGTGTAGGATGCAGGGAGGGGGGATGCAGAGTGGCGTAGGTTGCGAGGTGGTGTAGGACGCAGGGAGGCGGATGCAGAGTGGTGTAGGATAAGGGAGGGGGGCGCAGAGTGGCGTAGGATGCAGGGTGGTGGAGGATGCAGGGAGGGGGGATGCAGAGTGGCGTAGGATGCGAGGTGGTGTAGGATGCAGGGAGGGGGATGCAGAGTGGTGTAGGATGCAGGGAGGGGGGACGCAGAGTGGTGGGGATGCAGGGTGGTGTAGGATGCGGGGTGGAGGATGCAGGGAGGGGGGACGCAGAGTGTCATAGGATGCGGGGTGGTGTAGGATGCGGGGTGGAGGATGCAGAGTGGCGTAGGATGCGGGTTGGTGTAGGATGCAGGGAGGGGGGAAGCAAAGTGGTGTAGGATGCAGGGAGGGGGATGCAGAGTGGTGTAAGATGCAGGGAGGGGGCACGCAGAGTGGCATAAGATGCGGGGTGGTGGAGGGTGCAGGGAGGGGGTACACAGTGTGGCGTAGGATGGGGGTGGTGTAGGATGCAGGGAGGGGGAAGCAGAGTGGCGTAGGATGCAGGGAGGGGGGATGCAGGGTGGTGTAGGATGTGGGATGGCAGAGGATGCAGGGAGGGGGGACGCAGAGTGGCGTAGGATGCAGGGTGGAGGATGCAGGTAGGGGGGACGCAGAGTGACGTAGGATGCGGGGTGGTGGAGGATGCAGGGAGGGGGGATGCAGAGTGGCATAGGATGCGGGGTGGTGTAGGATTCAGGGAGGGGGGATGCAGAGTGGTGTAGGATGCAGGGAGGAGGGACGCAGAGTGGCGTAGGATGCGGGGTGGTGAAGGATGCAGGGAGAGTGAATACAGAGTGGCGTAGGATGCAGGAAGGGGGGACGCAGAGTGGCATAGGATGCGGGTGGTGGAGGATGCAGGGAGGGGAGACGCAGAGTGGTGTAGGATGCAGGATAGGGGGGACGCAGGGTGGTGTAGGATGCAGGGAGGGGAGACGCAGAGTGGCATAGGATGCGGGGTGGTGGAGGATGCCGGGAGGGGAGACGCAGAGTGGTGTAGGATGCGGGGTGGTGGAGGATGCAGGGAGGAGGGACGCAGAGTGGCGTAGGATGCGGGGTGGTGGAGGATGTAGGGAGGGGGAATACAGAGTGGCGTAGGATGCAGGGTAGGGGGGACGCAGGGTGGTGTAGGATGCAGGGAGGGGGGACGCAGAGTGGCATAGGATGCGGGGTGGTGTAGGATGCGGGGTGGAGGATGCAGGGAGGGTGGACGCAGAGTGGCATAGGATGCGGGGTGGTGTAGGATGCAGGGAGGGGGGATGCAGAGTGGTGTAGGATGCAGGGAGGAGGGACGCAGAGTGGCGTACGATGCGGGGTGTTGGAGGATGCAGGGTGGTGTAGGATGCGGGGTGGAGGATGCAGAGAGGGGGGTAGCAGAGTGGTGTAGGATGCGGGGTGGTGGAGGATGCAGGGAGGGGGGACGCAGAGTGGTGTAGGATGCAGGGAGGGGGGATGGAGAGTGGTGTAGGATGCAGGGAGGAGGGACGCAGAGTGGCATAGGATGCGGGTGGTGTAGGATGCAGGGAGGGGGGATGCAGACTGGTGTAGGATGCAGGGAGGGGGGACGCAGAGTGGTGTAGTATGCGGGGTGGAGGATGCAGGGAGGGGGGACGCAGAGTGGTGTAGGATGCAGGGAGGAGGGACGCAGAGTGGCGTAGGATGCGGGGTGGTGTAGGATGCAGGGAGGGGGGGATGCAGACTGGTGTAGGATGCAGGGAGGGGGGACACAGAGTGGTCTAGGATGCAGGGAGGGGGGACGCAGATTGGTGTAGGATGCAGGGAGGGGGGATGCAGGGTGGTGTAGGATGCGGGGTGGAGGATGCAGGGATGGGGGACGCAGAGTGGCGTAGGATGCGGGGTGGCGTTGGATGCAGGGAGGGGGGACGCAGGGTGGTGTAGGATGCGGGGTGGTGGAGGACGCAGGGAGGGGGAATACAGAGTGGCGTAGGATGCAGGGTAGGGGGGATTTAGGGTGGTGTAGGATGCAGGGTGGTGGAGGATGCAGGGAGGGGGGACGCAGAGTGGCGTAGGATGCAAGGTGGTGTAGGATGCAGGGAGGGGGCTGCAGAGTAATGTAGGATGCAGGGAGGAGGGACACAGAGTGGCGTAGGATGCGGGGTGGTGGAGGATGCAGGGAGGGGGAATACAGAGTGGCGTAGGATGCAGGGAGGGGGGATGCAGGGTGGTGTAGGATGCGGGGTGGAGGATGCAGGGATGGGGGACGCAGAGTGGCGTAGGATGCGGGGTGGCGTTGGATGCAGAGAGGGGGGACGCAAGGTGGTGTAGGATGCGGGGTGGTGGAGGACGCAGGGAGGGGGAATACAGAGTGGCGTAGGATGCAGGGTAGGGGGGATTTAGGGTGGTGTAGGATGCAGGGTGGTGGAGGATGCAGGGAGGGGGGACGCAGAGTGGCGGCAGATGCAAGGTGGTGTAGGATGCAGGGAGGGGGCTGCAGAGTAGTGTAGGATGCAGGGAGGGGGGATGCAGAGTGGCGTAGGATGCGGGGTGGTGTAAGATGCAGGGAGGGGGTTGCAGAGTGGTGTAGGATGCAGGGAGGGTGGATGCAGAGTGGCGTAGCATGCGGGGTGGTATAGGATGCAGGGAGGGGGTTGCAGAGTGGTGTAGGATGCAGGGAGGGGGGATGCAGAGTGGCGTAGGTTGCGAGGTGGTGTAGGACGCAGGGAGGCGGATGCAGAGTGGTGTAGGATAAGGGAGGGGGGCGCAGAGTGGCGTAGGATGCAGGGTGGTGGAGGATGCAGGGAGGGGGGATGCAGAGTGGCGTAGGATGCGAGGTGGTGTAGGATGCAGGGAGGGGGATGCAGAGTGGTGTAGGATGCAGGGAGGGGGGACGCAGAGTGGTGGGGATGCAGGGTGGTGTAGGATGCGGGGTGGAGGATGCAGGGAGGGGGGACGCAGAGTGTCATAGGATGCGGGGTGGTGTAGGATGCGGGGTGGAGGATGCAGAGTGGCGTAGGATGCGGGTTGGTGTAGGATGCAGGGAGGGGGGAAGCAAAGTGGTGTAGGATGCAGGGAGGGGGATGCAGAGTGGTGTAAGATGCAGGGAGGGGGCACGCAGAGTGGCATAAGATGCGGGGTGGTGGAGGGTGCAGGGAGGGGGTACACAGTGTGGCGTAGGATGGGGGTGGTGTAGGATGCAGGGAGGGGGAAGCAGAGTGGCGTAGGATGCAGGGAGGGGGGATGCAGGGTGGTGTAGGATGTGGGATGGCAGAGGATGCAGGGAGGGGGGATGCAGAGTGGCGTAGGATGCAGGGTGGAGGATGCAGGTAGGGGGGACGCAGAGTGACGTAGGATGCGGGGTGGTGGAGGATGCAGGGAGGGGGGATGCAGAGTGGCATAGGATGCGGGGTGGTGTAGGATTCAGGGAGGGGGGATGCAGAGTGGTGTAGGATGCAGGGAGGAGGGACGCAGAGTGGCGTAGGATGCGGGGTGGTGAAGGATGCAGGGAGAGTGAATACAGAGTGGCGTAGGATGCAGGAAGGGGGGACGCAGAGTGGCATAGGATGCGGGTGGTGGAGGATGCAGGGAGGGGAGACGCAGAGTGGTGTAGGATGCAGGATAGGGGGGACGCAGGGTGGTGTAGGATGCAGGGAGGGGAGACGCAGAGTGGCATAGGATGCGGGGTGGTGGAGGATGCCGGGAGGGGAGACGCAGAGTGGTGTAGGATGCGGGGTGGTGGAGGATGCAGGGAGGAGGGACGCAGAGTGGCGTAGGATGCGGGGTGGTGGAGGATGTAGGGAGGGGGAATACAGAGTGGCGTAGGATGCAGGGTAGGGGGGACGCAGGGTGGTGTAGGATGCAGGGAGGGGGGACGCAGAGTGGCATAGGATGCGGGGTGGTGTAGGATGCGGGGTGGAGGATGCAGGGAGGGTGGACGCAGAGTGGCATAGGATGCGGGGTGGTGTAGGATGCAGGGAGGGGGGATGCAGAGTGGTGTAGGATGCAGGGAGGAGGGACGCAGAGTGGCGTACGATGCGGGGTGTTGGAGGATGCAGGGTGGTGTAGGATGCGGGGTGGAGGATGCAGAGAGGGGGGTAGCAGAGTGGTGTAGGATGCGGGGTGGTGGAGGATGCAGGGAGGGGGGACGCAGAGTGGTGTAGGATGCAGGGAGGGGGGATGGAGAGTGGTGTAGGATGCAGGGAGGAGGGACGCAGAGTGGCATAGGATGCGGGTGGTGTAGGATGCAGGGAGGGGGGATGCAGACTGGTGTAGGATGCAGGGAGAGGGGACGCAGAGTGGTGTAGTATGCGGGGTGGAGGATGCAGGGAGGGGGGACGCAGAGTGGTGTAGGATGCAGGGAGGAGGGACGCAGAGTGGCGTAGGATGCGGGGTGGTGTAGGATGCAGGGAGGGGGCGATGCAGACTGGTGTAGGATGCAGGGAGGGGGGACACAGAGTGGTCTAGGATGCAGGGAGGGGGGACGCAGATTGGTGTAGGATGCAGGGAGGGGGGATGCAGGGTGGTGTAGGATGCGGGGTGGAGGATGCAGGGATGGGGGACGCAGAGTGGCGTAGGATGCGGGGTGGCGTTGGATGCAGGGAGGGGGGACGCAGGGTGGTGTAGGATGCGGGGTGGTGGAGGACGCAGGGAGGGGGAATACAGAGTGGCGTAGGATGCAGGGTAGGGGGGATTTAGGGTGGTGTAGGATGCAGGGTGGTGGAGGATGCAGGGAGGGGGGACGCAGAGTGGCGTAGGATGCAAGGTGGTGTAGGATGCAGGGAGGGGGCTGCAGAGTAGTGTAGGATGCAGGGAGGGGGGATGCAGAGTGGCGTAGGATGCGGGGTGGTGTAGGATGCAGGGAGGGGGTTGCAGAGTGGTGTAGGATGCAGGGAGGGTGGATGCA
Source organism: Crinia signifera (assembly GCF_055691185.1). Lineage (NCBI taxonomy): Eukaryota > Metazoa > Chordata > Amphibia > Anura > Myobatrachidae > Crinia > Crinia signifera. The sequence goes on along the minus strand of NC_139219.1, from coordinate 156,460,125 downwards.
GAGTGGCGTAGCATGCGGGGTGGTATAGGATGCAGGGAGGGGGTTGCAGAGTGGTGTAGGATGCAGGGAGGGTGGATGCAGAGTGGCGTAGGTTGCGAGGTGGTGTAGGACGCAGGGAGGCGGATGCAGAGTGGTGTAGGATAAGGGAGGGGGGCGCAGAGTGGCGTAGGATGCAGGGTGGTGGAGGATGCAGGGAGGGGGGATGCAGAGTGGCGTAGGATGCGAGGTGGTGTAGGATGCAGGGAGGGGGATGCAGAGTGGTGTAGGATGCAGGGAGGGGGGACGCAGAGTGGTGGGGATGCAGGGTGGTGTAGGATGCGGGGTGGAGGATGCAGGGAGGGGGGACGCAGAGTGTCATAGGATGCGGGGTGGTGTAGGATGCGGGGTGGAGGATGCAGAGTGGCGTAGGATGCGGGTTGGTGTAGGATGCAGGGAGGGGGGAAGCAAAGTGGTGTAGGATGCAGGGAGGGGGATGCAGAGTGGTGTAAGATGCAGGGAGGGGGCACGCAGAGTGGCATAAGATGCGGGGTGGTGGAGGGTGCAGGTAGGGGGTACGCAGTGTGGCGTAGGATGGGGGTGGTGTAGGATGCAGGGAGGGGGAAGCAGAGTGGCGTAGGATGCAGGGAGGGGGGATGCAGGGTGGTGTAGGATGTGGGATGGCAGAGGATGCAGGGAGGGGGGACGCAGAGTGGCGTAGGATGCAGGGTGGAGGATGCAGGTAGGGGGGACGCAGAGTGACGTAGGATGCGGGGTGGTGGAGGATGCAGGGAGGGGGGATGCAGAGTGGCATAGGATGCGGGGTGGTGTAGGATTCAGGGAGGGGGGATGCAGAGTGGTGTAGGATGCAGGGAGGAGGGACGCAGAGTGGCGTAGGATGCGGGGTGGTGAAGGATGCAGGGAGAGTGAATACAGAGTGGCGTAGGATGCAGGAAGGGGGACTCAGGGTGGTGTAGGATGCGGTGTGGAGGATGCAGGGAGGGGGGATGCAGAGTGTCGTAGGATGCGGGGTGGTGTAGGATGCAGGGAGGGGGGATGCAGAGTGGTGTAGGATGCAGGGAGGGGGGACGCAGAGTGGCATAGGATGCGGGTGGTGGAGGATGCAGGGAGGGGAGACGCAGAGTGGTGTAGGATGCAGGATAGGGGGGACGCAGGGTGGTGTAGGATGCAGGGAGGGGAGACGCAGAGTGGCATAGGATGCGGGGTGGTGGAGGATGCCGGGAGGGGAGACGCAGAGTGGTGTAGGATGCGGGGTGGTGGAGGATGCAGGGAGGAGGGACGCAGAGTGGCGTAGGATGCGGGGTGGTGGAGGATGTAGGGAGGGGGAATACAGAGTGGCGTAGGATGCAGGGTAGGGGGGACGCAGGGTGGTGTAGGATGCAGGGAGGGGGGACGCAGAGTGGCATAGGATGCGGGGTGGTGTAGGATGCGGGGTGGAGGATGCAGGGAGGGTGGACGCAGAGTGGCATAGGATGCGGGGTGGTGTAGGATACAGGGAGGGGGGATGCAGAGTGGTGTAGGATGCAGGGAGGAGGGACGCAGAGTGGCGTACGATGCGGGGTGTTGGAGGATGCAGGGTGGTGTAGGATGCGGGGTGGAATATGCAGAGAGGGGGGTAGCAGAGTGGTGTAGGATGCGGGGTGGTGGAGGATGCAGGGAGGGGGGACGCAGAGTGGTGTAGGATGCAGGGAGGGGGGATGGAGAGTGGTGTAGGATGCAGGGAGGAGGGACGCAGAGTGGCATAGGATGCGGGTGGTGTAGGATGCAGGGAGGGGGGATGCAGACTGGTGTAGGATGCAGGGAGGGGGGACGCAGAGTGGTGTAGTATGCGGGGTGGAGGATGCAGGGAGGGGGGACGCAGAGTGGTGTAGGATGCAGGGAGGAGGGACGCAGAGTGGCGTAGGATGCGGGGTGGTGTAGGATGCAGGGAGGGGGGGACACAGAGTGGTCTAGGATGCAGGGAGGGGGGACGCAGATTGGTGTAGGATGCAGGGAGGGGGGACGCAGATTGGTGTAGGATGCAGAGAGGGGGGATACAGAGTGGCATAGGATGCAGAGAGGGGGGACGAAAAGTGGCGAAGGATGCAGGGTAGGGGGGATGTAGGGTGGTGTAGGATGCGGGAAGGCAGAGGATGCAGAGAGGGGGGACGCAGGGTGGTGTAGGATGCAGGGAGGGGGGACGCAGGGTGGTGTAGGATATGGGGTGGAGGATGCAGGGAGGGGGGACGCAGAGTGGCGTAGGATGCGGGGTGGTGTAGGATGCAGGGAGGGGGGATGCAGAGTGGTGTAGGATGCAGGGAGGAGGGACGCAGAGTGACGTAGGATGCGGGGTGGTGGATGATGCAGGGAGGGGGGACGCAGAGTGGTGTAGGATGCAGGGAGGGGGGACGCAGAGTGGTGTAGGATGCAGGGAGGGGGGATGCTGAGTGGTGTAGGATGCAGGGAGGAGGGATGCAGAGTGGCGTAGGATGCAGGGTGGTGTAGGATGCAGGGAGGGGGAATACAGAGTGGTGTAGGATGCAGGGAGGGGGCGACACAGGGTGGTGTAGGATGCGGGGTGTAGGATGCAGAGTGGAGTAGGATGCGGGGTGGTGGAGGATGCAGGGAGGGGGGACGCAGAGTGGTGTAGGATGCAGGGAGGGGGGACGCAGAGTGGTGTAGGATGCAGGGAGGGGGGATGCAGAGTGGTGTAGGATGCAGGGAGGGGGGATGCAGAGTGGTGTAGGATGCAGGGAGGAGGGACGCAGAGTGGCGTAGGATGCAGGAAGGGGCGACGCAGAGAGGTGTAGGATGCAGGGAGGGGGGATGCAGAGTGGTGTAGGATGCAGGGAGGGGGATGCAGAGTGGTGTAGGATGCAGGGAGGGGGGATGCAGAGTAGTGTAGGATGCAGGGAGGGGGAATACAGAATGGCGTAGGATGCAGGGAGGGGGGAAGCAGGGTGGTGTAGGATTCAGGGTGGAGGATGCAGGAAGGGGAGATGCAGAGTGGTGTAGGAAGCAGGGAGGGGGGATGCAGAGTGGTGTAGGATGCAGGGAGGAGGGACCTAGAGTGGCGTAGGATGCAGGGTGGTGTAGGATGCAGGGAGGGGGGATGCAGACTGGTGTAGGATGCAGGGAGGGGGGACGCAGAGTGGTGTAGGATGCAGGGAGGGGGGACGCAGATTGGTGTAGGATGCAGGGAGGGGATATGCAGAGTGGCATAGGATGCAGTGAGGGGGGACGAAGAGTGGCGTAGGATGCAGGGAGCAGGGATGCAGAGTGGTGTAGGATGCGGGCTGGTGGAGGATGCAGGGAGGGGGAATACAGAGTGGCGTAGGATGCAGGGAGGGGGGATGCAGAGTGGTGTAGAATGCAGGGAGGAGGGACGCAGAGTGGTGTAGGATGCGGGGTGATGGAGGATGCGGGGGGGAATACAGAATGGCGTAGGATGCAGGGAGTGGGGACGCAGGGTGGTGTAGGATTCAGGGTGGAGGATGCATGGAGGGGGGACGCAGAGTGGCATAAGATGTGGGGTGGTGTAGGATGCAGGGAGATGCAGAGTGGTGTAGGATGCAGGGAGGAGGGACGCAGAGTGGCGTAGGATGCGGGGTGGTGTAGGATGCAGGGAGGGGGATGCAGGCTGGTGTAGGATGCAGGGAGGGGGGACGCAGAGTGGTGTAGGATGCAGGGAGGGGGGACGCAGATTGGTGTAGGATGCAGGGAGGGGAGATACAGAGTGGCATAGGATGCAGTGAGGGGGGACGAAGAGTGGCGTAGGATGCAGGAAGGAGGGATGCAGAGTGGTGTAGGATGCGGGCTGGTGGAGGATGCAGGGAGGGGGAATACAGAGTGGCGTAGGATGCAGGGAGGGGGGATGCAGAGTGGTGTAGGATGCAGGGAGGAGGGACGCAGAGTGGCGTAGGATGCAGGGTGGTGTAGGATGCAGGGAGGGGGATGCAGGCTGGTGTAGGATGCAGGGAGGGGGATGCAGAGTGGTGTAGGATGCAGGGAGGGGGAAGCAGAGTGGCGTAGGATGCAGGGAGGGGGGATGCAGGGTGGTGTAGGATGTGGGATGGCAGAGGATGCAGGGAGGGGGGACGCAGAGTGGCGTAGGATGCAGGGTGGAGGATGCAGGTAGGGGGGACGCAGAGTGACGTAGGATGCGGGGTGGTGGAGGATGCAGGGAGGGGGGATGCAGAGTGGCATAGGATGCGGGGTGGTGTAGGATTCAGGGAGGGGGGATGCAGAGTGGTGTAGGATGCAGGGAGGAGGGACGCAGAGTGGCGTAGGATGCGGGGTGGTGAAGGATGCAGGGAGAGTGAATACAGAGTGGCGTAGGATGCAGGAAGGGGGACTCAGGGTGGTGTAGGATGCGGTGTGGAGGATGCAGGGAGGGGGGATGCAGAGTGTCGTAGGATGCGGGGTGGTGTAGGATGCAGGAAGGGGGAATGCAGAGTGGTGTAGGATGCAGGGAGGGGGGACGCAGAGTGGCATAGGATGCGGGTGGTGGAGGATGCAGGGAGGGGAGACGCAGAGTGGTGTAGGATGCAGGATAGGGGGGACGCAGGGTGGTGTAGGATGCAGGGAGGGGAGACGCAGAGTGGCATAGGATGCGGGGTGGTGGAGGATGCCGGGAGGGGAGACGCAGAGTGGTGTAGGATGCGGGGTGGTGGAGGATGCAGGGAGGAGGGACGCAGAGTGGCGTAGGATGCGGGGTGGTGGAGGATGTAGGGAGGGGGAATACAGAGTGGCGTAGGATGCAGGGTAGGGGGGACGCAGGGTGGTGTAGGATGCAGGGAGGGGGGACGCAGAGTGGCATAGGATGCGGGGTGGTGTAGGATGCGGGGTGGAGGATGCAGGGAGGGTGGACGCAGAGTGGCATAGGATGCGGGGTGGTGTAGGATGCAGGGAGGGGGGATGCAGAGTGGTGTAGGATGCAGGGAGGAGGGACGCAGAGTGGCGTACGATGCGGGGTGTTGGAGGATGCAGGGTGGTGTAGGATGCGGGGTGGAGGATGCAGAGAGGGGGGTAGCAGAGTGGTGTAGGATGCGGGGTGGTGGAGGATGCAGGGAGGGGGGACGCAGAGTGGTGTAGGATGCAGGGAGGGGGGATGGAGAGTGGTGTAGGATGCAGGGAGGAGGGACGCAGAGTGGCATAGGATGCGGGTGGTGTAGGATGCAGGGAGGGGGGATGCAGACTGGTGTAGGATGCAGGGAGGGGGGCTGCAGAGTGGTGTAGTATGCGGGGTGGAGGATGCAGGGAGGGGGGACGCAGAGTGGTGTAGGATGCAGGGAGGAGGGACGCAGAGTGGCGTAGGATGCGGGGTGGTGTAGGATGCAGGGAGGGGGGGATGCAGACTGGTGTAGGATGCAGGGAGGGGGGACACAGAGTGGTCTAGGATGCAGGGAGGGGGGACGCAGATTGGTGTAGGATGCAGGGAGGGGGGACGCAGATTGGTGTAGGATGCAGGGAGTGGGGACGCAGATTGGTGTAGGATGCAGAGAGGGGGGATACAGAGTGGCATAGGATGCAGAGAGGGGGGACGAAAAGTGGCGAAGGATGCAGGGTAGGGGGGATGTAGGGTGGTGTAGGATGCGGGAAGGCAGAGGATGCAGAGAGGGGGGACGCAGGGTGGTGTAGGATGCAGGGAGGGGGGACGCAGGGTGGTGTAGGATATGGGGTGGAGGATGCAGGGAGGGGGGACGCAGAGTGGCGTAGGATGCGGGGTGGTGTAGGATGCAGGGAGGGGGGATGCAGAGTGGTGTAGGATGCAGGGAGGAGGGACGCAGAGTGACGTAGGATGCGGGGTGGTGGATGATGCAGGGAGGGGGGACGCAGAGTGGTGTAGGATGCAGGGAGGGGGGACGCAGAGTGGTGTAGGATGCAGGGAGGGGGGATGCTGAGTGGTGTAGGATGCAGGGAGGAGGGATGCAGAGTGGCGTAGGATGCAGGGTGGTGTAGGATGCAGGGAGGGGGAATACAGAGTGGTGTAGGATGCAGGGAGGGGGCGACACAGGGTGGTGTAGGATGCGGGGTGTAGGATGCAGAGTGGAGTAGGATGCGGGGTGGTGGAGGATGCAGGGAGGGGGGACGCAGAGTGGTGTAGGATGCAGGGAGGGGGGACGCAGAGTGGTGTAGGATGCAGGGAGGGGGGACGCAGAGTGGTGTAGGATGCAGGGAGGGGGGATGCAGAGTGGTGTAGGATGCAGGGAGGGGGGATGCAGAGTGGTGTAGGATGCAGGGAGGGGGGATGCAGAGTGGTGTAGGATGCAGGGAGGAGGGACGCAGAGTGGCGTAGGATGCAGGAAGGGGCGACGCAGAGAGGTGTAGGATGCAGGGAGGGGGGATGCAGAGTGGTGTAGGATGCAGGGAGGGGGATGCAGAGTGGTGTAGGATGCAGGGAGGGGGGATGCAGAGTAGTGTAGGATGCAGGGAGGGGGAATACAGAATGGCGTAGGATGCAGGGAGGGGGGAAGCAGGGTGGTGTAGGATTCAGGGTGGAGGATGCAGGAAGGGGAGGTGCAGAGTGGTGTAGGAAGCAGGGAGGGGGGATGCAGAGTGGTGTAGGATGCAGGGAGGAGGGACCTAGAGTGGCGTAGGATGCAGGGTGGTGTAGGATGCAGGGAGGGGGGATGCAGACTGGTGTAGGATGCAGGGAGGGGGGACGCAGAGTGGTGTAGGATGCAGGGAGGGGGGACGCAGATTGGTGTAGGATGCAGGGAGGGGAGATGCAGAGTGGCATAGGATGCAGTGAGGGGCGACGAAGAGTGGCGTAGGATGCAGGGAGCAGGGATGCAGAGTGGTGTAGGATGCGGGCTGGTGGAGGATGCAGGGAGGGGGAATACAGAGTGGCGTAGGATGCAGGGAGGGGGGATGCAGAGTGGTGTAGAATGCAGGGAGGAGGGACGCAGAGTGGTGTAGGATGCGGGGTGATGGAGGATGCGGGGGGGAATACAGAATGGCGTAGGATGCAGGGAGGGGGGACGCAGGGTGGTGTAGGATTCAGGGTGGAGGATGCATGGAGGGGGGACGCAGAGTGGCATAAGATGTGGGGTGGTGTAGGATGCAGGGAGATGCAGAGTGGTGTAGGATGCAGGGAGGAGGGACGCAGAGTGGCGTAGGATGCGGGGTGGTGTAGGATGCAGGGAGGGGGATGCAGGCTGGTGTAGGATGCAGGGAGGGGGGACGCAGAGTGGTGTAGGATGCAGGGAGGGGGGACGCAGATTGGTGTAGGATGCAGGGAGGGGAGATACAGAGTGGCATAGGATGCAGTGAGGGGGGACGAAGAGTGGCGTAGGATGCAGGAAGGAGGGATGCAGAGTGGTGTAGGATGCGGGCTGGTGGAGGATGCAGGGAGGGGGAATACAGAGTGGCGTAGGATGCAGGGAGGGGGGATGCAGAGTGGTGTAGGATGCAGGGAGGAGGGACGCAGAGTGGCGTAGGATGCGGGGTGGTGTAGGATGCAGGGAGGGGTGGATGCAGAGTGGTGTAGGATGCAGGGAGGGGCGGATGCAGAGTGGTGTAGGATGCAGGGAGGGGGGATGCAGAGTGGTGTAGGATGCAGGGAGGAGGGACGCAGAGTGGTGTAGGATGCAGGGAGGAGGGACGCAGAGTGGTGTAGGATGCAGGGAGGAGGGACGCAGAGTGGTGTAGGATGCAGGGAGGAGGGACGCAGAGTGGCGTAGGATTCGGGGTGGTGTAGTATGCAGGAAGGGGGAATACAGAGTGGTATAGGATGCAGGGTAGGGGGGGATGTATGGTGGCGTAGGATGCAGGGAGGGGGGACGCAGGGTGGTGTAGGATTCAGGGTGGAGGATGCAGGGAGGGAGGACACAGAGTGGCATAAGATGCGGGGTGGTGAGGATGCAGGGAGGGGGAACGCAGAGTGGCGTAGGATGCGGGGTGATGTAGGATGCAGGGAGGGGGGGATGCAGAGTGGTGTAGGATGCAGGGAGGGGGATGCAGAGTGGTGTAGGATGCAGGGAGGAGGGACGCAGAGTGGCGTAGGATGCGGGGTGGTGTAGGATGCAGGGAGGGGGGATGCAGACTGGTGTAGGATGCAGGGAGGGGGGACACAGAGTGGTGTAGGAGGCAGGGAGGGGGGACGCAGATTGGTGTAGGATGCAGGGAGGGGAGATACAGAGTGGCATAGGATGCAGTGAGGGGGGATGAAGAGTGGCGTAGGATACAGGGAGCAGGGATGCAGAGTGGTGTAGGATGCGGGGAGGGGTAATACAGAGTGGCGTAGGATGCAGGGAGGGGGGATGCAGAGTGGTGTAGGATGCAGGGAGGAGGGATGCAGAGTGGTGTAGGATGCGGGGGGGAATACAGAATGGCGTAGGATGCAGGGAGGGGGGACGCAGGGTGGTGTAGGATTCAGGGTGGAGGATGCATGGAGGGGGGACGCAGAGTGGCATAAGATGCGGGGTGGTGTAGGATGCAGGGAGATGCAGAGTGGTGTAGGATGCAGGGAGGAGGGACGCAGAGTGGCGTAGGATGCGGGGTGGTGTAGGATGCAGGGAGGGGGGATGCAGGCTGGTCTAGGATGCAGGGAGGGGGGACGCAGAGTGGTGTAGGATGCAGGGAGGGGGGACGCAGATTGGTGTAGGATGCAGGAAGGGGAGATACAGAGTGGCATAGGATGCAGTGAGGGTGGACGAAGAGTGGCGTAGGATGCAGGAAGGAGGGATGCAGAGTGGTGTAGGATGCGGGCTGGTGGAGGATGCAGGGAGGGGGAATACAGAGTGGCGTAGGATGCAGGGAGGGGGGACGCAGAGTGGTGTAGGATGCAGCGAGGAGGGTCGCAGAGTGGTGTAGGATGCAGGGAGGAGGGACGCAGAGTGGCGTAGGATTCGGGGTGGTGTAGTATGCAGGAAGGGGGAATACAGAGTGGCATAGGATGCAGGGTAGGGGGGGATGTAGGGTGGCGTAGGATGCAGGGAGGGGGGACGCAGGGTGGTGTAGGATTCAGGGTGGAGGATGCAGGGAGGGAGGACGCAGAGTGGCATAAGATGCGGGGTGGTGTAGGATGCAGGGAGGGGGGACGCAGAGTGGCGAAGGATGCGGGGTGGTGTAGGATGCAGACTGGTGTAGGATGCAGGGAGGGGGGATGTAGGGTGGCGTAGGATGCAGGGAGGGGGGATGCAGGGTGGTGTAGGATTCAGGGTGGAGGATTCAGACTGGTGTAGGATGCAGGGAGGGGGATGCAGACTGGTGTAGGATGCAGGGAGGGGGGACGCAGGGTGGTGTAGGATGCGGGATGGCAGAGGGTGCAGCGAGGGGCGATGCAGAGTGGCGTAAGATGCGGGGTGGTGTAGGATGCAGGGAGGGGGATGCAGAGTGGTGTAGGATGCAGGGAGGAGGGACGCAGAGTGGCGGAGGATGCGGGATGGCAGAGGATGCAGAGAGGGGGAACGCAGGGTGGTGTAGGATGCAGGTAGGGGGCACGCAGGGTGGTGTAGAATGTGGGTGGAGGATGCAGGGAGGGGGGACGGAGAGTGGCGTAGGATGTGGGGTGGTGGAGGATGCAGGGAGGGGGAATACAGAGTAGCGTTGGATGCAGGGAAGGGGGATGCAGGGTGGTGTAGGATGTGGGACGGCAGAGGATGCCGGGAGGGGGGACGCAGAGTGTCGTAGGATGCAGGGTGGTGTAGGATGCAGGGAGGGGGGATGCAGAGTGGCGGAGGATGCAGGGTGGTGGAGGATGCAGGGTGGTGGAGGATGCAGGGAGGGGGGACGCAGAGTGGCGTAGGATGCGGGGTCGTGGAGGATGCAGGGAGGGGGAATACAGAGTGGCGTAGGATGCAGGGAGGGGAGATGCAGGGTGGTGTAGGATGCGGGATGGCAAAGGATGCAGCGAGGGGGGATGCAGAGTGGCGTAGGATGCAGGGTAGGGGGGTGATGTACGGTGGCGTAGGATGCAGGGAGGGGGGGATGCAGGGTGGTGTAGGATTCAGGGTGGAGGATGCAGGGAGGGGGATGCAGACTGGTGTAGGATGCAGGGAGGGGGATGCAGACTGGTGTAGGATGCAGGGAGGGGGGACGCAGGGTGGTGTAGGATGCGGGATGGCAGAGGGTGCAGCGAGGGGAGATGCAGAGTGGCGTAAGATGCGGGGTGGTGTAGGATGCAGGGAGGGGGATGCAGAGTGGTGTAGGATGCAGGGAGGAGGGACGCAGAGTGGCGTAGGATGCGGGATGGCAGAGGATGCAGAGAGGGGGAACGCAGGGTGGTGTAGGATGCAGGTAGGGGGCACGCAGGGTGGTGTAGAATGTGGGTGGAGGATGCAGGGAGGGGGGACGGAGAGTGGCGTAGGATGTGGGGTGGTGGAGGATGCAGTGAGGGGGAATACAGAGTAGCGTTGGATGCAGGGAAGGGGGATGCAGGGTGGTGTAGGATGTGGGATGGCAGAGGATGCCGGGAGGGGGGACGCAGAGTGTCGTAGGATGCAGGGTGGTGTAGGATGCAGGGAGGGGGGATGCAGAGTGGCGGAGGATGCAGGGTGGTGGAGGATGCAGGGTGGTGGAGGATGCAGGGAGGGGGGACGCAGAGTGGCGTAGGATGCGGGGTCGTGGAGGATGCAGGGAGGGGAATACAGAGTGGCGTAGGATGCAGGGAGGGAAGATGCAGGGTGGTGTAGGATGCGGGATGGCAAAGGATGCAGCGAGGGGGGATGCAGAGTGGCGTAGGATGCGGGGTGGACGATGCAGGGAGGGGAGATGCAGGGTGGTGTATGATGCGGGATGGCAGAGGATGCAGGGAGGGGGGACGCAGAGTGGCGTAAGATGCGGGGTGGTGTAGGATGCAGGGAGGGGGGATGCAGAGTGGCGTAGGATGCGGGGTGGTGGAGGATGCAGGGTGGTGGAGGATGCAGGGAGGGGGGACGCAGAGTGGCGTAGGATGCGGGGTCGTGGAGGATGCAGGGAGGGGGAATACAGAGTGGCGTAGGATGCGGGGTGGAGGATGCAGGGAGGGGAGATGAAGGGTGGGGAGATGCAGGGTGGTGTATGATGCGGGGAGGAGGGACGCAGAGTGGCATAGGATGCGGGGTGGTGTAGGATGCAGGGAGGTGGGACGGAGGGTGGTGTAGGATGCAGGGAGGGGGGGACGCAGGGTGGTGTAGGATGTGGGATGGCAGAGGATACAGGGAGGGGGGACGCAGGGTGGTGTAGGATGTGGGATGGCAGAGGATACAGGGAGGGGGGACGCAGGGTGGTGGAGGATGCAGGGTGGTGGAGGATGCAGGGTGGTGGAGGATGCAGGGTGGCAGGGGGGGCTGTAGGGTGGGGAGGACTTGTGGATGAAATGGGAGCCTGCAAGTTCAACATACTGAGCATTAATTAAAATCCTATTTACCTGCCTGGCTCCAGCGAGTCCAACAGCGGCGGGAAAGGGACATCAAACACAGGCACGTCAGGGCAGGAAAGGGACCCAGGCACACCTCACCTGGGTGCACGTTGGCGGTAGGAAGGAAAAGACCCGGGACCACCCTGCACAGCGATTGAGGAAAGAAGCATTGTAAGCAGCAGCACTTCACCCACTACATATATACACATATATAAATATACATATAAAAAATATAAATATGCATAAATATAGACATAGATAACTATACAGATACATATATATAGCTATATAGATGTGTGTGTGTGTGTGTATATATATATACACACACACACATAAATATACAGCCCCCGCCAGCGGCCGGCTCTTGCCAGGGGCGTGCACGCACTAGATGCTCACGTGTGCCCCGTGGCTACGGAGCTAGCTCCGCCACCGCCTTCCCCGGTGCCCCTCGCCACCCCCCCATCCCTGCCCATCTCCCTGAAGTGGAGATGGGCATGGACCCGCAGCGGCACTGTCCTGAAACTGGGACGCGCGTGCGTGTGAGGCGCATGCGCGTCCCAATCAGATGGAGCACCTCTGCGCCTGTGATCGCCAGCGGAGACCTGCTGGCGATCCCTGGCCAAAGAAGAAAGTCGCTCAATCTGTATATACATACATATACCTATACATACATATACATACCTACCTATACACATACACACACACATATACAGTATATATATATATATATATATATATATATATATATACACACATACACACACACACACACACACATGTACATATACATACACACAATATATATATATATATATATATATATATATATATATATATACACACATATACATATTCACACACACACACACACACACACATATATATATATACACATATACACACAAATATGCAGTGTCAATAGTAACCTGGCTCCTGCTGTGTAGATGCTCCTGTCGGGCTCCTGGTGATCGGTGGCAGCAGATGGGGGACAGAGACCAGATGCCTCCGGGGTCCCGATTCTTCAATGGGCAGCCAGGTGACCACTGCTGCTGTGGGGGGACAGAAACCAGCTGCCTCCGGGGTCCTCAGAAATGCAGTGGGGACGGAGACCTGGCTGCCGGGACCTGCTGCGGGAGGGTCTGCGGATCAGCACCGCAGTGAGGACAGAGACCAGGCTGCGGGGGAAGACTGTACCGTTCGGTATTAGGTACAGCTCCGACATCACCTCCGTCAGGGCGAGCAGCTCCCGTAGTGAGACAGCCGCCCCGGGCTCTTCTTCCCCAGCCGGATCCAGGTTGATGATGGCAGCCGGGCGGCCCATGCTGGTGAGCAAGGCATGTATGGCGCGGACATACTGTAGGTGCTCTTCCCAGAGCCAGGGGGGCCGATCACCGCCTGTCCAAAGCCTAGTAGCAGGTGCTGATTGCCGCCACTGGCTACCGCCATGCTGAGCGGGCACCGGGCACCGGGCCGCCAGAAAAAGAGGACATGGCAGGAGCAGCAGGCTCTCTGGGACCCCGCTGGTGGCGGTGGTGTCTGGACCTTGGCGCCGGTAATTGCAGGGGGTGCTGTGGTCATCGTGGATGGGTGCCGGTGCCGGTAATGAGGAGGGGGGCTGTGCTTGCAGGGTGATCGCAGGGGGGATGGTTCTTTTGTGCTGCTGTTAGTGGTGAGGAAGGTGCAGGGGAAGGAGCCATTTGTGCCGCTGTCATCAGCTGAGCTCCCCCCGCTCACCGGAGCCGCTGGTAGGGAAGAAGGTGTAGTAAGCAGACACAGGAGTTGGCCATGTTTGTGCACCCAACTGAAGCCACTGTACACCCCCTGTAGGCGGCTATGTACTGCGGCTGCGCAACAAGTTGAGAACTCCTATCTTTATAATGGGGGACGTTTCACTAAATTTAATAAAAACTGTACCTATCTGAAAATCCTCAACCCCAAAAGGCACTCCACTGGGACAATATCTACCTAATAAAACAAACCCCAAGTCTCAATTGTTCCCCTACCCCGAGTTATGCCTTCCCAAAAAAACCCTCATAGACTAACATGGGTGACAAAGTGTCATTTCGCGAGTGTCAGAAAAAAACTGACAGTTGGAAGTTTAGATCGCTCCCAATTGGTCATTTTTTTATATTTCGACCTGAAATTTGGCACGCAGCACCGGTTGACGATTCTACGCGTACATGCCAAATTTCAGCTCAGTACGCCCAGTCACTTTTGAGGTGCAGTCCCTCAAACACCATGCCCCCATCCGAAAAGTTCCCTATGGGAAAAATCCGTTCGTTGGATTCAGCCTTAATATAAGGGCACTACCGTGCCCTTATAATTACGGTGTTGCTTTTATACACTGCATTACCAGCCCTTCAGAGCTGTGGTAAGAGTGTCAGTGTCTCTGTGTCCTTATCCCGCTGGCTTGATAGCTAGGGTGCAGACACTGAAATGGTAAATGCTTCACATAATGCCTACTACACACTGTCATACATAGTCTGTGTCAATGTGTCTGGGTGGAAAGGCTCTCTCTCCAACATGTTGAGAAAGTTAACCTGCAGGTGGTGCAAGAATGTTTTCACTCCTGCTGCCTTATCACAAGTGACTTGTCACGAGGTGTCCCCTTAACCAATGGGGGGCAGTAAGTACACTCCCAGGAGTTTGCTTGATCCAGCCATATAAGACAAGGCTGGAGAAGATGTCCTCACCTCTATGGTGTAGTGGATGCTTGCTTTCCTCTTTTGGAGAAGCAAGGTGATTACTCTAATCCTCAGCGCATACCTGACCAACTACCACTGTGGATTGTGTGTGTCTGTGTGTGTGTGATTCTAATTACTGAGATTCACAGTTGCGCTTGACTAGGGTGAATAATAAAGCACTAACAGTGCAGTTACCATTAATGCACGCAACCCTGATAAGGGTGATATGAAATGGTGCAGGTGTCTGAAAATTACACAGCTTTCAGGACACAGCTAAGGTTCTGTGTGAGGCGCAGAAGGAGTTAGGTGCCATTAACGGCCATAACTCAGCCATGGCGGTATTGGGTCACAGACCCCTAAGGCTTCGGCTATGGATGGCTGACGCTGACTCCAAACGGAGTGTTGAAAACCTTCCCTTCACGGGTGAACGGTGGTTTGGCAGCGATTCAGATGAGTTAAATCTCAAAGCCACTGCAGGGAAGGACCATCTTTCCTCCCTCGACACCATAGGCGCCCAAGCGTCCCATTTCCTATTACACCCAACAGTCCTTTCGGACCGGCTAATCCAGTCGGCCGGCACAAAGCGGCCATCCGGGGCAGCTGCAGGTAAACCCGCAGCATGACGGTGGGACTCCACCAATAGCTCGGGCAGAGGTGGGAGCCAGACTGGCGTTCTTCGGCCATGTTTGGGAAGCCTCGTACCACAATGCATGGGGTACAGGCTCTTATTGCACATGGCTACAAGCTGGAGTGTGCAGTACAGCCACCTCAGAGGTTCTTCAAATCAGGCCTTCCAGCGTCCCCTGAGGACCAAGTGGTGTTGCAGCAAGCAACCCAAAAGCTGGTACAGGCCAGGGTGATAACCCCGGTCCCTCCCCTAGAGAGGGGACAGGGTTATTACTTGAATTTATTTGTAGTTCCAAAACCGGACGGGTCAGTACGCCCGATTCTGAATTTAAAATCCCTGAATCCCTTCTTGAAGGTGACCAAATTCAAGATGGAGTCCTTGCGGGCCGTGATAGCGGCACTGGAGGAAGGGGAGTTCTTGGCGTCCTTAGATGAAGGACGCCTACCTTCACATCCCAATATGGGCCCCTCATCAGAAATACCTGAGGTTTGCGCTATTGAACGATCACTATCAGTTCGCGCACTGCCGTTTGGCCTGTCCTCAGCCCCCCGCATATTCACCAAGGTAATGGCGGAGATGATGGTGGTTTTAAGGATAGAGGGTATCTGTGGGATACCATACTTGGACGACCTGCTGGTAAGGGCGCGGTCGCCACAAGAATTACAGACAGCCTTACAGGTTACTATACAGACCCTGTCGGGTCATGGTTGGCTCCGGAACTTGACAAAGTACTCTTTAAACCCTTCACAGAGACTCCAGTTCCTGGGGATGGTGCTGGACACGGCTCTCATGAGAGTGTCCCTGCCACAGGACAAGGTGGTAGACATTCAACAACTGGTCACAGATTTGTTGAAACCCCCCCCCAGGTGACGGTGCACTTGTCCTATTAGGAAAGATGGTAGCCTCTTTCGAGGCTCTCCAATTTGGGAGGTTTCACAGCAGGATTTTCCAGCTCGACCTCCTGGGAAAGTGGTCCGGTTCACACCGCCAGATGCATCGGCGGATTGTGTTGTCATCTCGGACCAGACTGTCGCTACAGTGGTGGCCCCACACGCCCAACCTGCTGGCAGGGCGTCGGATTGGCATCCAGGATTGGGTCTTAGTCACCACGGATGCGAGCCTCACGGGATGGGGTGCAGTGACCATGGGTCAGTCCTTTCAGGGCAAGTGGACCCTATGGGAAACACGCCTCCATATCAACAACCTGGAGTACGTGCTGTGTATTACGCACTTCTGAAGGCGGCCCCTCTCCTCAGCGGTCAGGTGGTCCGCATCCAATCAGACAATGCCACTACTGTGGCATTCCTGAACAGACAGGGCGGGACCTAAAGCAGGCCCTGTATGAGGGAAGCATCGAAGATCCTGTCCTGGGCAGAGAGTCACTGTCAGGCTCTCTCGGCCATATTCATACCCGGGGTGGACAACTGGGAAGCAGACTTCCTCAGTCGCCACGAGCTCCATCCCGGGGAATGGAGTCTACACCACCAGATATTCAGTTCTCTGGTGACTCGGTGGGGGACCCCACTAGTAGACTTGATGGCATCAAGACACAATTGGAAAGTATCCAGGTACTTCTCCAGGGCAAGAGACCCTCAGGCAGAAGGAGTGGACGCCCTCTCCATACCGTGGACGTTCAACAGCCTGATGTATGTCTTCCCACCGATCCTCCTAGTGGCTCGGGGGTTAAGGAAGATGAGAAGAGACGGAGCCGAGGTGATCCTTGGGGCTCCGGACTGGCCACGAAGAACGTGGTACCCAGAACTTCTAAGTCTGCAAAGGGATTCGTGGCGCCTACCTCTGCAAAGGGACCTGCTCATGCAAGGTCCGTGCGTCTTCCAGGCCTTGGAACAGCTGCGTTTGACGGCCTGGAAGTTGAGCGGCAGATCCTGACACAAAAGGGATTTCACACATCAGTCATCAAAACTATGACAAGTGAAAGGAAACCAGTTACGGTTGCACATTACCAACATATCTGGAAGAGATATGTGGGTTGGTGTGAACAGGGAAGGTTTACTCCATCAGAGTTTTAACCTTTAAAGATTTCTCAGATTTCTTCAATCTGGTTTGGATCTGGGCCTACGTTTAGGCTCCTTGAAGGTGCAGGTATCTGCACCATCTGTCTTTTTCCAAGAGAAACTGGCTAATATACCTGAAGTGCATACAATTCTGCAAGGAGTATTGCAGATACAGCCTCCTTTTGTGGCCCCTACTCCACCATGGGACTTGGATGTCGTTCTGACGTTCCTAAAATCCTCCTGGCTTGAGCCATTGGAGACAATTGATCTGAGGAAGATGGTGGTCTTACTACCCCTAGCTTCGGCTAGGAGGGTCTCTGAGTTAGGGGCATTAACTTGCAAGAGCCCATATTTGATCTTCTATGAAGACAGGGCAGAATTGCGCACAAATGCGCGTTTTCTGCCTACAGTGGTGTCTGCGTTCCAGGTGAACCAGCCTATTGTGGTTCCTGCTAGTGGGCCTCATTCTGAGGTACCAACATCTTTGGATGTGGTAAGGGTTCTCCGGTCTACATCAGGAGAACAGCGAGAAATCGCAAGACTAATGGACTTTTTGTCCTTTACGATGCCCAAAACATTGGGCGTCCTGCTTCTAAGCAGTCTATTGCACGATGGATCTGTGCAACAATTAAACAGGCTTATGTGGTAGCAAAGCTTCCTATGCCTGCTGGGGTGAAAGCCCACTCAACTCGTTCAGTGGGGACTTCCTGGGCGGCTGCCCGAGGAGTATCGGCCTTACAACTGTGTAGAGCTGCCACATGGTCAGGCCAACACGCTTTTGTCAAGTTTTACAAATTTTGACGCTCTGGCCACTGAAGATACTCAGTTAGGGCAAGCGGTGCTGCGGCAATAGGTTCCGCACAATCCCGCCCGTTCTGATATCTTTGGTATATCCCCATCGTTAAGAACGACTTCCCTGTATCCCATAAGAATGATAGAGAAAATAGGATTTTAATACCTACCGGTAAATCCTTTTCTCGAAGTTCTTATGGGATACAGGGCGCCCGCCTCTGTGCGGAGATTTGCCTTACTCACTTGGTGAGGTGTGGACCAATACTGGGTCCTTCTGTTGCCCCTTTTGTTCCTTGCGGACAATAGGGTGTAGGTTACCAAGGTAACTTTACTATAACATCGTGTACCTTAGCGGTTCACGAGTGTAGATTGTCACTTAGGTGATAGTTCTTAAAAATTGTTCCAGTTGGAACACAGTTCAAAAAAGTTGTCATGTTTGACATGTTCTTAGGCCCTTAGACTTCCCAGATTCTGGGGTCGCTAATGTGGTCTATGTACGTTGAATGTATGTTGGGTGTGCTGGATGAATCTCACCACGGTAAATATACACATATTCCTCTCATATTGTTCTTCTCCTTCGGCACAGTTCACTTAACTGAAGCTAGAGGGAGGGGAGCAGAGGGGAGGAGCCAGTACACCCAGTATAAAGTTTTATATGTGCCTGTCTCCTACGGATAAGCTCTTTTCCCATCGTTAAGAACGACTTCCCTGTATCCCATAAGAACTTCGAGAAAAGGATTTACCGGTAGGTATTAAAATCCTATTTTTTAAATTTGTTATATTTTTTGTAACAATTTAGGTATTTCTACGTGGTCAATCATTTCTTATTTATTTAATCTTCTATAGTGTGGTTATATATCTGGACCATTTACCTATATGTGGTCCAATTATAATAAGCTTTTTGGCTTTAGTAATGATGCGCCGCACGTCACTAGAAGAGACGTTCCCAGCGATTCAATATGCCGTCCACTCGGCTGCATTTACATATTCTGGTTTCTATTATAGAAGCGGCGGAACTGACATTTGCGTGTCACCCGCTGCTTCCTAGTCATCCCCCCAGCAATAGGAGAAGTGGTGGTAGTGACGTTTGCGCCTCAAGTGTGTGTCACCCGCCAATTCCTAGTTCCTGGATCTGTGCCCCATAGTATTAAACAGGAGCGGTGGAAGTGACGTTTGCGCTCCAGATGTGTGTCACGGATTTTCAGCTTAAAAGCCCTTTTCTATTTAACACACAGTGCTGTGTTTTTTACTATCCATGTCATGCCACATTATCTATATATTAACCTAAGAATTGATCTGGCATTTACTTTATTTGTGTGGTTATGACACTTCTGTCTATATTTCTGGCCCAATCCCCTCCCCAATGTGGGAGTGTTTTTTTGATTAATGACCACTGGTATAAATACCTCCACTTATCACAGTCACTCTCCAGCCTTGAAAAAGACAGCTAGTCTGTCGAAACGTGTTGGTGGAGAGGGACTGTGCTACTACCTGTTTGTTGTATCTAGTGACTGCCTGATCTAGCGGTGGATGGCCATACACCGCTCTCTCAAGTACTGTCAATTTTTTTACCATCTTTGATGCCCATCTTTGTATCTGCACATAGTACCCACGCTTTTATACATGAAAATTTTTTTATTGAGTAAAAAAATCCTTTTTTTCTCTTTTTTCATTCACTACTACATTGGGGAGTCAACCCCCTATCCTATGGACACCTACAGGATCTGAATAACAAAGATACCTTTATAGGAGTATCCCTGGCTGTATACATGTTAGTATGGTACGCATTGACTACCATCCGCTCTATCACTTAAAGACACTGAGGTGGTCCAAAGTTGATAAAGATACCTTGATGAGCCTGTACACATTTCACTTTGTGTGAGTGAGGAATATTTGGGAAATCCCTTCCTCTTCCCCTGAACTAGTTACGTTTAATCTAACACATCCTTATTTCCTTTTTGTATGGAAATCCTCATGTGAGACTATTACATCTGAAACACAATTGGACGAACAAGAACCCAGCTCCTCTATATCTTTGTCGTTTTTTTGCAATAAACTAACCACAAGAGGTTTTGTTGGTGACCCTCATTTTACACTGTGAGGCTACAGGTTTCTGGCTTTGGCCTTGGGACTATTACACTTTGTACTCCTACTGGATGCCAGCTGCCTGCCCACTTCCTCCCGAATGTGCACACATATATAAGTGATCTGAGAGTCAATTTAGATATGTGTGCACTCACCACATCTTTCAATGCAAATTTGCAGCCTTGTGAGTCAACCAGAATAAGGTCCTGTGTATATTCCTCATAAGTTATTGAGAGTGGTGCATGCAAAGACACACTGCAACTTTGAATAATTGGGTGCCTTCTCTGACTCAGGTACCTACAAACTAATCATTGGCATGTGTAAAAAGAGGTGAGGGGATAGGTGCATGGTATAAGCCAGGCAGGCATGAATGGGAGTAGCTAAGAGCTTGGTACCCACAGTGGCGAGTTAGACCATTGGTGAAAGGGGGGGGGGGGGCTGAGTTTCTTTACCTCTGTTTGAACACTTTAAGCACTGCTTACATAACATAGACTGTGTTCATGAAGAAAGTACCATAGTAGTACCCTGAGTGCTTGGCAGCTTGTTAGGAAAAAAATGATACCAGAATCTAGACAATAGAAAATTTGATGATACAAATGGATATTTTGGGGGAAATTTACTAAAGGAAATTTGTAAAAAATTAGGTGTATTTGTATCCAGAAATACACTTATTTTTGACATTTACTATCCCGAAAATATGGCAATTCGTATTCGTATTTATGTGCTATCAATACGAATACGAATAGCCTTATTTTCGGGATAGTAGATGTCAAAAATAAGTGTATTTCTGGATACAAATACACCTATTTTTTACCATCTTTGATGCCCATCTTTGTATCTGCACATAGTACCCACGCTTTTATACATGAAAAAAATTTTATTGAGTAAAAAAATCCTTTTTTTCTCTTTTTTCATTCACTACTACATTGGGGAGTCAACCCCCGATCCTATGGACACCTACAGGATCTGAATAACAAAGATACCTTTATAGGAGTATCCCTGGCTGTATACATGTTAGTATGGTACGCATTGACTACCATCCGCTCTATCAATTAAAGACACTGAGGTGGTCCAAAGTTGATAAAGATACCTTGATGAGCCTGTACACATTTCACTTTGTGTGAGTGAGGGATATTTGGGAAATCCCTTCCTCTTCCCCTGAACTAGTTACATTTAATCTAACACATCCTTATTTCCTTTTTGTATGGAAATCCTCATGTGAGACTATTACATCTGAAACACAATTGGACGAACAAGAACCCAGCTCCTCTATATCTTTGGGGGTTTTTTGCGATAAACTAACCACAAGAGGTTTTGTTGGTGACCCTCATTTTACACTGTGAGGCTGCAGGTTTCTGGCTTTGGCCTTGGGACTATTACACTTTGTACTCCTACTGGATGCCAGCTGCCTACCCACTTCCTCCCGAATGTGCACACATATATAAGTGATCTGAGAGTCAATTTAGATATGTGTGCACTCACCACATCTTTCAATGCAAATTTGCAGCCTTGTGAGTCAACCAGAATAAGGTCCTGTGTATATTCCTCATAAGTTATTGAGAGTGGTGCATGCAAAGACACACTGCAACTTTGAATAATTGGGTGCCTTCTCTGACTCAGGTACCTACAAACTAATCATTGGCATGTGTAAAAAGAGGTGAGGGGATAGGTGCATGGTATAAGCCAGGCAGGCATGAATGGGAGTAGCTAAGAGCTTGGTACCCACAGTGGCTAGTTAGACCATTGGTGAAAGGGGGGGGGGGGGGGCTGAGTTTCTTTACCTCTGTTTGAACACTTTAAGCACTGCTTACATAACATAGACTGTGTTCATGAAGAAAGTACCATAGTAGTACCCTGAGTGCTTGGCAGCTTGTTAGGAAAAAAATGATACCAGAATCTAGACAATAGAAAATTTGATGATACAAATGATTATTTTGGGGGAAATTTACTAAAGGAAATTTGTAAAAAATTAGGTGTATTTGTATCCAGAAATACACTTATTTTTGACATTTACTATCCCGAAAATACGGCAATTCGTATTCGTATTTATGTGCTATCAATACGAATACGAATAGCCGTATTTTCGGGATAGTAGATGTCAAAAATAAGTGTATTTCTGGATACAAATACACCTATTTTTTACCATCTTTGATGCCCATCTTTGTATCTGCACATAGTACCCACGCTTTTATACATGAAAATTTTTTTATTGAGTAAAAAAATCCTTTTTTTCTCTTTTTTCATTCACTACTACATTGGGGAGTCAACCCCCGATCCTATGGACACCTACAGGATCTGAATAACAAAGATACCTTTATAGGAGTATCCCTGGCTGTATACATGTTAGTATGGTACGCATTGACTACCATCCGCTCTATCACTTAAAGACACTGAGGTGGTCCAAAGTTGATAAAGATACCTTGATGAGCCTGTACACATTTCACTTTGTGTGAGTGAGGGATATTTGGGAAATACCTTCCTCTTCCCCTGAACTAGTTATAGTTACATTTAATCTAACACATCCTTATTTCCTTTTTGTATGGAAATCCTCATGTGAGACTATTACATCTGAAACACAATTGGACGAACAAGAACCCAGCTCCTCTATATCTTTGGGGGTTTTTTGCGATAAACTAACCACAAGAGGTTTTGTTGGTGACCCTCATTTTACACTGTGAGGCTGCAGGTTTCTGGCTTTGGCCTTGGGACTATTACACTTTGTACTCCTACTGGATGCCAGCTGCCTACCCACTTCCTCCCGAATGTGCACACATATATAAGTGATCTGAGAGTCAATTTAGATATGTGTGCACTCACCACATCTTTCAATGCAAATTTGCAGCCTTGTGAGTCAACCAGAATAAGGTCCTGTGTATATTCCTCATAAGTTATTGAGAGTGGTGCATGCAAAGACACACTGCAACTTTGAATAATTGGGTGCCTTCTCTGACTCAGGTACCTACAAACTAATCATTGGCATGTGTAAAAAGAGGTGAGGGGATAGGTGCATGGTATAAGCCAGGCAGGCATGAATGGGAGTAGCTAAGGGCTTGGTACCCACAGTGGCTAGTTAGACCATTGGTGAAAGGGGGGGGGGGGGGGCTGAGTTTCTTTACCTCTGTTTGAACACTTTAAGCACTGCTTACATAACATAGACTGTGTTCATGAAGAAAGTACCATAGTAGTACACTGAGTGCTTGGCAGCTTGTTAGGAAAAAAATGATACCAGAATCTAGACAATAGAAAATTTGATGATACAAATGGAAATTTTGGGGGAAATTTACTAAAGGAAATTTGTAAAAAATTAGGTGTATTTGTATCCAGAAATACACTTATTTTTGACATTTACTATCCCGAAAATACGGCAATTCGTATTCGTATTTATGTGCTATCAATATGAATACGAATAGCCGTATTTTCGGGATAGTAGATGTCAAAAATAAGTGTATTTCTGGATACAAATACACCTATTTTTTACAAATTTTCTATAGTAAATTTCCCCAATAATGAGAAAAGCATTAAAAATAGATTCAAACAATTGTATTTTTCACTGAGGAAGTCCTTTAATTATTGGGGGTTGTTCGAATGCAGTCATATATCGACAACAGTAGAGATGTCATTGTACTACCAATAACACAACAATACAAGAATTTCCCAAATGCCCCCCACCATGGGATACTGCTGGCCCTGGGTGGGATGTGGGACAGTCCCAATAAAACAGGACCATCCTGCGGACATCAGGACAATTGGGAGGTATGCAATTTGTAATTACTACAGCAGTGCACCAGCTAGTTTATCTGGAAATGTTGACCGTTGGCAGATCTCAATGGTAGTTTTAGCCAGCCCTGCACTATGCAATATATCGTCCACTTGAGCGAATATATGATACATCACTAGTGGGTCGGCGAGTGTAGGCAAATATGTCTGTGCATGATGTCATTCACAGACTTATTGCATAGGCTGTGCCGCACAGACAATGGCTGATATAGGTTCATCACTGCCTCAACATCACAGCTGGGCAGGCAAATGTAAATGCCCTCCCAGCTGAATGACAGGATGAACACATTGAATGGTCTATCTGCCATCAAGTAGTGATACCCAGCCAATCTCATCACGCCTTTCACTCACTTTTCTTGGACTGCACCTAGCAAAAAGACACTCTCTTTCACAAGACTGCTAATGTAAAATGTCAGATGGAAGTGGGAAGAAGCAGTTTATGGCAGGGATGTAATAGAAGCCAATTTTGGGAAATGTCCGATTTTTCTGCAAGAGTCGCTTATTTTGTAAATTCAGTCAATAAATAGCACCCGAGTTCATGAAAAGTTGGATGTTTTTGGGAAGTAAATAGTCAGATTCAGATGTTTTCCCCATGTTAAACAAAAAACTCTGCTAATGTAAAGGAGTCTGAGTAAGAAAGTCGGACACAAAAGAGCTCTATAAAGTTGGACATAATTAGAGATTTTTGTGAGCTGTAGTCCACAATGTTGTAAAACGATAACAAGTACATGATTATAGCATATATGCAGCAAATATCTTTAGAAAAATATTTTTAACCTTTATAATCCCCCCCCAAAATCCCAAATTGACCGCAGCCTAACCCTAAATCCCCCCACATAGCACACCCCCCCTTTCCCCAAGCGCACACTGGCGCTGGATGCAGATTCTCCATTCAGCATCCTGGGATTTCAGCCCCAGCATCCTAATTGATGCCCAGATTTCAGTGCTTGTCTCCCATTGGGATAGTGCTGAAATGCTAAAATCTACGAAGGTTGCACTTGCAGGAAAGCAAGTCTGAACAACCTATGTTTCTCCAGGTCTAAGGAAAACACAGGCCCCTTAATGCTTTGTCAGATAGTTGGAAACTGGCATGGTAGGCTGGGACTTGCAATATCACATAAATTGGAGAACCACAAATGTTACTGGTCTGCAACACAGTGGCAAATGCAGTATAGAGGGGGTTTCCAAATGTATCAAAAATCTCAGATTCTGCAATGCATTAGAGTAAGTATGGGAGTCTGGGGGGAGCGATAACAGCCCTGGTCTTATTATATAATGGATACTGTATGGAATACATTATTAATATTTAACAGTACATATGGTCTGTAGTATAGGCTGTTTTAAACATTTAAATAAGATAATGGTCAGGAAATATTTAAACATATCATAATATATAAATACACAAACATAATAGAACCAGTACTACACTTTCTGAGCTCCCAATCTCCCACTTCATGGTAAGGCTCCTGTCTTCCTCCTGCCAGCTACTCTCTGGTCCATTGCAATGTTTGAGGGCAGTAAATGTGGTAGAAGCTCTGCTCTGTCCCTTAAACTGCATGATGTGGTGGCAACTCTAGTGATCATATTATATACAGTGCTATTGTTTTCATAATTTAAGGCAATTGCCAGAGGAGCGGGGTTTCTGGGCAAACAGAAACCCCTCTGCGTTTGCCTTTGCAACAGTCACGTGTTCTAATTTCTGCAACGATTACTTTAAGACATGAGTGAAGAGCAATTCATCATTATTTTGTAAGAGAAAATGTAAGTCTAAAATAAAGTGAATTGATCCTAAATTTGTAGAAGTCAGGAAGTCACATTATCGCTTTACAGTGATCCATTAACTTCTGATTCCCACAAACATAGGTTATAGATTTATCCCTCACTTTAAGCATTTATGTGAATCCTGTTATGTGAAAGAGTTAACTGTGGTTCATTTACTCAAGGAGTAGAAGTGGTTACAATACATCTGTTTTTTATGCCTGTACACACCCACATGGCTCCTTCATGATATAAATGGCAAGACAACATAGCCAAGCCATATAACTACTGCACTTTCCTTCCAGGAGTAATCCCATCTAAAACCTGTTAAATCACAATATCATGGATGTCTAACTTAACAAAGACTGAGGCACAGACAGCAGGGACATTATTTATTACTTTAATTCATACAGGATGTTGACGATCATGACAAACATAAGCTTTTGCAAATATACATAAAAATGATGGAGTTTCAAAATGATACACCATATAAAATATTCTAAGTCCCGTAGACAAGTAGTTCTTTCCACTAATCATTAAAAGACATAGATTATAAAGCACCGATTTCCTCCCACTTCAACCTTTCACATGTTCTGTGTTCTAACGTGCCTAGCTCTGACAGTGTTAGTAAAAACAAAAATTATAGAAAACCCTAATACATATCTTGACATATTTCTACATCCAGGTCAGGGAATCAGGAGAATTAAACATGTTTTAAAAAAAATCTCAGCTCCCCGATCCAGCTCCCCCCCAAAAAAAAGGGATTTTTGAAAAAAAGAGTTTTCCCAACAAATTGACAATCATCGATGGCCACCAATCTATTAGGGCCTTAATTTTCAGACATATTCAAGATTGGCATCAAGGGTCTGGTTCTTAGTAAGACACAAGTGTGAAATCAGATGGATCTTGCAGATTTCAGCACATGGCCTGGATCATACTTACACTAATGAAAACTGCTGCTGTAAACAGTTTGACCCGTCTCATACCTCCCAACATTTAAACATTGCTGATTGGGTCTCAGGTGTGTGGTGGTAGCTGCATGCTCCCAAAAAGGGGCATGGCCTCCATAAAGGGAATGAGGCTTCACAGGGATGTTGCAATTGTAAAGCCATGCCCCATTTTTGTCACTGTTGAGTGCATGCCCCCAGCCCCTCTGTCTCTGAAAAGCACAGAGCAGCGACAGGCATGGGGACTCTCAACTGCCCCCACTCCACTGAGGGGCATTGCCAGTGGGTGTGGGACACTGGACAGTCCCAAAAAATGTAACTGTGCCGTGAAAATTGGGACAGTTGGGAGGTATGCTGTCTATTGATGTTCTAGTTTCCGTGATGGTGTTTATGAGTGGTAACTGAGGTATAGACTCTGTTTTCTTAAATACTGTTATTATTGCTGCAGGTGGCATTAACTTGTTGCACAAGGCCTACCATTTGCACTAAGCAACAGGTGTTTGTCAGAAGCAGCAACCATTTTGTCTACTATGACGCATAAAAAACATAAAAAAAATTGGCTGAAGATTCAGAATAGTTTTGTAAAAGTGATTTCTTGTAGAAAATTGTTGCAATTGACAGTACAGAGAGTGAGGACAGCCAGCTAGTCTCCACATTCTTGTCAACAATATGAGAACGACCCGATAACAGGGCCACGCATGCGTAGACCCCAAGGCCACTGAGTATTTCCCTAGTAACAAGGAAGTTGGGTGATGGGTGAATTATGATAGCATGATTGAAAGCAAAGCTTGCCAATAAGACTCTATGCTTATGAATAATTAATTAATTCATGTGAGTAAAGTTTAAATATCAGAGCTAGAGAAGGAGGGGGCAGGCAGTTTAGGAAGAACAGGCAAGCCCGGGGGCTGGAGGAAACTGTGAATGAGGTTTAATGGTTGATCCCTGTCCTTGATAGGTTTCCATTTTGATTTGATATAGAATTATTGTTTAGGTATAAGCCAATCAATTTTATGTTTCTTGTGTTAGTCTGCATTTGCAAATACCTGTAATCAAGCTATCTTTCAAGTAAAGCATTGCCATTAATTTTTTACAAGTTTGCGTTGGTCTGCAATTATTTCAGAGTTTGCCGTTATATTTAAGAGTTATAAAGTAATTATATATACTTCCGTTTTATCACATTGAAATGCAAGGAACAGGCCCATTTTGTGGGAGTGTTATGATTGGATAATTCAATTTCAAGCATAATTGTAGCATGCACACAGAGAGCCTGATTTAGATCCTGATGAAGTAGCTCAGTAGCTTACATGCCTTAATGTACTGATTTTCGTACTTTGCACATTTTCCACATGTGCAGTATAAGTCCTGTAACAGCAGCTGCAGACATCAGTTGATTTACAGTATGCAGCCATTCAAAAAATGTAGGCATGTCACTGACATTTTGGGGGAGTGATGAGACCAGAATCTTCACTGAAAGGCAGAAATTTCCTGGCCTCTTTGTAGGAACTGCAGTGGCTGGCTGGCTTGCATGACTCCATGGGCCATGCAACCGGCCAATGTTTTAGCTGGTGATCAGATAGGTACACACACAGCACAGATCACTAATGCAAGCCAGAGATATCGACATACAGATGGAGCCAGGCTCCCTCTTGCTGGCAAATCGCCAGACTGTCTCCGCTGGCGATCCGCCAGCAGCCCGGCGCTCCATCTGACTGAGACACGCGTTGGGGCGATGGGAACCCTGTCCGTCTCCACTTCAGGGAGAGGGACAGGGTTAGGGGAGGCGGTGGGGGGAGCGGGGAGGCGTGGGGACCCCGGGTGAGCGCCGGCAAGCCAGCGGGGACCCGGGGAAGCGCCGTCGGAAGAGGACGGGCGCGCATCTCGTGCGCACGCGTCCCCTTTCGCAGAGCAGATGGCGGCTGGCAGGAAATGGCGGCTGCCAATTCTGCCGCCATCCCCTCCAAAGACAACGCCGGCTCCATCTGTATGTCAGATGCCTCCTACTGGATTACAGAACCAGAGGGATACAGGTACAGGGAAAATTGCTGAGGGCCCTAGTGCCTAAGGGCTCACAACCTCTATTAATCAGGCTCCAGACTGTGCACTTGATTTATACAATATACATATGTTACATTGTACTTCATAAGATTATGGTGTACTTTTGACATTTACATTGCAGTTATTAATGCAGTATATTATCATGCATGCACTAGAAGTATTTATAATAGAGGGGCCCAATGCATTCACTTAATCCACTAGTGCCATATAGACACTTTTCATACGATTCAGATGAATTGTTGCAATGAAAAGAGTCACATTGCATGTCCTTTTCTTACGATTGTGATGCAAGGTGCTTTCCCATGTGCATCGCAATCGCAGAACTTGGGGCTGCCACAAAGATTTATCAGATTCCACAGCCATGACTGGAATCGCATATGATATATTGCATACAAAAGAATCACATACGATGTATCATATGCGCTCCAGCCGGCTGCAAGCTGCCGGGTGAGTTGGTGGGGTATCGCATGTGAGGTACCCAGTGGCGTAACAATAGCTCCGCAGACCCCGCGGTTGCTTGGGGGTGCTAGGTAACTTTGGGCGCTGCTGGGTCTGCAGATGTTATGATTGCCACTTGGGCGCTGGAGGAAACTATAGGAGGCAGAGAGCCAGAGGTCAGGCGTGAGCCCGTGACCAGGACCGCTGACTAGAACGACCACGGCAGACCCTACACTAACTCTATTGAGCACCTCAGGCAGACGACAAATCCCTGCGAACACTAGACTCCACCTGTGGCCGCCGCGTTCGAAGGAGCGAGTTAGGCCCGCTCCAACCCCGATGCAGCTAGGTCTTGTGGAAAGGACAAAGAGTTAGTGATTGTCAGAGTTGGCTCAAGAGCAGGGCTGGGAAACACCGGCCCTCCAGATGTTGATGAACTACACATTCCAGCATGCCTTGCATCAGTTTCAGCAGCCCTGCTCAAGAGGATAGTCTAGCTAACGGGCATAACTAAAAATAACCCCTATCTGCCAATAACCCCACCTGGCCAAGGACGGGAATACGACCCACTCGCAAGCACAAGTGACTGATACGGGGAATCACTACACAACAGGCAACAAAGACTAGGACGCGAATCCCCAAAGCAAAAACTGGACTGAACAGGGAGGCCCTGCCTAATAAGCAAAACTGGAAGGATGGGTAAAAGGGAAACCAACGTAAATAACTGGTAACCACCAGAGAGGGGGACAGGCTAGGCCCACGGCGGGGAGACGTCCTGAACCCCAAAACTAAATAACGGGCTGAGCAGCCGAATAAGCACAAGGAGATAGGCAGTACTCCAGAAGAAACAAATAGTGAAAGACCAGGCTCCACAGGAGAGCTTACGTGATCCAAGATGATATGGTAACAGTGGGACTGGTCCACACACGGGAGCTGACCACAGCGTGAAGGAACTCCGAGCTGAGGCAGAATGCAGGAATAGAAGCTGCCAGAGGATCTAGTCCAGGGACTAAAACAGACACCAGGACCAGGGACCGGGTAGGGCTTGCTGAAAGCTATAACCGGCGCCATGTTATGGGAGCTCAACCCTTAAAAGGGAGAGCCAGCCCAATCCATGGTTTAGCTGCCGGACCAGAACCCTGATTAAGCTAAGTTTCAGGTGGCCGAGCGTGCATCTCTCCGGCGTCCCCTGTTGCTAAGCAACCACTGAGCGGCTGCAGGGGAACGCCGGGCGCATAGAGACACGTCCTCCCCCGGACGGAAGTGACTTCACACCGCCGGTCGTAAGTGACGCTTGGACGCTTCACACGGGGCTCCTGCTGCTCCTCCTGTAGAGTGTAATTTGTAGAATAGCCACCCACTTCACAGCAGACAGTTATTAAGGATGCTAGAGGAGGCAGAGACCTCTTCTTGCATCCTAAATAATGCTCTGCTGTAAGGCAGTGGCCATTTTGTGTGGGACATTCTAACAAGAGGAGCAGGAGCGCCGGGACTGACAGCAGGTCCAGGAAGCCGGGATCGTCAGCGCGGCGGAAGAAGATTCAGTGGTGAAGGGGTGAGTAGGTGAAGGGGACGAGTGGGGGAAGGGGGGAGGGGGTTTTGGAGGTGGGGACGCAGAAATTTTAGTGGTGGTTGGCACCCCAATTCTAGTTACGCCACTGGAGGTACCG
This sequence comes from Crinia signifera, assembly GCF_055691185.1. NCBI lineage: Eukaryota > Metazoa > Chordata > Amphibia > Anura > Myobatrachidae > Crinia > Crinia signifera. The sequence goes on along the minus strand of NC_139219.1, from coordinate 156,429,956 downwards.
CATGCAGTACTTTGCACTAGTAGATCGGGGCCTTAAGGCTAGTCAAGCCTCCGTGGCCTCACCCTATCTGGAGGCTGGACAAATCCCTAAACAGGAGCCCCTACTACTGCTTTCACCCAATTAGGCCCTTCATGCCCCTGTCGAAATGTGCTGCATTATCGTACTAAAGCATTGCTGCTGCCCCCTCAAACCACATCTGAATTAGACACTGAGATAGGACATCTGTTCCTCATAGATCCTTTGCACCTAGCATGGGGCTGCTCCAGATTGACAGGGCCTGATTGAAGTTCCAGGTGCTCTAGGCTAATAAACATGCAGCTCCCCTTAAAATGCTGCTAAACACAAATGCATGAAAGCTCAGGGACTTGCCATTCATACTGCTCATGTGCATGTAACGAATGTTATACAAATGGAATGTAGGATCTAATGTTTGTGGTGTGTGAACAAGACTTTGGCTTTAGGCTGCCCAGCTGGCGCTGTAACACAATGTACATACTGTAAAATAATGGTTACATTTGCACAGCTTAATAAAAGTACCACAGTACATGGGGACGGGTGATAGGTAGCTAAAAAGTGTGGAATAAATTAGGCCTTCATTTTATTCCTTGGCTGTCTCTTGCAAGCTTTAAATCTGAAGCACTGGAATCTGTACCCAAAGAAGATCTGGCCTTACAGCAGAAAAAAAAAATTAAAAAGTTTGCTGACTGTTGTAAATCATTTTTATTGATTTATGTGTATGTGATGTGAAAATTATTGAAAATTTGCAAACATACAGTGTTAAGAGTGAAAAAAAATGTCATCACTTGTTTCATGAATAAATATTATTGAAACCATTGCACCTCCATGTGGTGGCCAAGGAAAATGAAGTTATGAATGCTGAAATAATAATAAATAATGGGGGACATATATTAAAGCAATCCTGCAGTATGAGTTGTGTAATATAAGTTGTGTAATATAAATTGTGTAATATTTTTGAGAATTTCTGTATTGTAATTATACTTGTATACACCTCTGGAATGTACACGAGACTGGCATATTTTGTGAAGTTTACCTAGACCAGGCATGTCCAAACTATAGCCCTCCAGCTGTTGTGAAAATACACATCCCAGCATGCATTGCTATAGCTTTAGTATTCCCTAATAGCAAAACTGGGGCTAGGCATGATGGAGGGCTATAGGTTTGGACATGCCTGACCTAGACCCACTGCCAGATTAAGCCTTTGCGGGGGCCTGGGGCACTTTAGACAGGGGAGCCCCCTTGCACTTGTCATTACTGGCCTCACAAGAGAATATTAGACTGTCAAAACAAGAGTAAAGGCACTATAAACTTGGTCAAGGGGTAACTGCAGGGGGGATTTTATATTTTATAATTTATATATATATATATATATATATATATATTATATATATATATATATATATATATATATATATATATACACACACATACATAAATACCAAATGAAAAGTCTGTGTTTGTCCCTCTGTACCTTACTCTGTAGGACTGTAGGAGACCTCACAGGCTCAGTGCTACCTCTGATTAAAAACCCTCCCATGATGAAGATGCTGCTACTGTCCTCCATGGGCCTGAGAAGCATGTAATGAGCTCCACCAATCAGAGCTCAGCAAAAACCTCTCTGCCTCTGCCCTCTTGTGCAAAGTATCAACTCCCAGTAATGCACTGCACACTTCTGCACTCAGTGTGCCTTGACTCCTGATGCTCAGAATCATTAATCATTGTCACATTGGTAGATAGGTGAAGCTGCAGCACTAACTCACTTCCATGCACAAAACCTTTATATATATATATATATATATATATATATATATATATATATATATATATATATATATATATATATATATATATATAGAAATGTTTTTTAAATACATGCTGACCACAGGGGGGCCCTAGCTAGAGGGGGGCCCAGGGATCCTGACCCCCTGTGCCCCCCTTTAGGCTGGCCCTGCCTAGACCACAGGTTCTCAAACTCGGTCCCCACACAGAAATAAAAGTGAAATAATTAGCTCCATCTGTGGGTCTTTTCAAATATGTCAGTGAGTAATGAGTGCAATTGTGCACCTGCCAGGAGACCTGGGAAAGGTAAACTGTGTGGGGTCCTGCGGACCGAGTTTGAGAACCACTGTCCTAGACTACAGGAAGAGTGTCTATCCCTTCTGAATTACATACTTCATTACATAATCCAAAGCAAACTGCTTCATTATGGCCATGCCCCTTGCTGCACAATGGCACTTGTTTCTTGGATCAGAAATTAGGCTAATATGACCACATTAATATTCAGTACATGTGCCATAATGGGTACTGTATCCACATGGATCACCAAGACATATATGACATACATAGCTGAAGGGCCTCAGCAACAAAGTTTCCTGGTAACTATTTCAAAATGCGGACTTCAATGTACTTTGCCAAAATATGCTATTTTGGCAGTGAGCACCCTCTTTCTGGATTATTCACAAAGGGTGTATTGTAAAAATAAAAATGCCAATTTCCATGAACCATCTTAACATCTGCCAATAGACTGTGGGATTGTAAAGATGGTTTAATAAATATGCGTGACAGCAGAAAATATAAAATTCACACATCATAGCTTCATGATTTAAAAAGAAATGGCATTACTAGACAAGAAACACAGGCACATGAACAGAAGCGAGACATATTAAAACAAGACAAAAGGAAGGGTGAGGTTTCAAATTGTCTTGGACAGATCACTCAAGGAAATTACTTATTTTCCTAGTTACATTACGGGAATTTTCGATTCCCTGTTCTTTTCTTTCCAATATACCTTTTACATACTGTTTATTACAGTATCTATTTGAAGTAAAATTACATTATTAAGAAATGATATAGAAAAGTTCTGTTTTGCTTTAATCTAAAAAAATATATGTTACTGCAATAAGCTATCCATAGAGTCCGTGCAGTGGTACCAAGCTGCATACAATTAATTGTAAGCATGGTAGTGAAATAGTCAACCATCCACTTCAACATCTGATAAGGATACACGAGATTTTGCTTGGGAATACCAGGAAATTTAGTTGGTGATTGTATGTATTGGTCATTGTTTAAGTGGGTCCCATAGGATCTGTTAAATTCAGCTGCACCATTTAGATAAATAGGAGTGCTCGCCTCATGACAGATACAGGATGCTCCTGTTTCTGTGTACTTTCTATAACTTCTAGTGCTGAATTTTATGTTATTGCTAGTGGAGAATGAGTACTTTTTTATATTTCTCAGTATCTGTATTCTAGGGTGAAGTTTGTAGCGCTAATTTTAGTCTACAATTTACAGTATAGTTTATTACCGGTTATTTATATAGCGCACACAGCAGCGTAGACATTTCGGCATCAGTGAACGGCATAGTTTACAGATATATCTCATCGGCTGTACAACACAGCCAATGCCCAATATATCTAACGATATATCAGTGCACCGGTCTGTGTGTATAGATGAATCACAGATGCCTGTACAGCTATGCCAGGAGCCCCCTGTTATTGACAGCTCAGTGCGTGGGCGCATGCAAATGCACCCACCTATTTGTGATGTCAGTCCCCACAGACCTGGCAACTTGTATGGAGAACACGCTGCCCAATCCGTGTGTAGCTACGATAGGTACTATGGGCTGCAGGGCTGCAGCCCCCCCAGGGAAAATCCGCCACTGTAGTGAAGCCAGATGCAGTCTGTGAGAATACATTGGCTTCACTGTGACTGGCAGTGACTTCCAATTGGAAGTCTGACCTGCCAGTCACAAAGGCAGTCCCATTGGGAGGTGTTCCCTCCCTCCAGGATGCCTTTGTGCGGGCTGCTGTGCAAAAAAGGTACTGCGCATGTGCTGGTCCTGATGCCTGTAACTTATGTAGGCGCCAGGACCAAGATTGCTTTTATGGGCTGTTGCCCAAGCAGCCCATAGAAGCTGGTCAGTCCTGGCACCTGTCATCACAGCACAGGCGCCGGGAGGAGAGGAAGTAGTAGCAGCGGCAGTGGCGACAGGGGGGTGCCTGAATCGTGGTACCCCCGCTGCAGCCAGAAGCAGCCCCCCTTTCCCAATAAGGTAAGAGCCGCCACTGTCTACTAGTGTGTACGCACCTTAAGATTGAATGAAAATATTGATTGGGTTAGGCAACACACTTATCCAATGTCAGACCAACTGGTCAGTCTCAGGTTGAATTATATGTAGATTGGACAAGTGTGTATGCAGCTTTAGCCCAATTAACAGATCTATTGTGAACAGATTTAGACATTTTCTTTACAATAGCTCTATACCTTTTTATATTCATAAACACGCCTCCCAACTGTCTCACTTTTGGCAGGACAGTACCTCTGTTTGGGGATTGTCCCACTGTGACATCCATACTCCAGGGATGGGAGGTAGTTGTGGGCACTCTCAGAGTGAATAGAAGCCATGTTCATGCTCATAGCATATACACAGTGCAGGGAAGAGTCTGGTGGCAGATTAGCATCTCCGGGCGTGCCAGGCATGCCTCCAGAGTGCGTTCTGTGATTTCATTCCCTCTAATAGTCCATTTGGTAAGTAGAAACTTCTTTATCACTGTAATTATGACTATCAAAAATAAAAAAAAGAATTTCCCTAGTATAAAAGACAAATGCTAAATAGCAATTGTTCACGGTAAAGAGGGAGAATAGGGTGAATTTCAGATTAACGAAGAACATCGGTCTATTCGGCCATATAATAGGATGTTTTATCTTACCGATAAATCCCTTTCTCTGATTCCATAGGGATGCTAGAGTAATCCTTACAATGGGGTATAGACGGGTGACTTTGGAGCCAGGCACTTTAAATATTAAAATTTTGTGTGTGTGCAGGCTACTTCCGCTCTATGCCCCTCCAACAGACTAGTTAAATACTGTGCCCGAGGAGAGACGGGAGACAACAACAGAGGAAGAGAAACATAAGAAAAACACACATTAAGTAAAAAAAAAACTGGCAAGCAATAGCAACCCAGACAAAATAATTGAACTAACCAGTGTCCTGTAGACAAAGCAATGCGGTGGTGGGTGCCTAGCATCCCCTATGGAATCAGAGAAAGGGATTTATCGGTACCAAAGTACCAAAATCCCATTTTCTCTTTCATCTATAGGGGATGCTAGAGTAATCCTTACGATAAGGACGTCCCATAGCCCCTCCCATGGGCGAGAGAGCGTTTTGTAGAACAGTACGGCCCAACAAAGATCCAGAAGCCGCAATAGTATCGAACCGATAAAATTTTATGAACGTGTATCTGCCAGCCCAAGTAGCTGCACAACATAATTGTAAAGAACCCGGGCAGCCGCCCAAGAGGGACACACCGAACGGGTGGAATGACCCAATACTGATGCCGACATTGGTCGTGAGGCTGTAGCATATGCCTGACAAATTGTTAGATGTATCCATCTAGACAAGGTCTGTTTTGAGGCAGGCCAACCTTGTCTATTTAATTCAAACAGAACAAAAAGAGTATGTCTTATGGATGGAAGCTGTTGTCTTAACATAGATGTCACTGGAGACTCATCCGTTAACACAGGCACCACAATAGGTTGATTTATATGGAATGCCGAAACCACCTTTGGAAGAAAATCCTGACATGTTTGAAGTTCTGCCCTGTCTTCGTGAAAAATTAAATAAGGTGAACAACATGATAGGGCCCCTAATTCAGACGCTCTTCTAGCTGAAGTAATGGCTAGTAACAAAAATGGTTTTCCAAGTCAAAAATTTTAGATCTGTCTGTTCAAGAGGCTCAAACAATGGAGACTGTAGAAACTGTAACACCAGGGTAAGATCCCATGGAGCTGTGGGTGCCTTAAAAGGCAGCTGAAGCCTAAGTACTCCTTGAAAAAAAATCTGAAAGAGATGCTAGCTTCTTTTAGAAAGGTAACGGCTTTTCATGCTCACATCATTGTTGGAATTACTATTGACGTAATTCCCCTCTTCTTGAGCAATGCCTTTTCAATAGCCATGCCGTTAAACGTAGCCAATGTAAGGCATGATAAAGAAAAGGACCCTGCAGAAGCAGATCTGGCCACAGAGGCAGCATCCAAGGGTTGTCTGATACCAACTGGAGATTGGCATACCAAGATCTCTTTGGACAATCGGGAACAATTAGGATAACCATCACCTGTTCCTGCTTAACCTTCTTGAGAAAGCATGGAAGCAGCGGAAAAGGTGGAAGAGCAAAGACGAATTAGAACGGCCACGGAGTCGTCAACATGCCTACTGCCAGAGCCTGCGGATCTTGAGTTCTGGAGTAGTAACTGGGCAGATTCTTGTTGTTGCTTGAAGCCATGAGATCCACCTTCGGCATCCCACCGATCTACCAATTGGTGAAAGATGCTCGGATGCAGAGACCACTCTCCCTGTCTGCTGATGTAATCTACTTCCCAGTTGTCCATTCCAGGTATGAAAATTGCTGAGAATGCTTGAGAATGTCTTTTGGCCCAACAAATGATTGGTACCACTTCCTTCATGACCGCCCTGCTTTTCGTTCCTCCGTGTTTGTTGATGTTGGACTGAACCTGCACAGCCTTTCCTTTGGAATTGGAGTAGACTGACACAAGGCTCGTTAAACTGCCCTCAATTCTAACACATTCATTGGAAGAACTGCTTCCTGAGGAGTCCATTGACATTTAAAAAGTGTTTTGAGGTGTCACTGCACCCCAGCCATGCTTAGTGGCATCGGTTGTGAGCAGTACTCTATGTATGGGTCCGAACCGACATCCCTGCACCAGATTTTTCTCCTTGAGCCACCACAGCAGTGATAGACGACTCTGCGGGGACAATCTGACTAATTGATGAAAATGGAGATGAGAACCTGTCCACTCGGATAGAAGATGTAGTTGGAAAGGTCTGGAATGGAATGTTCCAAACAACCGAATGGAAAGAAGAACCGATACCCATCTTGGTTGCAGGACTTGATGAACTAATGTCTGTATGGCATGAGCTTTGTTTACAGGAAGGAAAACCTTCTCCAAAACGGTATCTATGATCATTCCCAAAAACAGAATTCCCTGAATGGGAACAAACTGAGATTTGAGCACATGCATGCTACAAACATGCTGGATTAGAGCCTCTTGAGTAACTAAAATGTAGTGAAAAAGGCGCTCTTTGGAAGCTGCTTTGATCCTCCTCTCCTGTCCATGCTGCTCTCCTCACAGAGGCGTACCTAGATAATCGTGGGCCCCATAGCAAAAGTTTGTAAGGGCCCCCTATTTAGCAACTGATGGTGATACATGTATGTAAAACATATTACTTAGACAGCAAAGATGGGCCCCCTTCAGCTCTGGGCCCCATAGCAGCTGCACCCCTTGCACCTATGGTAGTTACGCCCTTGTCTCCTCACTACCTTTCTAAGGTCGAAATGGTGCCAGACCCCTTTATATAGAGTGTGCGATGCCTATTCTAGGGGACTTAGGTGGGCCATTAGGTGTGTATTTTGTTTGGTTTGGTTAGGTGGTGTTTGAAATCGCATTCTGGTTGATCAGAAATTTGCACATGACCAGGTCATAAAATCATGCCACATCGCACCATATCGCAATTTTCCTGGCGGGAATTCGCAACCCATTAAATTGTATTTTTTTTTTTTTTAAATTGGTGATTTCAGAACACGCAATAAGGTGCAATTTTCAAACCTTACGAAAAATTGCACTCTATTAAATGTCACCCTTTATATTTCTCGCTTTCTCCTGCAGAAATATTCATTTAAAAGGTTACAGGTGCAGCTTTATTCTGAATATATTTAATAATAGATAAAATTTATGTTTATTATTTCTTTTTTCGCCTTAATCATTTTTCTGTGTATTATGTAGACTGCATTTATCCGAGGCAGCGCCAGTGAAATTACTTATGTGGAAATTGCTACATAATACTACTTTAACCATACTTTTTACTGTTACGATTCAGATTTTAAGGTAATACATGCTTGATACAAAGTAGCTGCTGTTAAAACTACAGATTTCAGGGTTTGCTAGTCCAAGCACTACTTTACTATTTTTCACTTGCAGAATCTATCATCTACAGATTAAATGGTCAATTTGTTTAATTTGGGCATTGTAATGTACCAGTGTCTTTCACTTTAATACGCTCTCCTTACCCAGATTAACGCTGGCATATTGATCTCACAGCATATTTTATAGATAATTTGAGGTGTATTTTGAACCCACAGGATATTGACACCCCCCCCCCCCCCCCCGTAGTACATATACTGTATTTCTGATACTTTGCAGGCTTAAAATCTACTGGTATCTTCCTTGTGACATAACTTTATCCTACAGGTGACTATTAATTAACCTTACATATAAGGGTTTTCACATACCGTCACAAATTAAATATCGCCTCAGCGAGATTTATTCTATAATAAATATGTCTAGTGTCCGTGTGACTAGGAAACACTGCCATCTGTTGGTAGGAAGTGAAACTGCATTGAGTGAAATTACATCTCTTTCTCTCTCACACATGAAAACACAGAAGGAAGCAGACTAGCTTTTAAATCTTTTGCTTTGAGCGGGCTTACTAGTTGTTATATGTGTTTTTCTCTGGTTCACTACCTACTTTTTGATTGTATATATATATATATATATATATATATATATTATTAAAAGTTATATTTTTTATTTCTTTTTGATTTACAACTAATGCAGGGTACACACCAGGACGACCCACTCACGATGCACATCGTGAGCGGGTCATCAGTGTTTCTTCCGACCCGCTCACGATGTGCACCGTGAGAGGGTCCGATCTGATGGCGACCCGCACCCGGGAGTATGGTTGTTTCCAGATCCTACCTGCTGCAGGTAGGATCTGAATAACGACCGACCGACCCGCGGGACCGCACATCGGATCGGTATCGGACCACACCAGGACAGAAAAGGGCCCAATCACCACACAATCTACATCCAATCGGTCGGAATTTGATCTAGATTGATGGGATCTGACCCTTGTCGTCCTGGTGTGTACCCAGCATAAGACTGCCCCCAACAAAAGAGATGACTTGTTTCTTATTCCAATTTATACCCTCCCTTCTTGCAATTTATACCCTCCCTTTCTTCTTGCAATTTATACCCTCCCTTTCTTCTTCCAATTTATACCATCTGAGGAGAGTACTTGTTTCTTCTTCCAATTGCATCTGCTAGGGAGCAAGCAGTCGCTGTAAACCGGTATAATTTTTTTTATTTTAGCCGATACAGACCATAATAAACGATACTGTGCCGGCTAAAATGGTTCAGTTAGAGGGTGCGGGTGCGGGTGCGGGTGGAGAGAGCTGAGAACTTGGCCACATGGAGAAGGGGGAGGTCACAGGTCAAAGCCATCCAATGTGCCCATGATGTACAAGGTGTGTATTTTATTGGGATGATCACCCTATTCTGTTATGCCCCATACATATGAAGTGATGGGAGCAGTGTGCTGAGCGATCAAGTTAAGCACAGATCAATCAGCACTCAGCTTTGCACCAGTGATGTGTGTTGAGCTATCTGTTACAGCCAGTGTTCTTAATTGAGAGAATACTGGCTATCACTATATTTATACTGCAGGCACAGTGGAAAATGCAGGATTTTTAGAGGGGGAGTAAGTGCAGGAGTCTGGGGGAGCGTTAACAGCCTTGAAAATTGGTCTTTTTATACACGCTAGATTCCTCTTAATCAACAGCAGCCAGAGACTGTCAGTCCTATTCAGCGGCAGTCGCCGGAGTGTGGGACGGCTGCAGCAGGACAATTTGTAGGAGAAATTTTTACATATGGCCCCCGAAGGATTTTTCCCATACAAACGGCCCTTGGCACAAAAAAGGTTCCCCACCCCTGCAGTAGTGCATTGCTAAGCTCGCAATCTCCCACTTCATGGCAAGGCTCCTGTCTCTTCCTGGCAGTTACTCTCTGTTTGAGTGCTAAGGTCCACACATTCAGTAAATTAGGTAGACGAAGCTGGTACACTAGGCATGTGCAGCAGCTCCGCTCTGTCCCTTACACTGCATCATGTGGTGGCAGCTCTAATGATCATATTATATACTAGTGCTATTTCATAATTTAAGGCATTCGCCAAGAGGAGGGGGGTTTCCAGGCAACCAGAACCCCCCCCCCCCCCGTGTTTGCCTACACCACTTCACAGCGAGAGAGTGTGGCGGTGTCGCACAAGGTTTCTTTAAAAAACAAGAAACCAGAAATCTAATTTTCTTTATCCCATACATTGTGGAGACATCTGACCATAGTTTTACAATCATTGATACTAGAGATGAGCGGGTCCGGATCCCCGAGATCCGACAGATCTGAATATCGGGGATCCGGGCCAGATCCGAGCCGACTCGGGAGTTCCCGTCTGAATTCCGGACCAATAACGAGGCCGAACGTCATCATCGGGCTGTCGGATTCTCGCGGGAGCGGGATCTTATAAAAGACGCACGCGCGCCCTGCCCTCTTCACTCCAATCTTGGAGAGGGAAGAGGGTGGTTGGGAAGCTCCGTGTGCTCCGTGCTGTGCTCTGTGCCATGTGCTCTGTGGCCTGACCTGTGCCCTCACTTGCCCTGTGCTGTGCTCCGTGCCATGTGCTCCGTGCTGTGCTCCGTGACCTGCCCTGTGCCCTCACTGCCCTGTGCTGTGCTCCGTGACCTGCCCTGTGCCCTCACTGCCCTGTGCTGTGCTCCGTGACCTGCCCTGTGCCCTGACTGCCCTGTGCTGTGCTCCGTGACCTGCCCTGTGCCCTCACTGCCCTGTGCTGTGCTCCGTGACCTGCCCTGTGCCCTCTCTGCCCTGTGCTGTGCTCCGTGACCTGCCCTGTGCCCTCACTGCCCTGTGCTGTGCTCCGTGACCTGCCCTGTGCCCTCACTGCCCTGTGTTGTAGACTTGAGAGTCAGTGACTGTTTATAGGCCTGAGCCCTGTAGTGTGATTTAACAAACTAGGTGCTGCAGTGCTCACACGCAGGGGCTGCAGTGTCCACTGTCCAGGGGCTGTCCTGTGGCCCGTGCCCTGTTGTGATTTATTTAGCCCTAAGCCCTGTGTTGTGATTTATTTAGCCCTGAACCCTGTGTTTTTTTTGTGATTTAACTAACTAACTCAGTGCTGCAGTGCTCACATGCAGGGGCTGCAGTACTGCTGAGTAGTACACTGTGTACAGGGGCAGTTTGACGGCCTATATCTTAATCATTGTCCAGTGTCACGAGTCACTCACGACATATATCCTGTGTCCTGTCCTGTGTGACGACTGATGACATATCCTGTGTCCAGTGTGACGACATATATCCTGTGTCCAGTGTGACGACATATATCCTGTGTCCAGTGTGACGACATATATCCTGTGTCCAGCGTGACATATATCCATTGTCCAGTGTGACGACATATATCCTGTGTCCAGTGTGACGACATATATCCAGTGGCCAGTGTGACATCTAACCATTGTGTGACGGCATATATCCAGTGTCCAGCGTGACATATATCCATTGTCCAGTGTACAGGAGCTGTGTCCAGGGGCGGTGTCCAGAGGCTGTGTCCAGTGTGACAGCTGTGTCCATTGTCCAGGGGCTGTGTCCAGTGTGACGGCTGTGTCCAGTGTACAGGAGCTGTGTCCAGAGGCTGTGTCCATTGTCCAGGGGCTGTGTCCAGGGTGACAGGCTGTGTCCAGTGTCCAGGGGCTGTGTCCAGTGTGACAGGCTGTGTCCAGTGTAAAGTAAGAAAAATAAATAAAAGTAATAAATAAAATAAAAACACATTTTTGGAGGATGATGGAGGAGGAAATAGTGGGAGTGCTGAAGCTGCTACCACCAGTCATGACAAGGCCGATACCTCTTTGTATTTGCTGTTTGGAGCATTTCTCTTTTTTTGGGATAGTTTATTAAACTGCCACCCTGCGAGTGGGTGGTGGTTAGATAGCAGGATGTAAAAAGGCAAGGGGTCGGAGAACCAGCTGGTTTATGCAGTGGAAGGGTGATGAATAGGTGAGTTTTCAGTGCCCGTTTGAAGCTTTGCAAGGTCGGGGAGAGTCTAATGGAGCGAGGGAGTGCGTTCCACTGAAGGGGTGCAGCACGGGCAAAGTCCTATACTCTAGCATGGGAAGCAGTGATCAGGGTGGAGGAGAGACGACAGTCGTCAGCCGACCGTAGAGGGCGGGAGGGTGTATGAATGGAGATGAGGTTAGAGATATATGGAGCAATGGAATTAGAGATGGCCCTGTATGTGAGTGTGAGGTGTTTGAAGAGGATTCTGTAGGGGAATGGAAGCCAGTGCAGATTTTGTTGAAGGGGAGTGGCAGAATTAGAGCGGCGGGAGAGGAAGATAAGCCTGGCTGCAGCATTGAGGACAGATTGGAGAGGAGCCAGTTGGGATTGAGCGAGGCCGGTGAGGAGAACATTGCAGTAGTCGAGCCGTGAGATGACCAATGAGTGGATGATCAGCTTAGTTGCACTCTGTGAGAGAAAGGGCCTGATGCGAGCAATGTTGCGTAACTGGAACCGGCAAGAATGGGCCAGGGCTTGGATGTGGGGTGCAAAGGAGAGGGAGGAGTCAAGAGTGACACCCAGGCAGCGGAGTTGGGGAACAGGGGAGATGATGGTGTTGTTAACAGTGATAGAGATATTAGTAGGGGGCATAGCTCTGGGTGGGGGAAAGATAATAAGTTTGGTTTTGTCCATATTCAGCTTCAGAAATCGCTCAGACATCATAGGCTATGAATGAGTGCACACCAGTACAGATAAGAATGTGTGTGTTATAATGTGCTTTGTCGCTCTCTATCCTGTCAGGGGTTCACACAAAGGGATATAATGTGGGTCATTGGGTCGACCTACATTATGTCGACCAGTGAAGGTTAAAATGGCTTAGGTCAACACCTGAAATAGGATGACATGCCTAAGGTAGACATGGATGGAAGGTTGACACAAGCATTAAGTCGACATTGACTAGGTTGACAGTCAAAAGGTTGACATGGGTTTTTCACTATTTGGTGTGTCCACCTAAAGACCATATACCAGGCATTTCCAAACTATGGCCCTCCACCTGTTGCGAAACTACACATCCCAGCATGCCGTGCCATAGTTTTAGCATTGTCTAATAGCAAAACTGTGGCATGATGGGCAGAAGCCTATGGAGCGACACCCACATCATTTGATGGTCGGCGACCATCAAATTGTGTGGTGCGCACACGCAAATCTAAGACACTTTCAGGTGTCTTAGGCTTGCGTATGTCCTGGAGGGGTACATGGCGGGCAGCTGACATTCGGTGATGTCAGCTGCCCGCTCTCAGCATCCACCTCATCAGCCCATTAGCATGAGAACGCCCAGCATTTTCATTGGAATGCCCATGAAACCCCATGAGCACGACTACCCGTCCCGCATCCCCTCTGCACTGGTGGGTGCGAGCGCCCGCCGAACACTGTTCGCCATGGCTGCTCACACCCGGCACATGAACATGTGCAGAAATGCACATGCGCAGTAAAGAATGTAAAGAAACATTGCGTACTATTGCGAATTTGCAACTGTGTGCATGGACCAGAATAAGGTCCTAAGAGTGCAATACAAGGCAGCAAGAGATATATTGCTGAAACGGGAGCCTCCTAAAGAATGTGGTAGAATAGGCACCTATTTTATGGCAAGTCTTAAGCCGTCTACACACAACAGCGATATGGGCTGATATCACTGGCAATATGGTCGCTGGCGACCATATTGCCAGTGATGGGAGTGTGCCCCGGCGATAAATCGCCGGGTGCGCGCTCCCGTTTTCCGCCCCGTTATAATCGCTGGTCGCAGGAGCGACCAGCTGATTCCCTCTGGGGCTCCCCCGGCAGAGGTTCCCTTTCATCAGCGACCATCTCTGGTCGCTGAAGCAAACTGGACACTGAGCGATATATCGCTCAGCGTTAGCGATATATATCGCCCCGTGTGTACAGGGCTTTTAGGTGCGTACACACTGGGGCGATTATTGCAAATATCGCTGGAAATATCGTCTCCAGCGATGGGAGTGTGCACCGGCAATAAATCGCAGAGTGCGCGCTCTCGTTTTCAGCCCCTGAATGGTCGCTGGTCGGAGGAGCATGCTCCTCCGACCAGCGACTTCCACTGCCTCTTCTCCCGGCAGTGTGACATTTTCATCTGCGACCATCTCTGGTAGCAGATGAAAACGGTACACTGAGCAATATGATTGCTACCAATATATTGCCAGCGATCATATTGCCCCTTGTGTACGCTCCTTTATTATGATAAAAAAAACAAAAAAACACATTTTTAGAAATTACAAATGTATTAATTCCTAATTCTTCGTAGTTATTTATAGTTATTTGTTTATGTGTCTCTACGCCTATGTGTCTGCAATGACAGGCAGCTGTTTAATAACTACTCCTATCCTCTTCGCCGATTAATTTGCTGAAACAAATGCTACATAAATCATAATGTACACAGTAGAATACTGTTGATAAAACTTTGTGAATAAAAAAAAAAAAAGAAGCAAGCGGCTCGCCCACAGACCCAATCACGACACCGGTTGGCAGTCACGTGGGTAGAGGACTGCACCAGTGGCGTGTGCGGATGGTAATCACGTGTGTGGGCTGGGCTGGCGCAGTGTGTCTATGGACTGTGATGGAGGGCATGTAAGCGGCGGGGGACAACAATAGCAGTAGCAGAGGCATTCTACCCAGGCTGAGCATCAGCAGCATAAGAGGAGGAAGCGGGGGAACATGAATGTCATCCCCGGTGTCCCCAAATTTCTCACTAAAATATGGGCGCTGGTGGAGGACACCAGGAACAGCAATTACATCTGCTGGAGCCAAGTAAGGGGCGCTGGTGTCCGCTGTGAGCTGGCAGCAATGCAGCAGCTCATCCCTAGCTGATGCCATGGTCGTGTTCTCTTCATACATTACACTAGGGAGCTATTTGTTCGAATACATTACTGTGGGCACAGTCACACTGTGGCATGGCTGCCTCCCTCATCTCTGCTGTGTAACCAATGGTTTAATCATGCGTTGTGTGACACTACCGGTAGTAATTACAATCTTCCATGATATCACTGAAACATCAATCTTTTATTAGTTAACCAATTATTTATATGCTGCTGCAGGTTACTCTGAGCACCTTGAAGTAGAAAGTAGTAATAAATGTAACTATACAAGAATAAAAAGCCAAATTCCTAATGTTCAAACATTGGCGATAATAGAATACAGGCTATATAATAATTGTTGCGCATGCAGTCATAATACCTTCAGAAGCAATGCCGGCTGTTCCACCTAATGGTTTGGTGTCACTAGGTATTGGGGAGGAGATACTGGTATAAATGAGGAAGGGAAGAAGGACCTGCTCTTAACAGTTTACAATCTACTATTTACTTCCTGTTTAATTGCTAACATTATTTTGTTAGTGCATATTGTCAGTATGGCATTATTTTTAAATAAAAACAAATAGGCCTAATTTGTAAATGGATATGTACACATTATACTGTAACCCATATACCAGTCTGTTTTTGTTTTTTTATTCTAAATTGAACTACAGTTCATCTTGAAGAATAGATGTTCTGATGTAGAAGCATCCAGAGGATTATCAACATACACAAATAAGGATATTTCCATTGTGAACTGTAGCATTTCATCCAGAGGGAATGGAACATACTGTAGGCCCCGATCGCAGTACAAATTTGTTCTCAAAATGGGAAAAACCATGTGCACAAGCAGCAGGGGCAGATGTAACATGTGCAGAGAGAGTTATGTTTGGGTGGGATGTGTTGAAACTGAAATCTAATTAGCAGTTTAAAATAATACAGCCAGTATATTTACCCTGCACAGAAACAAATTAACTTGCCCAAATCTAACTATCTATGCATGTTACATCTGCCCCACCTGCAGTTAGGACAGGGCTGGGCAACACCTGCCCTCCAGAAGTTAATGAACTACACATCCCAGGATGCTTTGCATTAGTTTTGCTATGTGGCCATGCTGAAACTGATGCAAGGCATGCTGGGATGTGTAGTTCATTAACATCTGGAGGGCCGGTGTTGCCCAGCCCTGAGTTAGGGTGACCAACTCATCCCTTTAATCCGGGACACATATTAATTACACAGGTTCTGTGGCAGTTTAAAACCAGGTGAAAGCCAGCCACAGAACCTGTGTAATTAATGTGTCCCGGATTAAAGGGATGAGTTGGTCACCCTACCTGCAGTGCACATGGTTTTGCCCATTTTGAGAACAAATTTGTACTGCGATCAGATCTGAATAAGGGCCGTAGTCTGTAGTAACTCGAGCTAATGGCAAATGCAAAATAGGTTTTTACCTTACATTTAACACTCATTATACGCAGTGTTTTGAGTAGGAGTAATAGTCAAATAGTGCACATTATATGTAGATATTTATCATTAACAATGGAGGGGAATACATTTTTGGATATTGATGCAATGTTGTGCAATGGCACATCTCTTTGGGATATGGTAATTAGGTCAACCACTGAAGGTTGACAAGGCTTAGGTTGGAAGGTCGACACAAGCATTAGGTCCACATGAGTTTTACACACACAGTGGATCAGGCAGTGGCACTCTGGACTTCGTATAGGTGACAATAATAGCCATAGTTATCTATTAATGTTTCAGCCTTTTTGTTGTCATTTATACAAACTCCGGAATGTCACTGCCTGATCTACTGTACACTGGTCCGACTGGGACGGATCGCTCTGAGGGCATCAGGCAAGTGTTTAATTTTTTTTGAGTGCTTGTTGCAAACTCAAAAGTGTGTATGTACTGTACATGAGTGTGTATGTGTGTGTGTGTATATATATATATATATATATATATATTAGTCCTGATGTCGGCACTCATCCCTTACAAATAGCAATAAGATGGCCAGGTGCCCTCCTGGGTATGCAGGTGCAATACTGATGTATAATTGGCGGCACTCACGGCGTAAGAAATGAAGACAAGCTACAACAGGGTGAAGCTTAACGTTTCAATTCATAAACAGAATTTTCGTCAGAAGCGCTTCTGACAAATTCTGTTTATGAATTGAAACGTTAAGCTTCACCCTGTTGTAGCTTGTCTTCATTTCTTGCGCCGTGAGTGCCGCCAATTATACATCAGTATATATATGTATATGTTAAGAGGCGGCACTCTTAGGTCTTTGAAGAAATATTTCAGGCGAGAAACACCATAACTTGGACTTTTCTCAAGGCTGGCAATAGATTCAAATACAGGGAACAGGAATATGTATATATTATGGCGTCGCTTGGGTGACAATTTGCTACTCCAAGGTTTCTATTCTTGCTTCCCTGGTCCCTACAATCCATAACTGTTTGGAAGAGCAATCTGTTCGTGCTTAATCTGTATTGTGCAGGGATCGCGTGCGTGCATGCATCATCATCTGCATAATAAATACAATTCTGCAGGCTGTACATGAAAATGTTTAATTCTCCAAGCATAATGTATGTTATTTTCTTATTATTTTGCATAAGAAGTTTTTTTAAATTATGTTATCATTCTCATTGGTGTCTGGTTTTAATATTTAAATTGTATTTCCTACTTGCTTGTATGGTGGCCAGAACATACTGTAATATAAATACTGTATAACACTTATTTTTCTATATAGGATGGAAACAGCTTCATAGTGTTGGATGAAGGAAGATTTGCAAAAGAAATATTGCCTAAACATTTCAAACATAACAATATGGCCAGTTTCGTGAGGCAACTCAACTGGTGTAAGTATAGACCATTTTATTATGGTTTCTTTCACACTTAAAATAGCCATCAAAATACAAAAGCAGATTCTAGAGGCCTGATTGTACGGCCGCAAATTCTCACGATCAGCGAGATTTAGCCTCCGCCCTGCTCCAGGAAACACCCGCAAATGAAAGTGCATGCTGTGCGAATGGATGTATACGGCTGCACATCCATTTGCACCTGAGCGAAAATGTCCAAATCCCGACGTAAGCCACTCGCCATCGAATGTTTTTTACACTGGACACAAATCATCGCAGCTGTTGCATAGCCATCGACTCCACGGCTGTGATGAATACAGGAACATCAGCCTGCTACTGACGTAACGTATTCTCCCCTAAACGGCCAGCGAACAGAAAATGTTACAGGAGTTTATTGCAGCACGGCCTCGCACTTGCGTATTGTGAACTTTACGCATGCGCAGTCTATAGATAATATGCCATTGTGTGACTTTACAGACATGTGATCAGATCTAAATCGGGCTCTGTCTAGAAAAATAAAACATGTGACTCCCTTATTGAATTAAAACCAGCCTTCCAAGATTAGTTGTCCCTAGTGTAGTCATCCTAGGCCTGAATACCGTAAAAAAAAAAAAAACATGTCCTAACGCCTCAGCCATGGGGCTGTGACAGTGAAAAATTTTTTTTAGTTCTAGATGTAGTCATGTTGGATCATGCTAGGGTAAACAAACCCTTGGTTTAAAAAGGTGGTAAAGTATCCCAAGGTCCAGTGTAATAATTAAATTAATAATTTAAACTAACTAATAGCCGCTACATCTTTCTCTGAACTGAAGAGATTTATTTATTAACAGTTTCTTATATAGCGCATACATATTCCGCAGCGCTTTACAGAGTATATTTGAACATTCACATAAGTCCCTACCCCAGTGGAGTTTACAATCTATATTCCCTACCACATGTACACGCACACAGACATTCTAGGGTTAATTTGTTGGGAGCCAATTATCCTACCAGTATATTTTTGGATTGTGGGAGGAAACCAGAGTACTCAGAGGAAACCCATGCAAGTACGGGGAGAATATACAAACTCCACACAGTTAGGGCCATGTTGGGAATCTAACCCATGACCTCAGTGCTGTGTGGTAGTAATGCTAACCATTACACCATCCGTACTGTACATATTATCTGAAACAAATAAGAGAGAACATTTAGGGACCTATTTTTAGAAGCACATGAAGTGCTTGAGATAATATGGCATGGTAAAGTGTAGTCTTACTATGTTTATCTAATTTAGCTTTTATAATATAAAGAAAATACTATTTTAAAACGCTGCTTAAGGTGTCTGTACAGGCTGTGATAATTGCATGCGTTTTGGTCCTGTTCATATCTGCAAATCGCAGCGTGTATGGGCATAGTTGGTTAGATTGAGCTGTCATGGAGAAAACAATGTGTAATTGTCTATCAAATAAGTTTAACCAGCACAATCCAAAAAAAGTGCTTGTGTTAGTGGTTCTTAATGCCAGACAATAGGAACATTAAAAAAGAATGAGACTTCAAGGAAACCAGAGATGATTAGACAGTCTGTTTGCTAACTGCTTGAGTGTCCAAGAAGTTAAACCCTGAGTCGAAGTGGAGTACCCCAGGGATCTGAACTTGGACCGGTGCTTTTTAATATCTTTATTGGTGATATTGCAAATGGAATTGAGGGTAAAATGTGCCTTTTTGCAGATGACACAAAGGTATGCAACAGGGTAGACACACCAGGAGGGGTAAAACAAATGATTGAGGATCTAGGCAGATTAGAGAAATGGTCAAGAGAATGGCAACTACAGTTTAATGCCAAAAAATGCAAAATCATGCACTTGAGTCTCAGAAATCCAAAGACTCAATATAGTATAAATGGCACTATAATGGAAACTACTGAGAAAGAGAGGGATCTAGGTGTCACTATTTCAGGGGACTTAAAAGCAGGTAAGCAATGTAACAAAGCAATGAAGAAGGCAAGTCAGATGCTTGGTTGCATAGGGAGAGTTATCAGCAGTAGAAAGAAAGAAGTAATAATGCCACTGTATAGGTCATTGGTACGACCTCACCTAGAGTATTGTGTTCAGTTCTGGAGGCCATATCTCCAGAAGGATATAAATACATTAGCGACTGTACAAAGAAGAGCAACTAAATGGTGCATGGCCTACATCACAAAACGTACCAGGAAAGACTAAAATATCTTAATATGTATACTTTAGAGCAGAGAAGGGAAAGGGGGGACATGATAGAAACTTTCAAATATATCAAGGGCTTTAACAAGGTACAGGTGGGAGACATTCTTCACAGGAAGAGAAGCAGCAGAACACGAGGACATGCACTGAAACTAGAGGGAGGAAGATTCAGGGGAAATGCGAGGAAGAATTTTTTCACAGAAAGAGTAGTAGATAAGTGGAATAGCCTCCCAACAGAGGTGGTAGACGCAAATACAGTAGTACAATTTAAACATGCTTGAGATAAGCATATTGATATCCTTACAAAAAAATAAGGATCAAATATGGTTTGAGGTAACATGTTTAAAAAAAGGGGCAGACTAGATGGGCCAAGTGGTTCTTATCTGCTGTCAAATTCTATGTTTCTATGTTTAGTAGCAATGATTGCCCTGAACAGGAGCAAAGTACATGACAGTTAATTTACATGTATACATTAGATAAAAGAAAATTCCAAGAAGACTGCAAATAGGAAGCCCAAATACTAGTAGTAGTCTACTTTGATTTAAGATTTTTTTGTCCATTTACTAAAAGTGAGATTCTGGTGCTTGAATCAGATTTATTATAATTTATTTTTTATTAAAGGTAGATCTTTAACTATGGTATAATGGCAGCTGAATAGGGAATTTCTGTGTCAGCAAGTCATGTGAAATGACCAGTGAATGGACTGTTTATTTGTGAGGAGATAGATATATATATATATCTATCTATCTATCTATCTCTAATAGTATAAATAATAAAACTTTAAATATATAGAAAAGTCTAAAGATTTAATACATCCAATGAGGGTTTAAAAAAGACTACACATACAAATACAATAAATACATAAGAAAGGGGTAGTAGATGCGTTTAAAAAAAAAAAAATCACAATACATATGACTAGATTTCATACATGGACTAAAAAAGAAGAAATAGAAGAAAGAACGCTTAGCTTTTCAGTGGAAAGTGAGTTAGGTATCAGAAGCTGCCCAACATGTTTCATCACCACTGACTTCCTCAGGGGGTGGGGACAAACTGGCAAAGGCTCCTATTTATCAGGAACGCAGGATTACCTCTCTTCCTGCTACTTTAATCAATCAATCAGAACTTGTATAAATCCAGACTGGGAATCGGGCAGATTCTTTATAAAAATAGGATAAATCTGATGTAATAAAGGAAAACCATGGCTAAGAACATTAAAACGGATAGGGGACATGTCCACATAATGCCAAATTTATGTAATTGGTACTGTAACAGAGGCGCTGTGGGGCGAGACGTCACTTCTGCCCCACATCTGCCGTCAGTCTCCTGCTACTGTGCATGCGTGTGCGGCGTTTTCATTCAGGAGGCTCTGTCCATGTAGCTGGATGGCGGCGCTTCCTGATTGTCATGTGTTCTTTTTGTGGTGTGCTCATGCGGCCAGTCATAATAGTAGTTGTCACATAGAAAAAGAAAAATGGGAACAGGTTACACCAATAAGGGAATGTCATGCGCCGTACTGTTCTGACTTGCTATACCACCTCTGGCTCAATGTGATAACCTCATGTATAGTTCACCTCTCTACTATACTTAAAACCATCTGATTAAACTATGTTTCGAAGATATACTAGCTACATCTATTCAATATTTATTTATTAGCAAGTTATCATTTTAACATTACAATCCAAGAAGAATTCTAGCTCTCTAACCCACCGTATATAAATAGCCTAATTAAGTGCACCATTTATCTGTAAATTCTGCTGGTTCTAATAAAGTGGGGATATACTAATACACCTAGTATATTGGTGTGTATATACATGTATGGATATCAAAGTGTATGCATACCCGTGCACTATAATCCAAATCACACTTACACTGCTAATTTTTCTTTTTCTATGTGACAATTACTATTATGACTGGCTGCATGAGCACACCACAAAAATAATTCATTTCAATGCATATTTGTGGCCACGAGGTCTCTCTAAAGGAAACCTGCATGCCAGATGCGTTCCAGAACAAGAGGACGTTAACCCTCCAACGTCCTCACATGACAATCGGGAAGCGCCGCCATCCAGCTACATGGACAGAGCCTCCTGAATGAAAATGCCGCACGCGCAATCTGTTTTAATGATCTTAGCCACAAGATTCTGCCAGATTCCCAGTCTGGATTTATATAAGTTCTGATTGATTGATTAAGTAGCAGGAAGTGAGGTAATCCTGCCTTCTTGATAAATAGGAGCTTTTGCCTATTTTTATATTTATAGTTTTATTATTCGTAACACTTAAAACACAGGTCGCCGAGGTCCAAAACTATTTTTACCATTTACCTCCCTGTGCACAGACTGTCCACCACCGTTTAATTGGACTTGTGCTGACGCCCCATGTACCTAAATATAGACCCATCCTTGACCATATATATTTTTGCTTTTACAGATGGCTTCCATAAAGTTATGCAGGATGAGACTGGAGCAGCTAGGCATGACAAATATTGTTCCGGCAGATACCAACATCAGTTTTTCAAGCGTGGCCAAGAAGAGCTATTGTCATTGATAAAGCGGAAAGTAACCACAAGTACCGGAGACAAGCGTGTGGTCCGCAAGGCTAAGGTTTGTATGCTTGTTTCCTTCTAAGATACTTAAAATATGATATAGACAAAGCACTAATTTTCATGCATGGTCCATATAATAATTCTAGACTTTTTTGCATTCATAGAAAAATGTACTGATTTTTTGTTAGTGTATACAAAGACATTGGGGATATTCAATGTTGGGTCAAGACTGTCGGACTGGCCCGACAACCGTGACCCTGTCCCGCTCTCGGTCTGCTCAACTGAGATTTTTCAGGCGGGATTCAACGTCCCGCCTGCCACGGATCAAGAAGGGGGGTGGCCGCAAGAAGCGGCTGGAAATCGGTGAGCTTTGGCCGAGAGGTCATTAGAACGAGCCTGACTGCTTGTGAAGTCAGGCTCGTTCTGCTGTTGGGAAAGACCGCATTGAATAGGGCCCCGCAGACATTCCCGACGGAGGAGATTGAATATACCTAATTGTGACAGAGAAGGCTTCATTTGTCGGCCTGGGTTATGTTTGTTTTTTGGTTTTTCTCCATTAGACCATTTATTTGTGGTTTTACTGCCCCTCCTTCAGGTTCCATGAGCTGTCATTACTGACCATCCCTGTGGTGGTACTCCACCACCAGACTCCCCTGCATAGCTCCTTCAGTGCGGTGTATTAATAATAATAATTATAATTATTATTTTTAACAATTTGTCCAGGTCGTAGTTACAGATTTATTAAGGGTTTTAATTAACGTAAACCCATTCTTATGGACAGTATTGCTTTACATTTATTCCATGGATGTATTTTTAGAATTGTAAATATTCTGTCTGGCTTAATTCAATGATTGGTGACCCATTTGTTAAATGACTTAAAGAATGGAAAAGCCATTCTACGTTAAGTGGGTAACTGACTCAGCCTTCCAATTCCTACTTTCAAAGCAAAGACTATTACTGTATGTAACAATACTATTCTTTGTGTTTACACAAAAGTTCTTGCTTTATCTTTACACTAATGTATATGTTCAGCTTTTTATACTCCACAACTTGTTTGATCTTTATATTGGGCCTGATTCTGGTTCACTCGCAAAAGAAAATTTTCTCTCTAATGGACAAAACTATGTGCACTGCAGGGGGGACAAAGAGTTAGATTTGGGTGAATTATTTTGTTTCTGTGCAGAGTAAATACTGGTTGTTTTATTTTTACACTGCAATTTAGATTTGAGTTTGAACAGACCCCACCCAGGTGTAACTCTCTCTGTACCCCACCTGCAGTGCTCATGGTGTTGCCCATTAAAGAGACCTTTTTGTAATCCTTACTAAAATTACTCCCAATGTATGAATTAGAATTTGTGCAAATTATAATAACAATGGAGAACATGTTTTGTCTGTACCACACAGAAATAATGCTTGAAAGAACATTCTACACCAATAACATGGCTATATGTGCTTGACATTTAGGGTACATATCTATTGAGAACAAAATTCAAACCAATGCATCAATCTATCTTTGTAACAAATATACGCAATTTATGCCACAAGTTCTTACCCTGTAATTAACCCTTATAGGAGGAGTCTGTTGAGTGTGGAGAGGAGACTTGCACCTTGATCTGCACTGGGCAGACCATTGAGACACACCACTGCAAAACTAAGGTATTTTGAGTTGCACATTATATCCGTTTGTGTGTCCTCCTCCCCCTCTTTAAATACCTGTTATGAGTGTTGTGAGTTGCAAATAAATAGTGTAAATAGGAAGTGCAGATTGCATGTGCAATAATGGACATTTATCATAAACCCTGAAATAGCGCAAGTACAATAAATATTAAGCACTGGGGAAAAAGCCACACGCAGACTACAATTTATTTATATCAATCATACATTGAAAACTCACTGTATATGTATATAATTTACTGGTATGATCTCAAAATATATACATTCATCATGTAGAATCGTGATGAAGCAATAAGGGTCTAAAACCTAGTTTGAACCACATCAAGATCAAACAATATGGAAAACCAAGGATGCCTCCTTTTCCATGTGTATGCAATAACCTAGAAATGTTCAAAAAAAATGAAATCAATATATTGGTCCCCAAAATGATAATAGCTTACCACAACAGACCTTTTCTTTAGTACCGCTCCTGTATTAGCAGATAGCACAGTGATTTGGTAGTGATTGCATACTTTCAATGGTAGATATTGAAATAGTTGATATTTAACAGCTTTTTTTTTTCTTTAAATATTAGTAGCCAATTTATCATGTGGGTTTAAGAAATGTGTATGCACTGTGAATATCGCCCTCTCAACTTTTCGAACACTGGGCTTTGCTATTGTGGAATGCTAAAACTGAGCGTGCATGCTGTGATGTGTAGTTTCACAACAGCTGGAGACCCATGAGTTTGCCATGCCTGGGCTAGAATATTATTAATAATCAGTGGCCCCTCTCACCAAAATGTAGAAGTCCTGTGTTTGAAAAGTTGATAAATGTCCGAGTCCATAAACTATTATAATAGGGCAGGTGGTATTTGAAGGGAACAGTGCCCAACAGCTTTCTATATTGTTTTTTGACTTGTACTTAGATTTTATTAAGATGGAAGCCTTTGATCATGTTCCAAAGGGGTTGTAGTATCTGGGGCGCTAATACTAAACAATACAGTGCACAAAGGTATAAAGAGTAAAGTCCACTGGGCCATTTAAGTAGGAGTTTGCCTGGTTTAAAATCGGCAATATTTTTACCCAAGACTTAGGGGGGTATTCAGTCCCGGCAGTCATGACCCTGGCTCGTACTCGGCCAGCTCTACTGTTTATCGGCAGACGGGATTCAATGTCCCGCCTGCCAATCGACAAAAAGGGGGTGTGGCTGCATAAACGGCCGTGGATGGTTGAATTATGACCCTGATCTTGATAATCCACGGCTATTCTGGGCAAAACACCCAACTGCTTTTAAAGTTAGGCCCGTTCTGTCGATCTGCCTCTTCAATGCTGTCAGGAAAGACAGCATTGAATAGATGCCCGCTGCTATTTCCCCTAAAGCTACTAGGAAAGTGGATAGCCAGATCTGAAATGAGCACGTGTTACAAAGTCGAGTTTTTCACAGTCTGCATTATCTATAGTTGACCTCCAATCTGACCCACTCAAGGCTTTTATGGTGTATTATTTTAGATTTGCCCATATGGCCTTGGAGTTTGTGGACTTATAAACCCAACCTGGTCTAAAATATTTGTATACAGCTTTATCATTGTTAGGAAACCACTTTCTTTAATCTTCTACATGCCTTTGAATAAGAATCACCTGATTCTTAATTACATTGTAATGGGAGGTAATTGCAATGTGTTTATTGTGTTTTATTTTTTCTGGTGGATTGGCAGTTAAAAAAACCCTGCTCTAATTTAGTGCCCCTGTGATTGATATATAGCCTTTCAAGTACTAAGTATCAGAGCGCTGTGAAAGGTTCCCTCCATCTGTCCCTTTGCTCACTGTAATGACATTTGGGGAAGGAAATGTATTTCTCCTTTGCATAGCGTTGTGTGGATCTTTTGGATACATTTACTAATGTCTCTCCAGTCTTATTAGTTTCTCATATATGCATCATTTAGAAGAACTTCATTTACTAAGTGAATTCATTTCTGTTAAATTCTGCATGTATGTATGTAAGTAAGTTTTGTTTATGTAGCGCACTTTCTCCAACAGGGCTCCAGGCGCTTCATTGCTTGTGTTTTTTTTTTTTTTTTATTAAACGATCAACAATTGTGTGTGTGAAAATATTAAAGTGACTGGTAGATGGGGGGGGGGGGGGGGGGAAACTATAATTCTTCTCATTGATTCCCAAATAATAGTATTAATATGGGAGCGGACTGACGAGGGACGATGGATGTTGAACTACCTGTTAGCCTTTAGCTTGATTTTATTTAGTAGATGCAGATATTCGTTCTTCTTGTGTTTTGTCATAATGTACATTCCCATTATATTGCTTTCAGTCCCAAACAGTCTACTAATACTCCAGTGTCTTATTTAAAATGTATGTATGCCACAATATTATATACTAGTAGTATATATGCTCTTTCTATGCTTGGTTTCATAGGCACATATGTGAAATTCAGAAGTGCATTTAAACTCATCCTTAAAGCGAATCTTGCTTACAAAGTCTACTCTCTACTAGGTTCCCGTCCTCCAAATTGAAGAAGGTAAAACAGGACCAGATGACCTTCAGAAAATCTTAACGTTCCTCCATCAGCTGCAAGCAAGACAAGATGTTCTTGATACAACTGTCGAATCTCTAAAGAGGTACAAAAGGGGGGCATTTAGCTAGAGGGGTAAACCTCATTACACACTGGGACAATCCCATTTGTTAGGGCTGTTCCACTGGCAGGCCGCATTTACCCTCTGTATCACTTGGTGCTCTGCTCCCGGAGTGCTGGGTATGCCCCATAGTGATGAAAGCAGAAGGCATGGCTAGCAATAGCGGAATTCGTGCAAGACCATGTGGCCTGGTTCACTTCTTTATAATGTTAGCTATGCCATTGTAACTTTTCATTTAAAAGGGAATTAAGAATGTAGACATTTAGGAAAATAACTATAAGATTGTGCTGAATATTTGCTCTTTACAGTTTCAGTTCAGTGTGTACAGTATATCCAGAAATGCATTTTTAACAGTAATGAATGTTTTCAAATATTACATGCAATTCTTAGTACTTGGCTCGGAGCATACTATTAAATAGTAGAAGTTAAAAGTTGTAATTTAAAGCACCACCTTTTATGTTTATGTTATTAAATCTAGAAGGTATGTTCTGACTTTTATTGAAGCAAAGACACCACATCGCAGCAGCACAATTGGTAAAAATAACACACAACATATTGAAGTGATACAGCTATATTACCCACATTTCAAGAAACCTTGAATTACTTTGCATATAATCTGCAATGGAAAGTGCGTGCTGATGCTAAGCTTCCATCACATAATTTCAGCATTCCTAAAGGTTGGATGTTTAAAGTCCAATGGAACAATTCTTATGAACAGAAACCGTAACAACAGAAAACAAAGGAACATGAAAAAGCGCACTTGCTTGTATACTTTTTATTTAAAATAAGAAAAAAAACGAAAAGAATATAAACAAACACAAAAGGAAAAAGAGGAGGAGAAGGATGTTATCTTTTAATAAGCATGTGATAGCTAGGGGTTGTATACTGGAGATGATGGAGTGCACTCTGGAGATTCAATATTCAAAAAAGGTGTATTGTGAAAAGTAGCATCTAATATGGGCAACGTTTCGTGGCTCGTTGCCCCTTTTTCAAGGCATACGCTCCGAGCCCTGAAATGGTGCTATTGAGTGATTAAAGGACACCTTTAATATCGGACTTGCTGTCTTGGAGTGCCGCTGCTATGACACAAAATATTTTGACTTTCTCATATATTTTTTTATTTCGGAAAATTTGCATGCAATAATGAAAGCTCTTGAGGACTGGACCCAAATTTAAACATAAAATGCATTTTTTTTTCTGTTTTTAGCTTTTACATACAGCCTGAATAATTATAATAATTACTAATTTTGTGCATTTAAAGTATTATTTTTGTCTCTTTTTGATTTGGGTCTCTATATACTTTTAGGACTTCAGAAAATCTGATGTAGTTTTAGGCCAACTTTTAGCAGAAATATAAACCTGATGTATGATCTGTACATAGTCAGTTATAGTAACAGCCATAGAACAGAAAACAAGCTACAGAATATAATACAGGTTTAGTATCCCGTATCCGAATTATTCCAAATACCGTGTTTTTTTTTTTTTTTAGAATTCAAATATATATTTTCTTTACCCCCCCCCCAACCCTTTTTTTATACTTACCAAGTCCTCTGGCTACCACGGCAGGCCTTCAGCATCCTCTCCGTCGTCTCCAGCGGTCCCAGGAGTGCATTGCGCGAGTGTGTGAGCGTGCTGGTGACGTCACCGGCGCGCCTGGGAACTCACGCAATGCACTCCTGGGACAGCTGGAGACACCAGAGATGAAGCTGAAGGCCTGCCATGGACACCGAGTACTCCATGGATGCTGAGGGACCATCAGGGCACCACCAGGGGACAGGTAAGTCTGTTTAAAAAAAAATAATTCCAAAATCCGGAAAAATCCCTTATACGGAATGCTGGTGGTCCCGAGCATTTCGGATAAGGGATACTCAACCTGTATATGGTCCCTTAATTTGAATTTGCCATAGAAAGCTTGTAAACTAAAACCCATTTTATAGGATTATTGGAGTGCTCTGTATTTTATTTAAAAAAAATATTTTAATGGAAGAGCATTAGTTACCTCCATAATTGTCACATCTCTTTTTGTTTTTCTCTTTAATTTAGGGAAAATGAGGCCTTATGGAAAGAGGTCCTACAGTTAAGACCAGCACAAGCACAGTTTGAACCTGTGAGTATAAAATAAAATATTAATTTAGAAACATTGGTAGATCACAGTAGACCTGCTAGCATGCACATATATAAACACACTAAATATAAGGAGATGAATTTAAGGCGAATGTACTAAACTTTCACTTGAACACGTCAGAAAGTGAAAAAATTGAACAATTTGTGGGATATTCATTTAGCTGCGGGACAGTCAAATTATCGCAGCTATTACAAGAAATGTGCTGCAAAAACAGCTTATTTCGGGTGTGCACTCACCTTTTTTCACACCTATTCTTTTACAAATTCCTGAAACCAGGACTAGCACAATGATTCAAGATGGCAAAACTAGAGATAAGTATAGGAGAAAATTAGTAAATTTGTCTGTATCCCTAACCAAGCTAAATTAATATGGGAAAACATTAGAGGTCTATTGGTGCCCATAATATTATTAGTCCCATGTGTTTTTTCACATGATCATGGTCCATTTTAATCTGATAATTAGATACTGCGATAATGACCATCGTTTTTTTATCAGCCTACACGGCATCCGGGCTAATAGGATGCCGCCTTTAAGTAATAACCACAGTAAGATTTGCTGTAGATGTGTATATTTTAAAACAAGGGACCCCCCTCCTTTAAAGGGATTGGTCATTTTTGAGCAACTCATCCTTTGTGTCAAGTGTTCCTAAATTATATAGCAAATACTGTGCTCTACAGAGCCTACTGAAGGGCTAAGGCCAGGTTGTAGCTTTCATCTTTTGAAACGGAGCAAGGTGCAGGATTTCTAATACTTATTAATATACTTTTCTTTTCAGGTTGCTTCATCTCAGACTTATGACCAAATGGCATCCTTACAAACAAATCCGTAAGTACATCTTAAATGTAATTAATCATGACTCTAAGAAAATAAAGCATTATCAGTCTTGTACCTCTGGGTATTCCGCACAAGTGCGTGCACCACATCATTAACGAGCACCTGTCATAGACTGTGCAGGCAGAGCACTTAGAATAGCTCTAAGCATTCACTGTCCCTAAGGACACATTGTTAATAGGTGCAAATAGAAAAAAGAGCACATCTGGAAGCAAAATAGAACATGACCCTGACTTACTACCCAATTAGTAAAAAGTTAAGGGTGTTTGTATAGGGCACTATTATGCTTGATTCAGATGTGTACGGAGTTGCTGTCGCTGTTGCTTACATAGAAGCAGCAGCAATAGCTCCAATATGGCAGTGCATAGGCATTCATCATTGAAACGCACAAGGAATCGCCACATGAATGTTCGTTTATCATTAAAACACACATGGGAATCATCACATCAGAGCTTTCAAATGAGAAGTACAAACCTAAAAATACTGGTTACAATAGAACAAAGTTTTAGTTCTATTCCAAAAAATATATATTACAATTATAGGATACTAAACAGATACAAATACAGGTCGAGTATCCCTTATCCGAAATACTCTGGACCACGATCATTTTGGATAAGGGATATTTACGGTTTTCGAATAATTTTGTTATTTAATACTTACCTGGTCCGCTGGTGGTGCCCCGCTGCTCCCACTGAGGCCTTCAGGATCCTCTTCAGCGGTGCCAGAAGTGTATTGCTCAAGTTCGTGAACGCGCCGGTGACGTCACCGGTGCGCCTGCGAAATGTACTCCTGGGACCGCTGAAGACACGGAAGAAGATCCTGAAGGCCGCTGTGGACATTGGGGGACATGTTAAGTATGAAAAAAGGGGGGTGGTGGAAAAAACAAACAAAAAAATCAGACCTATTCTAAAAAAAACACGGTTTTGGAACATTTCAGATAAGAGATCTACGGATACGGGAGGCTCGACCTGTATACGTTTACCAGATTGTGCATCATTGATTAATAAACTTTTTTATTCCTTATTAACCGGGTAATAATTTAGATAACAAATTTAGAATTGTATGTAATAGTAGAACCTGCTTACTGCAATAAATGTATCCTATTTTATCCCCCCCCCCCCCCCCCCCCACTGTTTACTACCTTTTTCATTATATTTTTTTGAGCTTTTTTTAAGGAACTATATAATTACAAGAATTGTTATAGCACTCCCTATAAGATTTAGTCTGGTGTGGGATTCTTTCAGTATCTAGATTTTAGTAATCTCTAGTATTTGCTCCAGCAGAGTAGAAAAAAAAAGATAGGTGGAGCAGAAGATGTATGTCATATATGTGTACACAGTGTAAAGAAATACTCAAATATCGTTTTTGCATTGCTTTGTAGGCCACTTATGATTGACAGTACAGGAAACTACAACCAACTGTCAGTCTCCAAAACCTCGCAGACTGTTATTCAGGTAAACCAATAGTTTTTTCTTTAAAACTAAATTTCATTTTTTATTTATTTTTACAAAATGTTAATACAAAGCATTGAGACAGATAAATCACTACTCAATCAGCTACTGTTATTTTTTCAAACACATATTGCAACATGAAAGTAAAGCTGGATACATATTGTAAGTTTGGACATGTAATCTGGCTGCTTGGAGTGATATCTGGTAATGGGAGCAAATGATTTTCTCCCTTATACCAGGAAAATAAATGGTTTGGATACATTTTATCTGTTTTTAAAGTGTTTTGAAGCAAGTGTGTGATACAACGGGGAGAGTAGATGAAGTTTGTTCAAGTTGCAATATTTGAACTCTGTTGTCCCAAATAGACCCAGGAATCTGACGCTCCAGAAAACAGATCTCTGCTTCATTGCTTTCTCTTTCAATGGTCCTGGTGACACAGCTTCACATTGGGATGTAGGAGGGTCCGCAGGAGCCAGGCACCTATCCTAAAGCTTTTGGAGGGTAGGCTCCTCCCCTACTGCATCCCAGATTCCTCACAGTTCGTGTTAGGTGCCCACTGGAGTGGGTGCTATTCTAAAGGGCTGCTGGAGCAGCCGAAGGAGTAGAGTTAGTTAGGGTTTTTATTATTTTATTAACTTCTACACTAGCTAGGTAGGCACAGTGTGAGGATTCTCATTAGTGAATCCTCACACTGCTAGCGCAGCAGGAGCTGACAGAAACGAGTCCTGTCAGCTCACTGTGCACGAGGGAGACGCTGTCTGGCCTCCCTGTGCAGCGCTTACAGCTTCTTTTAAGAAGCTGCCTGGGCTCCGGAGCGCTCTGAAACCGGCTTCACGCTAGGTGGGGATCATGGGGGACAGGCGCTCCGTGATGGCGGCGGCCATTTTCTGCGGAGCTTACACACTGAGCTCCTGATATGAGAGGACAGCAGTGTTGTTACAGGCATGTTCCGAGTGGTCCCCAGCTGAGGGGGAGATACTGGAACGAGGAGATCCTACAATGGGAGCGGCTGTCTGGGGGTAGTTGGCGCCAAAAGTCACAGACCCCGCAGCAGCAGGGACTTGGTCCCTTCCCTCACTCTGTTTTGGCGCCATTCAGAACGCTTGCAGCGGAGCTGAGCTGGCTTACAGATACTAACAGAGTGATTGGATTTCCTGGGCTTCGCTTTCCCCATTCTGAAGACTACAGAAAGCTAAGTGACTGAGTACACTGTATATAATGTATGTACATTTAATGCTGTGACTGTGTTATTGAGAACATCATGTCTGAGCAACAGTCTGTGGTTTTGGGGGAGGGAGCCTTTAATGCATTGAGCACTTGCAGTGGTTGTACACTGAAATTTGTCCCTAAGGGGGGCTTATGTATTTGTTGCGCTGCTGTGAAACCCATGGGGAGTGAACCCCAGAGGGTAGTGCATCGGACCTTGCGAGGGCTAAGTCCCTGAGACAGGTCGGAAAATGCTTTGGTGCATTACTGGACAGGCAAGAGTGATGGCTGGTAATTTCCCTAGACCAGGGCCATTCTCTCAGCAGTCCGTCCAGCTCTTTGCCTCGGACCCAGACAGATCCTGACTTCTACAAGTCATGCAGGATACTGCTATGGGAATCAGCAGGTTTAAATTACTTGTTTGACAAGTTTTATGGTTATTCTGGGGGGACCCCTAAAAGGTCTTATTCAGTGCCATTATTAGCTGCTGATGAGGAGGGAGAGTACACAGACATACCCTGGGTTCAGGGTGATGTTTCTGAAGAGTCCTCACCCTCTGGGGTGGAGGATTTGATTACTGCTGTAAACAGGCATTGAATTTGTCTGTGAAGAAAAAACTCCTGCTAAGGTTGTTTTTAAGAGACAGCGTGAGGGAAATGATATCTCTCTGCAGACAAGGGTTTACAAGATTTATTGGAAAACCCCTGACAAAAGGCTTTAGATGCCTAATAGATGGTTAAGCCTGTATCCTATGCCTGAGGATCA
The DNA here is from genome assembly GCF_055691185.1 of Crinia signifera. NCBI lineage: Eukaryota > Metazoa > Chordata > Amphibia > Anura > Myobatrachidae > Crinia > Crinia signifera. The sequence goes on along the minus strand of NC_139219.1, from coordinate 156,396,890 downwards.
TGCAGACCTCTGGGAAAATGTTCCAGTGGTAGAGGCTTCTGTGGTATACTTGTCAAAAGCCACTGTGCTACCAGTGCAAGCCTTCAAGCAAGCAAGTCTTCTGATTGGCTTCAGTCTGGGTCTCTAAGGCCAGGATTGGTGGGTCAGTGACCTGTGCTCTAGTTGATATACTGTTTTTTGTGTGTTGTTACTATGCAGAGAAGTCTAATGCTGCTGCAGAAATGTGATTCAGGCTGAGCAGGAAGCTCTCAAAATGGCTGCCAGAGTTTCCTCAGTGTCTGGAGTGCCAGGAGAGTGCTCTGGCTTATAGCTTGGAAGGCAGATAACAAGTCTAAAAAAGGCTTAGAGGCATTAGCTTTTAAAGGAAAGCTGTTATTGGTTTACAACTGAAAGAGATCAATAAGCAGGCCACAGGTGGAAAAAAAAAGCACTTTCCTGCCTACCCCTGCAGCCAAGCAGACATCAAGGTTTTCTGTTTTCAGGCCATCCTTTCGGCCCTCCCCTAGAGGAGGTGCGTCCTTTTGAGAACAGTCTTTTAAGGGATAGTCTCAGTCCTCCAGGGGCAAGGCCCCATAGTCAAAAATTGGGTTCTTTTTATAAGAAACCAAAGGAGAGGAAAAATCCTCTGCATACTGCCAGGGGTTTTGCCCGGCGGTGTTTAAGGAGGGGGGACGTCTGTCACTGTTCAAAGACGCAGGGGCACTGTTAGACCGGAACGCTTGGGTTAGAAATATAACCCAGGGTTAAAAGATTCCCTTCAAAGTTCTTCCACCGAGAAGGTTCATTCCTACACCACTACCAAAGGAGGCTCGACTCCGTACAGCTCTCTTGGGAGCGGCTCATTCTCTTTTAGAGAAGGGTGTGGTAGTCCCGGTCCCCAGAGCGGAGGGAAAAAAGGCTTTTATTTCACTCTGTTTTTGGTGCCCAAACCAGACGGGTCTTTCAGCTGATCCTAAACTTAAAGGCATTAATAGCCATTTGTGGGTAGACCATTTCAAAATAGAGTCTCTACGGTCTGTGCTGCTAAGCCGGGACCAGGGAGAATTTTTAGCGTCCATGAAGGTCCAGGACGCATACTTGCAGGTTCCTATGCACTCGGAACATCAGGGTGTGCAATAGGAGACCTTCTCCTGTAATAACAGGCGTTGCCTTTCGGTCTGGCCACAGCGTCAAGGGTATTCACCAAATAATGTCAGAAATGGCGGATGTGCTTCGACTTAGGGAAATCATGGTTATTCCATTTTTGGACGACCTGCGGTTTAAAGCGGAGTCAGCAGACAAGTGAAGAGTCACTTGGCAGAAACCATCAGGTTTTGCAGATTCACGGCTGGCTTTTAAATTTACAAAAATCTCAATCGGTGCCGTCACAGAGACTCCAATTCTTGGGGATTGGTCTGGATACCCAGTTGCATTGGGTGTTTCTACCAGAGGCATAGGCCAGGGATCTGGCTGCCTTGGTACAGGAGATCCTAGGGTCTCAGAGCACAGCAGTATGGAGGTGCCTCAAACTGCTGGGGAAGATGATGGCGTCTTTCGAGACGTTACAGTTCGCCAGGTTCCACTCTAGAGTGTCCCAGTGGACAGGGAACACTCAGACCATGAGGTCAGAACTATTAAAGTACACCAGAAAAAAAAATAAAAAAAAACTTTTTTCTTCCTTTCTGGTAGATGATCCCACACCTGCCGATATTCGCAAAAACCTGCGCATATCTGCACATCGTCAAATGCTTAATCCCGGACGAGCCCCCATCTATTAAAGTACATTTACTTAAATATGCAAAGTCTATCTAATTTATTCATTTCGCACGCAACCAATAATTGAATGTCCAGATTTATAACCAATGAATATTATTTATGAATGTAAACTGATGAAACTGTATCATGGATTACAAAATATATAACAATACAGGTATTATACATAATAACGATTATATATTCCAGCATCCTTAAATAAAGCTAACCTCAGTGATGTATAATGTGTATGTGAATTACAGCGCGGGAGGGGGCGTGGCTTATGAAGAAGCAGCCATTTTGTGATACCAAGTCTTTGTGTCCGCCATTTTAGATACCGCCGCATGGCATTCAAACATCTTATGGTAACTGTCGGCCATCTTAGATTCCACTACATGGCACACAAAGGAAACCTTAACAAAAGACTAATAACTTTCGCCTGGCAATCACACATACTGACTGTATGTTCATAATTCCTTTCCACAACATTTATTCCAAATTATCTCTAGCTTGCATCATACGATACGCTCAATCCTTACAATAACTCGCACATTCAGCAAACACATTTTACCTGCAGCATACACAATTGAATATCATTTAAGCTACAATGTACTTCTCTGTACAGAACACCTAACTGGCACATACAATCTATGGCCTTGTTATATCATACTCACATCACATGCCGATACACACACCATCCGAGCATCATGCTATCAACATTTGTATCATATAAGTTGGATTTATCCGATAGTTTATCTAGATATTCTCACATGATATCACACAAAGCATTCACACTCTGTTCTTGCATAGCCTTACACATGCATTCAAATACCAAGAATCCCTTTGAGAACAACACACTCTCTTTCATACAAAGAGTCCATACCATATACTACAGAACTCCTTTGCAACCAATCCCTTGGACACACACAGTGGCTAGTTTAACTATCCAGACACATAGCAGAGAAAAGCAAGCTATTTACACTCCTTGCATACAAACGATCCAGGAACTAGGCCTCTGCTTTTCCACATGGCAGCAGCAGGCTTAGACTTCACTTTATCCACATGTAAACGTACACGGCTATATCTACCAATTTAAGCATATCCTTACTCACATTCATAACATCTACACATACCCATATATATATATATATATATATATATATCAGATTCCAATCATTACTTTATCTCTTACAGTCACTTTTCACATACCTTCCAATCATTTGACCTTCTCAGACCTTCAACACTCTATACCTCAATCATACTCTCATGAATAAGCTCTATCCATTATCAATATTCCGAGCCATGCCTGATACACAGTAATATAAACATTTGATACTTATCCCTCACTCATGTCCTGGCGAGTCCAATCCCATAGCTCCTTCCGTCTCCTGCTAAAATCACACACTAACTTATTTGATTTTCTCTGGCTTTCAAGAGAACTCTCGGGGGAGGAGTTGATCCTATTGTCTTCCCCTGGTATCACTTAGCTTATGTTTACAGTATCTTGTGACTGGCTTAGGTGCTTTCCAGAGAACCATTCATTCACCTCCTTTCATTAGCTTATAGACACGCCCCTCTGATTGCTGTATCCTAATCTTATGTGAACTTATGATTCGTAATAACATGTGAGTGCAATATGATATGGAATTCCAATAACTGTCATCTGACAGTTATTATAATTTCGCACATTTTGAGTCCAAACATGACATTATGTTATATCTAAAAATATGTAAATTAATATTCGATCTTTTCCTTACTTATGAGATATGAATAATATTTATCTCAGACTATATTAATTTAGTGGGCATGATTATAATTATGATTATGGAAATTATATGCTGGGAAAAATTAGGCATTGACAGTCGCCCATTTGACAGATTATAATAACTGTCACATTAATAATGCATAATTTCCGCATTAATTTTCATAATTCATAAAATTTCAATATTTTTCATAAAAAATATTTTTCATTGATAAAAAAATTTTTTTTAAAGGGTGGAACTTATGTGTATGTGTATAAAGAAGGGGATGTATCATTTTTGCGCAATGGCTTAATCCGAGATTAATAATAAATGGGGGAGTGCATTTACTTAACGCCGGCATGTCCAGACTATGACCTCACAATAGTTGTAGGGCCACAGCCCAGACACACACGACTGAATGATACATTTGGGGAGTGTATGTGTAGTCTATGTGGGTGTAGTGTTCCTGCATAGGTGTTGTGTAACCTACCGCAGGGTGTACAGGGTTGTACAACCTTCATATGTCCTACAAAGGATGCTGGGAAAACATTGATGAACAACATAACAAAAAAAACAATTTAACAGAGTATTATAAAGATTTCCTGAAAGAGTGGAGAACAGTCATTTCTCTTTGTGCAGTTAGTGGACTAAAAAACCTGGCTAGACCTCCCAGGATAAAAACCGTTCTAACGCACTTTTGGGTCATTCCTAGTGTCTCTTGACATTAAAACTAAGGGCCAAAGAAAGTCTCTAGTGGGTCTTCTGCTCATCACGACGTGGGGTCGTCTAGGGGTCATCATTCTCTTGGTCGGCTTGAGTATTTCGTCGGCTCTTGGGGCTTTCTAGCTGGGTTCCTGTCCAGTCATCTGTCGGTATCCAAGTCGTCATCTCGAGGACCATCGTCTGTCTACAGCTGGGCTTGTCTTTTCTTATCCATTGCATCTGTAGGAAAAAGGAGTATCAATAATTTTGCATTTCCACCTATTTTCCCTACCATCCTTGGCTTCTTGTATTCCATCCGATCCACTTGTAGACTTCCGATAGTTCTGTCGTCGACTTGTTTCCCTGCAGAGACATAAACAGAAAGAACTTCCCAAACGTTAAAAATATCCCGCCTCCCACATCAGTGAAGCTTCTACACTCTAGAGTGCTATAGTTTAACCCTCGCCTTACTGTCTTTTGACACTAGGTGGCGCTCTAATTTATTTAAAGGTATTTCTACCCTGTACTACCAAACCTCTTTCAATTTAACCTCTATACCACTCCATATATTACAAATACAGTTGTCTGAGCCAAATAATCTGTGTTCTTCTTCGGAAAAATGTGACTAGAGGAAATCTGAGATATTTAGAATATTCAATCTCTCATTTTCCTCTTCTCTGTCTAATCACTAGGGACTATCAGTTACTTGACATCTGGACCTAACACTATCAATATCTTGAGATTTTTAAATCTCATTTAAAACACTAATATATATATATATATCTCGTTGTCTAGGGGATGAAACTTTTTCAATGTTAGGTCCATACGCTCTCCATGCAGTTAGGAGCAATAGGGGTTTCCAAATTCAATGCGTCACATTTGACCGGGTCCAATCACAGCTCTTTCTGGCTTAGCTAAACAACACAAAGAAAAACAAGTCGTTAGACATCTTACACGACACATGTCTGATTCTGTGAACCATCAAAACAAACAATAACAATCAAACAAACAAAAGAGAGTACGTATAAACTAACTTCCATTTCTCCTTATCTCCTTACCTGATTCCTAAGAACCTGGACTGACAATTACACCACATACAAGTCACCACTAGGTGGCTATTAACTTTTTTAACCACTTCCCTATGCCTATGTGTTCACATACATATGTGTCATGGGAACTATATGTCATGTAATGAACAAGCATGTTTCAAAAACAAATTTCCCAATACGTCATTACCCTGGTACCGAGGGCGGATCGTATGCAGTACTCCTTTGAGTAGAACATGTTATCTTGTTCTCTACCTTTCCTCGTGTTCTATACCTGTATGTCTTACCATAGTCTAAACCTTCATGTGTTTGCTGTAATATTGTGTTCTACGTTTAAATCTTTAATCTATTTGTTAAAAAGGGGAGAAAGAAAATTTAGGAGTCTTGCTGGTTACCGTTCTTCTTGTGCGACATCTCTGCTTCTCTATACCTACAGCAGTTATTAACCTGGGGATGTAATTAATTTCAAATACAATTTGGCCTTCTCAATTTATCTTGTTACCTTAATACTTATTACCTGAGTCAGTGTGAAACCAGTATACCTACTTCTCCAGCTGTCAATTTGGCGTCAACTGTACATTCTCTTACCACTTGGGAAAAACAAACATCCTCTCTGGCTGTTCGACTCCGCCTTACATTTGACTTCTCTCGTCTCGGAGATGACAGCTGTCTGGAACATTACGTCAACACTTAATAATCCTTAACAAGGAGTTGACACAGGGTATAGGTTAGTCAGTTTCACAATTACATCAGACACTTTAAAATAACTGGTCCCATTATATACGAATGGGGGGGTATTGCTATTCTGCATTAACAGTCCAATTGCATCTTTTGTCATCACTCTTCCTATTGCCTCTTCCTATACCACAGTTTTAAACAAACACTATGCCTCCTCTTACCTCGCGTTGATGAGAGCAGACATTGTTTTCAATTCTTATTGTGTAATTCATCCGGTTCGAAGCTATCAACACTGGGAAATTCTAAACTTGCTGCCTGTGTATTCCTTTTTCATTTGGCAAACAACTGCTCGTTCACCGTGCCCACAGCACTTAATGAAAGCAGCCATTCCTTTTGGCTGGCTTGCTTCCTCCCTAACATGCACGTTATCACAGCGTGACCCGTAATTACCCATAATTACAGGAATAAACGTTCACAGCTTAATAGATAATCGGTGGGTTATTACTTATCTGAGAGCTCCCCAAACACTCACTTCTACAGCTTCCTAGAACATCCCACAGTCAAGCAGGTGCGAAGGATACGAGGTACGATACTCAATCACCAAGTCTTTCAACTAGCAGCGAACTTCTAGCCAACTTGCTTGGAGCGGCACAATTTTTCCAGGGTATAACAAACTTGTTTTCCTATACCCCCAAAAATCGGATTTCTAAAGTAGCTAATCGGAAACAAGTGCGTTCCGATATATCTTCTTGTACCCTCCTAGCGGAATCAATTCCACTGAAGGGGCAGTTCCTATGTGTACGTCGGCACGTACACTCTGTCCTTACTGGACCTGTCCTACACTGGACTACACTGCGCTTGGGTCGTGTCCGTCCCACACCCGTTCGCCTCAGTTATGTTTTACACTGGGCGCTATACATCTTACGGTCTTATGCTTAAACTTGAAATATTTCTGTACAGAAAATCTTCCTCAGGCCGGTAGCTTTTCTACTGGATGTCACACGAGTGTTCCCTTGACTATCAATGGGAATTTGATCAATACTACTTGAATTTCTTGAATTTTGAACAATAATAAAAGAGTCCTGTTTGTAACTCAACAGGAGTCTTACTCAATATGTATGAATTTATAATTATCACTCAATTAAGTATCACTACCCATCCTTGGGCATTTACCTGTACAGCGTACCTAGGCAATCACATGTGCCCGCACATGTGTCCGTCACGCAAACAGTGTCTCACTGAGCGGCAGACGTTGACACCCATGTGTCCGAGTCCCGCCTTCTTTTGTATACTTTGCAAACCTATTTGCACTTGTATTTAACTTAATTCTTCAAGAAATCCCAATAGCACACTCTTTCTATAACATTTGTGGTTAGCACGGATATGGCACTATGAATTTAACACCTCTTACAATACTGTAGATATCTCATATTCACATGGGAAAACAAATGCAATTTTACTCTTAACAGGCACAAACTCCACACAGTACAATACCTCTTACCAATTTTTCCATGCACTTATGCATTTGGGATAAAGATCACAATAGTTACAAAAAGAAATTTTCTGTCTATTGAGCCTATTCAAAACTACAGTCTCTGCTGCTGAGAGTATAAATGAACCATTCCTATTCAAACTCTCCCTTTGGCTATGGTTGTAAATCTATTGTCTCAACACCTTAATTTACATCTAAATACCCTCTGGCTGGCCCTTTTTAAAAGTTAAGAATCTTTTTCTTTGCTGTATTATATGCTTAGGAGAAAATCTGTCTTTTAGCCTGAAATAAAAAAGAAAAATGTTATATATCATAACTTGGTAATAATTACTTTCAGTTTCAGGTTTAATACTTTAGAGTAACATTCAAATTTCATACCTCTTGGAATTTGTTGATTTTAACTGTATTAGATTTTTCTATTGACTGGTATTTTATCTCTCTCTGCTTTTATCTTTCTAAAGTTAAAATACTTATGACTCAATCCTATCAATTATGGGAATGAAAGTTTACCATTAAACACTCCTAGCCACCTTGCCTACTATTCTCATTACCATATGTTGAAAGATATACTAAAAATAAAATAAATTTATTTAGTAGACATAGCACTTTTACCCAGAATTCTTTGCAACATACAATTATACATATAGCTTTCTCAGGTTGAGATGGTCTGCAGTAAAATACCTGCAATTTATGGCTATACATTATTCCCTTATAATCCGCTTCTGCTGCACTTATAAAAGATGTGCATTTATTTAAAATTTGCACTGCTTATAAAACAATTCAAATTTAAAAAAAACAATTCAACCTGAAACAGCCCTTGCCAATCATATCTGACTATTATTTAAAAGATAAACATCAAAAGGAGATACCATCACATGAGAAAAAACAAATTATTAAAACATATATATATTTATAGAATTGCATCTTGATATTTAAATATAAATAAATGTTTTTCCTTTTGTCCCAAAGTTCAAATTAGAGCTTTGTAATACTACAGATCCAACACAGGCCCCTAACCGGCAGTAACATGGAAACACACAAAAACGCACCAGAAAAAAAAATAAAAAAAAACTTTTTTCTTCCTTTCTGGTAGATGATCCCACACCTGCCGATATTCGCAAAAACCTGCGCATATCTGCACATCGGGGTCTTTTTATAAGAAACCAAAGGAGAGGAAAAATCCTCCGCATACTGCCAGGGGTTTTGCCCGGCGGTGTTTAAGGAGGGGGGACGTCTGTCACTGTTCAAAGACGCAGGGGCACTGTTAGACCGGAACGCTTGGGTTAGAAATATAACCCAGGGTTAAAAGATTCCCTTCAAAGTTCTTCCACCGAGAAGGTTCATTCCTACACCACTACCAAAGGAGGCTCGACTCCGTACAGCTCTCTTGGGAGCGGCTCATTCTCTTTTAGAGAAGGGTGTGGTAGTCCCGGTCCCCAGAGCGGAGGGAAAAAAGGCTTTTATTTCACTCTGTTTTTGGTGCCCAAACCAGACGGGTCTTTCAGCTGATCCTAAACTTAAAGGCATTAATAGCCATTTGTGGGTAGACCATTTCAAAATAGAGTCTCTACGGTCTGTGCTGCTAAGCCGGGACCAGGGAGAATTTTTAGCGTCCATGAAGGTCCAGGACGCATACTTGCAGGTTCCTATGCACTCGGAACATCAGGGTGTGCAATAGGAGACCTTCTCCTGTAATAACAGGCGTTGCCTTTCGGTCTGGCCACAGCGTCAAGGGTATTCACCAAATAATGTCAGAAATGGCGGATGTGCTTCGACTTAGGGAAATCATGGTTATTCCATTTTTGGACGACCTGCGGTTTAAAGCGGAGTCAGCAGACAAGTGAAGAGTCACTTGGCAGAAACCATCAGGTTTTGCAGATTCACGGCTGGCTTTTAAATTTACAAAAATCTCAATCGGTGCCGTCACAGAGACTCCAATTCTTGGGGATTGGTCTGGATACCCAGTTGCATTGGGTGTTTCTACCAGAGGCATAGGCCAGGGATCTGGCTGCCTTGGTACAGGAGATCCTAGGGTCTCAGAGCACAGCAGTATGGAGGTGCCTCAAACTGCTGGGGAAGATGATGGCGTCTTTCGAGACGTTACAGTTCGCCAGGTTCCACTCTAGAGTGTCCCAGTGGACAGGGAACACTCAGACCATGAGGTCAGAACTATTAAAGTACACCAGAAAAAAAAATAAAAAAAAACTTTTTTCTTCCTTTCTGGTAGATGATCCCACACCTGCCGATATTCGCAAAAACCTGCGCATATCTGCACATCGTCAAATGCTTAATCCCGGACGAGCCCCCATCTATTAAAGTACATTTACTTAAATATGCAAAGTCTATCTAATTTATTCATTTCGCACGCAACCAATAATTGAATGTCCAGATTTATAACCAATGAATATTATTTATGAATGTAAACTGATGAAACTGTATCATGGATTACAAAATATATAACAATACAGGTATTATACATAATAACGATTATATATTCCAGCATCCTTAAATAAAGCTAACCTCAGTGATGTATAATGTGTATGTGAATTACAGCGCGGGAGGGGGCGTGGCTTATGAAGAAGCAGCCATTTTGTGATACCAAGTCTTTGTGTCCGCCATTTTAGATACCGCCGCATGGCATTCAAACATCTTATGGTAACTGTCGGCCATCTTAGATTCCACTACATGGCACACAAAGGAAACCTTAACAAAAGACTAATAACTTTCGCCTGGCAATCACACATACTGACTGTATGTTCATAATTCCTTTCCACAACATTTATTCCAAATTATCTCTAGCTTGCATCATACGATACGCTCAATCCTTACAATAACTCGCACATTCAGCAAACACATTTTACCTGCAGCATACACAATTGAATATCATTTAAGCTACAATGTACTTCTCTGTACAGAACACCTAACTGGCACATACAATCTATGGCCTTGTTATATCATACTCACATCACATGCCGATACACACACCATCCGAGCATCATGCTATCAACATTTGTATCATATAAGTTGGATTTATCCGATAGTTTATCTAGATATTCTCACATGATATCACACAAAGCATTCACACTCTGTTCTTGCATAGCCTTACACATGCATTCAAATACCAAGAATCCCTTTGAGAACAACACACTCTCTTTCATACAAAGAGTCCATACCATATACTACAGAACTCCTTTGCAACCAATCCCTTGGACACACACAGTGGCTAGTTTAACTATCCAGACACATAGCAGAGAAAAGCAAGCTATTTACACTCCTTGCATACAAACGATCCAGGAACTAGGCCTCTGCTTTTCCACATGGCAGCAGCAGGCTTAGACTTCACTTTATCCACATGTAAACGTACACGGCTATATCTACCAATTTAAGCATATCCTTACTCACATTCATAACATCTACACATACCCATATATATATATATATATATATATCAGATTCCAATCATTACTTTATCTCTTACAGTCACTTTTCACATACCTTCCAATCATTTGACCTTCTCAGACCTTCAACACTCTATACCTCAATCATACTCTCATGAATAAGCTCTATCCATTATCAATATTCCGAGCCATGCCTGATACACAGTAATATAAACATTTGATACTTATCCCTCACTCATGTCCTGGCGAGTCCAATCCCATAGCTCCTTCCGTCTCCTGCTAAAATCACACACTAACTTATTTGATTTTCTCTGGCTTTCAAGAGAACTCTCGGGGGAGGAGTTGATCCTATTGTCTTCCCCTGGTATCACTTAGCTTATGTTTACAGTATCTTGTGACTGGCTTAGGTGCTTTCCAGAGAACCATTCATTCACCTCCTTTCATTAGCTTATAGACACGCCCCTCTGATTGCTGTATCCTAATCTTATGTGAACTTATGATTCGTAATAACATGTGAGTGCAATATGATATGGAATTCCAATAACTGTCATCTGACAGTTATTATAATTTCGCACATTTTGAGTCCAAACATGACATTATGTTATATCTAAAAATATGTAAATTAATATTCGATCTTTTCCTTACTTATGAGATATGAATAATATTTATCTCAGACTATATTAATTTAGTGGGCATGATTATAATTATGATTATGGAAATTATATGCTGGGAAAAATTAGGCATTGACAGTCGCCCATTTGACAGATTATAATAACTGTCACATTAATAATGCATAATTTCCGCATTAATTTTCATAATTCATAAAATTTCAATATTTTTCATAAAAAATATTTTTCATTGATAAAAAATTTTTTTTTAAAGGGTGGAACTTATGTGTATGTGTATAAAGAAGGGGATGTATCATTTTTGCGCAATGGCTTAATCCGAGATTAATAATAAATGGGGGAGTGCATTTACTTAACGCCGGCATGTCCAGACTATGACCTCACAATAGTTGTAGGGCCACAGCCCAGACACACACGACTGAATGATACATTTGGGGAGTGTATGTGTAGTCTATGTGGGTGTAGTGTTCCTGCATAGGTGTTGTGTAACCTACCGCAGGGTGTACAGGGTTGTACAACCTTCATATGTCCTACAAAGGATGCTGGGAAAACATTGATGAACAACATAACAAAAAAAACAATTTAACAGAGTATTATAAAGATTTCCTGAAAGAGTGGAGAACAGTCATTTCTCTTTGTGCAGTTAGTGGACTAAAAAACCTGGCTAGACCTCCCAGGATAAAAACCGTTCTAACGCACTTTTGGGTCATTCCTAGTGTCTCTTGACATTAAAACTAAGGGCCAAAGAAAGTCTCTAGTGGGTCTTCTGCTCATCACGACGTGGGGTCGTCTAGGGGTCATCATTCTCTTGGTCGGCTTGAGTATTTCGTCGGCTCTTGGGGCTTTCTAGCTGGGTTCCTGTCCAGTCATCTGTCGGTATCCAAGTCGTCATCTCGAGGACCATCGTCTGTCTACAGCTGGGCTTGTCTTTTCTTATCCATTGCATCTGTAGGAAAAAGGAGTATCAATAATTTTGCATTTCCACCTATTTTCCCTACCATCCTTGGCTTCTTGTATTCCATCCGATCCACTTGTAGACTTCCGATAGTTCTGTCGTCGACTTGTTTCCCTGCAGAGACATAAACAGAAAGAACTTCCCAAACGTTAAAAATATCCCGCCTCCCACATCAGTGAAGCTTCTACACTCTAGAGTGCTATAGTTTAACCCTCGCCTTACTGTCTTTTGACACTAGGTGGCGCTCTAATTTATTTAAAGGTATTTCTACCCTGTACTACCAAACCTCTTTCAATTTAACCTCTATACCACTCCATATATTACAAATACAGTTGTCTGAGCCAAATAATCTGTGTTCTTCTTCGGAAAAATGTGACTAGAGGAAATCTGAGATATTTAGAATATTCAATCTCTCATTTTCCTCTTCTCTGTCTAATCACTAGGGACTATCAGTTACTTGACATCTGGACCTAACACTATCAATATCTTGAGATTTTTAAATCTCATTTAAAACACTAATATATATATATATATCTCGTTGTCTAGGGGATGAAACTTTTTCAATGTTAGGTCCATACGCTCTCCATGCAGTTAGGAGCAATAGGGGTTTCCAAATTCAATGCGTCACATTTGACCGGGTCCAATCACAGCTCTTTCTGGCTTAGCTAAACAACACAAAGAAAAACAAGTCGTTAGACATCTTACACGACACATGTCTGATTCTGTGAACCATCAAAACAAACAATAACAATCAAACAAACAAAAGAGAGTACGTATAAACTAACTTCCATTTCTCCTTATCTCCTTACCTGATTCCTAAGAACCTGGACTGACAATTACACCACATACAAGTCACCACTAGGTGGCTATTAACTTTTTTAACCACTTCCCTATGCCTATGTGTTCACATACATATGTGTCATGGGAACTATATGTCATGTAATGAACAAGCATGTTTCAAAAACAAATTTCCCAATACGTCATTACCCTGGTACCGAGGGCGGATCGTATGCAGTACTCCTTTGAGTAGAACATGTTATCTTGTTCTCTACCTTTCCTCGTGTTCTATACCTGTATGTCTTACCATAGTCTAAACCTTCATGTGTTTGCTGTAATATTGTGTTCTACGTTTAAATCTTTAATCTATTTGTTAAAAAGGGGAGAAAGAAAATTTAGGAGTCTTGCTGGTTACCGTTCTTCTTGTGCGACATCTCTGCTTCTCTATACCTACAGCAGTTATTAACCTGGGGATGTAATTAATTTCAAATACAATTTGGCCTTCTCAATTTATCTTGTTACCTTAATACTTATTACCTGAGTCAGTGTGAAACCAGTATACCTACTTCTCCAGCTGTCAATTTGGCGTCAACTGTACATTCTCTTACCACTTGGGAAAAACAAACATCCTCTCTGGCTGTTCGACTCCGCCTTACATTTGACTTCTCTCGTCTCGGAGATGACAGCTGTCTGGAACATTACGTCAACACTTAATAATCCTTAACAAGGAGTTGACACAGGGTATAGGTTAGTCAGTTTCACAATTACATCAGACACTTTAAAATAACTGGTCCCATTATATACGAATGGGGGGGTATTGCTATTCTGCATTAACAGTCCAATTGCATCTTTTGTCATCACTCTTCCTATTGCCTCTTCCTATACCACAGTTTTAAACAAACACTATGCCTCCTCTTACCTCGCGTTGATGAGAGCAGACATTGTTTTCAATTCTTATTGTGTAATTCATCCGGTTCGAAGCTATCAACACTGGGAAATTCTAAACTTGCTGCCTGTGTATTCCTTTTTCATTTGGCAAACAACTGCTCGTTCACCGTGCCCACAGCACTTAATGAAAGCAGCCATTCCTTTTGGCTGGCTTGCTTCCTCCCTAACATGCACGTTATCACAGCGTGACCCGTTATTACCCATAATTACAGGAATAAACGTTCACAGCTTAATAGATAATCGGTGGGTTATTACTTATCTGAGAGCTCCCCAAACACTCACTTCTACAGCTTCCTAGAACATCCCACAGTCAAGCAGGTGCGAAGGATACGAGGTACGATACTCAATCACCAAGTCTTTCAACTAGCAGCGAACTTCTAGCCAACTTGCTTGGAGCGGCACAATTTTTCCAGGGTATAACAAACTTGTTTTCCTATACCCCCAAAAATCGGATTTCTAAAGTAGCTAATCGGAAACAAGTGCGTTCCGATATATCTTCTTGTACCCTCCTAGCGGAATCAATTCCACTGAAGGGGCAGTTCCTATGTGTACGTCGGCACGTACACTCTGTCCTTACTGGACCTGTCCTACACTGGACTACACTGCGCTTGGGTCGTGTCCGTCCCACACCCGTTCGCCTCAGTTATGTTTTACACTGGGCGCTATACATCTTACGGTCTTATGCTTAAACTTGAAATATTTCTGTACAGAAAATCTTCCTCAGGCCGGTAGCTTTTCTACTGGATGTCACACGAGTGTTCCCTTGACTATCAATGGGAATTTGATCAATACTACTTGAATTTCTTGAATTTTGAACAATAATAAAAGAGTCCTGTTTGTAACTCAACAGGAGTCTTACTCAATATGTATGAATTTATAATTATCACTCAATTAAGTATCACTACCCATCCTTGGGCATTTACCTGTACAGCGTACCTAGGCAATCACATGTGCCCGCACATGTGTCCGTCACGCAAACAGTGTCTCACTGAGCGGCAGACGTTGACACCCATGTGTCCGAGTCCCGCCTTCTTTTGTATACTTTGCAAACCTATTTGCACTTGTATTTAACTTAATTCTTCAAGAAATCCCAATAGCACACTCTTTCTATAACATTTGTGGTTAGCACGGATATGGCACTATGAATTTAACACCTCTTACAATACTGTAGATATCTCATATTCACATGGAAAAACAAATGCAATTTTACTCTTAACAGGCACAAACTCCACACAGTACAATACCTCTTACCAATTTTTCCATGCACTTATGCATTTGGGATAAAGATCACAATAGTTACAAAAAGAAATTTTCTGTCTATTGAGCCTATTCAAAACTACAGTCTCTGCTGCTGAGAGTATAAATGAACCATTCCTATTCAAACTCTCCCTTTGGCTATGGTTGTAAATCTATTGTCTCAACACCTTAATTTACATCTAAATACCCTCTGGCTGGCCCTTTTTAAAAGTTAAGAATCTTTTTCTTTGCTGTATTATATGCTTAGGAGAAAATCTGTCTTTTAGCCTGAAATAAAAAAGAAAAATGTTATATATCATAACTTGGTAATAATTACTTTCAGTTTCAGGTTTAATACTTTAGAGTAACATTCAAATTTCATACCTCTTGGAATTTGTTGATTTTAACTGTATTAGATTTTTCTATTGACTGGTATTTTATCTCTCTCTGCTTTTATCTTTCTAAAGTTAAAATACTTATGACTCAATCCTATCAATTATGGGAATGAAAGTTTACCATTAAACACTCCTAGCCACCTTGCCTACTATTCTCATTACCATATGTTGAAAGATATACTAAAAATAAAATAAATTTATTTAGTAGACATAGCACTTTTACCCAGAATTCTTTGCAACATACAATTATACATATAGCTTTCTCAGGTTGAGATGGTCTGCAGTAAAATACCTGCAATTTATGGCTATACATTATTCCCTTATAATCCGCTTCTGCTGCACTTATAAAAGATGTGCATTTATTTAAAATTTGCACTGCTTATAAAACAATTCAAATTTAAAAAAAACAATTCAACCTGAAACAGCCCTTGCCAATCATATCTGACTATTATTTAAAAGATAAACATCAAAAGGAGATACCATCACATGAGAAAAAACAAATTATTAAAACATATATATATTTATAGAATTGCATCTTGATATTTAAATATAAATAAATGTTTTTCCTTTTGTCCCAAAGTTCAAATTAGAGCTTTGTAATACTACAGATCCAACACAGGCCCCTAACCGGCAGTAACATGGAAACACACAAAAACGCACCAGAAAAAAAAATAAAAAAAAACTTTTTTCTTCCTTTCTGGTAGATGATCCCACACCTGCCGATATTCGCAAAAACCTGCGCATATCTGCACATCGTCAAATGCTTAATCCCGGACGAGCCCCCATCTATTAAAGTACATTTACTTAAATATGCAAAGTCTATCTAATTTATTCATTTCGCACGCAACCAATAATTGAATGTCCAGATTTATAACCAATGAATATTATTTATGAATGTAAACTGATGAAACTGTATCATGGATTACAAAATATATAACAATACAGGTATTATACATAATAACGATTATATATTCCAGCATCCTTAAATAAAGCTAACCTCAGTGATGTATAATGTGTATGTGAATTACAGCGCGGGAGGGGGCGTGGCTTATGAAGAAGCAGCCATTTTGTGATACCAAGTCTTTGTGTCCGCCATTTTAGATACCGCCGCATGGCATTCAAACATCTTATGGTAACTGTCGGCCATCTTAGATTCCACTACATGGCACACAAAGGAAACCTTAACAAAAGACTAATAACTTCCGCCTGGCAATCACACATACTGACTGTATGTTCATAATTCCTTTCCATAACATTTATTCCAAATTATCTCTAGCTTGCATCATACGATACGCTCAATCCTTACAATAACTCACACATTCAGCAAACACATTTTACCTGCAGCATACACAATTGAATATCATTTAAGCTACAATGTACTTCTCTGTACAGAACACCTAACTGGCACATACAATCTATGGCCTTGTTATATCATACTCACATCACATGCCGATACACACACCATCCGAGCATCATGCTATCAACATTTGTATCATATAAGTTGGATTTATCCGATAGTTTATCTAGATATTCTCACATGATATCACACAAAGCATTCACACTCTGTTCTTGCATAGCCTTACACATGCATTCAAATACCAAGAATCCCTTTGAGAACAACACACTCTCTTTCATACAAAGAGTCCATACCATATACTACAGAACTCCTTTGCAACCAATCCCTTGGACACACACAGTGGCTAGTTTAACTATCCAGACACATAGCAGAGAAAAGCAAGCTATTTACACTCCTTGCATACAAACGATCCAGGAACTAGGCCTCTGCT
The DNA here is from genome assembly GCF_055691185.1 of Crinia signifera. Classification (NCBI taxonomy): domain Eukaryota; kingdom Metazoa; phylum Chordata; class Amphibia; order Anura; family Myobatrachidae; genus Crinia; species Crinia signifera. The sequence goes on along the minus strand of NC_139219.1, from coordinate 156,379,377 downwards.
TTTCCACATGGCAGCAGCAGGCTTAGACTTCACTTTATCCACATGTAAACGTACACGGCTATATCTACCAATTTAAGCATATCCTTACTCACATTCATAACATCTACACATACCCATATATATATATATATATATATCAGATTCCAATCATTACTTTATCTCTTACAGTCACTTTTCACATACCTTCCAATCATTTGACCTTCTCAGACCTTCAACACTCTATACCTGAATCATACTCTCATGAATAAGCTCTATCCATTATCAATATTCCGAGCCATGCCTGATACACAGTAATATAAACATTTGATACTTATCCCTCACTCATGTCCTGGCGAGTCCAATCCCATAGCTCCTTCCGTCTCCTGCTAAAATCACACACTAACTTATTTGATTTTCTCTGGCTTTCAAGAGAACTCTCGGGGGAGGAGTTGATCCTATTGTCTTCCCCTGGTATCACTTAGCTTATGTTTACAGTATCTTGTGACTGGCTTAGGTGCTTTCCAGAGAACCATTCATTCACCTCCTTTCATTAGCTTATAGACACGCCCCTCTGATTGCTGTATCCTAATCTTATGTGAACTTATGATTCGTAATAACATGTGAGTGCAATATGATATGGAATTCCAATAACTGTCATCTGACAGTTATTATAATTTCGCACATTTTGAGTCCAAACATGACATTATGTTATATCTAAAAATATGTAAATTAATATTCGATCTTTTCCTTACTTATGAGATATGAATAATATTTATCTCAGACTATATTAATTTAGTGGGCATGATTATAATTATGATTATGGAAATTATATGCTGGGAAAAATTAGGCATTGACAGAACAAATGGTGTTGTTTTCAGAAACTCGATCCTTCCTAAAATGGTGGATGGAGGTGGATTCCCTTCGGGGGAGTCGGTTCCTGCAGTCCTGGAGCTGGTTGGTAGTCACTACCGACGCCAGTCTCAGAGGCTGAGGGGCAGTAGTCGTGGACCTGCGTCTGCAGGGCTTGTGGACTTTAGAGCAGAAAGACTGATACTTTACAGTCTGCCTTACTGATCAACATCTTGGAACTGAGGGCTGTGTGGAAGAGGTTTTCTCTGGCGGGAGAAAAGATTACAAGAGCTCCCTTTTAGGCATTCAGACCGACAACGTCACAGCTGTGGCGTATCTGAATCACCAGGGAGGCACACACAGCAATCTGGCCATGTGGGAGGTGTCCCGAATCTTCTTGTGGGTGGAACAGAATGTTCTAGCATTATCAGCAATCTTCATACCAGGAGTGGAGAATATAGAGGCCGACTTCCTGAGCAGGGAGAAACTGATGGAAGGAAAATGGAGGCTGAATCCACAAGTATTCCACTAGATTACAATAAGGGGGAAACCCCGGATAGGGACCTGAAGGCATACAGGTTCATCCATCAGGTACCCAGGTTGTATGACAGGACGTGGGATCCACTGGCAGAAGCAGTGGATGCCATGACTATCCCCTGGGAGGGGAATCTTCTTTATGATTTTCCGCCAGTTCCAATGCTGGCAAGAGAGTTGAAAACAATACAGGCCCAGACAATTCCAGTAATTTTAGTGGCCCCAGATTGGCCAGGGAGATCCTGGTACTCGAGGCTTCAGAGATTCTCTGTGGACTCGTGGCGTCTACCTCTGAGGTCAGACCTTCTAAAACAAGGACCGTTCAACCAGCTGGATTCAGCTCGATTAATTTTGACGGTCTGGCTGTTGAAAACGCCATTTTGAGGAATATAGGATTCTCAGAGGCGGTTAACGCAATGAGGAAAGCCAGAAAGTCAGTGTCTTCTGTAAATTATTTTGGGGCCTGGAAGACCTATATTTGGTGGTGTGTAAGACAGAGGTCACGCACATCGAGATTTAAAATGGCTAAATTGTTGGAGTTTTTTACAGGAGGGCCTTTCCTCTGGATTAGGCCTTCAGTCACTCAGAGTACATATCTCGACCGTGTCAATTTTTCTTTCCAAAGAAGGATTGCGTTAGAACCAGAAGTACAGACCTTCCTGCAGGGGGTTTATCTATTGAAACCTCCCTACAACCAACCAGTAGCGCCAGGGGAATTATCTCTGGCTCTGGAGTACCTTAAAGACCTTGAGCCGTTAAGGTCGGTTGACCTTAGTTTCCTTTCAGGGAAGCTGGTAATTTTGTTGGTGGTGGCGTCAGAGAAAAAAAAAAAAAAATATCGGAGTTGATTGCTTTGTTCTACAAGTCTTCCTCCCTTATATGTCATGATGATAGGGCTGCCTTTCGGACAGTACCCCTAGATTTTTACCAAAAGTAGTCTCTGCTTTTCTTCTAAATCAGGAGATTGTTCTGCCTGTGTTTCAACCCCCAGAGGGTTGTTAGGAAAAGGGACAAATTGAGGAATTTGGATGTTGTGCGCGTCTTGCGCGTTTATGTGGACAGAGTTAAGAGTGTCAGAAAGACTGATACTTTACTGGTTTTGTATGACATACACAAACTTAGTTGGCCTGCTTCTAAGCAGACCATTGCTAGGTGGTTGCGCTCTGTTATTGCGTTTGCATATACAAAAGTTGGTAGGCCTGTACCGGCCAGGATTAATGCGCATACCACCAGGTCGGTTGCCACCTCTTGGGCGGTTCGACATGGGGCAACAGCTGAGCAGGTTTGCAGCGCTGCCACTTGGTCATCTGTTAATAATTTTGCCAAATTTGATAGGTTCCATGAGTTCGCGTCGGTGGACGCATCATTCGGGCGAGCAGTGATGAATACTGCAGACCTGAGCGTACCCACCCAAAAGGACCGGCTCTGGAACGTCCCAATGTGAAGCTGTGTCACCAGGACCATTGAAAGAGAAAAAGGGATTTTTGTAAGAACTTACCGTTCGAATCCCTTTCTCTGATATGGTCCTGGTGACACAGCGATCCCTCCCTTACGCTCAGTAAGTATGCCAGTGTGCATGATGTTTCATGTTATAATTGGTTGAAAAGTTAAATTTAAAATTGTGCATATAATATGTGCAGTTGTTTGTACTGAGTTAATGTATTCCAGTGGCTTTGAAAGATTGAACTGAGGAATCTGGGATGCAGTAGGGGAGGAGCCTACCCTCCAAAAGCTTTAGGATAGGTGCCTGGCTCCTGCGGACCCTCCTACATCCCAATGTGAAGCTGTGTCACCAGGACCATATCAGAGAAAGGGATTCGAACGGTAAGTTCTTACAAAAATCCCTTTTTCTGACATTCAATGTCTCCAGCATGTGGCTGAGCCTATTAGTGCCTGCTTGTATGTTGAGCTATGGAAGCAGCACTCGTCTGACTCTTATCACTGGCCTGGGTGAGGAGCTGCGCATGCAGGATAGGAATTGGAGTTTTAGTTCAGACTGATCCGTATGAGCAACAGTGGTCTGGTCCCACTTGTCTAAGTGTCAGGCTACACCTGCAACATTTGTAGTTATATCGAGATGAAGATGTAGTAACACACCAACCGTAAAGTATCCTGAAAGATGTGCATTCCAAAGCTAAAGGAGCTGTAGGTCTCTAGGAAAAATATATACATACACCATTTAGTGGTTGTTGAAATAAAGAAACCTTGTTCCTTTTTCATTTAGAATGTGTGTCTCCTTAAGTGCATGAAGCTGGTCTGCCTAGTTTGAAACATAATTTAGTATGTGTACACTATATGATTTGTCAGGGAGTTCCAGGCAGCTCAAGGGAAATAATTAATGACATTGCATAATTTACTATTGTTGTCTAATGTGTACCCAGCTTTAACCTTCCCACCAGGTTGTTTCAGAAGTTAAGTTATCCCATTGACAGGTCTTTCCACAAGCTGTTTTTTTTTTTCTTTTCAATTGAATTTTTTGGACTTTTACCATCCACTCCACGTAATCCTTATATTTTTCCACCCACTATGACTGGCAACAGTAAAGTGTGCCAAGGAACAGCAAGACACAATGTGCCAATGTCACCCTTTTTCTCATCCTATCGTAAACCACTTGGCTGCATGTACAAACGACAGAGGGGTCGCAAATATCTTGCGGGAGTCTTCATTGTTGACGATATAGTGTGTTCACCTTTAGATGATATGCATGAAAATATCGTTAATGATGATTATCGAGTGTATCATGTATTTTATCGTCTAATGTCAGCAGTTGCATCTTATGCAATTGTCCGTTTAAATCAGGGGTGGGGAACCTTCGGCCCTCCAGCTGTTGTTGAGCTACACATCCCATCATGCCCTGGTATAGTTTTGCTATTTGGCCATGCTAAAACTGTTGCAGTGCATGCTGGGACTTGTAGTTTAATAACCGCTGCAGGGCCAAAGGTTCCCCACCCCTGGTTTAAATGGTTAAGCCAGTGGTTCCCAAACTTTTTTTGAATGATGGCACCCTAAAGTATCACAATTAATTTAAAGTACACCTAGGCCAAAAAAATGTAGAAAAAAATATGAAATCAAGTAGAATTCTGAGTACTTGTGTACTTTCATGGTGCCGTGCGTATTTGTCCCCTTGCGGGGCTCGCTACGCTCGCCCACGCTATCTAAAATTAACTCCATGCCAACGTGGATAGTGGGGGTACGAACTATCCATGTTGGCATGGAGTTTACAGCCCCGAAGCTGGACACAGACGCTGGCGTCGTGAAACTACACAAGTACCTAATTCTGTAAGTCATCCAAAGGGACAGTTTTGTGGGGAGGGACCAGATTTGTTTCTGTTTGTACAGACATGTTATGATTGGCAGCCACATCACTGGTTTTGTCTGTTACTAATTTCATTGGTACTTGGACACCAATTCATGGCCCCCCTGCAAGTGTCCCAAGGCACCCCAGGGTGTCACGGCATACCGTTTGGGAACCACTGGCTTAAGCAAAGAATAAAATCCCTGGGATAATTAAGATCGAGATTAGCATGTAACATTTGATGATGAAACACGATTAAAAATGTTTCATGTGTGCTTTTCTTATTACATTTTATTGCTTTGTACCTTCATTATATGTCCTGTTTAATGTGTAGGCATTTGACAACGGATGGTCCACTGACAGGAAGTCCAGCAGAGGCATCAAAAGAACTGTGAAAGAAGATATAGACAGCTCTGCAGAGGAGCCAAATGACCATTTATTAAGTAGTTCTTTGTAAGTTGATCACTTTTGTTTACTTTACAAATATTCAAATTACATTATGAAAAAATATATACAATTTATTGGTTACATATGTATATCTTTTTTCCTCCAGATCAAAGGTGAGAGAAATAACTAATGGGTTTAAGCTACAACCAATAGGAAGCACATCATTTGAAAATCATTCTTCCTGATGTGCTGTTTTAAAAATGAACATATTGCTCAACAAACGTGGCAGGTTTAAAGGGGCTGATTCTGAGTTGGTATGGGTCATTGGGTCGCACAATATTAGGTCAACATGCATTGTGTTGACAACTGATGTTCTACACAGCGTAAGTTGGCACATGGAATAGGTCGACATGGATGGAAGGTCGAAACAAGCATTAGGTCGACAGTCAAAAGGTTGACATGTTTTTTAAGTTTTTTGTCCCGAATGTCAACATGGACACCGTGTCGGTGAACCGCATCCCCTTCATGGCTTGTTGCACTTGCTGTGTTTCAGGCACTAGCCTCGCTGCGCTGGGCACACTATTAATTTTCTCCCTTCATGCCCTAGTGGATGGCAGGGCATGAAATACCACCTATCGCCCCAAAAACAAGTGACCTTTTGACTGTCGACCTAGCCATTGTCGACCTAATACTTGTGTTGACCTTCCATCCATGTTGACCTAAGCCATGTCGGCCTTCAGTGATCAACCCAATACATGTTGACCTTGTATGTGTCGACCCAACAACTGTATTCCTTCTAAATTGGGAACAAAAAAGCAAGTTACTGGCACCTGGACAAACCATATTGCAATGCAAGTGCTAATATCTATATCAGGGGTTCTCAGACTCGGTCCTCAGGACCCCACACAGTTCACGTTTTGCAGGTCACCCCGACAGCTTCATTCATTACTCACTGACACATTTTAAAAGATCCACAGGTGGAGCCAATTATTTCACTTGTGATTCTGTGAGGAAACCTGCAATACATGCGCTGTGTGGGGTCCTGAGCACTGAGTTTGAGAACCTGTGATCTATATAATATCTATTTTTTTGTGTGTGTGTGTGTCAGCCCACAAATCCCGGGCAGCTTTATTTTTACACTGCAATTTAGATTGGAGTTTGGAATCTGAATCTCTCTGTACATGTTAAATTTCCACCACCTACAGTGTAACCAAGAGATTTAGATTTGGGCGGGCATATCCCAATTCAAACCTAAATTGCATTGTAAAGTTGTTCAGCATTTGCAGACAAAATGCAAAAGCAGCCACTAATTACATTACATGCAAAAAAATAAATGAAGGATTTGCCAACATTACTTTGCAGCATGGCATTCCCAAGTGCAAAGTTAAGGCCGCCATACACTATGCGATTTGGCCCCGATTTATCCCCGATCCAGATAGATCGGGCAGTGAAATAGGACCAAATCGCAGGTTTTGACACCCGGTCCGACCTGATGCGCGGTCCCGTGTGCATCGGGTCAGAGTCGGGACGTCGGACCGGCTGCACATAAGATAAATCTTATGTGCAGCCGTGGGGACTCTGAGGACGCTGGCGAGGGAGGGGGGCGGAAGACGCCGGCGAGGGAGGGGGGCGGCAGGGGGAGCCGGAGCAGGGAGCTGTCATGCTCCGTCCGGGCGGGGGGAGCCGGGAGCTGTCAGCACTGAAAAAATTGTGCTAGTAGTGCGGACGCTGCGGGGGACACAGGCGGCAGTAACAGAGCCGGGCGGGGGGAGCCGGGAGCTGTCAGTACTGAAAAAAAAAAAAAGCCCATACAATGAATGGGCAGCCTGTGATTGGCTGAGCGCTCTCTCAGCCTGTCAGCAATTGGCTGAGAGAGCGCTCAGCCAATCACAGGCTGCCCATTCATTGTATGGGCTTTTTTTTTTTTTCAGTACTGACAGCTCCCGGCTCCCCCCGCCCGGCTCTGTTACTGCCGCCTGTGTCCCCCGCAGCGTCCGCACTACTAGCAGCGTGCGTCCGTCCCCCCAGCCGCCTTGCAGCATCCCCCGCCCGCCACCTGGATGTCCCCGGCCCCCCTGCTCGCTCCACATTGCAGCTCCACGGGAGTTGCAAATGATACATCGCATGCGATGTATCATTTGCAAAACGATACATCGCATGCGATGTATCATTTGCAAAACTTGGCACATCAAGTGCCAAATCGTGTGTCCCCCTCCCGGGGAGCTGCAGGGGGAAATCAGGTCCGACTTGTCCTTAGGACAAGTCGGACTAATGTATGGGGGCCTTTACTTTTTTCTCTTTCAATTTGAATTGATTTCCACTATCTGTTACATGTAGATAACGTAATTTTATTATATACTGGAAATGCAAATAAAAACTGGTTGTTCGTTTAAAAGGATTTACATGTGTAACACTTTTTTTTTGTGTAGATTCTTGATTACTCGTATTTTATTGAGAGCTTCATTGAAACGCTGTACTATTTTGCCTTTTCTACAGCCATAGATCTCAGGAGTGTGACCGATATCAAACTGATGACTCGGACCCTTCAGACGTACACTCCTGCCAGAGTGATGACATGGCTAATGAGGATTACTCTCCTAACCATAGCAATTCATTTGCAAAGATAGCAGAAAAGTAAGTAATGAGAGGTGACGTTTCAATTTACTTTGTTAGTAAACAATATTCATAATAAAATGGTAATCCAAGTTAGACAAAGTGATGGGAATCCCAATTCATCAGTCTTGAGGCCCTGTACACTAGTGCAACTTCTCAGAGGCTTGAAGTCACATGCATTTTCCCCTGAAGTCCCTGGCAGGATTGCATACGATACACCGTTATACAGTCCTTTTTGTATACAGTGTATCCTATGCGATCCCAGTCATTACTGTGGCATCCAATAAATCTTTGTCGCAGCCTTGGGGATCTCAGGCTCTGATGTGCATGGGAACACGGATCGGAATCTGATGTTAAACACATACAATGTGACACTTTTTACATGATGTTTGGGTCTGATGCGTCGGAGTAGGGCGAAAAGGGCCCAAATAGCGCTAGTGTATAGGCACCTTAAGGAAGCAAGAAAGAATTGGGTTCAACAGCCAGAAACCAGGCTTCTTATTTTAAATATTGCAGAAAGGGGGAGCCTGGACTGCACACAAGAATTTTAAACCGAATGAGAGGTGCTCCCATGTTAAGGCTTCTAGTACCTATAGTGAAAAAGAAAAATAATGATGCACACTCTTAATTTAAATCCCTGAACATTCTAACTGGGTTGGGATCATTTGGGCTACAGCATGATGGTTGATATTTTGTTTCTCGTTCGGCAGGTCGTTAGTTCGACAATGTTTAGGTCGACAGTCAAAAGGTCGACAGTGGACATGGACACAGTTTAAAGTGCAACGCATACCCTCGCATCGCTCGCTGCGCTCACAATGCGTCGGGCACGGTGCCTCGCTGCGCTCGGCACGTTATTTTATTCTCCCACCACGCCCTAGTGGATGGTAGGGCATGAAATACCGCCTGTCGGCTCAAAAAATCAGCGAAAAGCCCCATGTCGACCTAGACAATGTCGAACTAATGACCTGTCAAATTTTTCCTGTGTCAACATTTTCCCGTGTCGGCCTTTTCCCGTGTCGACCTTTTCCCGTGTCGGCCTTATGGCTGTCGGCCTAAATGACCATCATGCTGTAGAACAAATGACCGCATCCTCTAACTTGCACAATTTTTACCAAACTGGTTTTTACTGTTTGCGGCTTTTTACCAAGAATCCTTTAGCCCAAATTTGAAATAATATACTTGGGTATAGAATCTTAACTCACTAGGTATGCCAGCATATTACAACAGTTCATTGATTGCACAGGCAAGATAACTGGGAAGATACAGCTATGTATCATATTATAAGGTAGAAATTCAACAAGTTAAATTAAATGGTATAGTACTTAGTCGCCAGGTTAATCACTAGATATTGGTGATATTATTCCTCTCCAGTGTGCCCATTAGGGTGGGGACCACTCGAGAAGATTGCCATTTAGTTTTTAAATATCTGACATTTTTGTGGCCCAACTGGCAACAAAAAAACACAGTGGCAATACATTTTCATATTGTTGTATACCAATTTAAACAATTGATTTATTTTGTAGCGCTCCACCTTCACCTATTGCCTTTTGTACTCCAGTATATTGACTTTTTGTGATCGCCTCTTCTTTGTCATTTTTCTCCAGACTCTTCCCTTGACCTCTCCCTCTCCACCTTCTCTCTCCCATCCAGCTGTCTCTCTCTGTCCCAGTGCTATTTGAAACTCTGCATGTACCTAGCGATTTGCTGAGCGACGCTAGAAGGCTTAGCAAGATCCCTCAGCACAGTATTCTCTGGCGATATTACTAGATTTATCCAGCATGTTCGATATTAATCGCTGGGCAATAACGAGGCGCGGGACCTCGCATCCATATTGCTATAGCCCCTACACACAGAGCGATGTAGGGGCATTGTCTAAGCAATTTAGAAAATGTCCCGGTACTTGTGTAGTTTCACGGCGCCAGCATGCTACTTCCGCGTTCTACGCTCGCCACAAACTATGTAAAATAAAGTAACTTAACTCCATGTCAACATTGATAGTTCATACCTCCACTATCCATGTTGGCATGGAGTTGATTTTAAATAGCGTGGCGAGCGTAGCGAGCCACCGAGCCCGCAGCGTGGGCGAGCGAAGCGAGCCCCGCTAGGGGACACCGACGCACAGCGCCATGAAACTACACAAGTGCCAATGTCCCTAACTCGTTACATTTGTAGGCCCCATTAGAAAGAGCTTATTGCCTCCCTCCCTCTCTCCAGAACATCCCCTTTCCTTCCTACATCTTACTGTTGCCAACACTGTCTGTTTTCCTGTCATATCTGCTTCTTTTGGTCATCATGACACATTAGTCTCCTTAATTCTCCATATTCATGCTATCTCTTCAGCCTATCTTTCCACCTCCCAAACACCTTAAGTTTGTGACTTCGGGCAGCACGGATAGTGTGAGGATTAGTATTACTGCTTCACAGTAAAGATCATAGGTTCAATTACCACCATGATCCTAACTGTGAGAAGTTTGTCTATTTTCTCTGTACTTGTGTGGGTTTTTTCCCACTATTCAAAAATATACTGGTAGGTTAACTGCTTCCAACAAGGTTAACCCTAGCGTGAATGTGTGTGCGCATGTGGTAGGGATATAGATTGTAAGCTCCAATGGGGCAGGCACTGATGTGAATGGCCAAATATCTATAAAAGCACTGCGCAATATGTGTGCACAATATAAAACTGTTAATAAGAAAATAAGCTTCACCCATGAGGATACTGAATTTTCCATACCCTTCCCATTTCCTGCTTTGACTTGGTCTTACTCACTCCTGACTCCCCTATGACCTATATATTTAATGCTCATTTGATCTTACTTTCCTATTCCATCATTTTACATCGACTTTTAATGTCCTTCTAATGCTCAACATCTCTTGTAGTACCCAGATTAAATGCCTATCTTTAAACTGCAAAGCGTTTAATAATTCTTCTTGCGTCAATCTGGGGAACGCTGCTTTAGCCATTACATCTGGGGTTAGAGTGTAGGTCCTGCAGTTTACCAAAGAGTTAAAAAATAAACTCCTCTCCTACTTCCAGTAGCTCTGTAATCTTGTTTTTAGTTCTTTTGAGTGATGGCACACATTTTTGCTAACTTTTAGTTAGGTTTCATTGCATTGTTTTAATGAGATTCTACTGCTTCAGTCTCTGTTTGCAGGAGCAGTAGGGTTAGTGTAAGCCCTTGTCCTGCCATGCTGGTCCATTTGGCTCTGCCATTGCCAGACCATACTACGAGGAAGCAGCAGGTCAGACTGGAGCAGCTACTTGTTACCCTGGTATCACTGGGCTGACCCTTTAACTGCTTGACCAGATACATTGTGTCATATAGAGATAAGAGGTGTTTCCGGAGATCATGACCTTGAGGGATGTGCCTGACCTAGATTTCCGGGCTACTCACTTAAATAGTAAATATCCTCTGTATGGAGCTTTAACACAGGATCCTGAAGCAGCTCATATGGATGCCATGAGGGCACCTTGTTGCTTTCACATTGGGTACATGCTTCCACCTCTGTTAAATACTACCCAGGTTTCTTCAGCATATTCGGCCAGGAGTGGTATACTCTACTTCACAGCATGTTGACGAAGGCTCCTTTTCAACCTACCTCTTCGGCCAGACTTACTTCACAAAGGGCTGTCTGCATTAACATTTGTAATGACTGGCTTGATTGGCATGGTTCTCGAGGCCCAGATCTTGAAGGCATAGGAGCTTTCCCTGCTGATGGTTCAGACAAACTGGTGACATCCAAAATAATTAGTATGAAAGTTACACATCTTCTCGTGCAAACATCAGCATCTGTTGGCTGCTGCCTTCAATTTCCACATCTCTTATCCTTTTCCAGAATGGTTTGACTAAAGGTCTTCCCTTTTCATCACTCAAAGGGCAGGTTTTCAGCTTTGTATCTAGCCACTATACCTACCACTTGTCCCTAATTGGGACTCGACCTCTTGTATCTGTTGAATTGCTGTACATCACTTTGGCAATTGTGTTCCATCTGGCTATTGCATCTTCCAGAGATTTTTCTGTACTGTTTGCTCTGTCCTGGAAACCTCCTCGGATCATTTTTCTACTAAACCTTTTCCTTTTTTGTATGGGGATGCCAATTTTTGTCTGAGAAGTTCTTTGTGCAGCGATTGCCCTCTTGTTAGGTTGCTTTAAGAAGTCCCACATGCAGTGGCTAACACAGATCATTTGAAGAGAAAATAAAAATTGTTTTCTTGAAGTCCATCTGTAGATGACTTCCATCCCTCCCTGATTTGTTGTCTGCTAATATTGCTCAATTTATTTATATGAGTGATCTGCAATATTTTCCGGATGGATAGTAAATAAGCAGGAGACAGTCTGACTGTAATCTCAAGCTAAAGTTCCTGTGAAATGTCAAGTAACAGAACCATATATAAGCAGTTCTACACGCCGAAGAAGTTGGCATTTTTCACATTCTTAATGAATTCTGATTATGGAGCTCAACAGAAGCTACTGGAGAGCCATGTCCTTCTACGATTACAGGAGTAGTCTGCGACAGAAGGCGCATTTTGACCAACTGTGAAACTCTTTTGGAGGCGGAAGCACATTCCCCTACAACTGTGTTTTTTGAGTGGTTTGCAGAGTTTCAGCACGAGATTCATCGGCTTGATACTACACAATAAGCTTGGGCTGAGCAAGGTTTCTGTAAGCTGGGTGACCCATTAGCGAAGACCACAATGTGGCACTGATGCCTTAGTGCAGTGGTAGCCAACCCTAGCCCTCGAGAGCTACCAACAGTTCACATTTTCCAGACAACCTAGCTGCTGCACTCATTACTCACTGACACATTTTAAAAAATCCACAGATGGAGCTAATTAGCTCACTTGTGATTCTGTGAGGAGACCTGCAAAGCATGCAATGTTGGTAGCTCTTGAGGATTAGGGTTGGCTACCCCAGCCTTAGTGCCACAACATGCAGGCCAGGTGAATCTTGGATCTACAGTTTAGAACAAAAACCAAACAACCCAGTGGACCATAGTTGGAGTTTTACCGCTACAAAAGTGTGCACAGCATGTGGCCAACCAGATTGTGTTAATTTGTCTAATTACATTTGAGCCCCTGAAAACAGTACTGTGTATGAACTGGTTACAATTCTTAAATGTTTTTTTTTTTTTACCTTTTAAATTAAAGGTAAAAAGCCTGACCTTTTAATTGCATCTACAGTTTTTAATTGAAATCTAATGTGGTGGAGTACAGAGCCAAAATCATGAAATTTGTCAGTGTCCAAATATATATGAGGCAATACAAAATAATATTTTGTTGCACTTTTTTTATCTTAAGACTCATGCTTCTGCTTTGTGTACTTTAATTTAATTTTTAATGGTCTTCCCGATCTACATTTTCACCCATACAATTAATTTTCAGTGCAATAATCACAGGAAAGTGATGGTTCAAATGACCCTCCTGTAGAAGCCTTTTGCTCTCAAGATGGATGTCTTGAGCCAACGAGTTGGGTCATAGTCGCATGATAGCATTCTCCTTGAAACTGGATATTTGGCTGTAAAAGAAGCAGCGCCAAGCAAAGGTCCTTGGATACTGCACTGACCTCCAGGGCATTGTTTGGGGGTAGGTTCTCATAAGCTGATCACTGCTCCCCACCCCCGCAGACTCTTGTAGGTGAACAGGACCCAGTCCAGTCCTGGATCCAGAGGGGGCTGCTGTTGCCTAAGTTGGACCGTTGGAGCCACCACAGGAGATTATTAAACTTAAGTGGATAAAATGTCTGTGCTTTAATGTAAAGATGGGACCTGTCCCACCTGGGCATGAACTCTAGCTGAAGAGGACAGGAGTGGATTTTAACCCCTTCCCGACATTTGACGTGTATATATACGTCATGGCCGGGATGTACTTCCCGACACATGACGTATATACGTCATGGCTTTAAACTGTCCCCGCGTCTATAGACGCGGTGACAGTTTGGAAATGTCTGCTGTCCCTGACAGCAGACATCCCCCCTCGCTGCCCAGGGGGGGCAGGGATGCCCCCCCCGGTCGGCGATCGCTGTGATTGGCTGTTCAAATGTGAACAGTCAATCACAGCGTTTCCTCGGTAACACAGTGATCGGTGGTGATCGGTGCTGTTAAGTACAGCACCGATCACCACCGATCGCCAGCCCCCCCTCCCACCCACCCGGCAGCTCACCCGGCAGTCCCTGCAGTCCCTCCTTCCGGCAGCCGCAGCGCACGCAGCGCTCCCCCCCTACCACCCCCCCGCCAGCCGCAGCACAAATAAAATAACTTGTAATGTACTGAATTATATATATATATATATATATATGTGTGTGTATATATATATACATGTGTGTGTGTATATATATATATATATATATATATATACACATATATATATATATGTGTATATATATATATATATATATATATATATATATATATAGACCGATAGATAGAAAGATATTCCCGACATATGACGTATATATACGTCATGGTTTTAAACTGTCACCGCGTCTATAGACGCGGTGACAGTTTGGAGATGTCTGCTGTCCCTGACAGCAGACATCCCCCCTCGCGGCGATCGCTGCGATTGGCTGTTCAAATGTGTTTTCTGTGTTACCGACGGCTAAGCCGCTCGGTAACACAGTGATCGGTGGTGATCGGTGCTGTTAAGTACAGCACCAATCACCACCGATCGCCAGCCCCCCCCACCCGGCAGCCCCCCCTCCCTCCCACCCACCCGGCTGCCGCAGCGTCAGCACCCCTCCCACCCCCCCACCAGCCGCAGCGCCAGCCCCCCTCCCAAAGCTGGTGAGCAAAATTGGGTCACATGTGGGGGGGTTATATATATATATATATATATATATATATATATATATATATATAGACAGATAGATAGAAAGATATTCCCGACATATGACGTGTATATACGTCATGGTCGGGAGGTACTTCCCGACCGAAGACGTATATATACGTCATGGTTTTAAACTGTCACCGCGTCTATAGACGCGGTGACAGTTTGGAGATGTCTGCTGTCCCTGACAGCCCCCCCACATGTGAGGCATTGCCATACTCGGGAGAAATTGGGGCACAGATTTTGGGGTGCTTTGTCTCCTTCATTCCTTGTGAAAATGAAAAATTTTGAGCCAGAACTGCATTTTTGTGTAAAAAATTACATTTTTTTACACAAAAATGCAGATCTGGCTCAAAATTTTTCATTTTCACAAGGAATGAAGGAGACAAAGCACCCCAAAATCTGTGCCCCAATTTCTCCCGAGTATGGCAATGCCTCACATGTGACCAAAAAATACCAGTTGGGTGCATGGCAGGACTCAGAAGGGAATGAGTGATATTTGGATTTTGCAGCACAGATTCTGGTTGAATGACCCCTGAAGCACCCATACAGTGGAACCCCCCCACAAGTGACCCCATTTTGCAAACTACACCCTTTAGGGAATTCATCTAGGGGTATAGTGTACATTTCAATCCCCCAGGGGTTTCACCAATTTTGATACAACTGAGCTGTGAAAATGAAAAATTAAATTTTTTCATTTTCACAGCCCAGTTGTATCAAAATTGGTGAAACCCCTGGGGGTTTGAAATGTACACTATACCCCTAGATGAATTCCCTGAAGGGTGTAGTTTGCAAAATGGGGTCACTTGTGGGGGAGGTTCCTAACTTTTAGCATCTTATGGTGCCTAGAAACCTACATGGTGCCTAAAAAATAATCTCATAAAAAGGAGGCTCCAAAATCAAGTAGGTGCTCCTTCTATTATGAAGCCTGTGGTTTGGTCAACGTGCACACTAGGGCCACATATAGGATATTTATGAAAACAAAAGAATTGGGGGAATCAATTTTTAGTCACAATTCTCTAGTAAAATCTACTGTGTTCCTTAGAAAAATGTATTAAAATTGAAAATCTGCAAAAAAAATGAAGTTTTGAAATTTCACCTACACTTTGTTTTAATTCCTGTGAAACACCTAAAGGGTTAACAAACTTCCAAAATGCTGTTTTGAATACTGTGAGGGGTTCAGTTTTTGAAATGGCATCATTTATGGGGGTGTCTCACATACAAGTCCCTCAAAGTCACATCAGAACTGAACTGGTCCCTAAAAAAATCAGTGTTTGAAATTTTCTTGAAAATTTGAGAATTTGCTATTCATATTTTATGCCTCCTAGTGTCCAAAAAAATGAAAATGAGGTTGAAATAATGATGGCAACATAAAGTATACATATGGTCTATGTTAGTTATTAACTATTTTGAGTGGTAAGATTATTTGTCTCACAAGCAGAAAATTTAACTTTTTGCAAATTGCTAAATTTTCCATTTTTTTACGACATTTTGGTATTTTTCACAAAAAAACACAGACTGTATCGACGAAAATTTACCACTAACTTGAAGTACAATGTGTCACGAGAAAACAATCTTAAAATCACTGGGATAAGTAAAAGCAAAAAAAAGTTATCCCCACTTAAGTGATACATGTCAGATTTGAAAAAAAGGGCTCTGTCAGGAAGGCAAAAACTGGCTGTGTCAGGAAGGGGTTAATGTACTTCACAATGCTGAATGTAGAGATCATGGACCCCAGGATGGACATGCTGTGAAAATCCTGGAAGCAGTGAATTTTGGAGTGTGGTGCTTGGATCTTCTCTGACCTGTTATATGCAAGACTCTAGCAGGTGTTCAGGAAGACTTGCACAAATTGATCATCCATAGAAGGGCCACTGTCAAGCGAATGTGGCTTGACCAAACTTTCAGTGACCAGGCCCAAGCCATTGAAAAGGTAGGGTTCTGTCGAAGCAGATTCTCTTCCATTACTGCCATGATCTCCTTGAAGATACGAAAAACAGTGGACAACCGAAAAGGCTGAAACTGGGAATTGTCGCTTTGAATTGCACACCTGGGACGCATTGATGGACAGTTCTTATGTGGCTGTGTATATGGGCATCCTGGATATCCAAAGGCTTAATATAATCCCCTGCTTCTCTGGTCAGGAATAAAGATTCAACATGAAATTTGGGAACCTAAAAAACCTTTATCCTAGGCCTTTATTGCTCTAAGATTAAGAATTGGCAAGAAAGAGCTGCCTGACTTTTGTACTAGAAAAAAGTTTGGTAGACCCCTTTAACTCTTTGAGGCAGGGGACCGGGAAGTTGAACTCTTGAGACCAGAAAGGTCCCTGAGAGCTTCTACTTTGCTTGGATTTTCTGGCAAATTTACAGAAGCCAGCCTGCCACCTTGGGATACCTTATGATGGAGCCTGCCTGCCTTGTCATGCGGCAGGCATGTCTGCTGGCTTACTGCAGAGCTAAGATCCTTTTTGAGGAAATACACCTGGCTGAAAGGAACAAAAACTTGTCTTTGCTCTGGATGGTGCGACTGATTGGAACAGTCGTATTGTACACTGCTAAAATGGCAAAATAGGATATCCCCAGAGTGTGGGAGTGTCCCTATGTTTTTGTTTTTTTGTGTGTGTTATCCTGCCAGGTGCTTAGCCAAAGAGCTCTCCTAACCACCACTGTCGATGCTAAAACCACAGAGACCAAGACCCCAGCATCTAAAGCAGCCTCCCCTAGATAGGTGCTCACTGCCCTAATATGTACTACTAAGGGTAAAAGTCCTTGCACTTGGTACACATGGAAAGGCTTTCCTCTAATTCCTCTGGCCAATGGCGGACTGCCTTAGCTACCCATGCTGGTTAGGGAAAGTCCAGTTCAGAGTCTATTGCACTAGTTAGTAAGTAGGAGATGAGTGCATTAATGAAAGTTTTTGCAGTGTGTTGTATGATAGATGTGTGTATTGCGATATGTTTTGTAAGTTGGCCACACACCAGACCAACTTTCCTCCAACAATTCAACTACTGTGGTAGACTTTTGTATGAATTTTTTGGTTAAGTAGCGTGGCACTTATCAGATAGGGATCAGCCTGGTCTATTCTATAAGGATATCCAAAAAGGGCAATGGTATGAGGTTGTTTTTAGTATAGACAGCTGGGCGCTCCCCTTTGTTCGAAACGAGAAAAAAAAATGAAGATTAACTTTAAGATTAAACAGAGCAAGAAGAAAAGGAAAGTTAATCTTCATTTCCTTTTTTTTTTTTTTCGTTTCAAACAAAGGGGCGCGCCCAGCTGTCTATACTAAAAACAACCTCATACTGTGGTAGACTGTAAATTGCTCCCATACATTACCAAATTTTCTTTTCGAACAGACATTTGCTCTTAAACACCAGACAATGAACATAAACCTAATTCAGACAAGCTGTTTAAATCAAACAGATTTAACCAACTTCACTGTACAACCATTTTCATCTGTAGCAGCCCTAATTGTTGGATTGTTGGAGGAAAAGGTGTTCTGTGTATGGCCATCGTATGATGTGTATAACAGGGTTTGGAAAATGAACATGCTGTACAGGGGGAGCAAAGTTTAATGCTGAATCCAAGATGATACCTTGACGGCAGATTTGAAGGATTTATGATTATAATGTTGTAAACAGAGATTGTAAGATCTGTCACTTTTTTATTAAAATGCGTATGTAATTTTTACACCTGTGTTAATTTCCCATAGACTCATGGTAATTTTTTACAAGTCTGTAATAGATCGGTAATATATACAGTAATATATGTCTAAATTTTTTTATTTTTATTAAGCAAAATGGGCAATCGCAGAAAACAAGTTCCTCACAAGCGACTAAAAACCAGTGCAGAAAGATATGTGTCGGTAAGTTGTTTTTGTTTTTTTATAAACCTTCCTGATTTCCTGGAACCAATGCATGCAAACTTTCGAATTCTGTTCTGCAATCAAGAGGTTAGATTACCTAGAAAACATTTTGGTGAAAAGGCCTGCGTTAAATTCCTTAGGTAATATGGTTTAACATTCCATTATTCTCTCTTTAGGTAAAGGTGGCCTGGTCTTAAGATTATTAGACTCATCGACTTTGTTTTAAAATATAAAGGTGCCCATACACGGTGCGACAGGGGGTGCGATGTGATGCATGCTCTCTTGCACATCCCATTGCACAGCACATAAAGTATATGCAGCCCGTGCGTTTAGTACTAGATTGCATCGTATCATACAAAAAGCACGGTGCTGTAGCACATTGTATTATTTTTGTACGCGATGCTATGCAATCTAGTACTAAAAGCACAGAGTTCATCGCACCTGCGTATGGGCACCTTAAGATTAGGAAATTAAACTGCCATGAGGTGCAAGCGTTAATTTAAGGGACCTACTCACGTGGAGATGTGCTGAGCGTTCGAGGCTGTGTGCTGAGCGATCTAGCAGGGCCAGTGTTCTCTCCCCGGAGTTGACAAATTAATATCCAGCATGCTGAATATTAATCGCCGGGTGACAGCAAAGCGCGGGGCCTCACGTTGCTATCGCAATGCCCCTACACACGGAGCAATGTAGGGCCATTTTCTAAGCAATCTATTGAAATTGCTTCGAAAAAGCCCCTAAATCGCTAAATGTGTAGCCCCATGAGGGTTGGGTTCTAACCAGCAAATTACACTAATTAATTATTATTAGGCTCACTGTAGGCTTTCTGTCGGCCTGTACATTTTTCATAAATAATTTAGAACAATGTATTGGTTATTATTTTTGCAGCCATGATTTCAGATAGTGAAACCTACTTCAGTTGTGTACTAAACAAAAGGGCGTGTAAAGTAAATCTAGAAAATCTGATGCCCACTTGTATGTGTAAGCTAAAATGCCTTCATACATCAAAAAGCATTCCCAGAAAAAAAATCACACTTGCATTATCTTGTGTTTTGTGTGGGTTTTTATCACATGTAGGCAACTAAAGCTCAGAATGGATCACAGTGGATTGGTGGTTCAGAGAATGAAGATGAAGGCAAGAATTGCTTTGTGGACTCTGGTAAACCAATCCTATAATACAGAATAAATGAAAAATGGTTTAGAAATATTTTCGCTTTTATTTTTTATTTTTTTAACCAGTCCACAGGGATTTATTTTATTATTTTGTAAAGCAACATGATGAGGTTTTTGTTATCAGACAGTCATTGGCTTGTTACTAGTTTTAAAATAAGACCTTCAATAAAGGAGCCCCTTTTCTATGGGAAAAAAATATTATAGCATTGTATCTTGCAGAAAGAGCCACTTTCAAATACGCAAAATATACTTTTAAGGATAGAAAGAGTATTTATTTTTAGAAGGAAACCTAGTGTACTCCTGGAAAATGCTTGCTAAATGAAAAACTTGTTTCACTGCACAGGAAAGGGTTTAGTCTGCAATTAAGAGGAATACATTTATAAGAAGACTTTCTGGAAACACAAAATCACATATAATGGGGTGGTTGAATTAGAAGTGATTGGTGCAGTGATTGGGGTGTGTCAAATAAGAGAAAACGGTACTTATGTATTATCTGGGCTCCCATGATAAATGCACCCCATTTTTTCATACCCCTACTATCCAACTACGCATGGAGTTGATTTTATATAGTGTGGCGAGAGCAGCGAGCCACCGTGCCCGAAGCGTGGCGAGCGTAGCGAGCCCCGCGGTCTCATAAGAAAAACGGAAGCCCAGATATTACATAAGTACCGAGAAAACATGTTAAGTCAGTAACTTTTTACTGTGGTGTGTGCAGCCAAGAGTTGCGGCACGTCACAGAACTATATCTCTCCCTAGTATACAACCTTATTTAAGAAATATTTACTAGTATACGGTCATTAAGTCAACACACTCAAGTTTGACATGGCTTTAGGTAAATGGGGTCATTAGGTCTACATTGGGAAGGTCGTTTTTTTTCCACTTGTTGCACCGATAGTGTCCATGTCGACATCCAGGACAAAAAAACTGAATATCCCATGTCCACCTTTCGACTGTCAACATTCCCAATGTCAACCTAATGCTTGTATCAACCTAAAGCCATGTCGGCCTTTTGACTGTGTCGACCTAAGGCCGGTTAATCATCAGTGGTTGACCTAATGCATGTTGACCTTCCTGTGGTCGACCTATCGATCCCAACCCATATTCACTATGCAGTAATTGTTTGCAAACCACAAGAAGCATTAACTTTTTCTAAGCAGATTTCTATTTATTCTGTTTTAGCATGTGTTTGGTGTCCTGGCATATTACTCTGTAACTCATATATATATATATTTCTTCATATTGTCACAATAAGGATGTAAATAGTCTGTGATCAATCTTAGGTACTAAAAGTGAGGGTACTATACCATCAGTTATATCTCATCTAAAATAAGACCTTCAATAAAGGCAACCACAATTTATATGTGTAATGCACTAATTATACACAATATACGACAACTAAAGGTGATCTATGATTTTTTTTATTTAAATTGGTACACCGTAATGCAGTTTCTGTGCAGCAGAATAAAGAGGCCTCTTGGCTCTAAATATCTGCAGTTTGCAGTATCTCTGCACTGTACATAAGTCTTAAGGATTGCACTTCAGTATTATATTATGGCTGACTTAAGTGGATGATTCACAATGTATCTCTGCCCCCCCAAAAATGGTATGGAAAATGGTTAATATAGGCAATCATATAAAACTGTAAATAAACAGATCCTATTTAAGAGCAATTTTATGAAGAGCCACACAGATAAGGTCATCATTCTAGGAGTAGTAGATTCTTATACCCCTTTCACATCGCAACTAATTATTGGGTACAAGCCAGTTTGACCCGGAAATTAGTGTGATGTGAAAGGGGTTACAGTGTCCAGAAAATGAGTAGCAACACGGCAAAACAATCCGGTAAAAAAATCAAAGTCCTAACTGGTTCGTTGCCGTGTTGCTTGGCGGTGTGAACGGTTTACCAGGTCGAGCGACCTGTTTTCCCGTTCACACTATGGAAGAGGCAGTGCTTGGATCAGTGCCAGCTCGAAGCGTTGCCTCCTCCCCCGCCCCTGATGACGCATCGAATCCCCGCTGCACCCCTGGATGACGTTGGCGAGCAGGCAATGATGCCGGTTCGCTGTGGGGATCTGAATATCCCAAAATGCAGGTTTGCGCTGGGACTGACCCGTTTAAAAGTTCCGGTGTGAACCGGCATTTTGCGATGTGAAAGCAGTATGTGATGTTATGTCATTTATCAATGTTTACAGTGTTATCTAGCTCTAGCACTACATGGTACAATTATTGTATGCAATTTAGACTATGGCCCTTATTTTGGTTCATTCTTTCTGACAAAATCCTTCTTAGATGGGCAAAACCATGTGCTTTGCAGGTGGGGCAGATGTAACATGTGCAGAGAGAATTAGATTTGGGTGGGGTTTTACTTCAAAGTGAGATCTATATTGCAGTGTAAAAATAAAGCAGTCAGTATTTTCCCTGCACAGAAACAAAATTACTCACCCAAATCTAATTCTCTCTGCACAAGTAACATCTGCCCCCCCTGCAGTGCACATGGTTTTGTCCATCTAAGAAGGATTTTGTCAGAAAGAATGAACCAAAATAAGGCCCTAGATCACATTGCATACGTTTTGCAATGCAATGAGATGCAATCTAGTCCAAAAAGTATGTGGTGCACATAGTTTTTGAGCTGTGCGGGAGCAGCCATCAATTGTAACGTGTATGGGTACCTTGAAGGATTCTGGAGTCAGGGCTTATAGCATAGCCTTTGGTGATGCTCACCGCCTGGTTCTAATTACAATGGGGCTGCCTCTAGTGACACTCGTGACTGGTGCCACGGCACTCCTGGCGCACAGTTTGGGAACCACTGCCTTAAACACTACCTGATGATGATTGGGTAAAGATTGTGTGGTGTGTCAATAATATATATATATATATATATATATATATATATATATATATATATATATATATATATATATATATATACACATACATACATACATACACACCTAGTGTCCGTGTAATAACGAAACGCTGGCAGCGAGTGAAACTACATCTTTCTCTTTCACACATACAGAAACAAAGGGGCAATCAGCAGAATAGATTTTAAAGCTTTTGCTTTGAGCAGGCTTAGCTAGTATAATATATAATTGGTCCCTTTTGCTCAGTTGTATATGATGCCGGTTCTTTAGCTTTCTCAGGTACAAGTTTTCAAATTCTCCGACTTCTGCCACACTTGGTGTTGGACATCTGTGCTCCTTATTTAGGCAGATCGGATGCGGGACCATTTGTCTCTACAACATGAAGATAGACAGCCATTAGGTCGACCAGCCATTAGGTCGACCAGCCATTAGGTCGACCAGCCATTAGGTCGACCAGCCATTAGGTCGACCAGCCATTAGGTCGACCAGCCATTAGGTCGACCAGCCATTAGGTCGACCAGCCATTAGGTCGACCAGCCATTAGGTCGACATGCCATTAGGTCGACATGCCATTAGGTCGACACTGCCATTAGGTCGACACTGCCATTAGGTCGACACTGCCATTAGGTCGACACTGCCATTAGGTCAACACTGTCTAGGTCGACAGTCAAAAGGTCGACATGGTTTTTTCACTGTTTTTTTTACCCAAATGTCGACACAGTCGACATGGACACAGTTTGAAGTGAACCGCAGCCCCTCGCTTCGCTCGCAATGCTTCGGGCACGGTGCCTCGCTGCGCTCGGCACATTATTATAATCTAACTCCATGCCGTAGTGGATGGTAGGGCATGAAATACCGCCTGTCGGCTCAAAAAACAGTGAAAAAACCATGTCCACCTTTTGACTGTCGACCTAATGGCAGTGTCGACCTATTGAGTTGTCGAACTAATGGTGTCGACCTAATGGCTGTCTATCTTCTTGTTGTAGACAAATAGTCCGGATACCAGGCAGATCACGGTCAGTTGCTTCTAAAAAAAAATGTTCTTTTAATGCAGTCTAAATATAATGATGCTACAAAACTGCAGACTTTTATGTACCAAGTCTCTTAATTATTCATGTTTTGGTTTTCGGAATCAAGGGTTATTTAATAATCTAGATAACAATATTTTATTTATTGTATTTTAGGCAACACATTATATAAAGTGAACGGTTACTAAATGTATACTTTTTTTTTTTTTTTTTTTTTCAAAGAACATCCAAAGAAAACCCTTAAATCATGCAGAGCCTCCTGTTTTAAAATGGGACACGTGCTGAGAAAAATTCATCAGGACAATACTTGTTTGACTGAGAAGGTTCTAGCTGTGGAACAACAGTCTTTTCAGAAACTTTCTGAAATCTCAACAGTACTCTCCACTTTAGCCAACTACATGATGAACACTCAAACCTGCCAAAGATCTTCATGTTCACATGCTCTGGATGCAGCAAGGATTCATGAAAAGGAAAGACAGAGTTCACACAGACATCATGGACTGTGGTCTGATGCTACAAGTTATTCAGCCAAGAAAGAATATGATTCTTAGCACACGTATTACAAATAATACAAATATGTGACTACATGTACTGAACAAATCTGGTCAGAATGCATACATTGTAGGTACTGTCAGTGTTTCAGTTGTATCTAGTAGTTATTTTTAGATCAATTTTTTTTCCCCTTGTTGCGTACATGTTACACCCTAACAAGTACTTTTAATTGCTGGTTATTTTCTTTATACATTTCCATAAATATACAATTCAATATTTTACTTTAGAAGCGTTTTAAACTGTCAATATCTTTACTCTGGGAATCTGATGACCATTGCATAGTTCATGGTAAGCGTAAAGGAAATTACTTTAATAAATTGAAGGCCTGCACCCCATGTAGAAATGTCACTGGTAAATGGCATGATGTGGATGTTGGGTAATGTAATCCCTCCCCAAACTTTTTAACCCTTTAAGTGCCAAGTGGTCTGTCAAAAAAAAAAAAAAAAAGTGTGAAAATTGTCAAGAAAACATTTTATTCATCATAATGACCTGTAATATTTACCTTACCTTTTATATAGGAAAAATAATCCCTTTTTTTTTTTACACAAATTCTTTTATTTGAATTTATATAACAAATGTCAGAGATGGTGGGATTTTTAGTGGATATTTTGCACATCTTACAGATGTTGGCACTCAAAGGGTTAAAATTGCCCTTTCCCTTGTCCCACTCGGTAGCGGTTTCCCCTTCACCCATGTACTTGTTAGTGTTTTTAAATAGCTCATCAAACAAGAACCTTGTACTGTATGTTATGGATAGACAACTTTTTTAACTAGAATGTGCCATTATTTTTTGTTTTGCAACAAAGCTCAGTGATGAAATAGACAATTTGATGTTAAATAGATAAGAGACACTGGACTATTTCTTATTGATGTAGTTCATTATGTTTTCGCATCATTCTCTTTGTAAGTAATGTTCTGCAACTTTGTTGCTATCACCTATTATTTTCTTGGTCATCATACTTCTAACAAAGACTTTGTGCACAGTGGTATTTATCGATTTATTAACTGAAGAGAATACTACGCAGAGGGATAGTTATTCTGTGAGAAGGACGCCTAGCTGTGTACTGGGAATTGGTAATATTAGTAAAGCAGAAAGTGGCTGCTTCCAGAGTGTGTGTGTGTGTGTTGATGTGCCTGTATTATTGCTGCAGGAAATATGTGGGAGCAGCCTTATGCCCCTTTCCCACTGCAGGCTTTACACGGTAAAATGCCGTTTTTTTAGCCTTTTTAAACGGCTAGAGCTGCAGTGGGAAAGCTCCAGGTTGCTTTACACGGGTAACAAATACCGGTATTTGTTAACCGGGTAAAAAGCAGTGTTTTTACCGTGTAAGAGCCGTTTTTTTGGCAATGGGAAAGGGTTTTAAACGGTATTTAGAAATAATAATAAAGGTTAAGAACATGATTGGTGCATGTGATGTTTTTAATGACAGGCAAGGTTTACTAGAGAGTTTAAACGTGTTGCTTTGTGGTTTACACGGGTAAGTGTGAATGGGACAAAAACTGCTTTTAAACGTTATTTTAACGTTTAAAAGCTGCAGTGGGAAAGGGTCTTTGTGGCTATTACCCGGGTAAAGACACGTTTAAAAAAAACGGGTCTTTACCCGGGTAGGCAGTGGGAAAGCAGCATTAGTAATGTAAGTAGTCATAAAAATACCTACACAATTCCTGTTACAGGAATTATGTGAAGACCTTTTTGTAACCTTCATATAGTATTAAAATACAGTATTGTCTGACCGCTTTATTACATAAGCTATCAGCAATGTTTATACTTTTATATGAAAATGTGTTGTCTTTCACTAGCTTTAGGAAACCATTCATCTTTGCATTTATGTACTTGCTTCAATCCACATGTTGGTATAGGAAAAAGAGAGAATATTTGCTTGCACCCATTAACAATCATTTCTCAGTGGTTTGTTCTCGATTTATGATAAGGAGAGATTAGCAAAGGTTCACAAGCCATGTGGGAGTGAAACAAAATTCACAGTTTTAGGAAATCTGCATAAGTACAGTATAATTGAACAATGTGTGTGTGGATATTCCACGATAACATGAGCGTTTTACCTAATAGTCTTCAAACTTTGCACACTATCATATCATAAGGGAAGATCTATGTTCGAAGATGGGTTTAATCGGATAAGCCCTTAAGGGTGCTGTCATAAGGGTCGATGCTATTTCAGTTTTCATGCATTGTGATATGTCGTTGGAAAGATTAGGACTTTCTGAATACAACACAATAAACATATTCCCTTAGGTGGACCCTTAAAGGCATATAAGGGTCTATTAAATGAAAAATATTTTCACTTTACAAAACTTTTGACAAACTGAAATTAATAAGAGATTCATTGGCAGAGTTGTCTGAATCGAACGCTGTAGATATCGTTGTGAGATCAATCCACCAGTCAGTTATTTTTCTTTTTTTTTTTTATGGTGCACCTATAAAATCTCAACTACATTACTGACCCTTTTATACCCAACACTACATTACTGCCTCCTCTATACCCTACACTATGGACCCCACTATACTCTACACTTATGACCCCTTTATACCCGCAACTACATTATTGATCCCTCTATAATCTCAGATACACTACTGACCCCTATATACTCACCACTACATTACTGATCCTTCTATACCTTACACTACTGACTCCTCTACCCGCCTACAGGGGTTGGGATAATTTGGTCTACAGCATTATGATCGACATGGGTCTAGGTCGAGAGTTTGTTAATTCGACAGGTCATTTGTTCCAAATTGTCTAGGTTGACAGTCAAAAGGTCAACATGGGGTTTTTCACTGTTTTTTTTTACCTGAATGTCAACACAGTCGACATGGACACAGTTTGAAGTGCACCACATCCCCTTGCTTCGCTCGCTATGTGTCGGGCACACTATTTTATTCTCCCACCACGCCCTAGTGGATGGTAGGGCATGAAATACCGCCTGTCGGCACATGTCGGCTCAAAAAACAGTGAAAAATTCCATGTCGAGCTTTTGACTGTCAACCTACACAATGTTGAACTAATGACCTGTCGACCTTTTCCCATGTTGACCTAATGGTGTAGACCTAATGACCACATCCCCACTACCACTACACTACTGACTCCTCTGTACCCGACACTACACTACTGACGCCTCTGTACCCGACACTACACTACTGACGCCTCTGTACCCACCACATTACTGACTTCTCCATACCTGCCATTACACTACTGACCCCTCCAAACCCCCTGACCCACTCTATACCCTATTTTAGGAGGAAGAAGGGAAAGACTCTCTCTTTGTCGGGGCACTCTTTTTATGAAAAAGTTTTTTACAATTCAAAAAAGTATTGTAGGTTAAACAGAAGGAAAACACAAGGGAACCCACACACTAGGTAATTGTTGAAGAAATTAGTGAAACATTACTTTACATTTTGTGTATGAAATGGTTTAAAAAAAATTCTTTAATGGTATTTTATTGTATTGTAGAGGAGCCCCTGCTGCTAGCGGTAAAGGGATGCTGGCCTCCTGTAGAAGTTACTGCCATGCTTGCATTGAAAATGGAGAGATAACAAAAAATGGTTAAATGATGGAATATTTGCCTAAGTGTCCTCTCTGCCACTGTTGCAACACCTTATCACACATGGCAACCAACTTTTACAAAACATCATTTACAAAACAGGCAGGACTCCGAGCCCTGCAAATAGTGGGAACACTAGTCAGCGTCTCCAGCCATTGATATTTTGATTGCATGCATGCTTAAAGGGATTCCCTGACATTCCCTCACTGATTTACAAATAATGAGGCAAGAGGCTAGTCCTATTATATGATCAAATTAATACGTTAAAATCAATGGTGTTTTACTCAAGTACCACCAACAAGTCATGTTTTATGGATTTCTTTAATCATGCACTGGTGAGTTAATATATTATTTTGCTGGCTCAGTAAATATTTCCGCTGCTCCTGTAGATAGAAATCCTCAAACCATAAACAATATTGGGGGTATTTGAAGCTTGGGAGCTGGTTTTAATGGATGAGGTAAATAAAATAAAAAGTAAACCGCGCTGGTTATGTTACAGCGGCACAGTAAACAAACAATATGCAATACAATCAAAATGAGCGCTCTCATTTTTTGTGTTGCCACCTGTAAAAATGTCACCGAGCCCGAAGCGTGGCGAGCGGACGCGCATTACTTCACATGTATTCCGCGTCCGCTCGCCACGCTTCGGGCTCGCTGTGCTCGCCACACTATATAAAATTAACTCCATGCCGACGTGGATAGTGGGGGTATGAAAAGGTCGGAGGACGCGTACCGCCGCCCCTCGCGGGCACGCTGCGCGAGCCACGCGTTGGGTTGGGTTGATAGTACAGGTGGCGTGGGGGTGCTTTTAACATTGTAAGCACCTATTACGGTGCTTATACAATTATTTATCATATAGGGCGCACATTTAACATTGAAAACACCCATTAGGGTGCTTATACAATTTAAAATCTTATACCATTGTATATGCCATACAATGGCATACAATTCGATGGTATACAATTTTAAATTGTATCACATCGCATACCATCGTATGCTTTATGGTATGCGATGCGATGAGCGCCGTGCTAGGAAACAAATACCCAAATAAATATTTGTCAACCCTTTTGGGGAAATATTTGATGGGGTACTGAATATTAAAGGTCCAGTATTCACGCTTGCTAACTGTCCGATGAGTATTCTGTAGGGAATTTTTCTCAACCTCTTCTCACATTCAAATCTACCTCCAAGTGTTGAACCGCTGCAACTAGCGCTATGCCGAAGTATGCATTGCAAAGGCAAATAAATATGGTGTGGTTTGAACTAAAAAGTTCAAATCGCACCGTGTGTGGGCTCCAGGACTATTTATTTGTCTCACATATTGAAAATCACAAGGGCATTTGAGTAAATGTTTTATTTATTCTGTTTCCCAGTTTATATGGTCTTTGATAGTCTATATTTTACGTTTTGTTGGCCTTTAATCTGATTTGTCCGTATTTCTTTTCCTATCGTTGGATACTAAGAATTCCTTTCTGTCAATACTTAAATTTTGAAATATGGCAGGTTCTATTTTCTCAAAAGTATATCCAGACTTGGGTACATTTATCCTACATAACCCCAGCTTGTTCGTCATACGTTTCTATTTAATACAATTGCGCATGAGGTGTCTAAACCAGGCTTTCCCAACCACGGTCCTCAAGGCACACCAACAGTGCAGGTTTTAAGGAGCCCATACACGTTGTGTATGGCTCCGTTCTGCACTATGCGATGCGCGCTCCCGCGCATCACATAGTACGGTACAAAAAGTATGTGCTGCACATACTTTTTGTACTAGGTACACATCGGATCGGATCGCAGTGCATGCACACTGCATGCACTAGGGATGCGATCCGATCCGATGTGTGCTAATTAAGTCCCAAACGGATCCGTTAAACGGACCGTGTATGGGCTGCTTTAGTGATATCCAGACTTCAGCACAGATGGTTTAATCAGAATCACTCAGGTACTAATAAAGTCACCTGTGCTCAAGCCTGGATATACCATGTGTGGAGCTATGGGTGACTGGAGCGTTCAGAGGCACAATGAACATGGTGAGGTGCTGAGCATAGTGTGGGGACACAGCTGCGGGTGATTTCCCCAGATACCTGGGGAAATCAGGGGGCACAGTTGCAGACAGACCCAGAGGTAAGACTTCTAGGAGAAGGGGTTGAGCTTCAAGTGAGTTGAGAGGACTGGAGGAAAATAGGAGTAATTGTGCTCTGCTGCTTGTGGCTGGGAACAGAGAAACAGAAATTTTGATGGCTGGGACTGTACTACCAAAAATCCTATGGGCCTATTTTCAATGGAGGCCTGGAGCTGCAGCTCCAGCTCCATCTGGCCTATTGTTAATCCGGCCCTGGGTTATAGGGTTGACACTAATAAGGTCATCTGTCAACAGGTCAACCACTATTGATCAACACAAAAAAGATTGACATACCTTAGGTTGACATGGTCAAAAAGTTGATGCAACTGGCATGGCATGAGTTTTTCCATTTTTTTTTGTGTGTGCCTATGTTGACATGGACATTATACTAGTGTCCTACGTCTTCTCACTGGGCTCTCTTTGCCTGACATGCTTTGGGCTAGCTGTGCTCGGTAAACTATTTAATCTAGCGCTATGTCCACTTGGATGGTAAAGCACTGCCACTTGTGGCAGCTGAGATGTACTAACTCCGGAGAGTATTGCATTGGAGCTGCTGAGTGCTGAATAACAGGGATGCTGCAGAACTTGAAGCTCCGCAGGTCCCAGCAGAGAATTTGATACAGCTATATGCTGCTCACAGGAGTGTATCCTGTACCAGAACAGCATAGTACTGTATCACAGAAAGGTTAGTAGCATGACCATACATTCTCGCTCACAGACTTTGGCTAGGCAGTGCACGTTTTTTTATTTATTAGATCTGTTTTTGCTGGGCTGTGTAATACTTTTTTCCTGAAGTAAAGATCCAGTGAGCTGTGCTCCATTTGTCTATGTCTCCCACTATGCAGCACATACTTTTTGTACTAGAACTCATCGCAAAACCGAGATGCGATGATATGCAATATTGTATGCAACAATTGTAACGTGTATGGGCACCTTTAGGTTCAGTTATGTGTTAAAGGGCAGGATTTGCTTCTGATTATACACATATTTTATGATTGGCAGCCACCAGCACTGGTTTTGTCCATACAGAATTGATCATAAATAGTATGAATTGGTCCCGTGTCACCCCTGCAAATGTCCTGAGGCACCCTAGGGAGCCACAGCACATAGTATGGGAACCACTGTCCTAGTGTATCACACTTATATTACACCAGTGGACCACTAACAGCTGTGTGCTACATCATTGTCTGGTATCAAACTGCCCCCCGTGTCTGGCTTAATTGTTGAACACATTGTGGCATGACACTGGAGATAATCGGTTTAGTGGCTTTATCGTACAAGTGGGTATGGCGGCATATGGAATCTTATCGGTGTTCAGCAGGATAAATAGAAAAATAGGTGAAAATAACCACCTGTGAGTTTAAAGTACGAAATTTGCTTTACATTACTAGAATCAATTGAAAGGTAAATAAAACAAACAGATACTACACTGAGGGGTAGATTTATGAAGCAATGATAAGGGAGGAGAAGTGATACAGTGCCTGGTAATTTATCACCGGCCAATCAGCTCCTATTTAAACCCAGACTGTAACTTAACACTCAGAAGCTGATTGGCCAGTGATAAAGTACCAGGCATTTATCACTTCTCCTCCCTTATCACTGCTTCATGAATCTACCCCTCAGGCCTTTATTCTAGTTGACTCGGACGGATGCGTATTTTTGGACTGCCACCGAGTGTTCTTAGCCCCGCCTACCATACAGATCGCTCACACTGTCCAAATGCGGTAAGACGCCGAGCGAACGGGCCGCAAGTGGATGTTTCATGTGAACAACTCCCCCATCTTTGGGTACCTCCCCATCCTCCGATGGTCGCCGACCATCGAATGATGTACCGATCGGTCAGACAGCTCCGAGTGCTCCAGACCACTCTGACATTTCTCTGTGCGAAAGCAGGGATATGGGCAGGGCCATCTTTTCGTATGGGCTAAATGGGCACTTGCCAGGGGCCCCAGGTGTATAAGGGCCCTATACTGATAGCTGAGGATCCCCTTTTTCCAGGGATACCAAAATTTAGAAAATCGGCCCTGGGGAACTGGAGATATCCAACTTCAAAGCAGCAGTCCACATCCGACCTGTTAAATGCAATTCCCAGTCATATTGCTCAGGTTCTCTCTGACTTAGGGGCACATTTATCAATGATCGCATTTGCATTGCGATCTGGGCGGAATATTACCGCCCAGGATCCCATTGTAAAATGCGATCAGATCACTGGGATGTATCATCCCTGGCACTGCAGGGACAGGGCTCCGAAAGGAGCCTGTCCCTGCGAAGTGCTAAGCCGGAAGCCGGGGGGTCTGCACATGCGCAGTTATGCGCTGACCCCTGCAGACCCCCTCTTACCACACTGCTCTGCTCGAGCAGTGCAATGTGTAGCCATAGGCTACAATGGGCTATCGCCATATCAGAATGGTGATAGCCCAGGGGTGCGATGCCGGGCTGCCCGATGTTGATACATCGGGCAGCTTCGCATCCCCCATAGAAACCTATGGGGGATGCGGCCGGCGACGGTGCAGGGGGGATTGCAGCAGGCATCGGAGATTCCTGCTGCGGTCCCTCTGATACATTTAGGTGAAACTTAATATTTGCGGCTAACCCCCGAAAATGGGTGATTTCGGGGATTTAGCCGCAAATATTAGTTGATAAATGGGCCCCTTAGAGTTTTTCTGAGAGTATTTTCCAAACGCATATGGTAATGAGACCAAACAGCCCTTCACACCCCTCTCCACCCCCTGCTCGGATTGTTCCGACCGATTGTTTTCTGTAAGGAATTCACGCCGTATTCGGCCGAGCGTGGCATTCGTACATGCGCAGAAACGCCTCTGCACATGCGCAAACACAATACTTTGGCCGTCCGACTCTATCAGAATAAGGGCCCTCCTAGTACAATCAAACTGTAAATAACCATTCTTTTTATTCAAAGTTGGCCACCGACCCGTCAAAAAAAAAAACGGATCTTTTCACAGATTCCATCGCTCTCTTGAGTGAGTCGCTTTGGCCGTCTCTAAATTAGGGATGGCCATCGACCATCGATGATTCGAAATCATCAATGGTTCATGGCCGATGTCGAATACTTTTGCCATCGATAGGGGAGTACCAGATGGTTTCCCTCCATCGATGGAATAGCAAAACGATGTTTTGCTGTTTTTTTTTCCCAAAGTGCCCCCGACACCCGCGAAGCCCCGCCCCCGTGTTTTGATTGGCCCAGAGGCCAATCAATCAAACACAATGGATGACCATCGATATGTAAAAATATCGATGGTCATCCATTGCATAGTTAAGCACTATCGATGGCCAGTTGCCAAATTGCCATCGATGGCAACCATCGATGGCAATGGCAATGATGGCCATCCCTACTCTAAATTCCCTACCCCTACGTCAGTAACAATCAGGAGAAGCATCATGTGATCCCAGACTAGTAACAACAACAGTGACCCTGTCTGAGTCATTTCATAGGGCAGTTGTTCGGGAAGCAGGATTCTCGTTACCCAATCAATCGCAATGGGCGGGTAGAGTACTCCGCCTGTCACTCCACGTGAGGATGTGCCCGTTATGTAAGGTGGCGCCTGAGCCGCACTCTCTCAGTGATCCCATCCTATCCTTGCCAATGCCTACCTTCAACATGTGGTGGGCGTGTCCTAGAGGCGAGTTGCTAGGGTGCACAGCTGGCGCATGCGCGGTACGTCAGCCTTGGCCTGCACGGGCATAACCATCAGTATACTAGCAGCGTTGGCTTCTTCTCAGTCAGTCAGGCTCAGCGGCGGCGCTGCCCGGGATAATGAAGCAGAGTTCTACCGTGCCGGCCTTCCTGAGCAAGTTGTGGACGCTGGTCGAGGACTCTGACACCAACGAGTTCATCACCTGGAGCCAGGTAACCGCCTGGGCCTGTGTGCCATGCCATGGCTACCATCTTGTGCCAGCAGTATAATCGCCGACATGTTGGAACCTCCGGCCTTGGTCACACTCTGCGGCTCATTGTTATGGCGGCTGGAGCTGCGGTCCTTACTGTAACTACTGCGGTTAGTGTGCTTTGGCCCCATAATGTCGGGGCATGACATCACGCCTCGCCCACAGCCCATTACCATATACAGGCACAAGGCCGCCGTGCACCCATCTGCCGGGCTGATACTCCGTGCTGTCAGGCGCCGCATCTTTCTGCCCTATGGGAAGGCGCTTTCTGGCTGATGGCCTGCACAGCACCCGTCCGGATGTGTGACCTTGCTGCCCGGTGCAGCCTGGGTGAGCACTTTGTTAGTGATCGGATCACCCCTGGGTTATATGTAATTGTAGGACCGATACATGCTCACATGGGTGAGAGTGGCCCAGCTTTTCCTATGTGCCTCTTCTCCGCACCACACCTGCCGCATACAGTAGCCCGTACAGAGTGACAGCCTGCCCACATCATATGTGATAACAATAGTAACCTGCTTCTAGTAGAGCGATGGAAAGTGTGAGCTCACGAACTTGTTTGGGGCAGAGGTTTTGCACAGTCGGTAACTATTGCTGTATGGTTTAGGTCCATGTATGGGGAAACTGATACTTTTTTTTTATTTTTTCTTCTTGTCGGTCTACCAACAGTATCGATTTAAAAATGCAGCTCAGGAATTAGTAGTTTTAAAAGGAATACCCCTTTTACACCAAAAACCCTGATTGGACCATGGTCTTTAAACAGGTGTTTCCAGGGTCGGACCCTGCTTCATACCCCGTTTACACAGTGCCCCCCCCCCCCCCCCCAAAAAAAAGGGGCGTTCCCAAATAATTGGCTACAGATAATAATATTTATATAATAATATAGAAAGACATCAAAGCAACCATCATATTCCAACACGTCAAACAAATCCATTCCCCCCAGTACAGCCAGGGCTGGCAATACAAATCTTGGGGCCTGGTACACTGATACCTCTGGGGGCCCCCAGACCCAAACAGAGATTAAAGGAGACATTCAATTAGTGCCAAACTTTTCACATAGTCGAAAAATCAACACTTTTAAACGTTTTTAGGTCGACTTTAGATTTGACCTACTCAGTGAAATTGCTTATTTTATCACCCAGGTGACAAATTTGTCACGGTCAAGGAATATGTAGATTGGTGAATTACTCGTCGTTACTTCTGCGGGAATTACGTGTATAAGCGGTGTTACTACAGTGGGTGTTGCATGTATAATCGGCTTTACTACTGAGGGTATGTACAGTAGTAACGATACTTATACACGTAATGCCCACAGTAGTAACGATGCTTATACACGTAATGCCTGCAGTAGTAACGACGCTTATACACGTAATGCCCGCAGTAGTAACGACGCTTATACACGTAATGCCCGCAGTAGTAACGACGCTTATACACGTAATGCCCGCAGTAGTAACGACGCTTATACACGTAATGCCCGCAGTAGTAACGACGCTTATACACGTAATGCCCGCAGTAGTAACGACGCTTATACACGTAATGCCCGCAGTAGTAACAACGCCTATACACGTAATGCCCACAGTAGTAATGACGCCTATACATGTAACGCCCACATTGCGGCTGGGTGGTGGGTGAAGGAACTTGCGCAGCAGGAGGGTTGAGTGGGTGGTCGGCTGAGTAGGGTGCTGTGTAGGTGGCAGAGTGCATCATCGCTGCAGCCATGCTTTGGGGCCCCTGAGAACGCCGGGGTCAGCTGTACCCTTTGCCCCCCACCCCCCATGTCGCCAGGCCTGAGTACATCCCCCACCCCCATAGGCAGACATGTCACATAATCAACACCTCCCCATAGACAGACATGTCACATGAACAACCCTCCAGTACAGCACAGTTCATTCTCCCCCAACATATTCAGAATCTGAATGTGACATGTCTGCCTATGGGGGGAGGCTGAGCTGGAGGAGCATCTGAGTTGTCACAGTGAGTCTATTGCAGACAGCAGTCAGTCACAAAGTCACAGCCCCCCCCCCCCCCATATGCAGGCATTTCACATAAACAGAACCACCCCTATATGCAGGCATGTCACATATAAACAGAATCCCCTTCTATGCTGGTTCCGATGTTTTTCGCCCGGCCGCGATAAAAACATCGGAATCGGCGTATGATATATCGGGCAGCCAGGGGGGATTTCTAGATACTCAGAAACCACCCATGCGTGTGCCCCTGCCTGCAGCATCACATCATCACCCCCTGCAGCATCACATTCAACCCACCCCAGCACGGGGTGAAGTAGTGCAGACGGGCCCTCCAGTGTATGGGAAGTAACTCACAGGGTCCCTGCAGCTGATGGGAACGAGTAGTGGTAGTTCCCAGCCACCGCAGGGACCCTCACCGACTACTTCCCATACTCTGGATGGACCGCCTGCACTGCCGGACCCCAGTGCCTGGAGGCTGGGGTGGGGTGGGGTGATGTCCCCTGCCCACCTGTACTGCTGGATCCCGCTGCCTCCACGTCCCGACCCCGCGCCTGCAGGGGGGAGTTGCAGCCGCGGCCAGCATCCCCTCCGTCTCCCCCCTCAGCAGCCACAGACACCCCCCTCCAACACCCCCCTCCTCCCGCAGCAGCTGGGGACAGGTGCCTCAACCCACAGCGGGACCATTTACACCGGCCTCTACACGGGTCCTAACCGTGTTTTACCTAGGTCAGGACCTGTGTAAATGGACATGGCTTGACACCATTTAGACCGCCGAAGATCCAGTCTGACCCGCCGCTGACCCGGATTTTTCGGCGGTGTAAAAGGGGTATAATTGGACAGTTGACTCAAAAGCTATTTTATGGAGATGTCAGGCCTATTCTTTATTTATTAAACTTTCTTCTACTGTACAGCAGGTTCAGTTGCAATTTAAAATAAAAATAGGGATAAAGTATACTGGGTAGTTAGACAGTAAAATGGTAGGAGGGCCCTGCTCGCAAGCTTACAATCTATCAGACAAGTTTATGGGGGCTTTTAGCGGTGACCAATATATGATGTTTGTGCATCCCAAAATTAGCACACTAATAAAAATTGGAAAGACAAAGGCACTCGGAGACTTCTTAGGTGAAGCAAAATGGACCAATTTAATCCATACAGTGCAAAGCCTGTCTACGTTTCGGGGGTCAAGCCCCCAGTCGTCAGGACAATAAGGCCGTTATATACCAGCCTTATTGTCCTGATGACGGGGGCTTGACCCCCAAAACGTTGACAGGCTTTGCACTGTATGGATTTAATTGGTCCATTTTGCTTCACCTAAGAAGTCTCCGAGTGCCTTTTGTCTTTCCATTTTCTACATTGCTGGCTGTACTTAGTGCAGCCTCCGGGCTCATGGCAACGGAGCAAGCCACAGACTTCTGCAGCTAAGATTAGTCCTGAGTGATGGTTCTTCTCCAGTCCATATATATATATATATATTTTATACGTTTCGGGGCTGGCACGCCCCTTTGTCAAGGTGTGGGTGAGTAAACTTGACAAAGGGGCGTGCCATCCTCGAAACGTTGGCTTTTGTGATTAATACACCAGTTGAAAAATCCTATTGAGTGCCGCTGCCTGCTTCATCTCCTTTCTATCTACCGAACCAGAAGGCACCCAGGTTGTTGTCAAGAGTAAGGGAGTGCCGGGGGGCGTGGTCTGGCTGGCCAAGTGAGCGGACGCCGGGAGTGAGAGCTCCGACCCAATCCTTTATAAATATCCTGCCCCGGGTACCCTGGACATCGCATACTTACCCCCACCGGCTCCTGAGCTGTGCCTGTGTCCCCAGAGTTGATTGAGCTTCTCCTTTGCGGCACGCAGAGATCTGCTGGGAGTCCGTTCCCTCGGGTGCGGCCGCCATCTTGGATACCCCGACGATCCTTGCTGGGCTCCAGTGTTTCTGGGGCGCGGCCCCGAGCTCTGACTGCGCTGGTGTCTCAGCGGGTGAGGACGTCTGGTGACCCTCTGGTGGAGTGACGGGGAGAGCGGTAGTTGCTTCTGCGGAGGCACGCTGCTCGGCCGTACGGAGACTCCGGCGCCATCTTGCTCGCCTGACTCCTGGGCTGGAGGTCTTGGGATCACTCTCTTGATTTTACTGGGCTCCACGGGTGTCCCTGATCTCGTTGGAACCTGCAAGCTGGGGTCTGTGCTGTTTCCTGCTGCACTTATTAGTTACATGCTGGACTGTAAACAAAAGAAGAATGCAGCACTCCAGCGTAGGTATCAAAATAATTCTTATTAGTGAGACAAATGTACAGCAGCGTTTTGACCTCCAGACTCAATCAAAAAAGTGAAGTGACCAACCTTAAATAGCCCCCTGAGTCTGTCTGCCCGTGAGATTAACCAAACCAGTTAATCCACCAATAGGTTTCTGGAGTGTGAGGAAACCCACATAACCAAATGGAGCACATACACATTCCACACATATTGGTCTTGGTCAGTAACATGATAATGCCTGAGGACGACACGCCAGTGTCGAAACGTTGCTGTATATTTGTCTCCCTAATAAGAATTCTACTTATGTAGTATCTGGGCTGCCGATTTTCTGATTGTATGCCTTACCTTAGGCATACAATCAGATGCGATTCAACGCGATTTTCGGCGATATCGCATGCAATGCGATTTTGCATAGGATTCAATGTTAACAAGGTCCTGTTTATTTCCCCACTATGCAAGTGGGCATGGAGTTGGATATAAACCTGTGGCGAGCGCAGCGAGCCAACAAGCCCGAAGCG
Organism: Crinia signifera; assembly: GCF_055691185.1. Lineage (NCBI taxonomy): Eukaryota > Metazoa > Chordata > Amphibia > Anura > Myobatrachidae > Crinia > Crinia signifera. Next base: position 156,341,100 of record NC_139219.1, on the reverse strand, counting down.
TGGCGAACGGACGCAGATTTCTTAAAAAGTATTCTGTGTCCTCTTGCGGGGCTCGCTACTCTCGCCACGCTTCGGGCTCAGGTTTATATCCAACTCCATGCCCACTTGGATAGTGGGGAAAGGAAAAGGACCCCTTTTTCCCATTGAATTTTATGTTAAAATGGACTCAGACCATTTTAACATTGAATCCTATGGAAAAATCGGGACCATCGCATACGATTTGGTCGCATGCGATGCTACGATTTTCTAAATCGGACGCCCAGATACTACATAAGTACCGAATTCTTTTGATACCTACGCTGGAGTGCTGCATTCTTTTGTTTATATCGATCTGTAACTATTCAGTGTTGCATACTGTCTGCTGGGCTAAAGCTGTGTACACACTATTATCGTTTATTTATATGGCACTACAAGGGATCGATCTTTTTGCATCCTATTTATTGAAAACATGCTGAAGTTCACAGGACCTGTCCGCAAACTTCCCTGACAAAGCAAGTTAGAGAGAAGTTCTCTGGTGTACTGAAGAACGTTGGTTAGGTGTGTGGGGCAGATTTTTTTAAGTTGACTTTTTGGAGTAAAGATGGTGTAGTTTATGGCCAGCATTACTAATGCTTTTAAAAAGTGTGAGGGTCCATACACACTGGGCGACGGAGGGGGGAGGACGGCGTTGCATAGCGCAGAGCTATGCAAAGCCGTCCTCAATGCCGCTCATCTGCTGGTATTACCAGCAGATGAGCATCTTTCCCGGCGTTGATGCGGGAGGGCGCAGCAGCGCTCCTCGTCGGGGCATACACACTGGGCAGCTTTGAGCTGAAAGCCGCTCAAACAGGCTGTTTTGAGCTGCTTTCAGCTCAGTCGCCCAGTGTGTATGGACCTATAGACTGCTATGGGCAACACAACATATCAGTCCCTAGTTTTAGTTTCTATGTTTTCTTTTTTTCCTTTTTTTTGGGGGGGGGGAAGCGCCAAGAATGCTCTCAGCCAATCAACGGCCAGCGTGTGTGTGTGTGTGTGTGGTTTTTTTTTTTTTTTATGTATCTACTTTTAAAAAATTCTGCTGCAGCTGGCTGCTCACCACTTCCAGGCACCCCAACCCCACTGTGCACACTCACTGTAGCCCAGCACCTGCCACTGGCTGCCCCGCCACTTACCCCTGTCAGCCCTTCCACCCACACCTGCACATAGGTGTGTGCTTGCAGTGCTTCACCACTGGCACACCCCTACGGAATTGGACCCAACACAATGCGGGTGCTGCTGCTGGGTCCGATCCAATACATTTCATGTGCAGCTGGTACAATCTCCAGTGTCCCACCTGATGCGTAGCATCGGGTCAGAGGGGATAATTGTGCTCCTTTATGCTGAAGTTTAAATATTATGAAAACATGTACTGTTGAGGTAGCTTGAATGCCAAGTTTGTTTTGAAACACTAGTTTAACTATTACGTTATTAGCAGTCTCTCAATGTCTCCTTTTTCAGTTTACACACATTTTGATGGAGGTTCTTTCTCTCACTTATGAATATCTGCTTGGTCATAAGCAATGGTTCCTTGGTAAAGATTTAGTGGTGAACAGGTTTGCAAAATTAGGTTGGACCATTGGTTGTTACTTATTGAGATTGGGGGGGGGGGATATATAATCTGTCAATTCCTGGTGATTGCTACTCTATATGCAAATGCTTTTCTTTATTATTCTTCTTTTTTTTTTTTAGAATGGGCAGAGTTTCTTGGTCCTCGACGAACAAAGGTTTGCTAAGGAGATTTTGCCTAAGTACTTCAAGCACAATAACATGGCCAGCTTTGTGAGACAGCTTAACATGTGTAAGTAATATGTTTAACTTGTCCGGATCTGAAGTCTAAAAGTCTCTTGTATTTTAAAATTCAAGTTGGCATTACTGTTTGAGGTCATGCGTCATGTTACTGACCAAGACCAATATGTGTGGAATGTGTATGTGCTCCATTTGGTTATGTGGGTTTCCTCACACTCCAGAAACCTAATGGTGGATTAACTGATTTCTGACCAACATTAACCCTAGTGTTCATTTAGTGTTCATCCTTGTGATATGGAATATACAGAGTGTAGGCTTTACAGACAATGTTTTGTTGCTCACATCAGTCAAGTGCAGCATAATTGTGTGTGTGTGTGTGTGTGTGTGTGTGCGCACTATATAAATAACGTAGTAATTGGTTTTATTTGGCATGTAATGAAAGTGTAAATTGTAGTCAACACAATACTTAAAATTACAGTGGGGTTTCCCTTTTTTTTTCTGCACACCTTAGATGGCTTCAGGAAGGTTGTTCATGTGGACTCTGGAATTATGAAGCAGGAGAGAGATGGTCCAGTTGAATTTCAACATCCGTTCTTTATTCAAGGGCAAGATGAGCTATTAGAAAATATTAAGAGAAAGGTAATTTTAACAGTCTATCCCGTAATGGGTTGGGGGGCCAATGTCATTGTGTATTTTTACCAAAATAAGCTTCTTTGCATGTGTTCTAAATTTATCTTACTTAGGTCTCCTCTACAAGACCTGAAGAAGTGAAGGTGAGACAGGAAGATATATCTCAAATCTTGAGCAGTGCTGCAAAAGTTCAAGTCAAACAAGACACAATTGATTCACGGCTTTTTACTCTGAAAAGGTAAAGATTGCTTAAATGAATACTTTTTTAATTTTTACGGCACATGCTTTTATGGGAGATATTCAGTATTTTTTAGAGGGGAGGGGGAACTTGGACTGTACACCCTAATTAAAAGCATAATTAGAGGTGCTATCTTGCTGAGAAAAAAACCAATATGCAGATGCACTCTATAATTCTGATTAGCAGTGCTTAGTGCTATAATAACTCTGTAGCCTGACATACAGGGTAGAGCAACGATGAGGAGCTTGGCATACTCTTTGGCCCAGAAATATGGATATGAGATATTTCAATGATGTATTTTGCATTTATCTTGTACATATACATTAAACACTTGAAATGAACACAAATATATTTTATTTGTGCATGAAACAAGGTTTCAAAACATGAAACAAAGTTTCTGTACAATCTCCGGCACTGCAATTAAATGCCGAGCAATCATTGTCTTGACCATATATAATGGCAGTTACATATCATTCCCTCAGTAGTGCTGTTATAGATGTCCCCAGTAAGTTTTTAGCAAAAAAAAATGTTTTTGGTCACTTTCTGGAATGTATGGTTTTCGGAATAATTCGGATAACGGATAATATTCGGAAATGGGATACTCAACCTGTATAATATGTTATCTGTACCATATAGACTGCCTGTCTATATATCACTGCATGGTATATTACAAGCTTGCTGTGTAACGCTATCAATGCTATGTCATTGCTATATATGCATTAACACTATCTCTAATTGTCAGAGGTATGCGTGTTATCTGTACCATATAGACTTCTTGCATATATCATTGCAATATATGCAGAGTACTAGCTTTCTGGGCTTCGCCCTGCAATGTATGCATAGTACAAGCTTACGGTGTACTGTGTATAACAGGAGTATGCTGTGTTGCCGGTACCATATAGGCTACCTGCCTATTTTATGGCATTGTATGCCTTGTACGCTTGTAGTATATTGTGTTAACTGCACCTTTAGTTGCCGGTTCACAGGGCAATAATACTGCAATGTATTCCAGGGATACCAGTCCCAGTGACTCTGGGGCTCCGGCACTGATATCATGTACATCCTGTAATACTGGCCTATGACCCCATGACTAGTACAGGACGGCTTATGCGCAAGCTGCTACAATGCGTGGGCGATGCCCGCAGCTACAGCCTCCTCTCAGGAGCCTGCTTGGGCCACGTTCTTTGCTCAGTTGACGGTGACCGTTCTTATCTGCACCGCCCCTGCAACCTTGGACCAGCATCATCCCTTGGGTGAGTGCTTATCTGTCTCTGGACAAGGTCCCCAGAAACGCCGTCCCCATCCTTGGCGGGTGTAGCCACCCGCACAGTGGGAGCGCTCTGTACCCGCAGGAACACGCGGGATACCCCCGTCGTCCAGACTCCTCCGTATTACACCTAGGATTTGGATTTTCTAGAGCAGTGGTAACCAACCCTAGCCCTCGAGAGCTACCAACAGTTCACATTTTCCAGACAACCTAGCTGCTGCACAGCTGCACTCATTAATCACTGACACATTTTAAAAGATACACAGATGGAGCTAATTAACTCACTTGTGATTCTGTGAGGAGACCTGCAAAACATGCACTGTTGGTAGCTCTCGAGGACTATGGTTGGCTACCACAGGTCTAGAGGGTGCCTTCGACTACGGTATTGACGATGGGGGGCCTGCAATAAGGTAAATCCCCCACCTCGTCTTGAGGTGACGACTTTGGGTCTACGGCCACACCACCCTGAACACGCTCGATCTTGTCTGATCTCGGAAGCTAAAGTCAGGCCTGGTTAGCACTTGGATTCTCAGCTGTCAAGTAGGTCTTTACCTTAAACGACCCCACTCTGCCGCCTACACCTTTGGGTAACTCCCTAGGTGTATTCTGGGTTTATTCTGTAAGTCAGTGAACTTGACTAAGGTCATCAGTTGGGACTTGGGAGATTCCTAACTGGAAGTTTAGCTTGCCATTAGCAGGTTCCCTTCCTTTTACCCCTTTCCACAGGAGGACACACTCCTGCCCCAGGCATCTGCTTGGGTGGCTAAGGCCTTAGTTGCATGGAAATTATGCCACTCACCTCCAGAGTGTCACCTTCGGCCATAGCTGCACACCCATACCGGTGTCTGCGCTCTTGGAAAGCCCGAACTCTAAAACCCTTTGAGGGTTCCTTAATCGGGCCAGAGCCAGGTATGGTGGCCGGGTTAGATACTGTTCGGCAGCGGATATCCCTTCTGGGGGATTGCCATCTGGCTCTACAGTCCAGAATCAGACATCTCTTCTCCCCTGTCTGTGCATGCCTGCATGGGGGCCCTGGGGTTGGTGGTATCGGCCTTTGCATTGGCAGAATAGGCTCAGTTCCATTTCCGCCCTCTACAGGGGAAGATACCCTCCAGGTTGTTGGGACCCTACCACAATATCAGGGCCCAGAAGTTCACCTGGTCTCCAGCAGTACCTCTCCCCCTTTCCTGGTGACTTTGGGACGAAACGCACTACTGGATCCACGCGTGCTAGCCTCCGTGTTTGGGGGGGGGGGTGTCACTTGTCAAGGGTCGGTCCAGGGTATCTGGACCGCTCTGGAGGCCCAGCTCTCCATCATTGTCCTCGAACTGAGGACAGTCTTTGTGGCTCTCCGCCTGGCGGAACCCTGCCTTAGGGGTCACCCAGTGCAGGTTCAGTCGGACATTGCGACAAGGGTGGCTTATGTTAACCACCAGGGTGGCACTCTGTCAGCCAGCGAGGACCGAAGCATCCTGCATCTTTCAGTGGCTGAAGAAGAGGATCCCTGCTTGTTCTGCAATCTTTATCCTTGGCGTCCTAGCTTGGGTGGTGGACTTCCTCGGCCGTTAGACCCTGGATGCCGGCGACTTGACCCTCCATCAGGAGGTGTTTCAAATGCTGGTACCATGATGGGGCCTAACCAAGGTGGCCCTGTTGCCCTCTCGCCATAAGCACAAATCTCCAGGTGCGGGTCCAGGTCTTATGACCCAGGGGGGCTTGCCTAGTGGACGCCCTGTCCGCCCCATGGCCGTCCACACTGATGGCCAGGGCCGTCTTAACTGCAGTGTGGGCCCCTGGGCAAAGCAATGCACTGGGGCCCTTACCCATTCTCCCCTCCTAGGGGTGGGGGGTGCTATCAGCAGCAGCTTTGATGTCCCACCAGTGGCAGGGGGTGCTCTATCTTCCATTCAACATGTAGGACCTGGAGTAGTAACTTCTGCTAATTACTCCTTTACTGCACAGGTGGTGGGAGAGTGAACACTAACGTGCTGAATGAAAAGTCCCTTGTAAATTACTTCCAGGGAGGTAGGGGGTGTTTTATACGCAGGGGAGGGTTGGATAATGGAGTGGGCTTAATATTTGTCATTTTCTGGTGGAAGGGCAGCTTGTTTGACTGCAGATATCGCCATTATCTGGAAATAGATTTCTTAGCCTTCAATAGTATAAAAACCTAGAGTCCCAACTTTCAGGAGGTGCTGGGAACTTGGGGATCAGGAGCCAGAGCAATCCATTGACAAAAATATAAAACGGCACACCAGATGTTTGGAGCTGGAGCAGGGACTGGCTGCTGGAAGGCTGATATCTCTGGTTCTGGGAATGATCGAGACAAGCCGCTAGTGTCTACAGAAAGGGGAGAGTCCCAGTTTTTGGAATATACTGTCAGAAAATCTCTAAGTCAGAGAGAACCTGACAAATATGACTGGGAATTGCAATTTAACAGGTCAGATGTGGACTGCTGCTTTGAAGTTGGATATCTCCAGTTCCCCAGGGCTGATTTTCAAAATTTTGGTATCCCTGGAAAAAGGGGATTCTCAGCAATCAGCATAGTTCCCTTATACACCTGGGGCCCCTTAAGCCCATAAGAAAAGACAGCCCTGCTGATGGCGCATTTCTGCCATTCTTACTCCTCTTGTGAATGACGGCATGTTGATTCTGGTTGCTCCACTTTGGCCCAGACGGATCTGGGTTTCGGATCTGAAGCCCCTGTCAGTAGCTCCTCCTATTCGCTTACCCCTGTGCACAGGCCAGCTCTCAGGGTCTGCGTCTCTCTGGGCTTTGAAGCACCTGGCTTTGATGGGGGGGCTGTCGAGACCTCCTGGTTAAGACCCTGGGGCTTTCACTAAAAAGTGATCTCAACCATGCTCAAGGCGAGGAAACCTTCCTAGATGGGGGTGTAACGTTGCATATGGAGGGCTAACTTTTCCTGGTGTCAAGCTCTACGCTTCAAATTCCGGGACCTACTACCTGGCTAGGGTTCGATCATTCTTGCAGAAGGGCCTGGAGGCTGGGTTGCGTTTATCATCTTTGAAGGTCCAAATTTCGGCCTTGTTCATCTTGCTCCGTCAACGGGTGGCCCTGTCGACAGATGTCTGCACATTCCTGCAGGGTTGCCCCGTGGGATCTCTCTAGGCCTGTCGGCTTCAGGGCCCACCTTTTTGTGCCCTTGCGGTTGGTGGACCGGTGTTGGCTCACCTGGAAGATCATTTTCTTGTTGGCGATATCTTTGACCAGGGGAGTGTAACCGCTCTGTCTGGTAAGTCCTTTATCTTTGGTCTTTAGTTATGTCTGGGCGGTTCTTTGTACCGTCCTCTCTCACCTACCTTAGGTGATGTCCAGCTTTCCTTTCAACCAGGACATTCTTGTTCCAGCATTAAGTCAGTACGAGGTTTCTACTGTTTGGTTCTCCTTGGGCGAGGTCCGGCTGTGGCGCATCTACCTTATGTGCGCCATTCAAGGCCATTGCACTAGTTAGACTGTGTCTCCCTCTCCCTCCCCTTTGTACTCTATGGCTTTCAGGTGAGAGGGTGGCCTGCCTCTACACAAACTACTGCCCGCTGGATTCGCTCTGGCAGGAATATTTGGGCACCTCTCTCCTGGTTCCAGCAGGGATTTGGCAACATTCCGCTAGGTCTGTGGGGGTGTCCCGGACTATAAGGGGTAGGGCTACAGTTGAGCAAATTTGCAGGGCGGTGACTTTGTCGTCCGCCTATACTGTCTTGCGCTTTTACGCTTTTGGCACGTTTTTCCTCCCATGACTCGGCCTTCGGACAAAGTGTGTTGGCTGCGGCACAGGCGCGTCCCCACCCATAGGTGGTTGCTTTAGGATGTTCCACTGTAAAGCTGTGGCCCCTGATTTCTCCCAAAGGAGAAAATTTGATTTATGTCTTACCTGGTAAATCTTTCTTCTAGGACATCAGGGGCCACAGGGATCCCTCCCTGCCGCGCCTGCTTTACTTCCGTTACGGTTAAGTTACGATTTATGTTATACTGTTCCTTGATTGAGGGTACTAACGAGTTCAGAATGTGTTTTCTGTGTGGTGCTTCTCTTCCTTCTATCTTGTCTCTTGCCTTGGCTTGTTAAACTGAGCTTCCTGGCCTGGAGGCGGGGTAGAGGAGGGGAGGAGCCCGGCTGCCTGGGAGGCAGTTGAAGTTTAACCTCTAGGGTGCTGGTGCTCTCTCCCACTACCCACTGTAAATCTGTGGCCCCTGATGTCCTTGAAGAAAGAGATTTACCAGGTAAGACAAAAATCTCATCTAGTTATTTTTATTTACTAACAGTTATATTTGGTTTTCCTTTGCAGGGAAAATGAGGCATTATGGAGAGAGATTTCAGAGCTTCGCAGCAAACACTCACAGCAGCAACAAGTTATTCGAAAAGTATGTGTTTTTTTTTTCCTATTGAATCAATGTGGTCATACCATTGTATCAGGTGAGAGAATGGAGAACAAAATACTAATACAATAAACATTTCAAGTAAAATAAATGTATGTGATTGTGCAGTTAAAAACATACACTTAAAATGAGAAGAGAAAAAAAACAAGTAACAGATATTGTGGTACTATTGCACAATACTACTACTGGTTTAAACTGAATGCATGTGTTTAATACCAATTTTTACTTACTGTAACTGTTTTTTCTTCAGCGAAACCCTATTCTTCAATTAAACTTGCCAGTACAATCACTGGAGCAACAGGCACCATATTTCCTTTGCTTTCTAAACTTCACAATTACAGCTACAGTTTCTTCTGTAGACCTACAGGTTGTTTGGTGTCTATTAGTATTTTTTTTCTCCATTAAACCTATAAAACACCAGAGCTATTTATAAAAAACAAACCTTTTCACATCATTCAGTAACCACTGTCTGCCCTGTGTGACTTTTGGTATTTAGGCCTCATTTCTAACCACTTCACCCCAGTAGCCTGCTTATCACAGCATTTCATAGCTGGTGAGTTATTGGAGTGTTGCTCAGTGAAACATCTCTGTCTGCAATGGAAAATGTTTGAATCGCCAGCAAGAGCTTTATGCAGTGGTGAATAACTGGGGGTTTATTGCTTGTTTGAAGAGAAGCTGTTGGTGCTGAATGTGGATCTCTTCAGCAGCCTACTTGTTAAAAACAGACCCTATTTCTAGTCTATACAGTCTTTCAGGTGCTTTCTCTCTTTAAACTGTGCCTATATACCTATTTTAAATCTAATTCGGTATACATTTCTTTAGCTCTTATTTTTTTATTCTGCAAATGGGTTCACATGCCAATTGTAGGCACTGTCTGCAGTGGGAAGGGATCAGCATGGGGACTTTGGCTGATCTGTGGCTGTGCACATTTGTTTGTGCCGAAATCTCTTCTATAATAGCCAGCATTAACTTTTGCCATATTTGTGCTACAGCGGCTCTTCTGTGGTAAAGGACACAGCAGGGCAGATTTATTAAGCCTGGGTAAGTGATAAAGTGGCTCGTAGTTTATCACTGGCCTATCAGCTCCTAACTCATTTTTCAAATCCAGTCTGTATCTCGACAATTAGGAGCTGATAGGCCGGTGATAAATTACCAGCCACATTATCACTTCACAAGGCTTAATAAAGCTTCCCGATGTTCCCTATGCTCCCATTATCCTAGGACATCCGTAACACTACCTAGTTTACTTGTCCGTCCGTGGACTATATTTTTTATTTATTTTTGGTTGGTATGAACAGCTGGATACCAGGAACTCCCCACAAGATCTGCAATTTTGTAGATGCTATAATCATCTAGCCCTTGTCAAAGGCACTCATACTCTTACACTTGGCCATTTTTCCTACTTCCAACACAATAGTCTTCAAAGTTGAAGGGAAATTTATCACACCCCTTGATATTGTCATAATGATCTAATTTTGTTACCATCGTCTGCCAGTGCATTAATGTTATGGCTGGTCAAGGTGTATATGTGTGCTTAAATATCTCAAACACACACACACACACACACACACACACACACATACACATTTCTGTGTATTCTAAGGAATCACTATATATTGTAGGGGACATTATCACATTCCTCCCATTTGAGAGTGACTGACTAATTACATGAATTACATGAAAGATGTTCAGATATAAAATGTTTTTTTTTTTTTTTTTTTACATTTGCAGATTGTGCAGTTCATTGTGACCTTGGTGCAGAATAACAGATTAGTGAGTTTGAAGAGGAAACAGTAAGTACCTTGTTTTTATAATTTATACGGAGTCCATGTGATCGGCACAGACAGTGTCTAACTTATTCCCCATCCTTCTATTTTTGTCAAATGAAGGCCACTACTTCTGAACACAAAGAGTTCTTCCAAAGCCACTATTTTAAAGACCATAGTTAAGGAAACTGTTGAAGACAACCACCATGTAAGTGTATGCGTGTTATTTGTTATATGTTAAGCTCCATGCAAATTGTATTTGTACAGTTGCACCATAAGTATATCAGTGTAATCCTGTTTGATCTTTTAATGCGGTTTTGGTAAAGGGACATTTTAATACCTGTAGTAATTTAAAATGCTACCGGAGTATTTCTCCATACTATTTATCCATATAAAATAAGAGTAAAATGCCTGGTGTGTTTTGTGCTTGATACCTTGAGTCCACCCTGACATTATGCGTACATATTACAAATTTAACTGCATGTACAGATGATGATTGGGGTGGGCAATAACTACCCACAGGAGTGCTCATTGTTACCGCTATAGTGGGGACACACTAGATGATATGCACCATAATATCGTTAATGATAGCATTATGCATATTTTTAAGAAATTGAGTTTTGCTAAAAACCAAAAGAGTACAAGGCGCATGTATAATGGAGATACTATGTGGAAGAGTTGGAGGAGAATTGAAGGAGAAGCAGTATAATAGTGAAAGATGACATAAGGCTGGAAGTAAATTCAATGAAAGTAAAGATAAAGCAATAAAAATTTAGAAATGTGCAAAAATAGTTTACACTCTTTTGGAGGGTTGGGAGGGCAACAGTCCAGTTATGAGGTATTTTAAGCTAGCTCACCCTAACTGCTAACCTGATTTACAGGTCAAGACGGCAGCGTTTTTCCGATCAGCGTCTTCTGTGTGCGGCGGGCGGCTTGGAGTGTCGTCACCCGATTCTCCGGCTTCTGCTAACAACGTGCAGCGTTTAGCTGGGGCGGGTGGCAGCGTCTCCCCTTGGTATCTGGTGTCCCTCTTGGCAAACCAACGCGTTTCGCATCCAAAAGGATGCTTTTTTTTTTTTTTTTTTTTAAAGATATGACCAAATCTTCTCTCCAATGGGGTTTTATATTCTGTATTCCCATGAAGATTAGACCTTTAGGGTCTTCTGTTGTGTTTTTAAAAAAAAAAAAAATGTGCTGAAACGCTGTGTTTAGTCCTTTTATTTATATATATATATATATATCAACACTTATTCCTATCAAGGAAAAGAAACCAGCACTCACGATTTGATGAAAAAGAATGATGTATTTCAACAGGTCATACAGGTTAACAAGCTGTCTGCCATCCCAACAGCTGTTTCGGCCGGCAGCATGCCAGCCTTCATCAGGGGTAAAGAACGAGTGTCCCCGCAGGATATATATAGACAAGTTAATTGACATAAAAGGCAACAATCCCGCCTCCCGCAAGCTCCGTTACGGAGCTGTCACTCAGCACCTCTAGTGGGGTGCGCGCGGCTGTTTAGATGTCAGCCGGGGATGTGGGAGGGTTTGGCTCGCAGAGGGGAATCCTATCATGACGTCAGGGGACGCCCGCTGTCAGACGCGCTGACAACCGCGCTCTGTGATAGTAGACACGAGTGAGGAGTGTGTATGAAGGGTAAGGGTGATCCAGCTGCACAGTAATGTACGGGACTGCTGCAAAGATGTGCGTGACAGCTCCCTGTCAATGGTTTATGCAGCAAGAACAAAACGATTGGTTAAAGACAGTGATGGCAATAATACCGTAGAGGTTTACACGCATTAATCTCATGGGCACCCGCTGACCTCCTACCCATTAATGGTGTAGGGGTATTTGATAGGTATATAGACAATTTCAACGTATAACAAGTTTAGGTGCACTAAGGTACCGTACGTGAGATGCTGCACAATAGCGCGGCGGCATGTTGTGTGCATCCTCCAGAGTACATAGATGCTCAACCCATATGTTAAGCACAAATATTATGCGCCATTATAACAGATATCAGTAGGTATACTGCGATACCGTATGTGGAGTAGAATACATTGTGCTAATAGACAAAGTATTTACTCTAACAATAGAAGTTACGGCACACGGCGGTGCTGGGGATTATGGGTACACTCAGGTACCGTATGTGGTGTTAATACACTTCAGGGGTTTCGAGGTGTTGACACAAATTGGGATTAGTCAAATGTCAGCCAGTCTATATAAAACAGCCCATCTTAAAGTCCTCGTTGAGTCCTTCAGGGGCCAAACAATTTAAGCGGTGGATCCACTGCAGTTCTCTTTGCAATAGTATTTTATCACGGTCTCCGCCTCTGTGCAGGGGTGGTATGTGGTCAATAGGTGAGCACTTCAGCTCACTTATTTTGTGTTGAAGTTCCTTAAAATGTCTGGCAACCGGTAGTAATTTCAGGTCCAGTTCACTTGTGCCCGGAGTCAGGCACTTTTTTATTGATGACCTGTGTTGGCCAATTCTCTCCTTAATCATCCGCGACGTCTTGCCGACGTAGACTAGGTTACAAGGGCAGATTAGAGCGTATACAATATACTTGGTATTGCAATCGATTCTGTGTCTAGTCTTATAGATTTTCCCATCTTTGGGATTGGTAAAGCGGTCTCCAATTTTCATGAATGGACAATTAGAGCATCCTGTGCACTTGAAGGTACCATTCTTTTTGGATAGCCAGTTCCTGTTCATGGTCTTGCTACGTGAGACGTCGGTAACCACCAGCATGTCTTTGAGGTTAGGACCTCTTCTGTAGGCAAAGCGAGGAGGAGTTGCAAGTATTGGTCCCAGAGTTGGATCACTGGCAAGTAGGTGCCAATGTTCATGAATTTTGTCCTTAATGTGCTTGGAGGCCACAGTGTAGGTGCTGGAAAAGTTTAGACGATTTAGTTCATCCGGTAAGCGTTCCTTGGTTTGTAGTAAATCATCTCTTTTTAATAACAGTGCCTTCTGGTATGCTGCTTTAATATCATCGGGGTGGTACCCTCGGTCCTTGAAGCGTTGTCCCATTTCAGTTAACGCCTGTTGTAAACTCTCTGGCTCAGAATTAATCCTGCAGACTCTTACCATCTGCGAGTATGGGAGTCCCCTTTTCAATGCAGTAGGGTGAAAGCTTTCATTCTGTAGCAGAGTGTTTTTATCTGTTGCTTTGGTGTAGATTTGTGTTGATAGCTTCAGGTCCTCGAGTTTAACCGTTACATCCAGAAAGTTAATTTGTTTGTCGCTTAGATTCATAGTGAATCGGATGGTGCCGTCAATGGTATTCAAATGATTGAAGAACTGTAGCAACTTGGTTTCTCCTCCATTCCATAGTAGGAATAGGTCGTCTATAAACCTTACATAAAAGACGACGTATTTGGAAAATTCTTCATTATGGTAAATGTGTTGCTCCTCGTACGCTGCCATATAGAGGTTGGCGTATGCAGGGGCCATGTTAGACCCCATGGCTGTGCCTTGTCTTTGTAGATAGAACCTATTTTGAAATAGGAAATAGTTCTTGTTTAGGATCACCTCCATTAGGAGTGAAAGGTATTCAGTCGGGGGACCGGTGTAGACACTGCTTGTAGTAATAGCTTCTCTACACGCTTGCACACCCCCTTTATGGGGGATATTTGTGTAGAGGCTTGCCACGTCAAGGGTGACCAGCAAAGTCCCTGGTTCGATATCTGTTTGTTGGTTCAGTTTTTTTAGGAAGTGTGTAGTATCTTCAATGAAGCTGGATGTGCACCTTACGACTGGCTGAACATAATCACTAGTGCACCTAGCCAATATAAGCTAACTGCACATTTTTTCCTCATTTAAGTTTTTCTGAAACCCTTTTTTTCTAACCTTTTCCACACAACCCACTGTGACCACACATTGTGAGCAAGTGATTACCACCTACTTGCATTTATGTCTCAACAACCGGGACCAGATATCACCTCCACCCTCCAATATTCAGATGCCGACAGGCAGAGAATTCTGTTCACTGACACAGATACTTTGGCTTTTGATAAGGATAGCCCTGAGGAAACTTATGCGGATCTACTCAAACTGAGTAAACGGGAGATCGAGCTCCATTTACATGGACTAACACTGTCCCAATACCACAAGGAGCAGCTAATACCCCGTGGCTTCAGATTAAGGAATCAACCAACGCTGGGCAGACACAATAATGATTTCTGCACCAAGTGGTGCAACATCTTAAATAAATGCTCACAAGACCTGATGTTACTTGTGATCGAACAGACCAGCATAGATCTAACAAACATCAAGGAAGAAATCGCTGAGGTACGTGCAACTGAACCCTACCAATCACTGAGCCAATCAGATGGTGAGCTGTTGAAGAAGCTTGACAAAGAACTGGAGAAATACAAAGAAAATCTTCTCAAATTTAAGAAAAACAAATATAAACAGGTGAAGCTTGATTATAAAGAAAGCAAAGTCTACACCTGGTTTTCAAGAATTGACAACAGGAGACCACGACCCAACTTCAGACGAGGTGGTGGGAGGAGACAACAACCGTATTTTACTGACATAGATAGCCACTCGCAAACATCTGCAAGTGACTCTGACGCCCCGACCACTTCTGAACAAGGACCACAATACCTGGCCAGAGGTGATAGACAGAGACGACCGCCAAAAAACCTGCAATACCCACCCGCAGAGGTGGGAGAAAAAGGCAGGAAGCGGGACCGGCGACACAATACAGCTCGGTAGTCTTCAACCTGTCCAAACATACTCTGACACCTCCAGAAGAATCCCTATTGGGAAGAGGGTTATCCTTTGTGCCGACACTATTACAGGACGATTTCCAGTGGCAAGTGGATATGTGGAAATTAGGGAGACAATTAAGATTAAAGGACTTCTTCCAGCGGAACCCAACGCCGCCAACAGCGACACCATACAGCAACAAAACCAGCACTCCAAAAAACCCCAGTACCTTTGACCCTCCGACGCAGAATGCCTCCGTCAACACTTTCCTAAGAGTGTTAAAAAGGGATACCTGTCCATTTATCTCCAAGCAAAAAATCTCTTACCGAAATTTGTCTGTTGACGAAATGCAGGCAATCAAAACTCTCAAAGAGGACAAGGACTTGATAATAAGGGCTGCAGACAAAGGAGGAGGAATAGTGCTAATGGATTTTGATTACTATGTGAAAGAAGCCACAAACCAATTGATGCAGACTGATTGCTATCTTCCACTTGACCATGACCCCACCTGGAGGTACAAGAAGGAAATCGATGGAATAATACAACTGGGTCTTACTAATCGATATATAAACAAAGAAACTGCCGATTTTCTAACCCAAAAACACCCCAAAATTCCCATCCTCTACACTCCCCAAAGTGCACAAATCACTTACAGCACCACCGGGACGCCCAATTATTAGTGCAAGAGGCTCACTATGTCAACCACTGTCTCAATTGGTAGACTTTTTCCTTCAGCCAGTCGTAAGGTGCACATCCAGCTTCATTGAAGATACTACACACTTCCTAAAAAAACTGAACCAACAAACAGATATCGAACCAGGGACTTTGCTGGTCACCCTTGACGTGGCAAGCCTCTACACAAATATCCCCCATAAAGGGGGTGTGCAAGCGTGTAGAGAAGCTATTACTACAAGCAGTGTCTACACCGGTCCCCCGACTGAATACCTTTCACTCCTAATGGAGGTGATCCTAAACAAGAACTATTTCCTATTTCAAAATAGGTTCTATCTACAAAGACAAGGCACAGCCATGGGGTCTAACATGGCCCCTGCATACGCCAACCTCTATATGGCAGCGTACGAGGAGCAACACATTTACCATAATGAAGAATTTTCCAAATACGTCGTCTTTTATGTAAGGTTTATAGACGACCTATTCCTACTATGGAATGGAGGAGAAACCAAGTTGCTACAGTTCTTCAATCATTTGAATACCATTGACGGCACCATCCGATTCACTATGAATCTAAGCGACAAACAAATTAACTTTCTGGATGTAACGGTTAAACTCGAGGACCTGAAGCTATCAACACAAATCTACACCAAAGCAACAGATAAAAACACTCTGCTACAGAATGAAAGCTTTCACCCTACTGCATTGAAAAGGGGACTCCCATACTCGCAGATGGTAAGAGTCTGCAGGATTAATTCTGAGCCAGAGAGTTTACAACAGGCGTTAACTGAAATGGGACAACGCTTCAAGGACCGAGGGTACCACCCCGATGATATTAAAGCAGCATACCAGAAGGCACTGTTATTAAAAAGAGATGATTTACTACAAACCAAGGAACGCTTACCGGATGAACTAAATCGTCTAAACTTTTCCAGCACCTACACTGTGGCCTCCAAGCACATTAAGGACAAAATTCATGAACATTGGCACCTACTTGCCAGTGATCCAACTCTGGGACCAATACTTGCAACTCCTCCTCGCTTTGCCTACAGAAGAGGTCCTAACCTCAAAGACATGCTGGTGGTTACCGACGTCTCACGTAGCAAGACCATGAACAGGAACTGGCTATCCAAAAAGAATGGTACCTTCAAGTGCACAGGATGCTCTAATTGTCCATTCATGAAAATTGGAGACCGCTTTACCAATCCCAAAGATGGGAAAATCTATAAGACTAGACACAGAATCGATTGCAATACCAAGTATATTGTATACGCTCTAATCTGCCCTTGTAACCTAGTCTACGTCGGCAAGACGTCGCGGATGATTAAGGAGAGAATTGGCCAACACAGGTCATCAATAAAAAAGTGCCTGACTCCGGGCACAAGTGAACTGGACCTGAAATTACTACCGGTTGCCAGACATTTTAAGGAACTTCAACACAAAATAAGTGAGCTGAAGTGCTCACCTATTGACCACATACCACCCCTGCACAGAGGCGGAGACCGTGATAAAATACTATTGCAAAGAGAACTGCAGTGGATCCACCGCTTAAATTGTTTGGCCCCTGAAGGACTCAACGAGGACTTTAAGATGGGCTGTTTTATATAGACTGGCTGACATTTGACTAATCCCCAGCACCGCCGTGTGCCGTAACTTCTATTGTTAGAGTAAATACTTTGTCTATTAGCACAATGTATTCTACTCCACATACGGTATCGCAGTATACCTACTGATATCTGTTATAATGGCGCATAATATTTGTGCTTAACATATGGGTTGAGCATCTATGTACTCTGGAGGATGCACACAACATGCCGCCGCGCTATTGTGCAGCATCTCACGTACGGTACCTTAGTGCACCTAAACTTGTTATACGTTGAAATTGTCTATATACCTATCAAATACCCCTACACCATTAATGGGTAGGAGGTCAGCGGGTGCCCATGAGATTAATGCGGGTAAACCTCTACGGTATTATTGCCATCACTGTCTTTAACCAATCGTTTTGTTCTTGCTGCATAAACCATTGACAGGGAGCTGTCACGCACATCTTTGCAGCAGTCCCGTACATTACTGTGCAGCTGGATCACCCTTACCCTTCATACACACTCCTCACTCGTGTCTACTATCACAGAGCGCGGTTGTCAGCGCGTCTGACAGCGGGCGTCCCCTGACGTCATGATAGGATTCCCCTCTGCGAGCCAAACCCTCCCACATCCCCGGCTGACATCTAAACAGCCGCGCGCACCCCACTAGAGGTGCTGAGTGACAGCTCCGTAACGGAGCTTGCGGGAGGCGGGATTGGCGCCTTTTATGTCAATTAACTTGTCTATATATATCCTGCGGGGACACTCGTTCTTTACCCCTGATGAAGGCTGGCATGCTGCCGGCCGAAACAGCTGTTGGGATGGCAGACAGCTTGTTAACCTGTATGACCTGTTACATCATTCTTTTTCATCAAATCGTGAGTGCTGGTTTCTTTTCCTTGATAGGAATAAGTGTTGCTGTAAAATTAAGTCTGGACCTTGCACCGCTCCTCCATTACTTACTGTGATTGAGTGCCACCTTGCCCAAGTAAATTATATATATATATATATATATATATATATATATATATATATATATATATATATATATATATATATATATATATATATATATATATATATATATATATATATATATATATATATATATATATATATACATATATATATATATATATATACATATATATACATATACATACATACATACATACATACATACATACATACATACATACATACATACAGTTCCTAGTTCTGGCACTCGCTATAATGAAACGATATCTTGCCTGTTGCCATCTGCCAAAAGGGACAGCTCGCTGTAGCCACCCACACAACCACGTACTTGCAGCGGCACTCAGGACCAATAAAAAAACACACAGAGGCAGCCCAATGTATGCCAACGTTTCAATAAGATTTTACTTATTTAGGCCCTGAGGAAAATAAGTAAAATCTTATTGAAACGTTGGCATACATTGGGCTGCCTCTGTGTGTTTTTTTATTGGTCCTGAGTGCCGCTGCAAGTACGTGGTTATATATATATATATATCGAGTATGTCCTGAAGGCGGGCTTGTCCCGAAACGCCGTTGACACCAGTAAAACGTTTTTGAGTTTACTAGACCCGGAGTGACGTGTCTTATTGGAAGTATTGCATGTGGTCAGGTTTACCCTGTTCATTGGACGAGCACCCGGGCAAGGTATTCTGGTGGGCAGTGCTGGATTGAGTGGAGATAGATATATATATATATATATATATATATATATATATATATATATATATATATATATATATATATATATATATATATATATATATATATATATATATATATATATATATATATATATATATATATATATTTTGTAAAGATGTTCTGTAATTCTGGTTTTCAATTTTCTTTTTGTTTGGCCCACGTATTGGAGACTGCATGGGCATTCTAGAAGTTATATAGCGCCTTCTGTTTCGCAGGAAAAGTGGTTATTTAGAACTTCTTTTTGTTCTCATTTGATGAAAAGTTCTTTATCAGTTTGTTAGTTTTTTTTTTATTTTTGCATCCTTTGCATTGCATACAATGAAAGAAACCTTTTGTTGTTGTTTTTTTCTCTTCAGTTGGAAGGTAGCTGTTGGTGAGTGTTTTTGTTTTAGATTTTTTTGCTTTTCTGTAAACTATTTTTTCTATCATACCAATGGTGGTCACTGGGACAGTGGGGTGTGGGTGGAGCTTCAGCTACAGGCACCAAGAAGATTGACAATGTTTTTGTGCAGCACAGGCTCCTCCTCCTCCACGCCCCCTACAGGCTTCAGTTTTTTCTTGGTGCCTCAAGGCACAGGTACCAGGGGACAGGGCTCCGTGCCCTGTCAGACTTTTCATCATATTTTTAACTTATTTTTTCTACAAGATTGGGAGACAGCTTGCGTCAGCAGCGCTGCTCCCCTGTGGATGGAAACGGCACGCTGACTTTCACAGCCAGACCTGCCGTTTTTTCCTCACGACACGGAGGAAGCTGCACCCACCCACAGGTAAGCGGGTCCCTCTGAGGGACAGCCGTTCGCGGCGCACACCGCTAGCAGCTATGTCACCAGGGCATGGTGCAGCCCGGTGACCCTGGCAGTGGCACCCAGTTATTTCTGCGCGGCCACTAGACCACCAGGATGCCGCGCTGTGGAGCGCCATTTTGGCGCAGGGCACTGTTGGTTCCAGGGGAGGCGGGCCGGATCCACAGCTCCCCGCCTCCACTCTCAGAGCGGGCGCAGTCACTGTTTCCCGCCTGAGCTCAGCTTCTCCACGCCCTCGCAGCGTACAGTAAGCGCCATTACAGGACTTCACTGAGGGAGAAGCGCACCAGGTTTTCCTGCTCCTCTACACGCTACAGGACCAGGTTTTTCAGCAGCCCTCTGTACCACACTATATTAGCGCTGGTCAGAGAGTATTGTGTCTTGCTTTCTGTCCCCCATCTGAATATCCTTTTTGTGTCAGAGGGTGATAGTATACACTGTGTTTTTCATTGCATTAGTGTGTTTGTGAATTCTGTGAAGTATGTCACAGAAACCTTCCAAAGCTAAGCCTGTCAGGGAAACGCCTAAGCTGCACGCGTACACATGTACAAATTGTAAGGAAAATTATTCCTCTGTGCAAGACCAGGCTGGTATGTGTGAGCGCTGCTCTGCACAGGACCCCCTGGGGGGCCCCTCAGTCCCACAGGCAGTAGAGCCCAGTTGGGCTTCCACTCTTTCATCTGCCATGAAAGAGTTAGCGTCACAGTTAGCTGCATCCAGGGAGTCATCTCAGCCCCCACAGACCGCTGTGCTACCTGAACCTGCCAGGGTGCAGGGTTTCTCCTCCACCATTCAGGATTTAGTTCAGGTGTCGGCATCCTTACAATCAGGTTTGAGGGCCCCACCTAAGCGCAGAGCTCAGGCGCCAGTGGTAGCCCATAACTCAGATTCTGGTGATGACATAGCTGACCAGGACATGGTCGACACAGATGATGATGTCGACTTAGAGGAACCTGATAAGGAGGAAAGAATGACCCAAACCAGGGTGGATTCTTTAGTTAAAGCGGTTAGGATGTCCCTTAACATAGAGGACTCCCAAGCCTCAGCGCCTGACGCCCTTCACTTCAAAAAGAAGAAGAAGGAATTAGCCATCTTCCCTTCAAATTCAGATTTAGAGGAAGTTTTGTCAGAGGCATGGCAACACCCAAATAAAAAGTTTCTGGTTTCAAAACGCCTTATTTCCTTCTTCCCGTTTGCACAGGCAGACCGGCAGAAGTGGGAGACTCCCCCGCAAGTAGATGCACATGTAGCTCGCCTGGTAAAGGCAACCACCCTTCCCATTCCTACGGTGGCTTCTCTTAAAGACCCCACTGATAGGAAGATTGAACACTGCCTCAAGGCAGTATTCACCAATGCAGGAGTCTCAGCCAGACCGGCCATGGCCTCGGCATGGGTTGCTAAGGCTATAGGCGCATGGGCAGACAGCCTGCAGGATCAGATTACCTCAGGTACAAGGCGTTCTGAATTGCTATCCACAGTAGACCTAATCAGAGAAGGCGCCACATATTTGGAAGAGGCAGCAGTGGATGCAGCTGCGTTGTCTTCTAAAATTTCAGCCTCATCAGTAGCAGCTCGGCGCGCTCTCTGGCTGCGTACATGGAACGCTGATTCCGAGTCAAAAAGGGCCCTAGAAGCTTTGCCCTTCACAGGAGAGGTCCTTTTTGGCCCCGAGTTGGACAAGATTGTAACCACAATAGCCACGTCCAAAACGGCTTTCTTGCCCTCAGCACCAACAAAGCCAAGATCCCAGTCCTTTCGGTCCTTCCGACCCCAGGGGAGGCCCAGGGGTCAGCCCTCTTCGAGAGCTCAGCCCTCTACAAAGCGTTCTTCGGCCTCCAAGCCAAAACAGTCCTGGGCAGGACGCCGTCTGGCCCCTAAGCAGACAGACAAGCCCGCAGCATGAGGGGGAGGCGGCTTACCGGTGGGCGGTCGCCTGTTGTTTTTTGCCGAGATTTGGCAAGCCACATCCACCGACAGGTGGGTGAACACCATAATTGCTCAGGGATACTCCCTCTCCTTTCAGGGTCGCCCTCCAGCTCGGTTCTTCACAACAGGCACCCCCTTGGACCCGGGGAAAGCAAGGGCATTGTCCAGCTCTGTAGGCTCCCTGCTAACAGCAGGGGTGATAATACAGGTCCCGCCTTCTCAGCGAGGGACAGGTTTCTACTCAAGCCTGTTCCTGGTAGGGAAGCCGGACGGATCTTACAGACCCATCCTCAATCTAAAAGGACTAAACGAGTATCTCAAGGTACCCAGGTTCAGGATGGAGTCTCTCAGGTCCATCCTTCAGGCCCTGGAACCAGGGGACTTCCTAGCATCCCTGGACATCCAGGATGCTTACCTGCATGTGCCAATAAGGGCAGACAGCCAGCGCTTCCTAAGGTTCGCGATCAGGGA
This sequence comes from Crinia signifera, assembly GCF_055691185.1. NCBI lineage: Eukaryota > Metazoa > Chordata > Amphibia > Anura > Myobatrachidae > Crinia > Crinia signifera. Next base: position 156,319,154 of record NC_139219.1, on the reverse strand, counting down.
CTGCCACTACCAGTTTGTTGCACTGCCTTTCGGATTATCAACAGCCCCGAGGATCTTTACAAAGATCATGGCAGTAATGGCAGCAACACTCAGGACCCAGGGGGTACGTCTGTTACCATACCTGGACGATCTCCTGATCTTAGCCCAGTCCCAAGAGACTCTCCAAAGGCATCTCAAGCTCAGTGTCCCTCCTTCAGAGGCACGGGTGGCTCATAAACTGGAGGAAGTCCACCACTACCCCATCGCAGAGGATGGTGCACTTGGGAGCCTTGATAGACACCAGGGCCCAAAAGGTATTCCTTCCGGAGGACAAAAGAGTGGCTCTAGTAGATCTCCTACTCTCCTTTTTGAAACAGCGCAGGGTCTCAGTACATCAATGCATGAAGGTCCTAGGAAAGCTGGTGTCATGCTTCGACATGGCAGAATTTGCCCAGTTCCATTCCCGTCAGCTCCAGAGGGAGATGCTACGCCACTGGAACCGCTCCAGAACAAATCTCAAAACACAGACCTTTGTTCTATCCAGGCAGACGCGTCTATCCCTAAGTTGGTGGATCACTCCACACAACCTACAAAAGGGACGCCAGTTTGTCATTCCCCAATGGATGATCCTGACAACGGACGCCAGCCTCAGAGGTTGGGGGGCGGTCCTGGCAGAACACTCCTTCCAGGGACGGTGGTCAGGGGAAGAAGCAAAACTCCCTATAAACATTCTAGAACTAAGGGCGATCCTCAGGGCTCTACAGAGTGCAGGACCACTGGTTCACTCCAGACCAGTGAAGGTTCAGTCAGACAATGCCACAGCGGTGGCATATGTCAACCACCAGGGAGGGACCAGAAGTTCAGCGGCGATGAGGGAGGTATCCTCGATCCTCAGTTGGGCAGAACGCCATCTGATGGCCTTATCAGCGGTCCACATTCCCGGGGTCCAGAATTGGGAGGCCGACTTTTTAAGTCGCCAAGACATTCAGTCAGGAGAATGGGCTCTCCACGAAGAAGTCTTCCAGGAGCTGGTGGCCAGGTGGGGACTCCCACAGGTAGATCTCATGGCCTCGAGATCAAACAAAAAGCTCCAGTGTTACGGGGCTCGCACCAGAGATCCACAAGCTTGCCTAGTGGACGCGCTCTCAGCCCCATGGCCATTCTCCCTGATTTACATATTCCCTCCTGTAGCCCTTCTTCCAAGAATCATCAGGCGCCTCAAGCAGGAGCATTCCACAGCAATTCTTCTGGCCCCCAATTGGCCTCAAAGGGCCTGGTACACAGACCTTCAGGAAATGTCCATTCAACCTCCCTGGATTCTACCAGCCCGTCCAGACTTGCTGTCACAAGGACCATGCCTTCACCCCAACCTGCACAGCCTTTCCTTGACGGCGTGGCTCTTGAGACGGAAATTCTAAGAGCAAAAGGTTTCTCCTTACCGGTCATTAAGACCATGATCGCAGCAAGAAAACCAGCCTCTTCCAGAGTCTATTATAGAGTATGGAATGCTTTTTTCGGCTGGTGCGCGGAAAGAAACCTCACCCCGCGGGAGTTTAGTTTAGCCAGAATCCTGGCCTTTTTGCAAACAGGCCTAGATTTAGGCCTCAAGCTATCTTCTCTAAAGGTTCAGGTGTCGGCCCTTTCAATACTGTTTCAAAGGAAACTGGCCACACGGATGGCAGTCCGTACATTCCTGCAGGGGGTCCTCCACATTCAGCCCCCCTTTATACCCCCAATTCAACCATGGGATCTAACCGTGGTTTTATCGGCTCTACAACATCCTCCGTTTGAACCGCTTGAGTCAATAGATCTCAGGTGGCTAACATGGAAGGTTGTTTTTCTGTTAGCTATAGCCTCGGCCAGGCGGGTTTCAGACCTATCAGCCCTGTCACATGCTTCTCCTTATTTAGTGTTCCATTCGGACAGGGCAGTTTTGCGGACTCGTAAGGAGTTCCTACCAAAAGTTGTGTCCAAGTTTCATATTAATCAGGACATTGTTGTACCTGCGTTTTCTCCGTTGGAAGACTCTTTGGAACTTGTTTCTCTAGATGTTGTGAGATCTCTGAAAGTTTATGTTTCCAGAACACAAAGCATTCGTAAGACTGAGACGTTGTTTGTCTTATATGATGCTAACAAGCGAGGTTGGCCTGCAACAAAGCAGACGTTGGCTCGCTGGCTGCGGTTAACAATCAAACAGGCTTATTTATCCTCAAATAAGCCAGTCCCTTCTTCCATCAGGGCCCACTCCACCCGTTCGGTTGGGGCCAGTTGGGCTGCTCACCAGGGAGCCTCTGCAGAACAATTGTGTCGCGCAGCCACTTGGTCTTCACCTCATACCTTTTATCAAATTTTACCAATTCGACACGTTCGCCTCAGCAGACTCTGCTTTTGGGCGCCGTGTCCTCAGTGCAGCTCAGGTGCGTCCCCTCCCGTAAAGGGACAGCTTTGGGACGTCCCACTGTCCCAGTGACCACCATTGGTATGATAGAAAAAAGGGGATTTTGGTCCTACCTGTAAAATCCTTTTTTCTGAATCCATGGTGGACACTGGGCGCCCACCCTAACGCACTAATCTGCAATGAGAGGGTGTATACGTTACTCTCTGGAACCTTACACTTCCACGGTAGCTAGGTTTCCTTTTTTCTTTTCTCTTCCTCTTCCTGTTCCTTGCGGATAAGCTGTTGAACAAACTGAAGCCTGTAGGGGGCGTGGAGGAGGAGGAGCCTGTGCTGCACAAAAACATTGTCAATCTTCTTGGTGCCTGTAGCTGAAGCTCCACCCACACCCCACTGTCCCAGTGTCCACCATGGATTCAGAAAAAAGGATTTTACAGGTAGGACCAAAATCCCCTTTTTGGTTTTGTGGGTAATATTTGGCATAATTGGTCGTCGAGCATCAAAATGTGCCAATGTTGGTTCAGTATACTTTCAAAATTTTTGTAATTGCTGCTGTATTTCGTGATGAAGGTGACTGGTATTTCTTTCTGGGTTTTTGTTTTGTATGTGATGAGTTTGTTTCTTCTAATGCAGCCCACACACGCACCGATTCCAGCGTGCGTTGTGGGCTTAACTAGCACACACAGCATCGCATCGTATGCCTTGTGCATACGATGTGCATGCGATGCGATGCTGTGCTAGAAAAAGCTAGTACAAAAAGTATGTGCAGCACATACTTTTTGTACTGTACGATGAGGTGCCGCGGGAGCGCGCACCCCATCGTACAGCATCGCACCGCCGGCATCGGCGCGTATGTGGGCTGCATTAGTGTTTTTGTTTTGTTCTTTGAGAGTTTTTTTTTTTTGTATCCTTTTTGTAAGAATTTCGTCTCTAAGTGTTTGCTTTGTATTTCAAAAGGTATGGTCTTTGGTGCAGTTTCTTCGTATGCGCCGAAACTGTCCACCTGGGATGTTATTTCTCCATTGGTGGTGGTGGTTACTGTTGTAGGCCAGCATGTTGTTGCCATTCACGTTTTTGTTATGTGTTCGTGTGTGAATGTTGTTTTCTTTAATGTAGATCTCTAAGTCGAGAAAAACTACCATTTCTTTGCTGTCGGTCATTGTGAATTCTTGGTTCTGGTTATTGCTGTTAATGTATTGTTTAAATTCTTTTTGTTCCTCTTGTGTTCCATCCCTTATGAAGAACAGGTCGTCTATGTACAGTTATCAGCATTTTATTTTCTCGAGGTGCTGGTTGTTGGTCCATATTTTGGTATCCTCCCACCATGATTCAAATAGATTCGCATAACTTGGTGCGAAGGATGTTCCCATAGTGGTCCCCCTGTTCTTGATTAAATAATTTGCCATTATACCTAAAGTAATTGTGTCTTAAAATGAAATCAATTCTCTCTCTCTCTCTCTCTCTCTCTCTCTCTCTCTCTCTCTCTCTCTCTCTCTCTCTCTCTCTCTCTCTCTCTCTCTCTCTCTCTCTCTCTCTCTCTCTCTCTCTCTCTCTCTCTCTCTCTCTCTCGCCTTGATTCAATTTGAATCAAAGCACTTTATTCAGCATTAGGTCAGAGTGTTTATAAGATGTGTTTGAGGACACCTTGCTTATAGAAGGCTCATGGTCTGGTGTTCTGTCTGCATTTAGAACAGTTTGTACTGTGTGCTAGGTTAGTGGTCACTTCTGTTCTTCGTTACTTCTGTGCTTAGTCACTCTCAAGTTGGAGAGGGAAACCTGTTTGACACGAAGGCTCATTCTACTATATCAGCGATGGCAACCATGGAGGCTGTGGCTGAATCATTGTGTCAGATGACAACATTAACTGTTTAGTACATAATACAAAGTTCAATGTTTTCACATTTCATGATCCTAGTTTTGGTCAGTAGATGTTGGAAACTTCAAACGTGATGAATAAGAAAACAGGATGATTCTATTACAGGTTTTGCACAGGAATAATGTGGTAGCACAACATTTTGACAACGTGAAAGCTCACTACATTTTTAATAAGCATACTAAGTGCGAGTTATAAATTTAGATTAATGAGAACCCCACACAATCAACCATGTTTTGGTTAACCCAAAATTCTGCATTGATTGCACATTCACTTCTGCATCTTCTCACACTTTGTGAGGCATGGTTGCTAGGTTCTTCCTACCTATTCCTGGAGTACTCTCCTTTTTATGCCTACCTTTGTGCTAGTACTTTCTCTTTTATACTGCTGTAATTTTTGCAAGCATGATATGCTCCATCCAAGATCCCATGATACTTTAGCCTAACAAGCACAGAGTTATCGAGGGTAGGAATTTCCTCCCTAGGCCTCGGTGGTAGGGTTTTTTTTTTTTTTTTTGAGACCACGTTGGCGTGGAGTTGATTTTCTAAAGTGTGGCGAGCACATGTGGATTACACGTCAACTAAAATGAGCCCACTGCGCTCACCACACTTTATAAAATCAACAGCACGCCTCACAATGCTGAATGACTACGCTAACTTTATAAAATCAACTCCACGCCGATGTGGATAATGGGGGTATGAACAGGTCGGGTGGATGAGTACCGCGTCCCCTCACGTGACTCGCCACTCTTTGGGCTGGCGTGGATAGTGGGGGGTGTCAATCTAAGTGGTGACACAACGCTGACTGACTCTGCTAACTACGTAAGCTCCGGCTAGCAGCGAACGTACTGACTATACGCTAACTGCGTAACGCTGACTGACTATGCTAACTATGTAAGCTCCGGCTAGCCGCGAACTGATGAACGGAATTGATGCCCTTGCTAATCTATTGGACTCCAAGTAGGCCCATATGGAAATAGGAAAACTAGTCTGTGTTCTAACAACTAATATATATGTTCAGTATTCCCTTTCTGCTTCCTAGGTGGTGGTCCGTATGGTGTCCCTGAACCATATTTGTAACCTAGCTCATGTTATGCCTTGCAAAGCTGTTTATTCTGTTCTTGGCCACAAAATTATGCTAGTTGAGGCACTGACTTGGAACTTTCACCAAATATACTGTCTTTGTTTGTTGAAACTATGGGCTCCTTTAAGCAGTGGCAGTGTCTACAACTATTCGAAGGCAGATGAAGCTTTTATTTTAGGTCTTCCTCTCCCTACCCATTGATAAAGGTGCATGTTTTCTGCATAAGCATTATTGACATGAAGTTGAAGTATTCCCATATGTTAACATTTTGATCTTGTTTTTTTTGCAGGTCCCACTTAGGACAGAAGGTTTGAATGTAGGAGAGATTTCTGAAGATATTGTTATTTATGATGTGACAGACAACTTGGAGGAAGATGTTGATAGAACTGTAGGCACGCCTGAAAATTCTGAGAGACGTTCTTCTGACATGTCAAAGTAAGTGAATTGTTTGCAAGTGTCTAGATAACCTTGCTTTCCTACTTTATTTACATGAGATCTGCTAAGGTTCCACACACCACCCTTTTACTTTCCTTCCTCTCTCCTGTCTCCAGGACAGAATATTATAGATGATGTAAATGAAAACAGATATGACGGTATAGCTTTGTAAGTTAATACATACAAAAAAGTAAAGTGTGAAAACCTGTTAGGGATAAATGTGCAATACGACAGTGGTCATATACATAAGTAGACACCTCAAGAGTAACACCCACCAATTAAGCAAATAAAGAGGAACACAATGGGATTCAACTTCAGCAGCAGCAGCTGGCGCCGGTTTTTGCTAGCAGTAGATGCTGATCGATTGAACCGACGTGTACTAATTTATGCCTTTATTGGTGGGTGTTACTGTTGATGTGTCTTTATGACCATTGTTGTATTTCACATTTTTCTGCATTTCAGAGCTATGAAAGAATGATCCCGTTATTTGGAGAGAAGGACCGGAAGTGTACCTTCTTAAATTTTCCATTTGAGTGTTAAAACCAATAACATTTATATAGATTAAAGGATTTCTTTACATAATGTAAAGTCTCGCTTTGCTACTAGCATGTAAGCAAATCCTCTGACTAATAAAATATAGCTATTGACACCAGCTACAGGTATGTGCTGGTAGCTTCCAGACTCTTGTTGGTCACATTTGGATACTTTTTATTTTAATTGTCGGTACCTGTGTAGTTTCACGGCGCCAGCACGTCCGGGTTCTACGCTCGCCACAAACTATCTAAAATAAACTAACTTAACTCCATGCCAACATGGATAGTTCATACCCCCACTATCCATGTTGGCATGGAGTTTATTTTAGATAGCGTGGCGAGCGTAGCGAGCCACTGAGCCCGCAGCGTGGGCGAGCAAAGTGAGCCCCGCAAGGGGACTCAGACGCACGGCGCCGTGAAACTACACAAGTACCTAATTGTCAAGATTTGCAAATATGTACACCTCCATCATGAAAGCTTGCTAATTACTAGTGAGAAACCTACTTAAGAGAACAGAATGTCCAATGCACAGTTCATCACACAAACATTGCTTCCTGGTAGCCATGAAAAGCCTACTAGTAAACAAAATGGCATCACAATCACATCAGCAGCTCCCCTATTCAAGGCCACTCCTTGTGTCCTTGCTGTTTTGTGGCAATTCATTAAAACTGCATTTTATTTTTATTTTTTTGCTAGTGATCGTCTTTCACCTGAGATTGTTATAGTGGAAGATGATAGTGAGGATGAAGAAACTACAGTTGTTCAAGAAGATAGAACTTCAAGGGAGATGGAGTCACTGAGCCCAGTCTGTGAGGACATTTCAAGCCCATTGATGTCTGGTGCTGTGCAACTTAATAACCAGTGTTCGCTTACCACAGAAGACCCTGTTACTATGATGGATTCCATTCTTAATGAAAGTGGTGTTCTTTCTCAAAATATTAATCTTCTTGGAAAGTAAGTCTTGGTATTTTTGTGTGTATAGTATAAAATATGTATTTAGTTGAGGTGATATTTTATATCTTCGTGTCTGTGTTTAAATAACACTTGCAGCTCCCTGAAGAAGGGGAAAGTAGTAATATTTGTAATGCTTTCAATAGCTGCCTAGTTTGTGGTGTGGCAGATAATGTAATATTGACTTTATCACTTAGCTTATTTTGTACCCCTAATGTAAAAACAAATCTAGTACACAGTTTGGTTTCCTCTTTTGGAGCAAACTTTTTTTCTTTTCCCTTTTTTCTCGTGCAGCTCTTATTGATGTTTTTTGAGGTACAGACATAAGCAGGTAATTTATTTGTACCACTAAATGAAGTGGCCAGAGTCCCTTAGTCTGTAAACCAGTCAGTGTTTGTCCCTCTTTATGCACTGTTAAAAACAATAAAAAAAGATAAACTATTGACTGTATATTTACTGGGGATGGATAGGAAATATGACATTTCTTGATGAGCATGGTAAAATGTTTCACACATGTATATGAAGCAGAATGATAGGTCCTATTTGTTGTCCAGGTTAGAGGTGACAGCTGATTTACTATGGGTGCAGCACGTTGGTTAGGAGGGGTATTCTTTTAAACCTTGACAGAGCAAATAGATCCATTAAAGTTGAACTTGTAGCATAGCCTGAGAGCAGAGTGACTGCGTGCCTCTTCAGTTTGGGCACCTATGGGTGGCCGGTATGCGCAAGTTCTGGCTGAGTGGAACTGATCTGTCGGTTTGCTGAGAATGTTGTTTACTGGAGCATGTTGAAGTGCACCAAGTGTACAGGCCTACAATATCCTCGTGCAACTACACTTACCAATATGTCTGATTTTCTCTTACATTCTTATGGGATACAGGGGAGTCGTTCATAACAATGGGGAAAAGAGGTTATCCGAAGGAGACAGGCACTTATAAAACTTTATACAGGGTGTACGGGCTCCTCCCCTCTGCTCCCCTCCCTCTAACCAGTTAAAGATATTTCCCTTAGGAGAAGCACGCATCAGGAAGAGCTCCAGAGAGTTTTGTCTTCTGTTTAATTTCTTTATTATTTTGGGACTGCTGTTTTGGACTCAACAGCAGTCCTGCGTCGTGGGAGACTAGGGGAAGGGTTCAGCTGCAGGCCACTTCATGGTACCGAGCTGTCCCTGCCACAGGACCACCGTCCTGCGTGGGTGATGTTACCGCGGGCATTGCGCTGCAGCACGCACACCCCTGGCATGCCGCACACCCTTAGTCCAGTCTGAAGACGTCGTGTGGTGAGTACTACCCCGGGGTCCCCCGCCGTGGGGTCCCCGGGTAACGGTGCGGCAAGATGGCGGCGGCGTTATCGGCGGTGCCCTGCACAGGGACCGCGCAACCCCCTGCCTACACTGGGACAGGGGACTGCCTCCTGTACTGTCCAGGGCAGTTAACCAAAGGGTTTGGACATTCTTCAATGTCAGTCTCAGTATAAAAATGCAGGTAAGCTCTGGCGCCATTACGCTGGGCGGAGCTTACCCAGAGTGGGACCATAGCTCTGTGAGGGCGCCAAAACATGCTTCCTGCTTCTTCCCTGGCTGCTGGAAACGCCATTGTACTGCTCCAGACACTCCTCAGCGGTGTGGAACAGAGGGAATCTGCTTGCAGAGACAGCTTCAGGTTTTCAGCGCTTGTGTACTTGTACACTTGCCTGCATACACTGTAAAGTACTGTTAGATTACTGTACGGTTTACCAGCTCTTAAAATTGGATGGTGTATTGGTCCCCTCCATTACCCTCTGTACACTACCCCACTAGCTTGTTAAGCTATAAACTACTCAGATAGTACCTCACATAGTAATTATCTGTCTAAATCACACTGCATATCCACTGTGTTTGCTCTGTGTGTGAGGGGAGACTGTTTGTCACAATGGTGAGGAAACTTACATGTATGGTGTGCAGTGATAAGTTTGCGCCAGCTTCTTCATCACAAGTTACTTGTGGGCCATGCATGTCCCCACAAAGTAGTGGGGTTCCCCCACAGCTTACTGGACAGCAAAGTAGCACACAGGACAATTCACAGGAGCCTGCCTGGGCAGCAGGGATAAAATCCATGCTAGAAACTGTAACTACACAGTTAGCTGCTACAGCAGCACAGACCCAAAGGGTACAGAGGGATCTTACTATCCTCTCTGCCAGAGTTGATGAATGACTCCTACCCCTGGGGTAACTCGTAAGAGAAGTGCACCCTCTCAAACCCCTGACTCTGGTGCAGATGACGGGGATGATGATGATGATGATATTGGAGAAGCAGACGCGGGGGGTGAGGAGCCTGATGCTTCAGTCACTGCTCCGGGGCACAGAGCCATTACATAATCCAATCAGGGAGGTGCTTGACCTTCCCTTAGCTGAGTCCTCTGAAGGGGATTCTTTCTTTGCCACTCAGAAAAAACAGCAGGTTGTTTTCCCTGAGCAGACTGACTTGGAGAATACTTTCAAGTCAGCGTGGAAAAACCCAGAAATGAGGTTTAAAGTGGCTAAGAAATTTAAAGCCACGTTGAAAATACCCTTAAGTCCATTTTTACTGCTAGTGGCACGTGTCAGCGTCCAGTCTTAGCAAGCTGTTATATGGCAAAGTCTATATACACATGGGCCTCCCAGATCCAGGAGGGCCTTCTGGGTGACATGACAGTGGCGCAGGTGTCTGAAAAATTACACCATATTCAGGACACAGCTAAAGTTCTGTGTGAGGCGCAGAAAGAGTTTGGAGCCATTAACGGCTGTAACTCAGCCATGGCGGTGTCGGGGCGCAGATCCCTCTGGCTCCGGCAGTGGATAGCTGACGCTGACTCCAAACGGAGTGTAGAAATCCTTCCCTTCACTGGCGACAGGTTGTTTGGGAGCGATTTAGATGAGTTAATCTCTAAAGCCACAGCAGGGAAGTCCACCTTCCTGCCATCGACCCCACAGGTGCCCAAGCGTCCTTTTCCATCTCACACCCAGCAGTCCTTTCGGACCAGTAAATTTTGCCCAAAAGCCAGGGGTGGCTCTAATGCTGCCAGAGGCTCCCGAGGTAAATTCAGGAAGCCTTCTGCTTCGGCCACCACAGAGCGGCCATCCGGGGCAGCTGCAAGTAAAACCGCAGCATGACGGTGGGGCTCCACCAATAGCTCCGGCCGAGGTGGGAGCCAGACTGGCCTCAATTCTTGGGTACGGGCTCTTATTTCGCAAGGCTACAAGCTGGAGTTTGCAATACAACCACCTCAGAAGTTTTTCAAATCAGGCCTTCCAGTGTCCCCAGGGGACCAAACGGTTTTGCAGCAAGCAATCCAAAAACTGGTACAGGCCAGGGTAATAACCCCAGTCCCTCCCCTGGAGAGGGGGCAGGGTTATTATTCAAATTTATTTGTTGTCCCAAAACCGGACGGGTCAGTACGCCCAATACTGAACCTAAAATCCCTGAACCCATTCTTGACTGTAACCAAGTTCAAGATGGAGTCCTTGCGGGCTGTTATAGTGGCACTGGAGGAAGGGGAGTTCTTGGCGTCCTTGAAGGTGAAGGACGCCTACCTTCACATCCCAATCTGGCCTCCTCATCAAAAATATCTGAGGTTTGCGCTGTTGAACGATCACTATCAGTTCCGCGCACTGCCGTTCGGCCTGTCCTCAGCCCCGCGCATATTCACCAAGGTGATGGCGGAGATGATGGTTGTTCTCAGGAAACAAGGGATTTGTGTTATACCATACTTGGACGACCTGCTGGTAAAGGCGCGGTCGTCAGAGGAACTGCAGGCAGCCTTACAAATTACCAGACAGACCCTGTCGGGTCACGGTTGGCTCCTGAACCTAGCAAAGTCCTCTCTGATCCCTTCACAGAGACTCCAGTTCCTGGGGATGGTGTTGGACACGGCTCTCATGAGAGTGTCCCTGCCACAGGACAAGATTGTGGATATTCAACAGCTGGTCACAGACTTGTTAAAAAAAAAAACAGGTGTTAGTGCACAAGTGCATTGTCCTTTTAGGAAAAATGGTGGCCTCTTTCGAGGCTCTCCAATTCGGGAGGTTTACAGCAGGATTTTCCAGCTCGATCTCCTGAGCAAGTGGTCCGGTTCACATCGCCAGATGCATCGGCAGATTGTGTTGTCATCTCGGACGAGACTGTCGCTACAGTGGTGGCTCCAAAAGCCCAACCTACTGGCAGGGCGTCGGATTGGCATCCAAGATTGGGTCTTAGTCACCACGGATGCGAGCCTCCTGGGATGGGGTGCAGTGACCATGGGTCAGTCCTTTCAGGGCAAATGGACCCTATGGGAAACACGCCTCCACATCAACAACTTGGAGTTACGTGCTGTGTATTATGCACTTCTGGAGGCGGCCCCTCTCCTCAGCGGTCCGCATCCAATCAGACAATGCCACTACTGTGGCGTTTCTGAACAGGCAGGGCGGGACCAAAAGCAGGCCCTGCATGCGGGAAGCAACAAAAATCCTGTCCTGGGCAGAGAGTCACTGTCAGGCTCTATCTGCCATATTCATACCCGGGGTGGACAACTGGGAAGCCGACTTACTCAGTCGCCACGAGCTCCATCCCGGGGAATGGAGTCTGCACCACCAGGTGTTCAGTGCTCTGGTGGCTCGGTGGGGGACCCCACTAGTAGACTTGATGGCATCAAGACACAATTGGAAAGTATCCAGGTACTTCTCCAGGGCGAGAGACCCTCAGGCAGAAGGAGTGGACGCCCTCTCCATACCGTGGACATTCAACAGCCTGATTTATGTCTTCCCACCGATTCCCCTAGTGGCTCGGGTGTTAAGGAAGATAAGGAGAGACGGAGCCGAGGTCATTCTAGTGGCTCCGGACTGGCCACGAAGAGCGTGGTACCCAGATCTGCTAAGTCTTCAGAGGGACTCGTGGCGCCTACCTCTGCAAAGAGACCTGCTCATGCAAGGTCTGTGCGTCTTCCAGGCCTTGGAACAGCTTCGTTTGACGGCCTGGAAGTTGAGCGGCAGATCCTGACCGAAAAAGGATTTCACACATCAGTCATCAAGACCATGACGAGTGCAAGGAAGCCGGTTACGGCCGCACATTACCACCATATCTGAAAGAGATATGTGGGATGGTGTGAACAAGGAAAGTTTACTCCAGCAGAGTTTAAACTTGAAAGATTTCTCAGATTTCTTCAATCTGGTTTGGATCTGGGCCTACGTTTAGGCTCCTTGAAGGTGCAGGTATCTGCATTATCTGTCTTTTTCCTAAAGAAGCTGGCTAATATACCTGAAGTGCAAACATTTCTGCAAGGAGTATTGCATATACAGCCTCCTTTTGTGGCCCCTACTCCACCATGGGACTTGGATGTCGTTCTGACGTTCCTAAAATCCTCCTGGTTTGAACCACTGGAGGAAATTGAGTTAAAATATCTCACATGGAAGACGGTGGTCTTACTAGCCTTAGCTTCGCTAGGCGGGTCTCTGAGCTGGGGGCGTTAACATGCAAGAGCCCATATTTGATCTTCTATGAAGACAGGGCAGAATTATGCACAAATCCGCGTTTTCTTCCCAAAGTAGTGTCTGCGTTCCATGTGAACCAGCCAATTGTGGTTCCTGCTAGTGGACCTCATTCTGAGGTGCCGACACCTTTTGGATGTGGTAAGGATTCTCCGTGTATACATCAGGAGAATAGCAAGGATTCGTAAGACTGAGGGACTTTGTCCTTTATAATGCCCAAAAGATTGGGCGTCCTGCTTCTAAACAGTCTATTGCACGCTGGATCTGTGCAACCATTAAACAGGCTTATGTGGTGGCGAAGCTTCCTATGCCTGCTGGGGTGAAAGCCCACTCAACTCGTTCAGTGGGGACTTCCTGGGCGGCTGCCTGAGAAAATGTCGGCCTTACAATTGTGTTGAGCCGCTACATGGTCAGGCCAACACACTTTTGTCAAGTTTTACAAATTTGATGCTTTGGCCTCTGAAGATACTCAGTTTGGGCAAGCGGTGCTGCGGCAATCTCCGCACAATCCCGCCCGTTCTGATGTCTTTGGTATATCCCCATCGTTATGAACGACTCCTCTGTATCCCATAAGAATGTAAGAGAAAATAGGATTTTAATACCTACCGGTAAATCCTTTTCTCTGAGTTCTTATGGGATACAGGGCGCCCGCCTCTGTGCGGAGTTCTGCTTTACTCACTAGGGTGAGATATGGACCAATACTGGGTCCTCCTGCTACCATTTGTTCCTTGCGGCCATAAGGGTGTAGGTTACCAAGGTAACCTTATTGTTTACATCGTGTATCTCGGCTGTTCACGAGTGTATTTTACCACTTAGGTGATGTTCTTATCAAGTTGTTCTAGTTGGAACACATAGTTTACAAATGTTGTCATTGGTTGACATGTTCTAAGGCCCTGAGACTTACCATGTTCTGTGGTCGCTACAGTGGTCTATGTATGTTGAAAGTATGTTGAGTGTGCTGGATGAATCTCACCACGTTAAATATTACACATATTCCTCTCATATTGTTCTTCTCCTTCGGCACAGTTTCTATTAACTGGTTAGAGGGAGGGGAGCAGAGGGGAGGAGCCAGTACACCCTGTATAACGTTTTAGAAGTGCCTGTCTCCTTCGGATAACCTCTTTTCCCCATCGTTATGAACGACTCCCCTGTATCCCATAAGAACTCAGAGAAAAGGATTTACCGGTAGGTATTAAAATCCTATTTTATAAGGCATGTCTTTAAGAAGCACAGATGATGCAATAGGCCACTCGTGTGGTTTTGCAGTGTGCCTGGCCGTAGGGATGTTTGTTTGATTTTGTGTGTTGTATTTCTCTTTCCAGACATTAATAAATTAGAATGCATATAAATTCTACACATTTTGACCTTTTTTTTTTTTTTTATATTTGTCATCTTATGTTTCCAGAGTTGAACTTTTGGATTATTTAGACAGCATTGATTGCACGTTAGAAGATTTCAAAGCATTATTATCTGGACGTCAGTTCAGCATAGACCGAGATCTGCTGGTAGATGTATGAACCAATTTTGTCAAATTTTCTTTTCTTTATTTAAAATTTAATTAAATATTTTATGGGGAGATATCAAAAGTACTAGACGCATTTTACAAATGTCATTGAGGTTAATTTTAGTTTTTTAGTTTTTTTTTAACGAATTAAATACAAAGTTTTGTAAATGTAAGCTAGTTAACGTAAACATTAAAAAAATCAGATTATGTACTATGGTAAAACGGCATTGCACTTACAGATAATAGGTTGACAGTCAATATGTTGGCATGCGTTTTTTTCATGATTTTATATTTTTTTGGACTTTTATATACATACTTTGCATTGAGCAGCATAGAAGTAGACTGGCGACATGGTCAAGATAGACTTTCCTGTACAGTCTATTAAGCCATGCGATACCGATGCGGCTGGGTCACACCGTGATCGTGACTTTTGACTATATAGTCAAAAACGATAGGCAACATATCTCAGCTATACTTCTCTAGTTCCACTCTATGGAACAAATACCCTTTTATTTTTTTACTGTAGAATTTTGAAGTACAATTTAATAGTCTCATCCCATCCAGCAAAAAGCCATGTCCCACCTAAACCATGAAGCAAGTGGCGGTAGTATCATGATATGGTTTGAGTGAGAAACCCTGCATTCCAACAAACCTTCAGAGTTCTCATTGGATGCCACTGTATTCCGTACTAGTAGTCTGTCTGGCTCGTATAGGTGGTCGTTGGCAAATCTCAAATGGGCAGCAGTATTTTTCTAGTCCTAACATTCACACTATTCTTGGTCAGTGTTTGACTGCTGGTAAACTCTTAACGTTTACTGTGCATATCCTTTAACGTTATCCTGGCATATTTGTAGTGTTTGCCTTGGCAAGATATTGGTTGAATAACTACTACTGGAGAGAGTAACTTTCATTATATTCATCCATCCACAATCTGACCATGGATTGGTTAAGGAAAGTCTAGCAATTGTGTATCCTTTTCAAATCTAACGAGCAATAAAATCTGGGGGTTTTTGGGGGATGATAAAGAATCTTTGATCAAGAAGACATTGCATATATTCACGAGCACCGTTTGCAGTTATAAAAAAAATTGATTCATTTTTCTTTATTTTTTTTTTTTAAATAGGGCAGGGCTACCTAAGTTCATGCTTGAGGGGGCTTGTCCACCCGTAGCTCCCACCTAAAGCGATCAGAGCTGTTCAGTTGCTTTTGCAAGAAGTGCTATGGAGGCATTCTTGTACTGAAAATTCATGGGGTTATCCTATAAAGCAGCTCCTCCTGTACAAACTACAGGGTGTTCTGCAGTTAAGGTGCTCCATTCTATTCTTTAGTTGTAGGAAATTTTTGTTTTGCCCTTCCCAGTAAAACAAAGATGGTTTTCTTCTAGAATATCTTTTGGGGCGGAACCGCAAGCTGACCCAGTCAGTGAGCTTTTAGAGGTGCACTCTTCCTTGCAGCTATAGGAGCTGTAAAGTAAGGTTCACAATAAAAGAGACCTCTGTGGTCTAAACTGCATGCCAAACCCATTCTGCATTTTACCTCAAATTAACTGATGAAAGCCAGGAAAACATTATTAAAAATATTCTGGAAACTCCCAGTTGTGGTGAGGGAAATGGTTCATGTTCTATAGCATTGTAATGGATCATTCTGCATGAACAGTGGGAGGTGGTGCCTCTGTCAGGTTTGAGGAGTTGCTACATGGTCATCAATGCACATATTCATTAGACTTTGTTTTTACACCCTTTTTGGCCTAATAAAATGCAAATTTGAGGTGTGAGTGTTTTGTTACGGCTACAAAGTGCTCCCTCCTGCAAAGGCAGCTTTGTTATGTTCCCTGTCTTCCAGAGTCACCCATCAACTGGAGGGGAAAGATTTCTATGCCTACTGATTCCAGTGCTTTTTATTTTTATCCATGCCATTCTGTTTGGACAATGCTTTTACATTCACATCCTAATTGCTGATATTTTTAGATATAACTGATGGATCTAGACAGCCGTGGTAACGAAAACATGCTTCTATGTGTTTTTTTAAAGTGCCAGGCTCCCCGCAGTACCGCTAGTGTTCCCGCTAGGCTGTTTTTAGCGGGGCGCTGCGCCCTGCTCCTCTGACAGCGCCCTGCTAAAACAGCCTGCCTCCTACTCCTCTAGTGGTACCGGGGAAGCCCGGCGCCACAGTAGATGGCGATGCCCGGTGCTTCCCCGGCAGTGCAGAGCCTTTCGTAACGCTGCGGTCCAGGCATGCCCCTTTTGTGATGTTGGTGGCCCGGGACCGCTCATAACAGTGATGTCAGCAGGCCCAGTCCGCCCCCTTGACGCTGCCCCCCGTGCAGGCCCTGCCCGCCCCTGTTCCTAGAGGGAACACTAACCGCCTTTTACTCTAGTGTGCCAATGAAGTTGGAGACTTTTTTTTTTTTTTTTTTTTTTAAGGCCATCCAGCGGCTGCTAGCTTTTAGCTATATACTATATGAAAAAAGGAAGATGTGGGTGCACGGACTTTCAGTATAGGATATATTTGTGCCCTTGAGCATGAGGTTGGCGAATGGACCAGAAAAGTGCGCTAGGTTCTGAAACAACAAAATCGAAGTGTTGCTTATGATCTTTTAAATCTTTCCTTTTTTCAGATTTTCTCCACTAATGTCCCTATGAGTTCTACTGACATTCTAAATGTTTCAAAGGTATGCAACTCTGAATAGGAACAGCCATTATTTCTTCACTTTATGCATTTATGGGAAGTAAAGTTATAATGGCTGACTCAATTTATGCTTGGTACACTGGTCGATATATCATTTATCCTATTGATGAACTATATATCGCAGATTGGCTGGTCATTCAAACATATTTGATTGGCCCTGCAGCGCAGCCAATGCAGATGTACAGATATTTATTTGTAGCATATGTGGGACTGTAGACCTTGACATCACAGCAGGGTGGGCAAGTTTAAGTACCCATTCAGTTGTGACATCTGGTCAGACCTATTCAGTGGCTGATTGGTGTGTATACCACTGTGTCAGTAAGGCTGGGTACACCCCTGGCTGACTTGTCTACCAAGTAAAATCTTTTGTACAGCGTATATCTGTACTGCAGCAAAGTTTATTAAACCAGTCAAAAGTTGCAACAAAGCTTGATAAATATGTTCTGGAGCTAAAATCTTTGGTACTTATGTATTATCACGGCGCCCGTTACGTAGTTAGCGTAGAGTCCCTGTCAGAATCAGCGTAGTGTTCCCGTGGTCAGTGTAGTCAGCATAGCGGCAGTTACTTGTTTATTATCACGGTGCCTGTAGTGTCAGTCTAGTTATACTGTCTAGTTGGGTAGTCAGCATAGTGTCCCTCTAGAGCAGGGCTGGGCAACACCGGCCCACCAGATGTTGATGAACTACACATCCCAGGATGCTTTGCATTGGTTTTGTTATGTGGCCATGCTGAAACTGATGCAAGGCATGCTGGGATGTGTAGTTCATCAACATCTGAAGGGCCGGTGTTGCCCAGCCCTGCTCTAGAGGGTCAGTGTAGTCAGTCAGGTACTGTGACTGTATTTCTGTTGCTTCGAAGCGGAGCTAGCGGACCTTTACGCACTCAGCGTAATCAGTCAGAGGTGAAGGTGAAATGACACTGAGAATTCATTTGGAATGGCTGCTGAACCACTGACAATATTTAACCTGCCGCAGACGGAGGAGTCAGTGGCATTTTTTTCAAGAGCACCACTTGCTGCCACAGACTCAAACCTGCCTCAATGGCCACCCAATCCGTTTGAGCATAAAGGAGTGTATGTGGCGCTGCCACATTAAAACATGCAGAAAAAAGGTCAGTCTCCGTGTGGCACATTGGTTTCATGGCTGTCGCATCACGTTTCAGACCCTGCGTTTTATTTTTTCGTGGGCAGAGGAGCTTACAAACATTTTCATTTTGTGAGCCACACCTAAAGTTGTCAAACAAAACCACCATTTTGTATAACAATTTGATGTGTGAGGCCTGCACCCTTGATTTGACGTCCCAGCCCCAATGCCGGATTGGTGGACAAAAGTCTATTTGTCCAGCGCAAGAATCAGCACCCTGATGTCCGCCATCCAGATGCATATTGAACTGGGTACCACCATATACTCACTGTTGGAGCACATACAACACACAACAACTTGAGCAGATGGGGTACCCAAAATATTGAAAGGCTCTGGGCTCATGCAAGTGGAGGAACAAGAGACAGAGGGGCACTGCATGCCAATACCTTGACTCCTACCTGCAGGAGTTTATATGGCGCAAAACACTTGGTGCAGAGAACGCTTTCCTGTGTATTTTACACGCACCAATTCTGGTCCCAACGGCCGACAAACCAACTGACACAAATGTTGACACCGCTGCGTGAACATCCGCTGCATTTGAAGGGAATGCATAAAGTGAAGAATGACTGTTAGTTTCTTGGACTTGTTATACGCTATTATTGAACATTGTTCATTGGTTTTCTTTTTTATTGTTCACTAAAATCCAGTTGCCAGTTAACACATGTCGTCTTTACGGTTTCAGATGTATGATATGCCACGTGTGAATTTTTTCTTTAAACACCCCTATTCACATCAGCCTGAAGCGCGGCGAGCGGATGCGTTACGCGTCCTCCCAACCTGTTCATACCCCCACTATCCATGTCGGTGTAGAGTTCATTTTATAGAGTGGTGAGCCACCGAGCCAGCTCCGGGCTCGATGTGCTCGCCACACTCTATAAAATCAACTCCACGCCAACGTGGATAGTGGAGGTATGAACAGGTTAGGAGGACGCGGGGTGCGCTGCGCACGCCATGCTTCGGGCTGGCGTGGATAGTGGGGGTTTGAAAAGGAGGCATTTGCCAGTATGTAACATGGAGCACTGGCAAATGCGTCCTTTGTGCACGTGCTACCGAACCCATAACCCCGTCTCCCTGAAGTGGACATGGGCAGTGTTGTCGTACCCTGCCGCAAGAATTCCTAAGACTCTCAAGCCGCTGAGACGCTCATGCGTCTCAGGCAGATGGAGCGCCTCTCCGCTGGTGCCCGCA
This sequence comes from Crinia signifera, assembly GCF_055691185.1. NCBI lineage: Eukaryota > Metazoa > Chordata > Amphibia > Anura > Myobatrachidae > Crinia > Crinia signifera. The sequence continues at coordinate 156,299,900 of NC_139219.1, read as the reverse complement.
CGATCGCTGGCGTCTGCCAGCGCAGGGGATCTGGCGGTTACCGGCACTGTGTGAGAGATGCTCTCTAGGCTTGCTGGGGACAAAGCTGCAGCTCACGGGGACAGTACGGTGACTATGCAGGGCTGCCGCGGGAACTCTACGATAGGCAGCCGTTGGGCTACGCTGACAACGTAGCGTAGACTGGCGCCGTGATAATACACAAGTACCAATTCTTCATTTGTGTATAGTATAATAGGAACTGGTGGAATCCTTGTAAAGATTGTTGCACAGTGGCTACTAGGGAATTTTTGTGGTTCTGCGCTTATTGGTGGGAGCAGCTCCTATAAAGTTAAGATCGTGAGGTTTTTCAGTGGCAGTGGCTACTGCTTTATAGTCGTGCACTTCATGAATTCAGCAATGGCTCAGTTTAGTTTTCCATCTCCTTTCAAAAGCACACTGGGCTGTTCTGAGATGAAAGCAGCTCCCTTTTACCGTTGAGCTGCTTTCAGCTGAAAAGCCACCCAGTGTGTGTGGCTAAGCAGCGAGCACGGATGCGCGCTCCCACATCATTGCTGGCCACCGCCATTCATTGACCGGTATTACCAACTGAGTGGACGGCTTTGCATAGCGTCATGCCATGGAAAGCCATCCACCAAGTGTGTGGACTTTAAGACTTACATTAACCATCACTTTATACTTTTATGACTAATGTGACAGGCTTATTCTGCACTATCTCCCTGGCCCAAAAACTCATCCACCCTAGATTTGTTTGTGGAATTACTACCTTTTATCTATTGCTTTTAAGCAACATATTGAATTAGATAAATCTCAGTTTTTCTGACTGCAGGAATTCACTTATTTATAGAACTATCACATTACCTGATTTGGCTAAATTAGGTGAAAGTCTGATCATTTAGGCAAAATGAGCAGGTATCTGTATGTCACCATATACAGGTATATTACACTATTAGTCTTTGAACTTCCCTCCTATGTTTACTGCATAATAAGCCAGGTACCTGCCCTCCATACACAACTTGTAGGGAGAATGTTAACCGTGCTTTTACAACTGTTATTATCCTTATAGCTGTGCCTCTTAGGTTTTTGCATAATACAGAATTGCATTACAAAAATTCAGCAAAAAGCGTAGGATGTTGCCACAAAGCATTTTACATGTTTACTTTGGATCGAGACTCCTAATTTACTACATATTTTGAAGTGCTATGAATTTTGCGGAAAGCTTTGCTTAGTGATGAACACTGTCCTACTCTACCTCTGAGGGGTCAGTTCAATTAGCTGCTGGGGAGGGCTGATCTGCCATTGTGATGGTGGTGAAATGCCACCCAAAGCCATGCAATTCAGCACTCTCTTGGGCCAGACTCTAGATGAATTTACAGCTGCGAAGGAAATCCGTGAATCTGACAGTACTGTGTGTGTGGCATATAGCAGTACTTGCTGACTCAAGCAAGTCTAATTAAATCAAACCCCTTCTTTCCTCTAAGCAGCGATGCTCTTGAGATCTGGTTAGGGAAAGGAGAAGGTTTAGTTAAATTTGAGTATAGTATGCGCTAGTGCAGACAAACATTTGAAATGTTACCCCTAATCCATTTTGCAAAGACTATAGTGCTAGTTTTGACAATCCTTGTTGTAAAGCAATACTGTTTGCAAACTGGCTTTGTCATAAAACCACATTATTCTGTTTTTTCTGGTACAGCTAGAAACCAAAGGAATGGAGTCACTAAGAAGCAGTGAAATTATTACAGAACCAGCCAATCGCAATGAACATGAACGCCAGAAATCAGGTTAGCTTTTTTTTTTTTTATTATAGATGGTTGAATGTAATAGTGTCTGAGTTTGCTGGGTGCTGTTATTTTTAAAGTGCCAAATCCTTTACAAAGCAAAACCATGCCTTGTAAATTATTGATACTGAGTTAAGATGCCCACACACTTGTATGGTTTGGGCTGATTTCACCAGATTCTGATGGATCGGGCAGATAAATCTGCTCAAATTGGATGTGTTTGAAATCCGCTCCAACCCGATGCACGGTCCCAAGCGCATCGGGTCAGAGTGGGGAGGTCGGACAGGTTGCACATTAAATTTATCGGATCGGACCCATCACTGGCACATTGCGGGTGCTTTTAAGAACCCACAATGTTTTGGGTCAGATATTAGGTGTGAAGCAGCGGGGTCCTTTTGGTGGCTGGGAACCAAGTAGCACTACTTGCCGTAGGGTGGTAAGTGGCTGACTATAAAAAAAACATATTTTGAAAATACTGGCCAGGCACTGATTGGCTGAGCCAGTCTTTTCAAATTATGTTTTCATATTCAGCAGCCGCTTCCCCCCCCCGCCACCTGGCAAATAGCGCTACTTAGTTCACAGGGACCCCGCTGGCTGCACTGACAGCCCGCCCTGTGCTGCACGGACCCTACTGCCTGCTCCTTCCAGCTCCCCGGGGATATACATGCAATAAATCGCATGCAATTTATTGCAATTTATTTGGCACATCAAGTGCCAGATTGTAAATGAGCCTGGAGGGTTTATGGTGGGCTCTCAAGGGCAAACTGGTCCCACTTGTCCTTAGGACAATTCAGACTAGTGTATGGGGGGCTTTCGGCTGGCATCCCGTACCTCCGGCAAGCTCTGACGTGATTACATCCTGCCAATAGTCTTGGGCTAAGTGCACATCAGACAATCCTGTATTGTTAATGACTGGACAACTGATGTAACCATACAATGATCACCCATACTGGAGAACTAGACAGCGAACCAATATATCATTCAGTAGCCACATCCAGGAGCATGTCGTTGTGTCCCACATCTGATATGTAGAACATCACATGTGACCACGGCAATGTGAGCGGGAGCAAGCAATCACTAGTGCACTACAATATGTGCTGCTCCAATATGCTGGATTAGACGACATTTCTGTGTACCAGCCTTACGCGTACATTTCTTACTCTAACCTTTGAAACCACTGAATGGGAATTGTGCATGTGTCTGCATGAAGTGAACAGTTGAACTATAACCTGTTATTTCAAACGTTGCTACAACCTGGCTACCCTGGCTGGAATTCAAGGAATCCTTACTATAGAAGTCCCTACTGGGACGTCCTTAATCAGTCAGCCTAGCCACTGAACCCATCTGCGAGATACAGCCCTCTCTCTTTAACGGCTCCAAGACATTACTTATTGACCTCTTTTTCTCTCTTTCTCTCCTTCTCTCTTCCCTCTCCTTCTCCTCCTCTCTCTCCTCTCTTCTTCTCTCTCCTCTCTTCTCTCTCCTCTCTTCTTCTTCTCTCTCCTCTCTTCTTCTTCTCTCTCCTCTCTTCTTCTTCTCTCTCCTCTCTTCTTCTTCTCTCTTCTCTCCTTTTCTCTCTTCTCTCCTTTTCTCTCTTCTCTCCTTTTCTCTGTCCTTCTTTCTTCTCTCTCCTCTCCTTTTCTCTGTCCTTCTTTCTTCTCTCTCCTCTCCTTTTCTCTGTCCTTCTTTCTTCTTCTCTCCCCTTATCCGTTTGTTTAGACATAGATTTATTACTGGGGATTGTACAATGTATTTTAGGTCTTGTCTAATGCTACATTAACTGTAAGATAACAACGACCTTCTATGTGAAGTTTACATTTGATTCTATTTTTCCAAACAAGACACAACACATTATCTCGATGTACCTTCTTTACTTTTATTGATGTACATGCCAGTCTTAATAAAAACCGTTTTAATAAAATAAGAAATATAACCTGTTACTCGATTTCACACTGATAAGCAAATCATTAAGTTAACCCCTTTATGGTAATCAGTACTGCTTTTGTATCTGCAGACAAACAACTTGTACAATATACAACTTACCCACTTATGGCTTTCCTCGATGGAGATTCTGGTAACTTCACATCAGAAGCACAGGCTGCCAAAGCAAATGAAATGGACAATCTTCTAGAGTCTAGTCTAGACTCTGCGCCCACACAGAGTAAACTAGTGCGTCTAGAGCCGCTGACTGAAGCAGAGGCCAGTGAAGCTACCCTGTTTTATTTATGTGAACTTGCCCCCATGCCTTCGGAAAGTGATATGTCTCTAATGGAAAACTGAAGTCTTGGCATATTGTACATCTGTATATATTCATCAAAATGATGAAATATTTATTGAAAGTATCATTTTGGTACTGTTTGTGTGGTTTTTTTGTTTGTTTTTCTTCCCCCTCTCCTATTTTTTTGCAGTTCTTGACTTACTGGGATTTCACAATTTGCCTGCCAGTTTTAGTCAAAACTCAGTTATTTTCTGTTTTTTATCTGTAACCTTTGGTTTTATAGTCCAAGATTATTTTATCGGTTTGGCTACTTTTAGTTAGTAAGCTAGGATTTGAGCTCCACTAAGCCATGTAGCTTTTATTTATATATCTGTATGTTTGTTGTACAATGTGCAAACAAATGGCAGATGAGGCACAAGCACTTATAAAACTGCACCTTCTTTGAATAAATTTAGTGGATTTTATTATACTTGCAGCTATCGCTATGTAATGTGCAGTGTGCCTACTATTACATCTGTGGTACTTGAGTAGTTGATGCATATGTATACAAATAATCTATTTTAAATTATATGTCTGAAGAGCTGCGGTATATGGGAACTAGGAATATAAGTGCCTGTTCTTTTTTCATTGTGTGCGTTTTTAAAAGGCAGTTTCATTCAAGGGACCAATGAAAATTACTGTTCAATTATACAGTGGGTCTTTTTATGTCAACCCGTTAATGCACTATTTACTGAAGTTGGCTTTGTAATGGCAGTGAAATGTTTCACTTAAATATTAATTCCATAGAGATGGACAGACTGGTTTAAGATGCTTGTTTTGTATAATAGCTAACGACTTTGAGACATCAAGGGAGAAATTATTTACTTGCCTTTGTCACGTGACTGCACACTACAAATTAAAGTTTTTAACATGAATACAGTGTAATTTTAAATCTGCTCCAAAGTAATCTTATCCATTTTTTATACTTTTTTTTTTATTATTATTATTACAAATACAACTAACTACGTTTTACCAGAAGCTGTATTGCTCCTGTAGTTATGTAATAAAACCTTTCTATATATCAGATTTGTAGTCCCTTTATTTGTATTATGCAACTTCAGTGTACCAGTAGCGTATGTAATCAAGCATCCAATCTGAAGAGCACTGCTAGGATGGGGCTGGATGCTTAAAAGGTTAACACTTTCTTTGGGGGAACACACTTACACATGTTCCTCTTTTCCTTTTTTATAGGTTTTCTGACAATATTTATTATTATTATTTAGTTATTAACAGTTTCTTATATAGCGGTTTAAATAGAATATTTTAACATTCACATCAGTCATGCCAATAGTCCATTTCTTCACGCAGTGGATCATAGGGGCTTGGCTATGTAAGTATTTACTCTACTCCAGGCATGTCCAGAGTCTTGCCCGGGGGCCAATTGTGGCCCGTGCTGTCATTTCAAGCGGCCCGCAGCCGCTAGCAGGAAGTGTGTGGAGCATCAAATGCAGGATGCACAGGACACAAAAGGTGAGGCCTTGGCGAGCGCACCTTTACCTTGCTGTCTGCAGCAGTGAGGAGGTGCCTGCCACCACAGTGAGATGTTTGCCATTTTGAGTATGCATCCAACCCCTGCTGCTGCACTCATATATCACCCTCCTCCGCAATCACAGTGACAGCAGTGTGTAGGGTGGGGGTGCAGCAAGGGGGAAGCTTGCACCCATAACACGCAGAGCAGAAGAGGATGGCAGCAGGAGCCTAAGCATCTCCTGTCCTCGCAGTGCCTGCTTTGCCTCTCTGTCCTCTGGATCACACAAGTGGCTGGGAAACATACTGAGAAGGGAGGGGGCAGGCAGGGGGACATACAGTGAATGGAGGCAGTGATGGCCATTCAGAGAAGGGGAGGGGGGCAGGCTGGGGGGGCATAAAGTGAATGGGAGTCATAAAGTGAAGGAGGGGCAGGCTGGAGGACATACAGTGAATGGAGGCAGTGATAGACATTCAGAGAAGGGGCAGGCTGGGGAACAGAATGAAAGGGTGCAGAGTGAGGAACATACAGAGAAGGATGGTCAGTAAGGGGAATATACAGTGAAGGGGGCAGACTGGGAAATACAGAGATGGTGGGCAAGCTGGGGAATATACAGTGAAGGGGTAGGCTGAGGGACATAGAGTGAATGGGGGGGGAGTGGGGGAACATTCTGATGTGATTAATGATTCAAAGAATGTCAGGATGAATGGTCGGCCTCCACATAATTGCACCTCACCAAATCTGGCCCTCGTCGCTAAAAGTTTGGTCACCCCTGCTCTACTCTGTTAATTAATACTCCACCCAGCTTGGGCTGCTGTTCAAGTTACTCTTCATTTGTTCAGAGACTGAGAGGATCATACCAGTTCTGCAGCTATAGCTTACACTGCCACTAGAGATGGGCAAAACGGGTCACTAACGAGAGCTGGGATCCAGCAGACCAGACAGTAAAAAGATCCGTATCTTTTACACTGAGCGCCGGTTCACTTTGAAAGAAGGGGTAATTTGATAATAACGAAGCGTAATTTGTTTTACAATTTTTTTTTTTTTTTAAACCGTGCGCTGAACAAATACATGACCAAGTAAAACACTGATTGATGGCTGGGTGCAAAATCGCCATCAATGGCAACCATCGATGACCATCCCTAGCAGCAGCCTTGTTATTCTTTCTTTCACTTGCAGTCACAGCACTGTAACTCTGTCTCCATAGTTAGTACATTTCAGCTCCACAGTTGGCAGTGCTGAGCTCAGGCAAATGCATTGTAATGAAAAACGAAACAAAGTAAAAGAACGACGGGTCACCTTTTTGGGATCGTCGGCTCCCTCAGTCTTTTATGGGATCTGTTCAAAAGACCCGCTTCGTTCGCGAATGACCCATCTCTAACTGCCACGCAGTTGAACATTCACCAGAATTTTTTTTTCCCGCAGACCATACTAGTAGTACCTTTTGGTCCATATTGACCCTATAGACCTTGGGCCAATAATTTTAAGGATGTATATTTGGATTTCCATCTGGGAAGGATGTGTCTACTTAGTTTACCAGTGCTAGAGGTCACTCCTGCACAAAACTGGCCATGTATTGGCATCACACCAGTGGACTTTAAAATATAAAATGTATAACCTGATGCCATATCTGAAGATGGTGTTTGCTCTTTGGTATTGATGACAAAGTCTAGAGAGGCTTCATTCTCCCTCACTGCTTCCCCCCTCTCCCACCCCCCCTCCCAAGCGCATTGTCTCACGGCATAACGTCAACACACTTGATCTTGCTGCCTTCTCAAACACGCTGTGTCCTCTTCTCGCCCCAATCGCCCTCATGTCCTGCCCGAACCTCGCTGCCTCCCTCTATAATGACACCCTATCTTCGGCATTGGACTCTGCCTGCCCTCCCTCCTCTATCCCCCTTCGATGCTCCAACCCCCAACCGTGGCACTCACCTATCACCCGATTCCTTAAAAAGTGCTCTCGCACTGCTGAGCGCTTCTGGAAGAAATCACGCTCCCTTGCGGATTATCTCCATTTCAAATTCATTCTTTCCTCCTTCAGCTCTGCCCTTGCTCTGGCCAAGGAATCCTACTTTAAGTCCCTCATCCTTTCCCAATCATCCAATCCCCGCAGGCTCTTCGCCACCTTCAACTCCTTGCTCTCCCCCCCTCCTCCAGCTCTTCAGTCCTCCATCGTAGCCGCTGATTTTGCTGCCTACTTTTCAACCAAAATCTCCTCTCTCAGGACTGCCATCACTGCTGCCATGACCTCACCCTCTCCCTCCTCCTACATCTCCACTCCCCTCCTTCCAACCCCTGTCCTCATTTTACCCCACCACTGCTGCTGAAGTCCACTCTATCCTTCAATCCGCTTCTCCCTCCACCTGCCCGCTCGATCCTATCCCCTCCAATATTATCCGTCATCTCAGTCCATCAGTCTGCTCTCACCTGGCTCACCTCTTTAATCTTTCCCCATCCTCTGGGATCTTCCCTTCCTCCTTCAAACACGCTCTTGTCTCCCCAATTCTCAAAAAAACAAATCTGGACCCCAACTCTCCATCCAACTACAGGCCCATCTCCCTCCTCCCTTTTGCCTCCAAGCTCCTAGAACGTCTGACCTATAATCGTCTCCTAAGCCACCTTACTGCTAACTCCATTCTAGACCCTCTCCAATCCGGGTTCCGCCCTTTACATTCCACTGAAACTGCCCTGACCAAAGTCACTAACGATCTACTATCGGCTAAATCCAAAGGCCTCTTCTCTATCCTCATCCAGCTTGATCTGTCGGCTGCCTTTGACACTGTTGACCACTTTCTCCTGCTCAACACCCTCCGCTCCTTTGGCATCACTGGCACGGTCTTCTCCTGGTTCACCTCATACCTCTCCGATCGCTCCTTCTCCGTCTCCACTCCGAGCTCCTCCTCTCCTACTACCCCCCAGCCAGTCGTTGTTCCCCAAGGGTCAGTCCTTGGCCCTCTCCTCTTCTCCCTCTACACCACCTCTCTAGGCACCCTCATCAGCTCCTATGGTTTTCATTACCACCTTTATGCTGATGATACCCTAATCTATCTCTCCTCCCCCGACTTATCCCCATCACTCCTGTCCAAGGTCTCCGAATGCCTCACGGCCATCTCAGCCTGGATGACCCAACGCTTCCTGAAACTAAACATGGCTAAAACTGAACTTCTAATCTTCCATCCCCCGAACATCCCCTCTTCTCCCACTTCTCCATCAGCATTGGTGAAACCGAGATCACGTCCACCGACCAAACGCGCTGCCTCAGTGTCATCATTGACTCCTCCCTCTCTTTCACCCCCCACATTCGTGCTCTCTCACAGTCTTGCCGCTTTCACCTACGCAACATCACGCATCAGACCATTCCTCTCCACTGACGCGACCAAAATTCTCATTCACTCTCTTGTCATCTCCCGCCTTGACTACTGCAACATCCTTCTCTCTGGGCTACCTCTCACCCGCCTCGCACCTCTCCAATCCATTCTTAACGCTGCTGCTAGGCTCATCTTCCTCTCCCGCCGCTCTACCTCCGCCTCCCCCCTCTGTCTATCTCTTCACTGGCTCCCCATTCCTTTCCGAGTTCTCTTTAAACTCCTCACCACCACCTACAAGGCGCTCTCCTCCTCCACAGCTCCCTACCTCTCTTCACTGATCTCTATCCACACTCCCTCCCGTCCTCTTCGCTCCATCGCTGACCGCCGACTGACCTCTCACCTAATCACCTCCTCCCACTCCCGTGTCCAAGATTTCTCTCGCGCTGCCCCCCTGCACTGGAACAACCTCCCGCCACCCATCAGGCTATCTGATTCCCTTACCTCCTTCAAGCGCTCCCTCAAAACCCACTTTTTTTCGACTAGCCTATCCCTCCTCCTAACCTCTTTTGATCCTCCTATCCTGCCTCCGTTCCCCTCTGTTCCTACTTATCCTATTGTATTTTGTTCGTCCACCCACCTATTTTTAGTATGTTAACTCTTATGAGCAGGGCCCTCCTTCCTCACGTACTCACCCTACCTCATTACCTCACCTGTGCTCCTTTCCTGTTCTTCCCTTCCTCTACTTCATCTTCAGTCTCCTTGACAATTTTGACACCTACTTCTGAACTGATGCTGATTTTAGTTCTACCAGCTATACCCCTATTTATACTGTATCTTTCAACACACCCTGTACGTTACCTTGTAATTTGTTTTTTTTTGTTTGCTATGTACGGCGCTGCGGACACTTTGCGGCGCCTTATAAATAAACGTACTACTACTACTAAGGAAGCATTTATTACATTCATGAGCCAACATAAAAACTAAAGCAAGTCAGGAGCATAGACTTACCTCCCAACATGATCCTCTTCAGGATGGACACGATGCACTGCTTCTGGATTTACCTCTAAATTTATGATTGTCATCTTCTGTTTTAAACAGGTTAATGGATAAGAAATGTGTTTCATCACAGGTGATAGTAATCATAAATTAGGAGAAAAGTACAGAAACAGAGTATAGTGGCCCTCCTGGAGAGGGTCATGTTGGGAGGTATGTATATACAGTAAGTCACTCTCCATCCTTGGAATCAGGAAGGTCTCAAAGATAAAACTGGTTAAGTAGCATGACTTCCAGGTAAGTACTAGGTTAACATTTAAATCCATATGCCAACATTTCTTCTACGATCCCTATGGCAGCCATACTTAGGGATATTTCCCCTTTCCTCAGCTTAGACAGGGTGATTTTTTTCCACCTAGGCGCCGCCCACCTCAGGTACATAAGCCTACTCCTCCCCTTCCTCCATGTCTTTTTTCCTGTCTCCTAGTAGTTTAGACAGGGCAGGGTGTTATTTTATTTTAGGGCTCACCTAAGCAGGGGGGAAGAAGAAGATGCAGGGGGACCTGTTTCAGCTCTACCCTGCACTTATGGATATGCTCCAGGAACGGCGTATAAGGAAAATTCACCTGTCAGCGGCGATGTCTCCCCGTCTGTCAGGGTAAGGTCTGGGTTCGCAGGGCGGCGAGTCACATCCCCGTTCCAGCGTCCAGCTCGATACAGCTACTGGCGCGTCTCCTCTGACTGGGTTCACAAGGAGACAGCGGTACATGCCGGCAGCGGTACACGCCGGAGCGCGTGTACCGGAAGTGAGGTCCCGGATATTGCGCCCAGAGGGTGGCTCAATGAGGGGCAATTTAACAGGTCTAGTGACCTGTGGAGGAGGTTACTTCCGGGTAAACAGCTGGGGATAAAAATCAGACAGACCATGCTGGTTCATTCAGTTGTTTGCGGTCTCAGTGTGTACTGGAGTGTCTGCTGTTACTGCGCATCATGGATCCTTCCCCCCCCCCCCCCCATAAGCCTGATACTGCTCTAGCGAGGTGAGCCTGCAGATTGTTTTTTTGAGCAATATTAGAAAAATGTATTTCTAGTTAGTAATAGATATTATATATATATATATATATATATATTACACGAGAGGGAGTGGCACTCGGTCAGTGAAAACACGATACACAGGATTCTGCAACGTTTCGATGTTTGCCTGAGCAATATTAGAAAAATGTATTTCTAGTTAGTAATAGATTATATATATATATATATATATATATTACACGAGAGGGAGTGGCACTCGGTCAGTGAAAACACGATACACAGGATTCTGCAACGTTTCGATGTTTGCCTGTTGCCTGAAGACGATGTAAAATAAAACATCGAAACGTTGCAGAATCCTGTGTATCGTGTTTTCACTGACCGAGTGCCGCTCCCTCTCGTGGAATATATATGTGGGGTTCCTCCTGAACCACCCTTGGTCCAGGCACCGGTACCATTACACTGATCAAGTAAGCGAGTGTGCTGCCCTTCCAGGACTCATATATATATATATATTGCAGTGTGCCTTCTTCTCCAAGCAAGAAATGTACTTCCAAGAAGAAGCATACTACAATCAATTGTGTCACCTGTGATAAAGTGTTACCTGGCTCCTATAAGGGCAACAAATGTAGAGAATGTGCAAAATCTCTAACACAAGACAATCAGTCTGAAATGTTATCTCAGCTGATGGAATGGATGAAAAAATCCTTTGTGACTAAGTAGGAGCTTACTCAATTACAATCTACTAAGAGATCGAGGTCTCAAACAAGTCTAGACTATGATAATAGGTCTGAGGACAAACAAGATGATGTTTATGTTTCTTCAGGTGAAGAATCTGGGGAAATTAAAGAGGAGAGCTCTTTTAATTTGGAATTAGTTCAAAGCGTGTTAAAATATATACATAAAGCTATTGACTATAAAGAACCTGATAAGCCTGTGGATAGTCAGGATATTCTGTTTGAAGATCGTGTTAAGTCTGGCAGATTCTTTCCATTTCATCGAGTTATGAAGGAGCTGATTTCTAAAGAATGGTTGTCAGTAGATAGAAGATTGGGTAAGATACCCAGGATAGAAAAGATGTATCCATTTAAAGATGAACAATTGTTAAGCTGGTGCGAAGTTCCCAAAGTAGATGCTGCGGTGGCAGAAGTTACCTCTAAGACCACTATTCCTAGAGGATGGTGCTTCCTTTAAGGATACTATGGAGAAAAGAATTGAGAATTCATTGAAGAAAACACATATGGCGTCATCCATTTCTATGAGAGCAGGCATAGCAGTGGCTTCATCAGCTAGAGCTCTCAGGTTATGGAGTACTGAGATGCACAAAGATATAGAGGATAAAATATCAAGACAGTACTTATTAAAAAATCTTGAGATTATGCAAAAGACTATACATTATATATGTGAAGCTTCTCTAGACATAGTATCTTTCTCTGCTAAATCTGTAGGAGCAGGGGTAGTGGCGAGAAGAGCTCTCTGGTTGAAGAATTGGAGTGCGGATGCAAATTCAAAGAATCGACTAGCGTCACTACTTTTTGAGGGAAACTTTTTGTTCGGGGCAAAATTGGATGCTATGATCCAAAGAATAACTGGAGGAAAATCCGTTCGGCTGCCCCAGGATAAGAAGAATAAATTTCCTATCCCAACAATTCAGAGATGCCAGAAGTTACCGACCGGGGCGCCAGTATAACAGAAGAGGAGGTGCTTTGTCACGTAGTTCCTTTCGGGGTGCGAACAGAGGAAATCCAAGACAATGACTATCGCCAATCGGTTCAGGTAGGGGCGAGACTCCTAGACTTTGCAAGCATATGGGAAAAATCTATCCACGACAAGTGGGTGATCACAGTCGTAAAACAAGGTTATCATTTAGAATTCCAACATTATCAACCAGCAAACAAGTTTATGAAGTCTCGTCCTCCAGAAAACAGGATGGAGAGAGTAGCTTTAACAAAGATATTGGATCAATTGATACAATCAAGAGCAATAGAAATTGTACCAAAGGCACATTGGAAGGAAGGGTTTTACTCAAATCTCTTTTTGGTAAAAAAGCATTCAGGCGATTTCAGATCTATCCTAGATCTAAGAAAACTAAATATGTATCTGAAGAAGACAAGATTCAAGATGGAAACTCTAACATCCATACTGGCAGGGATCAAGAAGAACGATTTCTTAGTCTCTCTGGACTTGAAGGACGCTTACTACCACGTACCCATATGTCAGTCAGACCGAAGGTTTCTCAGATTCTACCTGTTGGGTCACCATTTTCAGTTCAGATGTCTCCCTTTTGGCCTCACCTCGTCACCCAGAGTGTTCACAAAGATGCTGATTGTTCTAGTGGCACAATTGAGACTAAAAGGAATACAGATATGGCCCTATCTGGACGACCTCTTGATTGCAGGAAGCTCAGCCAACCAAGTAAGACAAAGTTTATCGATGGTCATACACTATTTGGAGAAACACGGCTGGGTTATAAACATCAGGAAGAGTCAACTACAGCCGTCACAGAAGATACAGTTCCTGGGAGTATTAATAGATACCGTTCAATTTCAAATCTCATTGTCCAAAGAAAGGTGTGTAAAGATACAAACTCTGGCAACAGAACTTCGGCACAAGAAATCTATCAATCTGGGCCTAGGTCTCCAACTGTTGGGATTGATGACCTCGGCGATAGGAACAGTGCCTTGGGCACAATGGAACGTGCGTCCTTTTCAGTGGAAGCTTCTGCCTTATGTGAGGCTGTCAAAGAGCAATCAAGAAAGAATTGTCCTGGGAAAGGAGGTAAAGGACTCTCTAAGGTGGTGGACACAAGATCTAGAACTCAAGTCAACAGATCTTCATCTACCTCGGTTCATCAATCTTACAACAGATGCAAGCCTTGTGGGGTGGGGAGCGCATATTGCAGAACACAACATTCAAGGAAGATGGTCTCGAGAAGAATCAGAGCTAACATCAAACGTGAGAGAAGCCCTAGCAGTATGGCGAGCTATTTGCCATTTCAAGACTCTGATAGAAGGCAAGCATCTCAAGATCTTCTCGGACAATATATCGGTGGTAGCACACCTCAATCATCAAGGGGGTACGAGAAGCAGAGATTTGATGAACATTATGCAGAAGATAGTACCTTGGGCAAGGAAGAAATTGATATCTCTTTCAGCACTGTATGTACCAGGGAAGGAGAACATAGTTGCAGATTATTTAAGCAGAAAGGTAGTTCTACCTGGAGAATGGGCGCTGAAAACATCAGTCTTCCAGAAGGTTGTGAAGAGGTTTGGGAAACCAGACATAGACCTCATGGCCTCTGACATGAATCACAAGGTAGAGAGATTCTACTCAAGGTTCTATCTTCCAACAGCGACAGCAACAGATGCATTCTCAGTCAAATGGGATTGTCAACTAGGCTATGTATTCCCACCTGTCCAGATGATAGGTCGAGTATTGAAGAAGGTGCAGGAAGACGGAGTATCGGTAATAGCAATATTACCATTCTGGCCGAGAAGACCTTGGTTTCCTGCAATACTCAAACTTGCGATACAGGAATCAATGATCCTCCCAATATCACCAGATCTCTTGAACCAGGGACCTTTACATCATCCCAATCCAGGGATATTCTGTCTCAGGGCCTGGAAGCTGAGAGGCAATTCCTGAAGCAAAATGGGATGTCTGATCAAGTTGCTGATGTTCTATTGAGGGCTAGGAAAGAAGTTTCTTCCTTGGCATATTATAGAGTTTGGCGTAAATTCCTGCTATGGAAAAATGACTCTACTCTTATTTCACAGACTTCTACAGCTCGGATTCTTCAGTTTCTCTATGAGGGATTCCATATGGGCCTAGCAGTATCTACATTAAAGTGTCAGATATCAGCCTTGAGCGTTTTGCTAGATCGCAAGTTGGCGAAAGAAGAGATAGTGATCAGATTCTGTAGGGCAATAAAGAAAATGCGGCCTCCCAGAAAATCTATGGTAGTACCTTGGGATCTCAACATTGTACTAAATGATCTAATGCAAGCTCCCTTTGAACCCCTGTCTCAAGCAGAGCTTAAATATCTGTCCTGGAAAGTCGTATTCCTTGTAGCGATAACATCAGCCAGAAGGATTAGTGAAATCCAAGCCTTATGGGCAGAGGAACCCTACCTGAGTATGTTTCCAAACAAGGTGGTGTTAAGAACACACCCAGACTTTCTTCCTAAAGTTGTATCCAAATTCCATCTGAACCAGGAAATTATATTACCAACATTCTATGATGATCCTACTAAACCTGAGGAAGAGGAATTACACTCTCTAGATTTAGTACGAGCTATTTCGCTTTATCTACTAAGAGTTGAAGAAATTAGGAAAACTAAACATTTGTTTATCATTACGGAAGGAATAAACAGGGGGTTTGTACCTTCTAAACAAACCTTAGCAAGGTGGATTCGAAGTCTCATTATCTTTGCTTACGAACGAGAAGGAAGAACTGTTCCACAGATTATAAGAGCACACTCGACAAGAGCTATGGCTGTCTCATGGGCTAGGAAGGCTCAAGCTTCCCTCTCCGACATCTGCCAAGCTGCTACCTGGTCGTCTGTGCATACTTTCACTAGGCATTATGCCTTACACATTCCTTCCGCCCACTTTGGGGAAAATGTGCTGAAAAGTGCCTTAAATAAATAATATTGCATTAATATGGTCTCCCTCCCTTTTTTGCTTTGGTATGTCCCTAAGTATGGCTGCCATAGGGATCGTAGAAGAAAACATCGAATTATACTAACCGATAATTCCTTTTCGGTACTTGTTTCCTAGAACGGCCACAATCGTGAGTGATCGTGGCTCTTAATTAAGGGACACGATCCTCACGATGTGGCCGATTTTTTACAATTTTTTCCCTTTGATTGACAGAAATCGGGTCAATCGGTCGGTCGCGACCAATTAAAATCGGCCGCGATGCGACCGACCGATTGACCCGATTTTTCCATAGACTTCAATGTTAAAAAAACTTTTAACATTGAAATCGGGAGGATCTTGTCGGTCTTGTGCCATTATAATGGCACAAGATGAGATGGACTTGATTAAGTCCATCTCACATAGGGAAAAATGATAAAAAAGGTGAAATGGGCCAATATGACCCATTTCACATTTTTTATGTGCCCGCCATGACCCCACGATAGACGTCAACCCGAAGCGTGGCGAGCGCAGCGAGCCCGCGAGGGGCGGCGGTGCGCGTCCTCCGACCTTTTCATTCCCCTACTATCCACTAGGGCGTGGAGTGAGAATAGAATAGTGTGGCGAGCGCAGCGAGCCACCGAGCCCGAAGCGTGGCGAGCGCAGCGAGCCCCGCGAGGGGACGCGTATACCTGTGAAGTTATACGCGTCCCCTCGCGGGGCTCGCTGCGCTCGCCACGCTTCGGGCTCGGTGGCTCGCTGCGCTCGCCACACTATTCTATTCTCACTCCACGCCCTAGTGGATAGTAGGGGAATGAAAAGGTCGGAGGACGCGCACCACCGCCCCTCGCGGGCTCGCTGCGCTCGCCACGCTTCGGGTTGACGTCTATCGTGGGGTCTAGCCCACTTAGTAACATTTGGGGGGGCAATTGAAAATAATCAGGTGAAAAAAAAAAAATCGGGTGAAAAATCGGTCGGTCGGATCGGTCGCATCGCATGCGACCAAATCGCATGCGATGCGATCGATCCGATTTTTTATCTTACGACCACAACGATCTAAATCGTTGTGGCCGTGCTAGGAAACAAGTACCTCCTTTTCTTCCTAGAGATCCCATGGCAGCCACAAAAAAGATCCCTCCCTATGTACTGGATGATTTATTTCCATGAGTTAGGAGACATTCAAAAGACATGGAGGAAGGGGAGGAGTAGGCTTATGTACCTGAGGTGGGCGGAGCCTAGGTGGAAAAAAATCACCCTGTCTAAGCTGAGGAAAGGGGAAATATCCCTAAGTATGGCTGCCATGGGATCTCTAGGAAGAAAAGGAATTATCGGTGAGTATAATTTGATGTTTTTTTGCAGAATGCCTAAACATTATGGCAAAACCCAGTTGTTCCCATCTGGACTGGACATCATCCCCTTCTGAGCTTTGCTGTGGGACCGTTACATTTTAAATTTCAGGCTTGCCCTTTTGGTCTGTCAATGGGTTCCAGAGTGTTAGTAAAAGTAATGGCTCATTACGATTTATTGCATATAAAAATAGTACATCAAGTGCCAACCCGTAAGCGAGCCTCCCAGGGAGTTTGAGTTTATCCTTAGGATTGTCCAGGCTGATGCTTAGATGATGTGAAAGCAACTAGAACTGAAAAATGTTCCAGTCTGAGAGACCAGCCATAAATGCAGAATGACAATGCACTCTGGTCTAACAACTGCCGGGCTCTGTCAAGCTTTCCACTTATACACATGAATGTTCAAAGCATCCATAGGCTCCAGAGAGAGAAGGCAGAGCCCTATGAAGCAAAGCCTACATGTAGTGAACATCCTGTACAATTGTCCATATATCAGGTGCCAGCAGAAAAACCCCCAGAGTACATAGAGGGACGAAACATTGAAGACAGGCAAAGGCCCTATGCAGAACCTGAGTTTGGTAATGAGAGGGTTTGCAAGAGTTGAAATGGCCACGGGGAAAAAAAAGGAAGGAAGTACCAGGTCAATTCTTTGTTATTTTTAGGTCCCATACTGTCCAGCATTGATGCACAAAAAAAAAAAAGACAAAGGATTAGATGGAAATGCAGAGGACGGAAGCCCTGCCTGCATGGACTGGGGGAAAACTTGTGGTGAAAAACTGGACTGGATAGTGATCCTAAAAGGAAAGGGAGTGCCCTTGGGACATACTACTCGCGTGCACCTTTTGTAATCTGTCTCCCCTTCCTACTAGATTGTAAGCTCCTCCGAGTAGGGCCATCTTTCCTCCTGTTGTCAAAGCCCACTTCTCTTCACATCTCACTCACAGCTCTCCTTTACTCCAACACTCAGTGACCATCTTCGTCTGCATACTCATCTCCATCATTGGCATCTAGCCTCTAGTTGTATGTTGATTGAGTCCTCACTACTTATATCCAAGCTGTAATGTGTATTGAACTGTGGCGCTCTTTATTTGTACTGTATTTTTGTTATTTATTCAATGTTATGCCAAGCTTTGTCTCCCTGTATTGTTCCTTTGTACGGCGCTGCGAAACACTTGTGGCGCCTTATAAATAAAATTATAATAATAATAATAACCCACAAATCGGTAGTCAGTTGCAGCCTACAGTTGGCAAATTGGTTAAGATTGCTGCCAATTTGTTACAATCCCAGGGATGAATTATTCTGTCCTGCCACTGGTTTGTCAATCTGTTTAGGGATCTTCTGGCAGAAGAATAACTTTTGGCTTTCTGTTGTGGCTGCAAGGAACAAAAAAAGATGTGTTTTTGTCTTTAGAGTTAAGAGTGGGAAGGCTGTCTTGGAGACTACCACTGTAGCCGCGATCTATTGAAGCAATGGTGCCAGAATCAACGGTTGCCTTGATCTTTGTCAGATCCCTAATCTTTTTTTGACAATAAAAGGTAATGCCGACCGGCTCCCTACAGCATACTGCACTTTGAGAATCGTCTCCAGCCACTCAGGATAGTTGGCTATCCTTTCTGCTGAAAATTAACTCCTATAAAAGATTTGTGAATGGCAGCTATATGAATGCTCTATTTTGAATGCGGATATACCATTAATACAATTATTGACTAATCTTACTAATCGGATCAGTAAAAGTGTGCAAGATTAATAATCCAGACTATTCGCATAATCCCTCCTAATGACTGGATGCCCCACAGCACTAATATATGCAGTCTGATTGCAACATCAAGTCATTTTTCATCTTTTTGTTTATACATTAACCTCATATATTTGCATTGATGAGGTTTTCTTAAATTACATTTTTTTTTTTTTATAATTCATTGTATGTTTTGTTATTGGCCGGTACCTGTCTAATTGTTGTGTGTGATTATTTGTTAAATTAGATTTTGATTATGTCTATAAAACTTACGTGTTAAATACTCTAACTGACATCTTTTACAATTACCTTAACCAGTGAACTTTCTTTTTTCTTTGTCTGTTTTTTCCATATACTGTGAAAGGCTCCCTAATATGATCCACTATAGTGAGATAGGGTGATGAGCACATGACATGAAGCTCTTGCATAGTGCCTTTGCCGATTGCTTTGGATAACCATGCTGCAGCAAGTGCACACAGTAGAACCAGTATTTGTGAACATGGCCAACTTTTCCAGTAGGGCCTTTTAATGTATGTTACATAAGGAATAGGCAAGGTGATAGATTTAACCAAATGTGCAACATCTACTGGATGTGCTTTTTCCAATTTCTTTTGGTACTCCTGTGGGTAGAGAGTAGACTATCAAAACATTTTTTTTGGTTAGGTTAAAACAGGGGCAGCCAACTCCAGTCCTCGAGAGTTACCAACAGTTAACGTTTTCCATATCTCTCACAGAATCACAAGTGAAGTATTTAGCTCCACCTGTGGATCTTTAAAATGTGTTAGTAATGAATGTACCTGCGAGGTGAGCTGGAAAATGTGAACTATTGGTAGCTCTCGAGGACTGGAGTTGGCTACCTCTGGGTTAAAACCAAGCTTCTACTAGGTCTAGGACTGGGGTAGCCAACTCCAGTCCTCGAGACCTACCAACAATTAATGTTTTCCAGATCTCCTTACAGAATCACAAGTGAAGTAATTAGCTACACCTGTGGATCTTTTAAAATGTTAGTGAGTACACATGTGCAGCAGCTAGGTTGTCTGGAAAATGTGCTCTGTTGGTAGCTCTCGAGGACTGGAGTTGGCTACCACTGGTCTAGGGCAGTGGTTCCCAACCCTGGTCCTCAAGTACCCCCAACAGTGCATGTTTTGCAGGTCTCCACACAGAATCACAAGTGCTATAATTAGCTCCACCTGTGGAGCTTTTAAAATGTGCCTGAATAATGAGGCACCTGCTGGGTGACTTGGAAAACGTGCACTGTTGGGGGTACTTGAGGACCAGGGTTGGGAACCACTGGTATAGGGGGTCTTTGTGTTGATGAAGGAAAGTGTAAATAGATCTCTGTAGGCTCCAAGTATAGTAATAAGACTATAGTAAATAAACAGTGGACACTGGCTAAAAATAATATTAACTGAGTAATAAATTGTTATATATTAAATACAGAAATCTAGCAATACATGATAGACATAAAATAAATAATACACTAGCTAACCGGTACAACAGGCATTCCCAACCACGGTCCTCAAGGCACACCAACAGTGCAGGTTTTAGTGATATCCAGGCTTCAGCACAGATGGTTTAATCAGAATCCCTCAGATACTAATTAAGTCACCTGTGCTCAAGTCTGGATATCTACAAAACCTGCACTGTTGGTGTGCCTTGAGGACCGTGGTTGGGAATGCCTGCGGTACAATAATAAATAGCACTCAGTTCACTTGCGCTATAGATAAATCTGTCCAAAGTAGGAATAGAAAATGTGTGTTTTTATATATATATATATATATATATATATATATATATATATATATATATATATATATATATATATATATAGTTGCTGGACTTTTAATTTATCATTGTCTTCACTTGTTTTGAACTTGTTAATTGATTGGAAAGGTGTTTCAACACAGGTGACGGCATTCATACATTAAGAGGAAAGTCAGGAATAGAGCATTTTATCCCACCTGGAGAGGGTCACGATGGGAGCCATGGTATAAGGGAGGCAGTGGGTAAAAATAACCCCCAAGCATGAAGTGAGGATAAAAGTTACCTGTGGTAGGAAAACTCAGGTCAGGCATGAGCTGAGGTGGTGAGACAGGGAAAGGCTCTACTCCTACCTGGTAGCCCCAACAATCTGCCACCTAATTGCAGATTTTGTGCTGTAACGATACTGCTGTCAGGACCACCAGTAAGCACCCCTCGCCCCCCCATATTTTGGAGAGATTAGTGCAACTTCGTCTCTTCTCAGTCCACCCTCTCCCTCCTGCTGCTGAGGAATGTACTGTTCAGCAGCACACTGAGCACGGCCAGAGCAGCCCCGGCTTCTGTGTGAGTTAAGTAGCTATATAGAAGCACGGGGAATGTGGAGGGCTGAATGGCTGCTGATGTGCAGGCATGCTGCAACACACATATATACCCATACCCTTCAACATGACCCATTACATTAGGTACAAAATGCTCTATTCCACGACTTCCCTCTTACGTATGATTGCGGTCTCCTGTGTTGACACACCTTTATTATAAATGAACTAGTTCAACAAATGTGACGGCAATCATAAATGAAGAGGTAAGTCCAGGAACAGAGCATTTTGTACCTAATGGAGAGGGTCATGTTGGAGGGTATGCACACCTGCTTCTAACCGTCACCTGGGTCCCTAAAGATAAGAGGCAACACACAATACAGCAGCTGCAGTGAGCACTTCCTTGCTGCTTGCAGACCCGCCCCCCTGATCCCTGCACAGCAAATCAAGAATCAGTTTTGTTCTACAGTGGCCCTGAGAACAAGGCAACAATTCCAAAAACAAGCTACCCGCAACTAGAAGAAAAAACAAGCTACTTGGAAAATATACAAGCCCAATTCCGCTTGTTTAGGCTCCTAAGAAGCAGCACTGGTTTTACAGTGTTACTCCTCCAGACACCAAACAGAAACATGCCTACCTGAGGCTGGTGACAGGTTATAGTGGAGGAACCAGGGCTGCTTCAGAGAAGAAACAGTTACCTCTATGGAACTGGGCTTCTCATCCTGCCATATCCTAAGTGTGCTCCCAATGGGGCAGATGTATCATAGCTGCGCGATAAGCGCAGCTATGATACTTCCTGCTTCGCCTCAATAGCGAGGCGAAGCAGGAAGGGACATCGACAAGATGTATTAACATCTTGTCTGCCGAAGCGGGGGAGCGTTAACTCCCCCCTCCGGCGATGTCCCTTTCTGGAGATAGCGCATCAGTTAATACTGATGCGCTATCTCCTGTCCCCCGGCCGGCCGCACTGGGCATGCGCGGGATCTCGCTGTTCACGCGAGATCCCCAGCGCAGCCCACAGCTGACAGCAAGGACAGCGCTGTCCCTGCTGTTTAGATAGGGCTTCGCCAGCCTGATGCTGGCGAAGCCAAACCCGGCTTCGTGCGGAACGGTCAGCAATGCTGACCGTTCATACATTCGGCCTGCTATCATTTTGATAGCAGCGCCGATATGGACAGGGGCGCATAGCGCCCCTGTCCATTACCGCATCCTGGCGCCGTCATACATGGGGGAGAAGCGGTATCAGTGCACATAACGTGCGCTGATACCCCTTCTCCCCCATAACGACGGATCATACATCTGCCCCAGAGTCCCCTATTGAATGGGAAGCGGTACATCTGTCAGAACAGACTTAGGTCGACAGTCATTAGGTCGACCCCGGAAGAAGGTCGACAGGGTTAAAGGTCAACATGACTCAAGGTCGACATGGTTTTAGGTCGACATGAGTTTTTTCCCGTTTTTTGACCCGAATGTCGACACAGTCGACATGGACACAGTAGGAGTTGAACCACAGCCCCTCGCATTGCTCGGCACACTATTTTATTCTCCCACCACGCCCTAGTGGATGCTAGGGCATGAAATACCGCCTGTCGGCTCAAAAAGCTGTGAAAAACTCATGTCGACCGAATGACTGCCGACCTAAAACCATGTCGACCTAAAACCATGTCGACCTTAAGTCATGTCGACATTGGGGACAGTCGACCTTCCGGGGTCGACCTAATGACTGTCGACCTAAGTCTGGTCTGACAGATGACCGTTTCCCATTGAATGGGGGGGGGGGGGGGAAGCAACAAACATTCTACAGTTGCGGTAGCCTTCTACTCTGAGGATTATGGAAACATGTTGGGGAGGAAAATGCATTACAAGAAAAGAGAACAAAAGGATGTCCGTTTCTAAGTAGAAAATATAATAAAATGTAACTTAATAAACTTTAATAAATTTGACTTCAGCAAAATATGTTAAAAAATAAAGAATTGTGCAAGAAGTGATTTTAATAAAATATGTCTGTGTGTAAGTTACCTTGGTGTGTGTGCTGTTTTTCTTCTAGTTCATTCAATGAATTAAATGTTAATTTTATTGCTTTTATCCCTGGTTTTATTGCTTTTATCCCTGGTTTTGTACACTAATTATTAGTACTTTATAGTGAGTCCCAGCGCTCTATTAACCCCTTACCGCCGCAGCCTGTTTTTGCCTTCCTGACAGAGCCATTTTTTTCCAAATCTGACATGTATCACTTAAGTGGGGATAACTTTTTTTTGCTTTTACTTATCCCAGTGATTTTGAGATTGTTTTCTCGTGACACATTGTACTTCAAGTTAGTGGTAAATTTTGGTCGATACAGTCTGTGTTTTTTTGTGAAAAATACCAAAATGTCGTAAAAAAATTGAAAATTTTGCAATTTGCAAAATGTTAAATTTTCTGCTTGTGAGACAAATAATCATACCACTCAAAATAGTTAATAACTAACATAGACCATATGTATACTTTATGTTTCCATCATTATTTCAACCTCCTTTTAATTTTTTTGGACACTAGGAGGCTTAAAATATGAATAGCAAATTCTCAAATTTTCAAGAAAATTTCAAACACTGATTTTTTTAGGGACCAGTTCAGTTCTGATGTGACTTTGAGGGACTTGTATGTGAGACACCCCCATAAATGATGCCATTTCAAAAACTGCACCCCTCACAGTATTCAAAACAGCATTTTGGAAGTTTGTTAACCCTTTAGGTGTTTCACAGGAATTAAAACAAAGTGTAGGTGAAATTTCAAAATTTCATTTTTTTTGCAGAATTTCAATTTTAATACATTTTTCTAAGGAACACAGTAGATTTTACTAGAGAAATGTGACTAAAAATTGATTCCCCCAATTCTTTTGTTTTCATAAATATCCTATATGTGGCCCTAGTGTGCACGTTGACCAAACCACAGGCTTCATAATAGAAGGAGCACCTACTTGATTTTGGAGCCTCCTTTTTATGAGATTATTTTTTAGGCACCATGTAGGTTTCTAGGCACCATAAGATGCTAAAAGTTAGGAACCCCCCCACAAGTGACCCCATTTTGCAAACTACACCCCTCAGGGAATTCATCTAGGGGTATAGTGTACATTTCAAACCCCCAGGGGTTTCACCAATTTTGGTACAACTGGGCTGTGAAAATGAAAAATTACATTTTTTACACAAAAATGCAGTTCTGGCTCAAAATTTTTCATTTTCACAAGGAATGAAGGAGACAAAGCACCCCAAAATCTGTGCCCCAATTTCTCCCGAGTAGGGCAATGCCTCATATGTGACCAAAAAATACCATTTGGGTGCATGGCAGGACTCAGAAGGGAAGGAGTGATATTTGGATTTTGCAGCACACATTCTGGTGGAATGAATGGTGGGTGCTATGTCGCATTAGCAAGACCCCCGAAGCACCAATACAGTGGAACCCCCCCACAAGTGACCCCATTTTGCAAACTACACCCCTCAGGGAATTCATCTAGGGGTATAGTGTACATTTCAAACCCCCAGGGGTTTCACCAATTTTAGTACAACTGGGCTGTGAAAATGAAAAATTACATTTTTTTTACACAAAAATGCAGTTCTGGCTCAAAATTTTTCATTTTCACAAGGAATGAAGGAGACAAAGCACCCCAAAATCTGTGCCCCAATTTCTCCCGAGTACGGCAATGCCTCATATGTGACCAAAAAATACCATTTGGGTGCATGGCAGGACTCAGAAGGGAAGGAGTGATATTTGGATTTTGCAGAACACATTCTGGTGGAATGAATGGTGGGTGCTATGTCGCATTAGCAAGACCCCCGAAGCACCAATACAGTGGAACCCCCCCCCCACAAGTGACCCCATTTTGCAAACTACACCCCTAAGGGAATTCATCTAGGGGTATAGTGTACATTTCAAACCCCCAGGGGTTTCACCAATTTTGGTACAACTGGGCTGTGAAAATGAAAAATTAAATTTTTTTACACAAAAATGCAGTTCTGGCTCAAAATTTTTCATTTTCACAAGGAATGAAGGAGACAAAGCACCCCAAAATCTGTGCCCCAATTTCTCCCGAGTACGGCAATGCCTCATATGTGACCAAAAAATGGCAGGACTCAGAAGGGAAGGAGTGATATTTGGATTTTGCAGCACAGATTCTGGTGGAATGAATGGTGGGTGCTATGTCGCATTAGCAAGACCCCCGAAGCACCAATACAGTGGAACCCCCCCACAAGTGACCCCATTTTGCAAACTACACCCCTCAGGGAATTCATCTAGGGGTATAGTGTACATTTCAAACCCCCAGGGGTTTCACCAATTTTGGTACAATTGGGCTGTGAAAATGAAAAAATACATTTTTCCTCTACCTCCCCATGGCAGCATACATATGGGTTACGCCCTCTTGGGTAGATATCTGGAAAGGAACACACAAAAACAGACACTGCCCCTATATAAGGACCTCCTACCTTGGGCTCTGTGTCTTTTTTTCCTTTCCGGGTAGATGTGCATGGCTTACCCTGTGAAGTGGCTGAGAAGAAGGCTGGCTCCCCTGCCGAGTGCAGTAAGGGGTAATGGCGTTTTTGGACCCCCGCTGTCGAGGGCAGTTGGGACGTCCATCTGCTGGAGTGCCCCGCCGCCAGGAGCGGTTGCGGGTAACGACGCCGGCATCAGCAGCAGGCATGCATACAGAGGGAGAGGCGCACTTCCGTGACGCGGCGCGTGATGACGCAGAGCGTCACGCGTGGTACATAGGAGACGCCTGAGAGCGTCTGAGGTCATCGGAAGGCGTCTCAGAGTGTCTGGATGCCGGTGATCGTGCACAGGACTGTGTCCATACGGAGGTGCAGACAAGCGGAAAGCGTGTGTTTGATACCAGCAGACTGGGGTAAGGTCCCGACAAGCAGCAGCGCTGCTGGGACTTGGTTGTTTTACTTACCTGTAACGGAGGTCTCATGTTGTTTCAGTGAGTCTGTGATAAAAATAATAATGGAGGAAGAGAAAAAACAGCCGAGTAAGCCAGGGTAAGCCACATTGAAATAGCGCTGTTTTGGCTAAGGAAAAAATTTTTTGTTTTATGCATATAACTAAAATAGGGTTTTCTTGCTAGGTCTGATACTGGCAAAGAAAAAGGAGAAGTTAAGGCTAAGCACAAAAGGAAGTGCTCATCCTGTGATAAAGTATTACCTGATAAATGTTCAGGTCCTGAATGCAGCAAATGCAGGAGCTCGGTGCAGATGGGATCTATACAGATAACTGATTTAGTGAAACTGCTTAAAACTGAGCTGGCAGACACCTTTATGTCTAAAGATGAGTTTGTCAAGTCCTCAGGGAAGAGGCCTAGAGCAGTGCGTTCTGACTCCGAAGGATCAGAGCCAGGCCCCTCTGGGAAGCCAGAGGAAGAGATGGAAGAAGGAGAAGTATTCCAGGAAAAAGATGGGGTGGAGTTTAACCCTGACTTACTGGAGAACCTACTTTGCTTAGTGCATAAGTCACTCAACATAGAGGACCCTCAGGAGGAGGGTAAGCTGCAGGATCTTTTGTTTAAGGACAAAAAGAGGAAAAATAAAGCCTTTCCATTATCTAAAACGCTACAAGAGGTAGTAGAAGAGGAATGGGGACACCCCGATAAAAAGGTGGCAGTACCCTTAAGAGTATCTAAGATGTACCCCTTTGACCATGAGCAGGTCAAAAAGTGGGATGAGGCACCCAAGGTGGATGCGGCTATAGCACGCATCTCAAGGAAAACGACGCTTCCATTAGAGGATGCGAACATATTTAAGGACTCAATGGAAAGAAAAATTGAGATGAGTCTGAGGAAGCAACATACCACAATAGGGGCTTCTATGAAGGCTTCATCAGCAGCAGCAGTAACTACCAGAGTCCTAAGATCATGGTGCCAGGACCTGGAGTCCGACATGTTGGATGGCATTAAGAGGTCAGAACTGCTGAAGGTGGTACAAAACATACAGGTTGCTGTAGAATTTTTATGTGATGCTTCCCTGGATATGGTACGGTTGGCGGCCAGATCTAACGCTACAACTGCGGTAATAAGAAGGGCCTTGTGGCTGAAGCCTTGGGCGGCGGACAGTCAGTCCAAAAACAAACTTATCTCTTTGCCCTTCCAAGGGAGTTACTTGTTTGGGCAACAATTAGACGAAATTATCACTAAAGTATCAGGTGGTAAGTCGGTATGGCTACCGCAAGATAAGGCCGCAAGAAGAGGGTCATTCAATAAATCATCCCGGTACCAGTCCACGGACTTCAGAGAAGCGAAAACATATAGGCCAGGCAGAGGCTTTCGCAGGCCTTGGCTGGGTAACAGATATAATTTTCGTGGACAAAGAGGCAGAGATGGCAGGTTTGCCTTCAGGCAAAACCAGCAATGACGCCAGAGAGAAAGTAGGCGGCAGGCTGAGGCAATTTCAACAGGCTTGGCATCAGTCAGTACAGGACAAGTGGGTATTGGAAGTAGTCTCATCAGGCTACAAAATAGAATTTGTCACAGTACCAGGAAGCTGGATGGAAGTGTCACCTATCCCCAGCAATTCGGAAGAAAGAGCTGCCTTATTCAGCAGCCTACAGACCATGATAGAACAAGGAGTGGTCATAAGAATTCCCAAACAAGACGAAGATCTGGGATGGTTTTCAAGATTCTTTGTCGTGAAAAAACCGTCAGGGGGGTTCAGAACTATATTAGACCTAAGAAGGCTGAATACCTATGTTCATGTGAAACGATTCAGAATGGAGTCAATCAGATCCATCATACCAGATATAGAAAGAGGGATGTTTCTAACAACAATCGATCTAAAGGATGCATACTTACACGTCCCGATATTTCTGGGACATCAAAGGTTTCTCAGGTTTCGCCTAAGACAAATAACATACCAGTTCACATCGCTGCCGTTCGGCCTGTCTACATCCCCGAGAACTTTTACAAAAATTCTGGTGGTTCTGGTGGCCAACTTAAGGGTGTTAGGCATTGCAATCTGGCCGTACTTGGACGACCTTTTGATTGCGGCAGATACCAAAGAAATGGCGGAAGCACATACAAGGATAGTGCTAGACTACTTGAGACAACACGGATGGTTAATCAACATCCAAAAAAGTCAGCTAGTACCGACACAAGAGGTGAAGTACCTAGGGGTCATTCTGGATACAAAAGAAATGACTATAAAATTAACAGAAGACAGACGCCTAAAGCTTCTACAGGAGGTAAAAGGGATGTTAAGGAAAAAGGTGGTGTACTCAGAAGACTGCATGAGGGTACTCGGTATCCTGTCGGCCGCATTAGATACGACCAGTTGGGCCAGGTTCCACATCAGGACGCTGCAGAATTGCTTCTTGAGACAGTGGAACGGGGATGCGAAGGACCGAAGACAGAGAATATATCTGTCAAAAGGAGCGATAGAAGATCTGCTCTGGTGGTCAAAAGCACACAGGCTGACCAAGGGGAAGTCATTCGCGACCAGTCCACAAGTAGTGGTGACGACGGACGCCAGCGAGACAGGATGGGGCGCGTTGTGCGAAGAGCAGTCGACACAAGGAGAATGGGACCAGGCTATGGGCCGGCAGCATTCAAACGTAAGAGAGATGCGGGCGGTGTTCTTGGCATGTCAAGAATTTCAAGAGCTAATAATAGGCAAAGATCTGATAATAAGATCGGACAACCAGTCAGTGGTCATGTACCTGAACAAACAAGGGGGTACAAGGAGCCGGAAACTGATGGCAGAAGTCACGCTTATCCTGAAATGGGCAGAACGTCATGTCAGGAGCATATCTGCAGTGTTCGTGGCAGGAAGAGAAAACTTTAGGGCAGACACTCTGAGCAGGTACAGGCTAGTCCCAGGAGAGTGGGAGTTGTCAGCAGCGGTGTTTACACAACTGACGAAAGAATGGGGGGTACCAGAAGTGGACCTGATGGCGACGGCAAGCAATGCAAAGGTTCCAAGGTTCATCTCCAGACACTGGGAGCCGACAGCATGGCAGACGGACGCTCTCACGGCGAAGTGGGGAGCGGAGCTGGTGTATGCGTTTCCCCCGTTTACAATCATCCACAGATTCCTGAACAAAGTACAGCGAGAGAGTGCCACGGTAATAACAATCCTGCCCTACTGGCCAAGAAGACCTTGGTTTGCCAAACTAGTAAGGATGGCGATAGCGGGGCCATGGTTTCTACCCGACCACGAGGATCTCATCGGGCAGGGTCGGTTTCATCAACGACAGCCAGCAAGCTGGAGCCTGGCGGCTTGGTTACTGAGACCAGGACACTTAGAGGGAAAGGGTTTTCCCAGAAAGTAGTCGACACATTACTGAAAGCAAGGAAGAAGTCGACATCCGTGACTTATTATAGAATATGGAGCAAGTATGTATTCTTCTGTAAAGAAAATAACAAAAACCCTAAGTTAATACCTACCATTCTGGACTTCCTGCAAGCAGGATTAGAGAAAAAGCTGGCGGCAAATTCTTTAAAGGTACAGATTTCGGCCATTGGGGCGATGTTAGATACAAAAATTGCGGACAATAAGTACATCCAGAGGTTCGTTCAGGCGATTAAAAAGATCAGGCCAACCTTCCACAACCCTATGGCCCCGTGGGATCTTAATCTGGTACTTAACACACTGACGGAGGCTCCATTCGAGCCTATAGAGGAAATATCGCTCAAGTATCTCACGATGAAAGTGGTTTTTCTTATAGCCATTACGTCAGCAAGGAGAGTATCTGAGCTCCAGGCCCTGTGGGTGCAAGAACCATTTTTAAACTTCTTCGAAGACAGGGCAGTGCTGAGGACGAATCCTACATTTTTACCTAAAGTAGTTTCCAGCTTCCATCTCAACCAAGAAATAATCCTTCCTTCATTCTGTGCGAATCCTAAGAATACTAAAGAAGAAAGGCTACACAATCTAGATGTGACGAGGGCCTTAAAAGCTTACATAAGAAGGGTACAGGCTTTTAGGAAATCAAAAAGGCTGTTCGTACTGATGGAAGGCAGGAATAAAGGGCTGGGAGCTACCAAAACTACCATTTCAAGATGGATTAAAGCATGCATCAGTGAAGCATACAAAATTAGGAAAGTGGAAATCCCGGTGGGGCTTAAAGCCCATTCGACCAGGTCCTTGGCGGCATCCTGGGCCGAAAGGGAGTCCACATCAATAGAAGAAGTATGCAGAGCAGCGTGCTGGTCATCTGCACACACGTTTACCAAGCACTACAGGGTAGACGTCACAGCATCCCAAGATGCCAGCATGGGGCGCAAAATATTGAGCGCAGTCGTATGATAGTAATACGTACAAGCTACAGACGGAGGTGGTGAAGTAACCGTATCCTTTCATAATTATGTATGTCCCACCCAGTGAAATAAAACTGCTTGGGTATACCCATATGTATGCTGCCATGGGG
This sequence comes from Crinia signifera, assembly GCF_055691185.1. Lineage (NCBI taxonomy): Eukaryota > Metazoa > Chordata > Amphibia > Anura > Myobatrachidae > Crinia > Crinia signifera. The sequence goes on along the minus strand of NC_139219.1, from coordinate 156,269,665 downwards.
AGGTAGAGGAAAGTACAGATTAGTACCTGTTAATAGGCTTTCCTCTACTCCACCATGGCAGCCGTTTTTCCCGTCCCATTTAAGTATTTAAGTATTATGTTATAAGGAGCTGTTTAATAAGACACAGAGCCCAAGGGAGGAGGTCCTTATATAGGGGCAGTGTCTGTTTTTTTGTGTTCCTTTCCAGATATCTACCCAAGAGGGCGTAACCCATATGTATGCTGCCATGGTGGAGTAGAGGAAAGCCTATTAACAGGTACTAATCTGTACTTTTACACAAAAATGCAGTTCTGGCTCAAAATTTTTCATTTTCACAAGGAATGAAGGAGACAAAGTACCCCAAAATCTGTGCCCCAATTTCTCCCGAGTACGGCAATGCCTCATATGTGACCAAAAAATACCATTTGGGTGCATGGCAGGACTCAGAAGGGAAGGAGTGATATTTGGATTTTGCAGCACACATTCTGGTGGAATGAATGGTGGGTGCTATGTCGCATAAGCAAGACCCCCGAAGCACGGTGAAATGATGAACCTAATAATCCATAGATGTGTGGTATATTTTAAAGCACTCCTTCATACATAGGCCGGGTTTGTCGGGGCAAGTTTCACAGTGGAAAATAGTTTGCTTTCGTATTCCCTTTTTATAGCAAACTTTGCACCTTTTTTGTGTCCTGCCCTTTTTTCCAGTGGAGGGGATTTCGTTAGGAAAATGCTGCCCTGATACAATACGGGGGCCAGTACTAGAAGTATTGGGGCCAGTACTAGAAGTACTGGGGCCAGTACTAGAAGTACTGGGGCCCTCTGCCTGCTGGTTCCCAAATATTAGGCCCTTTATGACTTCCTCTTGAAAGTGCATAAATGTTCCCGTCTGGCTGGTAGAACGGAATAGTACGTAAGCGTTATACAGTGCCATCTGGATGATATACACGGCCAGCTTCTTATACCATATTTTTTTTTTCCGCAGGGCACTGTACGGCTTCAGTACCTGATCTGAAAGATCCACTCCGCCCATGTACTTATTGTAATCAAGGATACAAATAGGTTTTGAGGTGTGGGTACTGGTACCTCGTACAGGGACGGAGGTGGTACTGTCTCCGTGAATTGTTGTCAGTATAAGGACATCCCTCTTGTCCTTATATTTGACCAACAACATATTTTCGGTGCATATTCCCCTGCTTTCACCCTTTCTCAGTAATTGGGCAAGTGCGTTTTTGGGAGGCCTCTTTGGTTCTTGCGCACAGTACCGCAAGCTGCTGTACCTCTTGAACCAAGGGCCTTAACCAGGGGGATGCTGGTGTAAAAGTTATCCACATAGAGGTGATAACCCTTATCCAGGAAGGGGTGCACTAAATCCCAGACAATCTTTCCACTAACACCTACGAGGGAGGGGGGGCATTCTGGCGGTTCAATTCTTGTGTCCTTCCCTTCATATACCCTAAACCTGTGGGTGTACCCTGAGGTACTTTCACACAGCTTATACATTTTTATGCCATACCTTGCCCTCTTATTGGGAAGGTACTGGCGAAATTTAACCCTTCCTTTAAAATGTATAAGTGACTCGTCTACACAAATGAATTTTTGGGGGATGTACATCTCAGCAAATTTGGCGCTGAAATGATCAATGACCAGCCTGACTTTGAATAGCCGGTCAAAGGTGGGATCATCTCTGGGTGGGCACTGTGCATTATCGTTGTAATGCAAAAATTTAAGGATCGTCTCAAAACGAGTCCGGGTCATGGCCATACGATGAAGTGGGGTGCTGTACAGAACATCTGTACTCCAATATTGCCTAATTTCTGGCTTTTTAACTATGCCCATATGTAACACCAGACCCCAAAACGTCATCATCTCTACTGCATCTACAGGGGTCCACCTAGCAAATGATGACGTGGGGTTTTGGGCAATAAACTGCTGGGCATATAAATTACTTTGGTCCACCATTAAATTTATAAAATCATCAGAGAAAAAGACTTTGAAAAAGTCAATTTCTTTGAGGCCTGTACTATAAAATTGGATTCCTGGGTTGGCCAAAAACTCAGGAACCTGGGGCTCAAAATTGTCTGGTGGTGGGGTCCATACGAGATCAATCATTGGGGGGGGGGTCTCAGCTGCTCTACGGGGGCGTCTTTGAGGGGGTCCCTCATCACTAGAGGAGGAAGAGGAGCTTAAGACAAATGCCAATTCATCGCTTACTTCACTGGCTGTGTCAGTGTCAGAGGCAAGAAGGGCATATGCCTCCTCCGCTGAAAACAGTCTTTGCGATGATTGGGACATTTTTATTATTTTTAAGTGTAGTGTTTCAACACGTGTATAGTGTAGGGGGGGGTACAAACTTTATTTCAACACGGGGAGTATGTAGTGTGTATGTAGTGCTTTAACACGTGTAAGTTAAAAGAAAAAAAAAAAGCTCCTGCGCCAAAAATTGAGCACAGATGTTGGTCAGTAACGTCCATCACTGATCAGCGCTCAGCGGGCACAGGACACCCACAAAAGCACCGTAGGTGTAAAAACAATTAAAAAAAAAAAACCCACAGCACTCTCCCAAAAAAAAAAAATTTAAAATAACTGCTGATGAGTCAAAGGCAACAGAAATTTGATCAAAAAAAAAAAATTAGATCAACCCTGTGCCAAAAATGCTGATCAGTGATGTACGTCACTGATCAGCGCTCAGCGGCCACAGGACACCCACAAAAGCACAGTGGGTGTAAAAACAATTTAAAAAAAAAACCCCACAGCACTCTCCAAAAAAAAAAAATTTAAAATAACTGCTGATGAGTCAAAGGCAACAGAAATTTGATAAAAAAAAAAAAATAGATCAACCCTGTGCCAAAAATGCTGATCAGTGATGTACGTCACTGATCAGCGCTCAGCGGCCACAGGACACCCACAAAAGCACCGTGGGTGTAAAAACAATTTAAAAAAAAAACCCCACAGCACTCTCCAAAAAAAAAAAACTGCTGATCAGTGATGCAACACTGATTAGCAGTGAGGGGCAGCAGGCACACAACTGTGGGTGCAACCTGACAGGGTATATATATATATATAAAAAAAAAAACCCTGCACCCCAAAAAAGGTGCTGATCAGTTAGTTTATACTGAGGGGCAGCAGGGGGCAGCAGATACAAAATTATATCACACAATATCTATATCTCTGACACAATGGCGCTGCAGCAGCAGCACAAGCAGACAGGAAGCAAGAGCAACCAGGAAGCAACCAGTAGCTGGCAGATGCCAGCAACGCTGATCAGGTCAGTATAGGGCACAGATGGGCACGGAGACCGCTCTGCACGCTGTTCCTGACCGGAATGGCGGCTGCAGGGCTGTCTGCGTTATCTTATTTGAGGTGTAATGGCTGTGATTGGTCCGTCGGTCCGACGGACCAATCACAGCCTTCGGGGGCAGGTGGGGTGACCACCAGTGACACCCTTACACCCGGTGGTGATTGGTGCTGTACTTAACAGCACCAATCACCACCGATCCGTGTCACCGGCGAACGTTATTCGCCGGTACACAGAAAACGCTGTAATTGGCTGTTCACATTGAACAGCCAATCACAGCGATCGCCGATGGGCGGGGGCATCGCTGCCCCCCCTGGGCAATGAGGGAAGATGTCTGCTGTCAGGGACAGCAGACATCGTCCCTCTGTCACCGCGTCTATAGACGCGGTGACAGTTAAATGGCATGACGTACATTTATGCTATGTGTCGGGAAGTACATCCCGACCATGACGTAAATGTACGTCAAATGTCCGGAAGGGGTTAATAAGACCTGTATTGGTCCCTTTTTATGTCTGATAATAAATAATAATAATATAGAGCTCCCTATAGTGGATTCATTTGCTCCCTGGAGTGGATAGGGTTAATGCAGTTCTGTCCCATTTCAACATATATACGAGAGAGGATCTCCTATATAGAGATGGTTTGTTCACACTCTCTAGTTGTTATAAGTGGTGCTTTAATACAGTGGTTCTCAACCTGTGACCCCCCCCCAACGGTGCACGTTTTCCAGGTCACCTCACAGATACACAGGTGCACTGATTACTCACTGGCACATTTTAATAGATCACAGGTGGAGCGAATTATATCACCTGTGAGGAGACCTGCAAAATGTGCACTGTTGGGGGTCCCTGAGGACCAAGGTTGAGAACCACTGCTTTAATAGATCTACAACGTTGTTATAACCTGTGTTCATGAGAGATTGGTGCCACTCTGGGGGTTAATAGGGCTAATAAAGTAGCTTTGCTGTTAATTAACCTTTATGGTGTCATTTCACACTCTTTGGGGCATATGTATCGCATACAGGATGCTGGTAATATTAGTATAGAGGACTTCTATATACAGTATATTAGGTGTTGCAAGTGTTAAAGCTACTGCTGACTTCTGCAGCCATACAGATAGATCACACTGCCCATCTGAGTGTACTCAGTACAGATCTAGATTACTGCACTGTGCTTGGAGAGCAGGAGGTCAGTGCCGTCTTGTAAATGTAGATAAGGCTGATAAAGTGACAGCCTCTGCTCCTATTCCTCCTACAATCTCAGCAGAGTTCACACACTCTGGCTATTATATTATTATATATGTAGTGATTTAATAAATCTGCATCTATATAACCTGTGTTTATAAGAGATTGGTGCCACTCTGCGGGTTAATAGGGCTAACTAGGGGGCTCCGTTTGCTGATTAAACTTTATGGTGTCCTTTCACACTCTTAGGGCATATGTATCACATACAGGATGCTAGTATTATTAGTACAGGTTGAGTATCCTGTATGCGAATTATTCCGAAAACCATACATTCCACAAAGTGGGAAAAAAATATTTTTTGCTAAAAACTTACTGGGGACATTTGTAACAGCCCTACTGAGGACATGATATGTAACTGGAACTATATATGTACAAGAAAATGATTGCTTGCCATTCAAATATCTGAGAGAGTACACAAATTTTGTTTTATGTTTTGAAACCCTGTTTTTTGAACAAATAAAATATATTTGTGTGCATTTCATGTGTTTGATGTGTTTATACAGCATAATGCAAGATACTTCAAAATACATCATTGAAATATTAAAATATTCCAAAATACGGAATAATCCGTCATCCAAAATTCTCCTGGTCCCGAGCATCTTGGATATGGGATACTCAACCTGTATAGGACTTCTATACACAGTATATTGCAGGTATTAACGCTAATGCTGTCTTGTGCAGTAGTACAGATAAATCACACTGCCCGTATAAATGAACACAGTACATGTCTGAATTGCTGCACTGTGCTTGGAGAGCAGGCGGTCAGTGCCGTCTTGTAAGTGTAGATAAGGCTGATTTAGTGACAGCCTCTGCTCCTATTCCTCCTACAATCTCAGCATGTTAGGTTTATGCTGGGTCGGTCACTAAATATCAAAACAATAATTATTCATTGACATGATTAATTCTCAGAACACACACAACACAAACTAACACAGCGAGAGCTGATGCGCGCTTCGCTGTGAAGCTTTAAAAGGCTAAAACCATTGCATTACCATACATTATGGGGTAGAAGTGTTATGGCATAAACACCCCCCCTCCCCATATGTATGATGGAGCAGGTGTAAATGACAGGTGCGGTATGCACCCCGGAAAAGCATACCACAATATGTGGTGGCAATGTATAAATGGTCAGCAGCATTGCCAATTTCCACAGCTGTAGCTGTAGCTTGCTTCTCCTACACAGGAGGGACAGCACTGTGGCATGCGTAGATTTTGAGTGAGCAGCAAAATCTTGTGCATGCCCAGTAGAGCCAGCCAAGCAGGACGAGCGCTATGACAAGTGATTCACCCCCTGTGAAAATCACTAGGCCAAGTGAAACTCGCTCAGTGTGCATGCACTGAGTAATTTATCGGCCAGCAATTGTCATTGCATTGTTCAGCATACACACTGGGCAAAAATGCCTAGCTTATATGCACCTTTAGATTTGGGTGTGGGGTATAATGGGGCAGATGTATTAAGCCTGGAGAAGAGATAAACTGGAGATAAAGTGGAAGGAGATAACGCACCAGCCAATCAACTCCCAACTGTCATATTTCAAACACAGCTGATTGGCTGGTGCGTTATCTCCTTTCACTTTATCTCCAGTTTATCTCTTCTCCAGGCTTAATACATCTGCCTTATTGTTTCTGTGCAGGGTAAATACTAGTTTATTTCTTCTTAAACTGAAATTTAGATTTCAAATTGAACACATCTCACCCAAAACGAAATCTGCGCATGTTACATCTGCCCCACCAGCAGTGCAACATGGTTTTGACCATTAGAAAAAGGATTTTGCTTTTGCAAAAACAAGGCATCATACACCAAAATACAGTGCCTCATTTATATTGCACATAAACATTTTTTATTAGGATATGTAAGCATCCACCCAGTGAAGCAACACCTTTAGTATTACCCCCTCAGTGTCTACCGCCATGAATGAGAAATAGGAAAGTTATTGTTAATGATGAATCTGTAAAGATGAGGATGTGCCAGATTTGAGCTGGATAGGGAAAAAAAAAAAGTGAACAGAGGTGGCCACTCGTAGCTGGTTTCTCATGACACGGTAGGAAAACACAATGAAGCACACAAACAGAAGTGTCTGCTTTATTTAATAACATTAGAATTCCATAGAGTTAAATAAAATAAAAAAAGTGAAGTTGGGATGTAACAATTTACATTTTTCAATCACAATGGCCTAAACTTCTCATCACATGTACAAGACAAAAAAAATATCTGACCATGTTCAGTTACTTAATGACTAAATATAGAGAACAAAACACATACTTGTCAGATAACATAATACCAATGCCTAAAAAGCAAATACTGACTACTAAACTTGAACTTTCCCACAGTAAGCCAGACATTTTAGCTAAAAAAAAGGTTTGTTCTAAAATGCCACAATTCATACCATCTTGCATTGCACTGCATTACATATTTCTACCCAGAATGTCCAATACAAAGCAATCACAATTTGTTATAAATATTCTTGACCAGTGATTACTGAACTGCTGTGGCATGGAGAGGCATACGGACTGTAGTGTTATTGTCAGTTGTACAAAACAGTTTGTGAGAAATACATATGCTTTATTGTATTGTTTTTAGCACATGCATTTCATTTAGCTCCAACAGCAGTTATATTCACTACAAATGCATTGCTCTTCAAATGCTAAGGGAATATCACAAATGGGCTGCCAGGGCACACCACATGGAAAATCAGAGACACACTTTTCTGTTCAGAGAAAGTCTCTTATTTAAACTTATATCAATCATTGTTATTAGTCATATGCAAAGTTTTATCATTGTATCAGTGATGGCATTTCCCTGTAGGGTGGGTAAACATTAGAACGATCTTGGACCATTATGTAATTTCCAGCCAAACCAGAAACACTACATCAGCTGGATCATTCAGTGTGCACCAGTAGTTGCGGCCTCCCGTGCATTTAAGGTCTTGTGGTCAAGACCTGCTGCGCATCCTACATTGTGCAAGTGTGTTCGCACTTGCAGATATAAGGTCCTAAGTAATATGAAATACTGGAGGTTTCCAAGGCGCAAGGGAAAACAGAAAAGCAGCTCAATATAACCTAAAACTTCAACCAAAACAAGTAAAACAATGATAAATATAACAGGGGTAAGGATATATTCAAGCGCTGTCTGTATGTGTTCTCTTCACTTCTCCCGTCCTCGTGAGTTGATATGCGGAAAAAAGGAAAAGAACACAATGTGTGGGACTGTATTTAAACTCTAAAACATATAAGGGAAATGGAAATAGAACGTACCACACTCACAAGGGGAGTGTGTGTTTCAAATACATAAAGGTATCTTTTTTTCAACGATAGTAAGCCTTCACCAAGTCCACCCTGGTGTCCAATAGAAATAGATTGGGCGTACGTTTTCACTCACAAGATATAGATGTTATAATATATATAAAGGTTTCTTTTCAAGGCAAGCGTACCAATAACTCACAATTGGCAGGAATTTTCAAAGCACATCTGGGTTTCTTTTGCTTGAAAAATTAATTTTATTGCCCAAAAAAATATTGTTAAAATACACTAAGACCATAGGTACACTGTAGAAAAATCCAAAGGTGGGTGATAGATGTTGATTGGAACTCTCACTAAATAACACCAAAAAACTCTCAAGCCTTGAAAAAGATTCTAAATCGAAACGCGTTGGCTGGCTTTCTGGATTTGCACAATCCCCCTTTTTAACTTTGGACCATCCCATGCTGGACATTTAAACGAAGGTACCGGGTGTTCACTCACCGACATCTCTAAGCTTATCCGGAGAGTTTTTTGGTGTTATTTAGTGTGAGTTCCAATCAACATCTATCACCCACCTTTGGATTTTTCTACAGTGTACCTATGGTCTTAGTGTATTTTAACAATATTTTTTTGGGCAACAAAATTAATTTTTCAAGCAAAAGAAACCCAGATGTGCTTTGAAAATTCCTGCCAATTGTGAGTTATTGGTACGCTTGCCTTGAAAAGAAACCTTTATATGTATTATAACATCTATATCTTGTGAGTGAAAACGTACGCCCAATCTATTTCTATTGGACACCAGGGTGGACTTGGTGAAGGCTTACTATCGTTGAAAAAAAGATACCTTTATGTATTTGAAACACACACTCCCCTTGTGAGTGTGGTACGTTCTATTTCCATTTCCCTTATATGTTTTAGAGTTTAAATACAGTCCCACACATTGTGTTCTTTTCCTTTTTTCCGCATATCAACTCACGAGGACGGGAGAAGTGAAGAGAACACATACAGACAGCGCTTGAATATATCCTTACCCCTGTTATAGATATAAGGTCCTGTCGCACATCTGATCGACTGTGTACAAATCATTCTAGTGTGTACCCAACCTAAGGGAAGTATTTATCAATGCATGGAGAGTGATTAATCACTCATCAGCCAGCTGTCATTTTTCAAACACCATCTGTAAGAAGTAAAGCTATGTACACATTAGACAATACTTTAAACAACATTGTCTTGTATAATTTCTAGTGTGTACACACTAACGTTAAATGATGCACGCTCCTGCGGGTAGTTAGCAATGTTCAATATCATCTGTATATATAGCTCAGATATTAGCAATGACAGCATACTACTGGATGTGGCCAATGACTTATCTTTTGTGAAATCATTTGTCCAGGAATTCAAGTGGAATTATGAACATCAACACATAGTCTAATGTGTACCCAGCTTAAAGCTGAAAACATGCTATTGGATTATCTGTCCAATCTTTTTGGTTGGAACAATAATTTAGTTTGTATAGGAGCATATGACAATTGACAAATTTTTAAAACACTGGAAAATGGACAAAAAACGGACAAACAAATTGGTTAAGTCCACTTGATTTAACCAATATATCTTAAATGATCATTTTTATCTATCCACCCAGAAAGGCTGGATAGATTATTAGAATGTGTTCAGACATATCACAGGGTGTACACCCTCCAACGGGCTCATAATATATAAACCAGTCACTTCAGCCCATATATACCTGCCTGTGTGTAGCCAGCTTTGGTGCTAGATCTCTCTCCAACCTTTGATAAATACTGGCCTTAGGGAGATAGTATTTTTTTCTTCTATTTTTCAGTGACATTCTCCTTTGGGCCATGTGATTTAAAGAAAGAAAAAAAAAAAAAAACATATAACGCCAAATGACATATATTACTGGATCTGTATTTTTTTTTTTTTTTAACTTTAAACCAGAGTCCGACAATAACTTTCTTGTTAAAAGGTAAAAATCCTTCCTTAATGCAATTCGTTGCATTTACAGGGCATCCTTGTGGAGGAGACATTTACCATATATACTAGAGTATAAGCCTACCTTTTCAGAACATTTTTTATGCTGAAAAATCCCCCCTTGGCTTATACTCGAGTGATGGTCCCACTTGGGTCAATACGTTTTCCCAGTTTTTGTTCTAAAATTAGGTGCCTCGGCTTATATTCGGGTCGACTTATACTCGAGTATATATGGTAAGTTCATCAGACACACTCAGAAAACCATACTGCAGTAGAACACAATTTAATATGTGTAAAATCATTATCTATTGCCTCCTTTTGTATAATGATATTACATGTGTTTAATTTAAAGTTAGAAATACATCTTAAACACCGAATACCAGGAGCCTAAACATCCCTTTGTTAATGCATTAAATATGTAGATTAAAGTCACTAGCACACACTGCCATACAAATTCAAAGTAATTTCTAGGCACAAGTCCCAATTCTACACCTGTGTGCGCTACTTTGTCCCCCATCCCCACGGGGCAACATCTGGCCTACAACTACTGTTTAAGTTAAAATACCAATCTGATATTGTAGAAATAAAAATCACACTTGTTTTTCACTTTAACACTATTTTCTATGAATCATCATAGCATTTCAGAATAAACAATATTGCGTGACACGATTATTGTAAAGCATACTGCACTGGGAATGGTTAGCATAAATAATACCTGTTCTATGGAGTGGAACTTCAAACAGCTAGTCTTACTGTACATATATACGGTGACATCATGCAGGGAAAATGCGGATATAAAACATGCACAATTGACAGCCTAGTGTCCATGGCACATTTACACAGATTACATATTTTCTTTTTGCTTCAACTAATCAAAGTCACGATTGGTCAGCACCAATGGAGCAGCCAGCGTCCAAACATACAGGGCGATGCACACCCAACTTGACGAGATCTTCACCCAGACAGATGGCCATTTGCTAGTCATTGTCTCATATGTTGAGTCAGGGCTGGAAAGCATAAAAAAAGGGAATTAGTTTAGTGGACTATACCGTATATATACCCAGGAAACAGACAGTGGACCAGTCACGTACGCCATCTGAGGTGACAGGTCCCCCATCCCAGCCTCCTGCCTGCTGCCCTCCCATGCTGCCTGAATTCCTCCAGCGGGATCCAGCTGCTGTATTGGTTTATGGCCACCTTGCCTGCTGCAGAGGCTATCGGGTCATAGCCTGCGGTGCACACTAATATAGCCCCGCACCCCCACGCCTACGAGCGAAAGGCGGAAGAAAAGACCCCACAAGCCGCATACCATTGATCTAATAATTTGTGGTTTTGTCAGCGCTAGATGTACTGCTCTTACTAGCATACCATTGATCGTATATGCACCACAGGTTTCCCGATTTGTGAAAATACTGTAGGAGCTAAAGTAAAAAGGGACAATATCCTCATCAGCATCCATTGGTGAAATCCTTTACAGCTATCTTAAAGACAGCAATACCTAATGGAGTGCAGGTAAAAACCTATAATACACACATAACATTCATAGATTTGTTCAGTGGATTACCATTTCCCTAAGCTGCTGGGGATGCCCATCTTACCAGGAGATCACAATTAAGTGTGGACTATTCATTTACTATATCTTCCATCATTAGAAGAACATTTTAAATAAAATCTGAACTGTCTGTCAAGTACCCAATAACTTCATGAACATATCTCTGTACATTTAGTTTTATTTTATATTGAGTCATCAATATATATATATCTGTAATTTATTGTTCCATCTTTATATAGTATTTACATTAGCCTATTTTTATAAATAAATTTGATTTGAAAAATTAACTAAATAATTCATATAAAAACAATGCAATTCCCAATTTTAAGTATAGAATATGGTCTATATTTAGTCCAATTTATACAAGCAGTCTTTTTAATGAAAACATTAAAATGTAACAAATGGGAACTTAAAATGAAGACTTGTTGCTTTTTACTTTATATAGATCAGTGTCTCTTTCTTTTATACACTTGATAGGTTAACCAGGTTGAATATGTTTTCACTGGAGAAACGGAGGCGATATGATTAGTATGTTCAAATACAGGATTGGGAATCATATGGAACTGGGAGATGATTTGTTCACCAACAGGCCTATACTTGGGACACGCGGGCATGTACTGAGGCCCGAGGAAAAGAAATTCCGTACTGAATTAAGATGAGGATTCACCATTAGAGCAGTAAGATTCTGGAACTCATTGCCGGTGGGGGTGGTTACAGCAACTACTGTTAATGAATTGAAATCAAAACTGGATACATTTTTGGCCACTAAGGGAATCCTATAGATATAACTTACTCAAATCAGTAGTTACAAGTCAAATAGGTTGAACTCACGTCTTTTTTCAACCATAATTACTATCTTACTATAGAATGGAGATAAAGGGGTACGTACAGCCCTTTTGGATGGTCAGAGGCAGCACTTGTACTCCTGTAAGTGATCTGCAAATGCAGCGCGGTCCATGGAACAAGTAATGAAAATAGGTACTTGTGTATTATAACGGCGCCCGATTTCATCCAAATCGCATCCGATTTATCGGCCGATTTGCGGCCGATTTGATCTGCGATGCGATTTTGCGTCCGATTTTCGGCCATTTCCTGATGATTTGCATGTTATTCCATCCTTGCACACCCCCAGGTACTATGCGATGGTATGCGATGTGATTTTCGAGAAAATGCCCCTGATTGTACAATTAAATATCGCATAGCAACGCATGCCAGCAAGTGGCATGCGATTTGCAATGTTAAATGCACCCCCATTGTTAACGCCACCCCCACTATCAATGCCAACCCGAAGCGTGGAGAGCGCAGCGAGCCCGCGAGGGGCGGCGGTACGCGTCGTCCGACCTTTTCATACCCCCACCATCCACGTCGGCGTGGAGTTGATTTTAGATAGTGTGGCGAGCCACCGAGCCCGAAGCGTGGCGAGCGCAGCGAGCCCCGCGAGGGGACGCGGATTACTTTACATGTATTCCGCGTGCGCTCGCCACGCTTCGGGCTCGGTGGCTCGCTGCGCTCGCCACACTATCTAAAATCATCTCCACGCCGACGTGGATAGTGGGGGTATGAAAAGGTCGGAGGACGCGTACCGCCGCCACTCGCCACGCTTCGGGTTGGCGTTGATAGTGGGGATGGCGTTAACAATGGCGGTGCATTTAATATTTTAAGCACCCATCAGTGTGATAGTACAATTACAAATCGAATCGCTTCACATGCATCGCATGGCATGCATCACATGCCACTATATTGCATGCGATGCACTACGATGGAAATCAGGGGTGTGCAATAATGGAACAGCATGCAAATTGGCCGGAAAAAGTGAAAAATCGGCCGCAAAATCGCATCCGATTTTTCCATGCGATTTTCGGCCGATGATAATACACAAGTACCAAAATATTTTATGATTTAACAACACAATCATCTCCTACAGTCTGTAAATGGGGAACCCACCTGTACCAGTTGGTAAGTGTCATCATGATGTACAGTGAGGCCAGAAAGAGCATGAAATGAAAGAATGAGTAGCTGTAAGTAACTCCATCTCGTTCATTGTCCACAGCACGGTGTGCATCATCAGCATCACCTAGAGATCCATCACTCCTACTCCCATCTTCTATTAGCGTAGACTCATCACTAGTTAGAGTAAGCTTGTTCACTTGGCTGTTAGAGGACGTTCGAATGCTGAATAAATAAAGAATCATAATTAAAGAAACGCACACTGGTAGTGTAAAAATTACGACTGGATACTAAGGTACGGACAAGAAAGGTTAAGAGAACGGAGCTAAAGCAAAACAAACACAAGTTTGAATGTTTGACCCTCAAGAAATTGCAGACAAACCAATACAGTTCATTGTATTTAGGTTAATCACATTATGCAAATTAGTCTCTGCATGCCACTGTGCGCTAAATTAGTTTTAGGAGAGAGTCATATTTAGAATTTTACCAACTGACCTTAAATCGGGTAGACACACGCTGGTCCGTTCAGCTTATTAAATTAGTGCAACAAGAATAAACCCTATCAGTTTGGTAAATTAGCATCTAACTACTTAACACATACATTTAGTACATTTTTAATTTTATATAGTGGATAAAAGATCCCAAAAGTATAATTACACAGAGATGCACATACATACATACATACATACCTGGAGTACAGAACACAAAGCAGGAAGAGAATAAGTCCCACAATTCCTTGAGCATCCCACCACTGCACTACCTGAGCTTGTCCTGGAGTAGTAGTTTTATTGTAGCCAATAATGCCAAGCAAACTGGGATTGCATTTCCGATCTATGAGATATTAGGAGGGCAAAGAAGTGAATTGTGTATACAATGCTGTGCTCATTAATGTAACACCACAAAGAACACCTACATAAATATGCATACCTGGCTCGTTGGTCATGGCAGACCAAGTCAGGTACATGGTGTAAATGGTGATCACAGAAGACTGCAGCAGACCGGATCTGGGCTGAGATTCCTTAGACAGAAGCAGAAATATGCAATGTATGTTGTGTTTCTTAAAGCAACTACAGGTTAAGTATCCCTTATCCGAAATGCTCGGGACCATGAGCATTTTGGATAAGGGATTTTTCTGGTTTTAGGAATGTTTTTTTTTTTTTTAAACACACTTACCTGCCCCCCCCCCCCCCACGGCCTACAGGAACTTCTTCAGCAGTCACAGGGGTGCATTGGCCTCACCGGCGCACCCTCGCAATGCACTCCTGGGACCACTGAAGAAGATCCTGAAGGCAACCGTGGACATCGGGGGACTTGGTAAGTATGAAAAATAGGGCGGGGGGGGTTGGAATTTTTCGGATAAGAGATCTCCGGGGACGGGAGGCTCTACCTGTATTACAATATACAGTACATGTATATAAGGCTCCGGTTGGGAAAGCATATGTCATTTATTCATAGGACAATTTTATACAGCTACAACTTCCAAGATACCAGTTAAGCCAACCCATCTAAAGCAGTCATGGAATGAAGTTATCCATATGACAGAAGTAGCCATACTTACAATATTTCTCTGAAAAGGACTATGAAAAAAAAAAAAAAAAAAAAACCTACCAATGACGCAACATATCCAGCATTAGCCCAAGACTAATGCTGCCCATACACATGTGAGATATCGCATGCAATCATTCGATTATGGCCACATCTGACCGATAAATCGAATGATTGCATGCATTTTTAAAGCTGACATTCGACACGATGCGCAGGCATGCCGTCGAATGTCGCATCGATAGATATTAGGAGTTGCACATAATATTTATCGAATTGCATGAGCAATCGCATGTGCTTTTTAAATACATGCAATTGCTCAAATGCAATCAGTGGCGGGTTCGGAGAGCGGGCCCGGGATGGGGACCGGAGTGCTGGCGGGGAGCCAGTACCTTAATGCTGGGGAGGCATGGCAGCTGTGTAGCTTTCAGGCAGCGGCAGCAGATGACTTTAGCTGAGGCCGCTGAGAGAGAGCTCTCTGCCAATCAGAGGGCCGTCCAGTGTTTCAAAGTCACTGCTGCTGCTGACAAGTACCGCCGCCTAAAAGCTCCACCGTTATGGTCCCCAGCTCCAGTCCCGCCTACACAGCCCCACACCACCCCTCTTCCAGCACCGATGTCCATCGCAGGATGGCATGCGACATCGGGTGCTGCACTGGGCACCACTTGATGCGATCATTGCGATGTTGCATCTCATCTGACCGCATAAGTGTATGGGCAGCATAATAATAAACTTGTCTCTTGGGTTAAGGAACAGAATTTTCTGTTTAATGGTTAATTTTAGGCAGCACAGAAGGGAATTAAATTGTTATTGCCACCCAATCTAAAGGGTCAGGAATGCAGGGGTGATATTCAATAGATGCTGGTTATCCCACTGATTGCGATCATTATGGTCTGGTTTAGCCACGTTTGGCAGTGAATCCTGACTAACTAATGGTCGCAATGTGAAAAGTCTTGTTTGATCACTCAAAACAGTTTTGCATATTTCAGCTTGGAGGTGGCGTGGTGTGAGCTGAAATGCCGGCCCCAACAGGGGCAACAATTGTATAACTCCATCAGGCGTGCAGGAGAGACAGCTGCCAAAATTAACAATTGAATTCCCCCATGACAAAAAAGAAAAATCTGAGATGAGGAGCACTTTAAATATGTACTCCTGGAAGGAACTAAAGCATGGACTACAGTATTAAAGCCACTGAGCATTTTTAAACAAGAGAAATCCTTGTCCTTTTCATCTTCAATTCTGGATGCTGTATTCTCCAATACACCAAATTAGAAGTAATTCTAAAATAATATGAATGTTTATCAGGATTCTATTTAGTGGAAATCCTAGGTATCACGGTTTTTCGAAGCAATCCTTTCGGCGTGACTTTTCATAACCAAAATCATAGGCAAAAAACATGTAATGGGTACTGCATTCCTCTATAGTTTACCCCAACTAACATGCCCCCACACAGCAGGCAAGCAAAGGAGTTCATACCTGGATCTTTGGCAGAACGGACATCAGAGAAGCTCCAATACAAAGAAGCAAATTCACACTGATAAAAGCTTTGTTTTCAGAGCAGCCCTCAGGATGGGTGTAATAGACATAGAATAGCACTACGGCTACCAGTGACAAGGCATAGTTAATGCCAGTAGCCGACAGCAATGCTGTGGAAACAGAGACATCTATATTGTGGATTTGATGACTTGAAATACAAGAATAATATTTTAAAAGGAGTTTGGACTCATTAAGTATACAACAGGTAATAGGGAAAAAAGCATGGTCATTAGGTAATGCTATGTAAATATTACTCACCGGCGTACCAACACCGAGAGTTTCCTTCTTCCATCTTTTCAACCCAAGACTCATTCCAGGAGTGAGCAAAATCAATCAGCAGGACAAGTTGGATTAGGATGAAGCAGAACGCCCCTCCCATTCCAACATAGAACCACACTGAAATCAAGAAGACAAAAAAAAGTGACTACAAAAATAAAGATTAGAGAGAAACAAAAAGTAAACTAGGAAGCAGAAAACTGAATGTAAAAAAAAATAAAACATTACATATTTTGATGTGTGTGTATTTGCCACTTCAATTTTGTAATGTACTGTAAAAGTGTGATTTTTTTTTTTTTTAGAAGATATGCACAAATACAACATATTTTAATGACATTATCGCATAGATCGTCCAGTATGTACACACTAGATCATTACTGTGAGCTACTGCGGGTTGTTAGCAATGTCCTCAATCATCTGTACATGTACACACGCTTAATATTTTAGTTGTGTAAAAGCATTTACATTTAATAATAAACTTAAACATTATTAGACAACTAAGAACAAAACAAAATGGAGAATAGTTATTATACACCCATCTGTAAGTAAATGAGTAAACATAAAAGAAGCTATGACATACTAAGCTGGCTGGACCATCGTCAGAACATCTCCAATGTCATATAGATACTAATGTAACCATATTTAGTGATAATTAGTAAAGACCTTATGAGTATCCAATACTCCTGGTTCATAGCATCAATTATGCCCCGTTCTCACTGCAGGCAAATTCCCGGGTCTAGCATGTCGACCCGGAAATTTGCCTTTTAACACAGGTTTTTTTGCAGTGTGAACGGGTCGCATACCCGGATCCCATACACGGGTAAAACCCTTCTTTTTACCCGTGTTTGAGATCCGGGTATGCAGACACGGGTTGACCCGTGCTCACTGCATAAAAACCAGTGTTAAAAGGTAAATTACCGCGTAGAACTTCTTCACCCAGGAATTTGCCTTGCAGTGAGAACAGGGGTACGTCCCTGCAGTCCTTGGCATTTTAACCCCTTCCCGACATTTGACGTACATTTACGTCATGGTCGGGAAGTACTTCCCGACACATGGCATAAATGTACGTCATGACTTGTAACTGTCACCGCGTCTATAGACGCGGTGACAGTTAGGAGATGTCTGCTGTCCCTGACAGCAGACATCCCCCCTCGCCGCCCAGGGGGGGGCAGGGATGCCCCCCCCGGTCGGCGATCGCTGTGATTGGCTGTTCGCTGTTCAAATCTGAACAGCCATTCACAGCGTTTCCTGTGTTACCGGCGGCTAAGCCGCTCGGTAACATAGAAAACGGTGGTGATCGGTGCTGTACCGATCACCACCGATGAGCAGGAGCCCCCCCACCCACCCACTCACCCGGCAGCCCGGCAGGTCCTTAGTAGGGGAAGCGCTGAGCGCACGCAGCGCTCCCCCCCTCCGCCCCCCCCCGCCAGGCTCAGCAGCAGCAGCAGCATGAGCTGCTGTAAAAGTAAAAAAAAAAAAGACACACTGAAATATATATATACACACACACACACACACACACACACACACACACACACACACACACACACACATATATACAGTGATCGGTGCTGTTAAGTACAGCACCGATCGCCAGCCACCCCCCCCCCCCTCCCACCCGGCGGCCCCCCCTCCCACCCACCCGGCTGCCGCAGCGCCAGCACCCCTCCCACCCCCCCACCAGCCGCAGCGCCAGCCCCCCTCCCAAAGCTGGTGAGCAAAATGGGGTCACATGTGGGGGGGTTCCACTGTATTGGTGCTTCGGGGGTCTTGCTAATGCGACATAGCACCCACCATTCATTCCACCACCAAAAATCACTCCTTCCCTTCTGAGTCCTGCCATGCACCCAAATGGTATTTTTGGGTCACATATGAGGCATTGCCGTACTCGGGAGAAATTGGGGCACAGATTTTGGGGTGCTTTGTCTCCTTCATTCCTTGCGAAAATGAAAAATTTTGAGCCAGAACTGCATTTTTGTGTAAAAAATTACATTTTTTTACACAAAAATGCAGATCTGGCTCAAAATTTTTCATTTTCGCAAGGAATGAAGGAGACAAAGCACCCCAAAATCTGTGCCCCAATTTCTCCCGAGTATGGCAATGCCTCACATGTGACCAAAAAATACCAGTTGGGTGCATGGCAGGACTCAGAAGGGAAGGAGTGATTTTTGGATTTTGCAGCACAGATTCTGGTTGAATGACCCCTGAAGCACCCATACAGTGGAACCCCCCCACAAGTGACCCCATTTTGCAAACTACACCCTTCAGGGAATTCATCAGGGGGTATAGTGTACATTTCAAACCCCCAGGGGTTTCACCAATTTTGATACAACTGAGCTGTGAAAATGAAAAATTAAATTTTTTCATTTTCACAGCCCAGTTGTATCAAAATTGGTGAAACCCCTGGGGGTTTGAAATGTACACTATACCCCTAAATGAATTCCCTGAAGGGTGTAGTTTGCAAAATGGGGTGACTTGTGGGGGAGGTTCCTAACTTTTAGCACTTATGGTGCCTAGAAACCTACATGGTGCCTAAAAAAAAATCTCATAAAAAGGAGGCTCCAAAATCAAGTAGGTGCTCCTTCTATTATGAAGCCTGTGGTTTGGTCAACGTGCACACTAGGGCCACATATAGGATATTTATGAAAACAAAAGAATTGGGGGAATCAATTTTTAGTCACATTTCTCTAGTAAAATCTACTGTGTTCGTTAGAAAAATGTATTAAAATTGAAACTCTGCAAAAAAAAAAGAAATTTTGAAATTTCACCTACACTTTGTTTTAATTCCTGTGAAACACATAAAGGGTTAACAAACTTCCAAAATGCTGTTTTGAATACTGTGAGGGGTGCAGTTTTTGAAATGGCATCATTTATGGGGGTGTCTCACATACAAGTCCCTCAAAGTCACATCAGAACTGAACTGGTCCCTAAAAAAATCAGTGTTTGAAATTTTCTTGAAAATTTGAGAATTTGCTATTCATATTTGAAGCCTCCTAGTGTCCAAAAAAATGAAAAGGAGGTTGAAATAATGATTGCAACATAAAGTAGACATATGGTCTTTGTTAGTTATTAACTATTTTGAGTGGTATGTTTATTTGTCTCACAAGCAGAAAATGTGACATTTTGCAAATTGCTAAATTTTCCATTTTTTCACGACATTTTGGTATTTTTCACAAAAAAACACAGACTGTATCGACCCAAATTTACCACTAACTTGAAGTACAATGTGTCACGAGAAAACAATCTCAAAATCACTGGGATAAGTAAAAGCAAAAAAAAGTTATCCCCACTTAAGTGAAACATGTCAGATTTGAAAAAAATGACTGTCAGGAACGCAAAAACTGGCTCTGTCAGGAAGGGGTTAATGCTGGGTAAAAGCCATGTATTTCTCACTCGCAGTGAGAACACGGTATTACAAGTACTTTACAATTTATCAAGTCACTGAGCTTCACTGCCGCCAAGTTCTAGAAAGAACGACTTATTAATTGTAAGGGGTAGCAGTTGATTTATACATGGACACAACATTGAAGGTCATAATCCCGGCACCCATTGACAGACAGTCAAAATACAAACACGGGCAATATATTGACATTCATTATGCCAAAGTAGTTCAAAATAGCGACATGGTCAAAATAGCAACATTTGAAATACCAACATGAGTTTTAAAGGGATTTTTGCCCCAAAAAAATGACTTGTTCATACTTGACAATCCCAGTCGACCTGGTAGGGGAATGTGATAGTCTGTTAAGCATAGTGAGCCACTATGCCCGAAGCATGGAGAGTGCAGCAAGCCGTGCATTAGATGGTGCCTATGTTGATCTTTGTCAACAAGTATTGTTCATTCTGAGTTTCTACTGTATGTTTTTTTTTTTTGTATATCCTTATTTAGTGTTCATACTAGCACTCGCTATATTTGAAAACCCATGCAGTTCCTCTTCCCTACCTGGGGTGTCTATCTGCTGTTGTGTTTCTAGCACAGTGTGGTCTGTATATCAGCACTTATATGCAAACCAGACCTGTGCTAGAAACACCACAGCAGACAGTGACACCCCAGGCAGGGAAGGGGAACTGCATGGATTTTCAAATATAGCGAGTGCTAGAATGAACACTAAACAAGGACATAAAAATAAAAAAAAAACATAGAAACTCATGGTGACATTTCAAATGTCAGTATTTTAACTAACTATGTCAGCATAATGAATGACTGTATTTTGCCCATGTCTGTATTTTTACTGATGGTCAATGGGGGTCGGTGGTATGTCCAATGGGAAATTATACTGAACCCATTGTAAGATTGAAGACATTTATACATGTTTTTAGATATAGCTTCTTGATGCAAGTCATCATAAAAACTTTTGAATCTATAGGAGAAGGACAAGCAAAATATATTATCCTGTAACCCCACATTTATCTGTAATTTATGTGAATGCGTAGAACTATACTGCACAATGCATCAAGAGTTTAACATACAGTATATAAAATGTGTAAGTAGATTTTCTGATAACTAATGCAACATGTGGCATCACAAATACCTCCCATACTGTCAGGAGAAGGAGGATTTTAATGTATTCCCATTTTCACTTAGAGCCTTATGGCAATACGAATAGGGTGAGCATAGCATAAAGATTTGATATAACTTGTACGTACCAACCTAGTTTAATAGTTAATTACAGGTTATGCAGGTGATGGGATAAGTTTCTGGGCACAAAAAGTTCTCAAATGAAGATACTTGTACAATGCCAATTTAATCCATTTTTGAGTTGTATATCACCAGACTAAAAGACTTGTCCCAAAAATACATTATATATCCACAAGGGACATGACAAAATAAATAAATAAAGTCACCTATTGTAAAGGGTCCTTCAGGAATGAAAAATGCACCAACTGTAATTCCAATGGCTGCGGCAAACTTAAAGAACCAGAGACTGAAAATAAAGAAAAGCTCCTATTAGATATTAAAATCATTCTATTGCCATCTATACCAGCTTTATACCCTCAATGTAATGATTAAAGGAGAACATTGCTGTCAGTTTCCTCTATGAAGACATGATGTTAAATACTGTTTAATACATTAAATTGTTTGCAGAATTGATTTTAAATAAGAAATAAAACTATGTTAATTGTCTGCTATCGTGCATATTTTATACTATTGGCAACATGAAAAAATGATGGAGAATTATTGAGCAATTGTAAACCTCGTAGAGTGATAACGTGTAGAGAGATAAATCACTGGCCAATCAGCTCCTGTACTTTTAAAACACAGCAGTTGGGAGCAGATTTGCTGGTACTTTATCACTCCACCAGGCTTAGTCCATATGCCACTAAATAGCTGGCAAGTCATATTTTACAAAAACACTAGTATACTGGTGGTTACAAATTAATGTCTTACCCATTGTGAATAGCAGCCCGTGGATCCTGACTACTCTTCACTTTAATCATAAGGAGAGAAAAGAGGAGGAAAAACATGGCCATACCGAAGCACACTCGATACACAGCTTGGTACCCGACCAGCACATCACAGTTGACATGGACACTCACTCCTGGGATTGATGATCCCATTCCTCCATCACAAAAGCCAGGAATCTGCAACAAGTTAATGACATTTATATGAAGTCCGCATTACAATAATACATTTTGTTTTCTTTTCTTTTTTTTTTTACTAGCTTTAAAATAAGTTCTGGAGCTTTCTGACCTTTTTGAGATGTTCCTCCATCCCAGGCATTAACATCACACAAGCAACGCCGACCCCGAGAAGTAAGAAGAAGGCATAGATAAGTCGCGTCACTGTGGAATTATTTCCACTTGGGCAGCACCGGCACAGCAAGCACGGAGCAGTGCCACAAAGGCAAGGAATCTAAAGCAGACATATGTAAAATCACTGGATGCATATCGAGAAATGCAGAAAGTGGTAGAGATACTAATATGAACACTATAACACACAGACAGTAGACCCCAAGGAAACCATGTAGTCATAGATACTGTATGTATTTTCAGAGATTTTCCGATGCCTGTGATCCCTTATCTGAACATACATAGATGACAGAGCATCTTACTACATTATTTTACACAGTGTGTATTCACATTTACAGCTTTCAATTGGCAGTACCTAACAGGGAGGCCCACAACAATGTCATTTTACTCATAATGGTACCAATGTTTTACATGCCACTTTGATGAAAAAAAATCCCAATTTAAGGAAAAAACAACCCCCCCCCCCCCCCCCCCACACACACACTATTTACCGTCAATATCATGGTGTACTTGGATAAGACTATGCCAAAATACATACGGATGATCGGCAGACAGGATTCCGGCAGTAAGAATACCAACACTGGCATTCTGATAGAGGGAATCCAGACAGGGGTCCAGTAAGTATACTCACCTTCCCTCCCATAACACAACTCTCTCCCAGCAGTCTGAGCTTCTAACTAGCCTCGTATCCCCACTAGTGCCTATAACCTTAACCTACCCCCTCCTCACTAACCCACCCAGCATACTTATGTTCAGGTTTCTGGCAGTTGGATTTCGGCATCTGCATCTTCTTCGATGAGAGAATTCTGGCGCCAATCTTGTGGCTACAAGTTGGAATGCCGACGTCGGTATTCTGCCGTTCAGCATCCTGCTCACCAGGATGTCAGCCACATGCCACTATATCTACTCAGGACAACCAACCTATATCTACTTAGGACAACCATGACCGTGCGACAATCGTGAAACAATTCCCTTTGAAATTGCACGATGGTCATACCATTGACTGGAGTACACGATCTGTACCCAATCCAATGTAGATGACAAATCTCCAATCCAACAGACGACAACAGACAACCACCGGGGTATAGAATCATACTGTAAACAGGTACAACTCTGCTCTTTTTACAATTAGTCGCACAACGCATTAAAATCGGGGATTGGAGCCCATATCGTCCTGGTGTGTACCCAGCATTAGCTTAAATACTATAGAGACTGTATAGCAATAATAAGCTATTCGATGGGAGACTTGTTGCTATTTGGAAATATTACATTCTCTTTTCATCTTTAGACATGCCATATTTAATATGCAAGGCGATATGGAGAACCAAGTGATCATATATCCCTATAGTGTTCATTCTAGAACCCGCTATCTTTAAAAACCTGTGCAGTTCCTCTTCCCTGCCTGGGGTATCGCTGTCTGCTATAGTGCTTCTAGTACAGTGTGGTCTGTATAGCAGCACGGATATGCAGACCAGACATGTGCTAGAAACACCACAGCGACCGGCGACACCCCAGGCAGGGAAGAGGAACTATATGGATTTTCAAAAATAGCGGGTGCTAGAATGAACACTTCCTATACCATTACTGATTACTTAGAAGATTGATTACCTCCGTAACTGGGGAACTTCTAGACTGAAGCTAGAAGGAAGACATAAGCCCCATACACAATAGATGTGAGGTTAAAAAATATTACTCAGAAGGACTCACCTGAGCATTATCTTCTAAAAGAAAGTTTAGTGCATACACAATATCGCAATGCACGCTTCTGCTTAACAAGGAGGTTGACTTTGCCTATATAGCCAATGACTAACATGTTCAGCAGGTCCCTGTGAAGTCACTGAACAATATTGTTTACCAATATCATTCAGCATCGTTTGACTAGCGGCACCGCTGATATAGTTACCTAGATGGATAGTGCCTCTAGTTGCCTAGTGTGTATGGAGCTTTAAAAGCACCAAGGTGTCAGTGGCTCAAAGTACCAAACGTCTCTGCTCAGAGACTTGACAGGTGATTCTTATGTAAGGTATATATAATAGATGTCCTGTTGGAGTACTACATTGTGTAAGGGAGATAAACTTGTGGACACAAAACCCACTCATCCTATTGGTACGGAGGTAATGGCATACAAGTGCAGTCAGCAGGGACACTAACAAAACTGCCTGGTGCTGGTATTGGAACAGTTTGTGAAGAGCCTCACGATATGTTTACCTCCTAATTTGCCCTTGAACAAGCAGGTGTTCTCATACAGTACATCATCTTAGATTAATGTTATGTTTCATTAATGTGAAAATGCTTAAGAGATCAGTGCTGCCCCTCCATGTATCACACTAGGGAAGTTAGAAAGAATAAACTTTTCTGGATAATATACATGCTCTTGACCCTTTGAGTGCCAACGTTGCTGTGAGATGTTCAAAATATCCTTTAAAAATGGCAGGGTCCAGGAATATAAATCACTTTAATTATTGCCGGAAAACAGTGAGGTCAATTAACTGAAGTTTTGTTAAACATTATTTATTTTATTTATTTATTAACAGTTTCTTATATAGCGCACACATTGCACCCCAATTTTTTTTTTTTTTAAAGTCGCATTTTTGTGGATATCTTGCACATCTCTCACAGCAACTTTGGCACCGAAAGCGTTAACAGACAAAAGCTTTGAATTTTATCACTATTGTTTCCAAATTTAAAGTGCAACAGAATAAGCTGCACTATAAGAAACTGTAAATAAATAATAAATTCCAAAAAACACTCCCCCCCCCCCCCCCTCCCCCCCCAAAAAAAAGAAGGATTACAGGGTCAAGTTTTATGCAATTGCTCTTGCCCACTCGGAAGGGGTATTATTTTACTGTAGAATATTTCACACAGTGGAGAAATAACTCCAATGTATAGCTTTTTATTGCATTGTACTGTCACCTCTATAGTTCAGAATGGGGCCTGATAATTTCATGTAATGGGGCATAGGTACATTGTGATTTTTGGCTATTTTCAAGCGGTCTAGATTGCTTAAACATTAAGCACAAATAACGGTGTATACACTATATAGCAATAGCGATGCGCAGTCCTGTACGTCGCTATCGCCGGCTCAGATATTGTGTGCATGCAGTCAAAATCTAGTTAGATCGCTTAGAAAGTGAGTTCAAATAGCAACAGGTTTACACAATAAGAGAAAGCAGTGATAGGTGGGTATGGGTAAAAACCGGACCAGGACAAAACCCCCGGACCAGACATCAAACTCTGCATTTTGGAGCTTGTAGTGTCCGGTCCGGGGGGTGTCCTGTCACACCTGTCACCAGGTAGAGGAGGAGGGGTAGAATAAAGCCTCCCTGTATGGTCCGGGCATGTAGCAAAAACCGGACGGTCCGGACCACACAGGGAGGCTGTAATCTCCCCTCTCCCATGTCCCTGGTGATAGCTATCACAGGGGGACCCCCGGACAAGACACCCCCCGGACCGGACCCTACAAGCTCCGGACTGCAGATTTTGATGTTCTGTCCGGCGGTCCGGAGTCTAGTCCGGGTCCGGTTTTTACATAGTCCCGTGATAGGTTCATGCCTCCTCCCATTGAGCTTTGCTAACTCATCTCCCCTCTGATAACAGCCTCTAGGGTGGGGTTGGCCAATAAGTGGTCAGCCAGCTGATGTTGAACTACAAATCCCAGCATACCCTGCAAGTTGTAGCATGATTAAGTAGAACTTGGAATCTCAAATAAGGTGAAATAACTATAACATTATTCTTTACCGAGAATAAAGTTAGTTATTTCACCTTAGTCATGACTGTCGCCTTTGTACACACTGCTTTATTATTTAAAAATGTGTGCGTGCGTATAAAAATAAATATAATCTAATTCTGAAAGCAATATATAGATTGCAATAGGCATAATCAAGCTACTGAACAGCTATGAAGCAGAATGTCAGTTTGCAGAGCACATCACAGGGCACAGTAACCTTAGCTGGGGCAGCTGTTCTTCCCAAGATCTGTCAAAGCAGGTTCAAGTTGCTAAACAACTGCAAAATCGTGATACCAAAAGTGGCACTCATTTATGAAATAGGCAATAATTAATAAACAGACTACTTAATCGGTCTAAGGAATCATCTGGCTGCCAATAGATCACACCAATCATCATTCTGCTGTTTTGTATGCAGGGACACTGCTATTATACATGTTAGTACATTCCAGTCAATGTATATAAGAACACACCACATATATACCGTTATAGGGTGCGATGCATTACCCAGGAACAGTGCCAGTAGTGTTCTGGGTATGGGTATGCTAGCCTGTATCATTATCTACACTCAAACACACGATATGGCCACATATGTGCAACTAACAGCACAGGAGACACAGCACATGCATGTATTTGAAACATGTATGTGCGCCAGGATGTGTGTCAGTGCTGCTGCGCATACACCTTCCACTCTCGAATGGTTACCCAGTGTAATAGAATGGTAAACACGGCGCACCTCTCACTAGCCTAGTGTGTAACACCCACACACACGGCTTTTGTTGTTGCTGTCAGCAGCACTACCAAGAAAGAGCCACGGCTATGTATTACTGTACAGCGTCCTATTTACTATAAGGAGTAACCCGCACACAGTTTGGAGAGAGAGGACATTACTGTGACCTCCCAATTAAATGCAACATCATCACAATAATCGTAGCTGCCATCACGAGATATCAGGGCGAGAGTGACAGGCGGCTCTTAGCTCCCCCCGCAGCCCACCCATGGTCCCGAGCCCCCGCAGTGATTACCCAGCTGGTGGCGGCACACAGGCCCAGAACTCCCCCCATGGCGGTCTCGGTGTCGCACGACAAAAATGGAGCCTTCACGAAAGCACTCTCTGTGTGTGTTTACAAGCCAGACAGCAGCAGGCTCTGGGCGGTGACCCAGCTCTGTGTCACTTCCGTCTCTGTGTTACTGCCCGCCCCAGGGCGGCATCTTCTGCAACGTGCTAGCAATAAGAGGTGTTGCATTATCATGTTGTGCGACGGCCATGTTACGTGAGACAGGATTTCTGTTCCATTCGCAGACAGCCGCTGGCTACGACACAATGGCCAGCCACTGCACTGCAGCCAGAATCGCGGGAGCTCATTTTCTGTCTCTCGTGCCGGATGTTATGTCTGAGTCACGTGTTGGTGATTATTGTTATTATGATGACGATAGTGATAATGTGTATATCAGTGGTAAAAGTGGAACTTTTGAAGTGGGGGTATGGAAAAATAGTAAGGTTATTTTGTGCGCGATCCAGAAAAGGGGTGTGTCCACATAAAAGGGGGGTGGTCATACGAAAGGGGCGTGTTCTTAAGCGTAACGTACCACACCCTGTACACACGGAATGCTGCATAATACTCATGGAATGAGACAAAATTCACACAGAATAAGTCAAAATGTACATTATGCCACAAGGAATAAATCAAAATTCACATGGATTGAGCCAAAATTCACACATAAATCAAAATTCACATTATGCCACACGGAATAAGCCAAAATTCACATGGATTGAGCCAACATTCACACATAATAAGTAAAAATTCACTTTATGCCACACGGAATAAGCCAAAATTCTCATGGATTGAGCCAGAATTCACACAAGTCAAAAGTTGCATTATAACACATGGAATAAGCCACAATTCAGAGACATAGGGACAGTGCAGGGGCAAATGCAGGATTTTCAGAAGGGGGTTTCCAGAGGGGCAGAGCAAAGCACGGAATTGGACACTTAGGTGACCCAGTATATGCCGGGTCAGTAAATGTATTAAAGATAGACTAAATGTATATAAATAATAATAATAAAAAAAAATATGTGTGTATATATATATATATATATATATATATATACATATATATATATATATATATATATATATATATATATACATACCTCCCAACTTTTGTCCGTAAGAAATAGGGACATGCGGGGCGTATGCAAATGAGGGTGCGGCTTATGCTAATTAGCCGCAACCTCATTTTCATACGAGAATAGACGCTGTGCGCATGCGCACAGGGTCTATTCTACTAGATTGGGGGTCTCCCAACTGTCACGCCCCCGCAGCGGGACAATGCCTGCCGCGGGTGGGACAGCGGGACAGGACCCGAAAATCGGGACTGTCCCTCTAAAATCGTGACAGTTGGGAGGTATGTATATATATATATATATATATATATATATATATATAGAGTCCAGTGGGGGAGGGGCGGCACTCCAAAGGAAATAATCACGCAGTCAAACAGTCATGAATGAAAGATAAAAAGTGTATTCTGGCGCTAGAATACACTTTTTATCTTTCATTCATGACTGTTTGACTGCGTGATTATTTCCTTTGGAGTGCCGCCCCTCCCCCACTGGACTCTGCATGACTTGTTTGGGAAGGCACCCACCTGCTGATTCATCTACCTGAGTGCCGGCATATTGCTGTGTATATATATATATATATATATATATATATATAGCAGTCACTGTAGTGTGCGGCACTCATCAACCAGACAGCAGGTACAACGCAAGACATGTCTTGATAAAGAGTCTCAGTACCCGAAACGTTGACTTACCGCACTGCCTGTTGGCTGAATTATTTGCGTTGTACCTGCTGTCTGGTTGATGAGTGCCGCACACTACAGTGACTGCTATATTTTCTCTATTTGAGATCGCGTGCACCGCACAAGCTGCTTCAAGTACGGATGAGTGCTGGACATTTCTGCTACATATATATATATATATATATATATATACACACACACAGGGGCGTCAACAGCAGCATAGACCCCTGCGCATAGCAATGTATTGGGGACCCTACCGATCCTCCAGCGGTAGGGGTAGCTTTGATGTCCAGCGGGTGGTAGGGGGTATTACATCAACCGCTCAGCATGTAGGGCCTGGATCAGTAATTTCCACTAATTACCCCTTTACTGCACAGATGGTGGGAGATGAGTTGGGAGAAGGGGGCATTGGGCTGAATGAAGGGGCCCTGATACAAAACTTCCAGGGGAGGGGTGTATAGTGGAGTGGGCTTATTCATAATTTTCTGGTGGGAGGACAGCTTGCTTGACTGCAGATATCTCCAGTTCCCAGAAATAGATTTCTTAGATTTTAATGGAATTAAAAACTAGAGAATTCCACCTACCAAATGGTATTGGGGACTAGGGGATCAGAGTTCAGGAGGCAGAGCAATCTGCCAACGAGTATACAAAACTACATACCAGGTGTGTGGAGCTGGAGCAGTAACCAGCTGCTGGAAGGCTGATATCTCTGGTTCTGGGGAAAAGTATAGACAAGCTACTAGTGTCCATCAAAGGGGAAGAGTCTCAGCTTTTGGAATATAACCTCAGAAAATCTCTAGGTCCGACAGAACCTGAAATATCTGACTGGGAAGAGCAATTAACAAGCTTGGATGGGGACCACTGCTTTGAAGTCAGATATCTCCGGTTTCCAAGGGCCGATTTTTAAAATACTTGTACCCCTGGAAAGAGGGGACCCTCAGCTTTCACGCTAGTGCCCTTAGACTCCTAGGGGGGTTTCTGGGTACTCAGAAAACCCCCCTGCGTGCGCTACTGTAGTGATAGCTTGGACAAAGTGACAGGGAGTGATAGGGTGACCAACTCATCCCTTTAATCCGGGACCATACCTCCCAACTGTCCCGCTTACCGCCCGGGGCCGCCATTGTCCCGCGTGGGGGGGGGACAGTTGGGAGCTCCCCCAGCCTGCCAAGAATAGACAGGCTGGGGGAGCTCCCAACTGTGCGCATGCGCACAGCGTCTATTCAGCGCCGAAAATGGGGGCGTGGCCGGAGTTCGCGTCATCCCGTGCGAACGTTGGGAGGGATGCGGGACACATATTAATTACACAGGTTCTGTGGCTGGCTTTCACCTGGTTTTAAACTGTCACACCTCAAGACCCCATTTCACCTGGTTTTAAACTGCCACAGAACCTGTGTAATTAATATGTGTCCCGGATTAAAGGGATGAGTTGGTAATCCTAGTGAGTGACAGCAGCGGCACAGAGAGAGTGACAACAGGGAGAGCAACACAAGGGCAGGGGGGACACAGGGAGAGCAAGAGTGACAGAGGGGACACAGGGAGAGCGAGAGTGACAGAGGGGACACAGGGAGAGCAACAGCAGGGACCAAGGATGGAAAACAAGGGGATGCCAAGTAGGGATGTGCACCGGCCACTTTTCGTGTTTTAGGTTTTGCGTTCTAAATACCTTGAGGTTTTTTGTTCCAATGGGGCAGATGTATTAATCCCTAACAAGAGATAAATTCAAGTGTGATAAGGAGAGATAAACGTCCAGCCAATCAGCTCATTACTGACTTTTTTCAAACACAGCCTGTAAAATGGCAGTTGGCAGGTAATTGGCTGGACATTTATCTCTCCTTATCACCCTTGCATTTATCTCTTGTTAAGGCTTAATACATCTGCCCTAATGTGCCAAAACACCCCCTAAACGTTGGATTTTTGGGTTTTGGATTCTGATTTTTTTTTTTTTTTTTAAAGCATAAAAACTGCTAAAATCGCTGAATTATTTTTTTTTGCTCCTACGCTATATTAACCTCAATAAAATTAATTTCCACTCATTTCCAGTCTATTCTGAACACCTCACACCTCACAATATTCTTTTTAGGGAAAAAGGTTGCACCGAGGTAGCTGGATAACTATGCTAGGCCACACAAGTGTGCGGCACAAACACGTGGCTCATGTAATAGTGGCACTGCAGCAGCAGACAGGATGGCAGTTTAAAAAACTAGGCCCCAAAAAGACCCCTATCAGGCTTGATCGTGCACTGTTTACCATGTGCAGCCAAAGAGCAGTGGGCATTTCCTGCAGCACAGAGTTTGTCTTCAAGTGTGTAACTGTTTCGATCAGTTTAACATCCAACAAGACCCATATCTGGCTTGATTGTGTGATTATGATTATTTTTAATTAATGTAATCTGATTGTTGCATTTTGTGATTATTATTCATTTATTACCAGTCGTCTCTTAAATCATTGCCTAATGCAGTGGTTCCCAAAGGGTTGCCGCGGTGCTGTCACAAGGGTGCCGCCGCCACAGCCTTTCAGCCGCGTGTATTTTTGTTTTTTTCTCATGCAAACTTTGCAGTGTTTGTGGAGCTAGCCGGCGCGGGGAATGGGTGAGTGCAGTGCTGAGCGACTGCCTGTGCCAAGTCAGCAGGCCGGGCAGCGTGTACAGTTCGTCGGCGCCGGGGGAGTGGGGCTTAGTGCAGGGAGCAGAGCAGCTGCCCGTGCCAAGTCAGCAGGCCGGGCAGAGTTTCACCTGTGCTGGAGGGGGGCTGAGTGTGTGCCGACTCAGAGGGCCGCGCACCGGGTTATGCCGGGGGAGGGGGGATTGGAGTGCAGCAGGGAGCTGAGTGGCTGCCCGTGCCGAGTCAGCAGGCCGGGCAGCATGTACATTGGTGCTGGGGAGTGAGGGTTAGTGCAGGGAGCGGAGCAGCTGCCCATACCAAAGTCAGCAGGCCGGGCAGTGTGTACACCTGCACTGGAGAGGGTGCCGAATCAGCAGGCTGTGCAGCGGGTGTATGCCGGGGGGAAATGGAGTGCAGGGAGCTAAGCTGCTGCCCGTGCCAACACAGCAGGCCGGGCAGCGTGTACATCATCGCCGGGTGAGTGGGGGTTCTTGCAGGGAGTGGAGCAGTGGGCTGTGCAGCAGGTGTAACGGGGGGGATTGGAGTACAGGGAGCCGAGCAACTAGCTTGCGGCAGTGACCTGTGCTGAGTCAGCCAGCAGCTCATGTGCAGGGGGGAGGGAGTGGGGGATTGGGGTAGGTGGGGTGCTCAGGACTCGGCAGGGGGTGTAGCCAGCAAAGACTGCTGGTGCGAGCAGGCTGAATTATGCTGCAGAGGCAAAACAGTGCACTGGACAAGGGTCCTGGCGGCTAATTCAAATTCTGGCTGAGAAAGTTAGTAAAAAATGAATGTTATATGTAAGGTGCTGCATAGGGAAATCTATAGGACTGAGGTGCCTACTATAAATGACTTATACCTCTTTTACACCAAGCAGCAAATTATCTGGTTAAACATTTCAATCCAGTAATCCAACGCTTCAGCATCGCTACATGTGTAGGCACCTTAACACGGAAATTCCTTTGGTGTGAAAGGGTCAACCCGGGTCTAAAATCTCAGGTCTCAACCCTGCTCTTATCCAGGGTCAGCGACCCGGGATTTAAGACCTGGGTTGACCTTTTCACACCAAAGAAATAACAGAGTTATTCAGAAAATTTGCCACTCGGTGTGAAAAGGGGGTCAGAATGCATCCGGCAAAATGATGCTTGGTAATTGCCAGGTCGCAGGTCTAAAAGGGGTATTATACAATGTTATACAGTAGGTAAGAGAGAGGACAAGCTGGTAAGCAGGTGGGGGGAGGGGTTGGTCTTGGTGCATGGATGCACATGAACCTTTTTAAATTGATTTATTTGACTGCAAAAAAAAACCTGTTATTTTATACAAAGCCTGTTTTTTTTTAATGGATGCAGGTGACCAGTATTGCACTGCAAAAATGACATAGTGGAGTATTTATGTATCTATGTAAAATAAATTGCTACTTATCACTACACATTGCATTGGTTTGATGCCTCTCCGGCAATGTGTGTTATGTGGGGCTCCAGCGGCGCTGTTTTCTCCTTCGGTCCCCCACTGCGGTGTTGGATTCAGCTGGCAGGTCCCTCTTTACATGCAGAGGTCCTGGGACACTGAGTGGTCAGGGAGCAGAGCTATTGCTGGGTGCTGGGCATACATCAGAAAAGCACCCATGGCAATACATGGTACATTGTTTATATTTTTAATGTTATTCCTGTTAATGAGTGCCGTCAATTGTTCTTTGAAAGAAATCAAAGAAATATATTTTTTCTTGGATTTCTGTTATTATGTTTACAAACAAATTAATGAATCATTTTTTCCTGCTCTAAAGACTGATAGCATTGTTTTGACCCAGCTACTTTAAAAAAAAAAGGACAGTTGAGTAAATATTTTGGCATAAGGGTGCCTTGAAAAAGTCACGGAGACCCAAAGGGTGCCTTGGACTGAAAAAGTTTGGGAACCACTGGCCTAATGGGTGGAGGGGAGGGGGCTAATCAATTTTAAGGTGGCAGATGGAAGAGTTCCTCCACCTCTCTAGGACCCCTGGGTTGGAGATGTATCGCTTTTCAGCAACCGGTGTCTTACCACCTAACTGTACATGTACGGGTAAGCAGCCAACAAGTAAGCAGCCAACAAGACCCCTATCTGGTATGTGAGGGCTATCTGGCTGCTACTTCTCTCACTCAATTGATCGCTAGGGTGGATTCAGCTATCTGGCTTGCTAGGCGGGTGTTTCCTTTCCTCCCTCACCACTTCACATGCGTCAGGTGCAGCCCCTCTCCTCTGTCTATGTCGTAGGTGGCCGTGTAGGCTTCAATAGCCTTTTGCTGCTCCTCCATCCTCTGCAGCATATAGAGGGTGGAGTTCCAGCGCAGGGCAGGATGGCAGTCTCTATTCATTACAGGCAGCACCAGTGGACTATATATATAATTAATTATTAATATAATATATAATATTATATAATATCAGGCACAGCACCAGAGGTAGGCCCCAGCTCAGATGAGACAGTAGTACTACAAGTACACAGTTAGACTGTCCTCCTTGCTAGGATGATCCCACGCTAAACAGAGAGGAGAACAGAGTACACAGCAGCACTGAGGGAGACAGCCCCAGCGAATAAAATATTGCGTTCAAGGTCAAGCTCAAGTTTAAGCCCCAGCAGCAGCACCAACTCTCCCAACCCACTACTAGACTGGAGTGAAGAAGGTGGGCGCGGGAGCCGCTATTTAAAGCCTTGCGAAATCCGGCACTGTTCTCGGATTGATGACTGTTGTGGGGGCTCAGATCTCCGGATTCCGAGTCCGCACATCTCTAAATTATATACTGCGATAAATACTGGTAGCCAGTGGCTACAGCAAACTAAAATTATATACTGCGATAAATACTGGTAGCTAGTGGCAACAGCAGACTGTAATTATACACTGCGATAAGTTCTGGTAGCCAGCGCCAACAGCAGACTGG
This sequence comes from Crinia signifera, assembly GCF_055691185.1. Lineage (NCBI taxonomy): Eukaryota > Metazoa > Chordata > Amphibia > Anura > Myobatrachidae > Crinia > Crinia signifera. The sequence goes on along the minus strand of NC_139219.1, from coordinate 156,235,270 downwards.
AATTATATACTGCGATAAATACTGGTAGGCAGTGGCAACAGCAGACTGGAATTATATACGGCGATGAATACTGGTAGCCAGCGGCAACAGCAAAGTGGAATTATGTACTGCGATAAATACTGGTAGCCAGTGGCAACAGCAGACTGGAACTATATACTGCAATAAATACTGGTAGCCTAGCCAGTGGCAACAGCAGACTGGAATTATATACTGCGATATATAATACTGGTAGCCAGCTGCAACAGCAAAGTGGAATTATATACTGCGATAAATGCTGGTAGCCAGTGGCAACATCAAACTGGATTTATATACTGTGAAAGGTACTGGTCGTTAGGGGCAACAGTACACTGGAATTATATACTGCAATAGGTACTGGTAGCCACTAGCCAGTGGCAACAGCAGAGAGCAGACTGGAATTAATTAATTGTACTAGGCAGGGCAGGCAATGGCACTAGCAGCACCAGTGGACTATCACACTGTGACTGACTATACAGGAGCAGATTCAGCAGAGGCAGGCCCCAGCACATAGTAGAGACAGTACACAGCACCAGTCGTCCTTGCAATAGTGATGTCTTGAACACTCAGCAGAGACACAGTACACAGCAGCACGAGACCATAAACAGCAGCACACCCTTCCCCACCCTTCTCCGAGAATGGAGTGAAGATGGTAGCGCGAGGTTGCGAAATGTAAGGGTTCCGTTATCTTGCGAGAATCCGACGGCAGGCAATGACGTTTTGCCCACACGCCCGGATCCGAGTCAGGCCGGAAGCTCCGACCCCTCGTTCGGATTGATGATGTCCGTGCGGGCTCAGATCTGGGAAATCCGAGTCCGCAAATCTCTAATGCCAATGCAGATGTGGAACAGGCTGGTCACTGCCCTCACCACCTGCTGCACAGTGCTGCTTCTGTGCTCACATTCATTTAAATACATTTGGGATCAGGAGAACTGGCAAAATTTACAGCAGGTGAACACACACACACACACACACGTGTCCTCCACCCCAAACACACATATACAGCTACCTTTGCAATGGGTGGGGGGGCAACACAGAAAATGACAGGCAGGAGGGGAAGCAGAACAGAGTTGTGTGACAAATTTCGCAAGGAGTGCAAAGAGGTTGCTGTTCCCGGGCCGTGCAATGCGGTGAGGAACAGATGCCGGGCTGGTCAGACATCGGCGGTTGGGTGGAGGACAAGAGGGGATTGGGGCCACAGATGCCAGTCTGCGTGGGAATGTGAGTGCACCAGGGGCAAACAAAGGATTTTCAGAAGGGGGTTTCCAGAGAGGGGTAGAGCAAAGCAGGGAGATGGACACTTAGGTGACCCAGTATATGCCGGGTCAGTTAAAGTATTATAGATAGACCAAATGTATATAAATAATAATATTAATATACATACATACATACATAACAGCAGTGTAGACCCCTGGGCATAGCAATGTATTGGGGCCCCTACCTATCCTCCAGCGGTAGGGGTGAAGCTTTAATGTTGCGCGGGTGGTAGGGGATATTATATCAACCGCTCAGCATGTAGGGTCTGGATCAGTAATTTCCACTAATTACCCCTTTACTGCACAGATGGTGGGAGATGGGGTGGGAGAAGGGGGCATTGGGCTGAATGAAGGGGTCCTGATACATAACTTCCAGGGTGGTAGAGGATGTTTAATACGCAGAGGAGGGGTGTATAGTGGAGTGGACTTATTCTTCATAATTTTCTGTCGGGAGGACAGCTTGCTTGACTGCAGATATCTCCAGTTCCTGGAACTAGATTTCTTAGCTTTTAATGGAATTAAAAACTAGAGAATCCCGCCTACTAAATAGTACTGGGGACTAGGGGACCAGAATTCAGGAGGCAAAGCAATCCTCCAACGAGAATATAAAACTACATACCAGGTGTGTGGAGCTGGAGCAGTAACCAGCTGCTGGAAGACTGATATCTCTGGTTCTGGGAAAAGTAGAGACAAGCTACTAGGTCCATCAAATTGGGAGATTCCCAGCATTTGTAATATATCCTCATAAAAACTCTAAGTCAGACAGAACCTGAAATATCTGCCTGGGAAGAGCAATTAACAGGCTTGGATGGGGACCACTGCTTTGAAGTCAGATATCTCCGGTTCCTAAGGGACGATTTTTAAAATTCTTGTACCCATGGAAAGAGGGGACCCTCAGCTTTCAGTCTGAGGGTGCGTCACTGTGCACAGGCACCAGGCAGGGGACTGGAGTAGGCAGACATTGGCAGGGTGAGAGTGCAAAGGAGGATGAGGGCCGCAGACGTTACTAGAACACTGTGGGCCCCTTTGTCACTACAATGCCCCTGAGGGGGACAGAAGATGAGAAGAGTGAGAGGCAAAACAGGTGTCAAGAAAAAGAGAATTGGGAGAAAGATGGGGGTTAGGTAGTGGGTAGATGGGGTGAGGGGAAGGGGAGAGAGAGAGAGATGCGGGAGGTAGTGAGGGTGTAGAGAGATGATGAGGTTAGGGGAGAGAGAGATGGGGTGAGGGGAGAAAGATGAGGTGAGAGTAAGGGGGAGAGAAATGGGGGAGAAAGTGAGGGTAGAGAGAGATGATGAGGGATAAGGTGAGGGGTGTGGGTAGGGTTGCCACCTCTCCTGGATTTCCTGGATTCTCTCTGAATTTGTGGCAACCCTCCAGGATGTTTTTGCAATCTCCCGGATTCTGAGATTCTCCCGGAATCTGGGTGACTTTCAAAGACTCCACAGCCTCCCAACTGAGTGTGCACACTGTCAGGGGCAAAGGGAGGGTGGTTCCAGCGGAGCTCGAGCTCCAGGCACCAGAAAAGCCACAGGGTATGCACATGTGTGTCTCCAGCACTTGTGAGTTGCTGTCTGCCCCACAGCTCCCTCTACCTCCAGAAATATTTAAACTGGGCCACAGGAGAGGAGAGGACAGAGGAGCACTGTGCAGCCAACAGCTTAGGATGCTGCAGCAGCGCTTCCTCCCAAACTGCACCTCAGCGGAGAGATAAGCCGGCTGCTACTGTGTATCATTCCCAGGAGACCTCTGCCTGTCTGTGCTGTCAGATGAGGAAATGGTGAGGCCAGTGTGGAGGGGGGGATTTGTGTGTGTGGACGGTGTTTGGGGCAGATATGCATGTTAGAGAATAGAGGGGGTGGGGGAGGTTGCTATGAAGTTGTTGTCACTGGTGTCAGAGTGAGGGGAGGATGCATGAGGTATCTCTGTGTAGGAGATGTCAGTAGGGGAAATTTGTTATTAAATGTAACAATAGGGACTTCAATACATGTCTGTATTAAAGGCCATGCCCACTTTTTCAGTTTACAAAGCCATGCCCACTTTTCCGGGAGCGTGAACATGAAGGTGTGTGGGTGGGGGGAATCTCCAGGAATCAAAGATACCTGAGGTGGCAACCCTAGGTGTGGGGGATGAGGGGAGGGGGCAGAGAGAGATGGGGTCATTGAGGGGGATATTAAGAGGGCAGGGCTTAATGTCACAAAGTGCCCACCCCCCATCAGATACCTTGGCTGGATAAGGTAGTCTGCTCGCCCCCCTCCTTCCTCACTCTCACTCCCTCCCCTTCCGCCTCCCTATCCTCCTGTAACCGACAATATCTCTCCCCATCTGCCTTACACTCTGCCCCCCCCCCTCTCTCTCTCTGACACTCTACCTCCCTGACACTCTGCCCCCCTCTCCCATTGTGGGTCCCCCTCTCACCCTGCATTTTCTCCCACTATGATTTTCCCTTCTAACTGCATCCTCTCCCACCCTGCAACCCGCCTCTAACACTGCATCCTCTCCCACCCTGCATCCCCGCACACTGCATCACCCCTCTTATCCTGTGTCCTCTCCCACCCTGCGTATCCTCTCACCTGGTGTCCCCACTTTCACATTGAGTCCTCTCCCATCATGCGTCCCCCACTCACCCCATGTCCTCTCTCATCCTACGTTCCCTCTCTCATCATGCGTTCCCTCTCTCATCATGCGTTTCCTCTCTCATTCTGCTTCCCTTCTCTTGGCCTTCATCCCCCCATACCTTGCGTTTTCTCCTACCTCAACCTTCTCTATCACACTGCATCCTCGTGGACCCCATCTCACCCTGCTTCTCCCCTCTAACTGTGTCCTCTCCCACCCTGCATTGCCCAACTCTCAATATGTCCCGCCTCTCACACTGCGTTCTGCCTCTCTTACTGCATCCCACCTCTCTTACTTCGTCCTCTTCCACCCTGCGTCCCGCCTCTCTCACCATGTCCTCTCCCACCCTGCATTCCTCCTCTCACCCTGCAGCCACCCTCTCACCCTGGTTTCTCTCCCAATCTGCACCCTACCACACTGCATCTGCTCTCACCTTGTACCCCCTCTCACCCTCCGTCCTCTCCCACCCTGTACCCCCCCTCTCACCCTCCGTCCTCTCCCACCCTGTACCCCCCTCTCACCCTCTCATCCTCTCCCACCCTGTACCTTCCCTCTCACCCTGCGTCCTCTCCCACACTGTACCCCTCCTTTAACAGCGCTTCCCCCCTCTCACCCTGCATCACCCCTTCCACCTCTGTCCCTTTATGGGGTGCTACCTGTGTGTGAATACATATGGATGGCCGGCGGTCATGGGTGCATTCTATTAATAAATCATAGTTTGTGTTTTATTAAAAGCATTTTTTAATTCAGTGGTCTATAATATAAGAGGGTGTGTATGCAAAGAGGTGAAAGAGATTAAGGTGGTTGAAGGTAAGTGGATAGCTACGTAGCTATGCCCTCCATGGTTCTAGCTACACCTTACAGCACAGACCACACCCCATATCAGTAGTCACGTCCAGACCATGTGGTCACACCCCCTGAAGCAACACACGATAGGCCCTTCATATATTTCAGCTCCAGGCCCTTAAGGACCTTAATCTGGCACTGCAGGGATGCCCAAACAATTCTATCAGGGACACTGGTGGAGACAGGACTTATTGCTTAATATACACAGTGCATACCGGTACTTCTGTACCACTGACAGAAGTGGTTTATTTCACTAATTCACTTCACAATGACCGCTCTGCTCACTCCTTACATCCCCGACCGCTCCTCTCCCCCCCCCCGCCATTCTTCCGTCGCTGCTGGAGCCTGTCGGGCAATTACATGGAGTGTCCCGGCTCTCTCCCTGTCCGCCTATGGATTCCCTCGGCCGGGTGGCCTGGCTCTGCTCCCTCTCGCTGACGAATCCCAGTCGCCATGTGGCCTGGCTCTCCTGCCGCCCGCCGATTGACTCCCTCCGCCGTGTGGCCTGGCTCTCCTCCCACCGACGGATCCCATCCGCCGTGTGGCCTGGCTCTTTTCCTGCCCACTGATGGATCCCCTCTGCCATGTGGCCTGGCTCTCTTCCCACTCAGAGACGCTAGCATCAGGGAAACCCCATCTTGATTGAGTCTGGACAAGTAAAATACATAAAAGGTAGCTGACTATTGAATTGGGTGGCAGTCATGCAATGTCAGCCATCAACATGCCTGCAATCGCAGAGGTACGGCCAGTGTTTTCATGGGCATGCTCATGAAATGCTGGGCTTTCCCCTGCGTCCACCCCCTGCCAGCCCTTTATGTAGCAAACAGCTCGGCTCCTGGGGTTTGTACATGCGCATATCTGCACATGAGCAAACCCAGACCAAGTATAAAATTCCTGATAGGAAAGGTATAGAGCCATTCTCATTATGAATTACACACATATGTGAAAATGTTATGGTCATATTTAGTGTAAGCCACTCTCTGTCACTGTCCCTATGTCCCTGCTGTCACCCTCTGTCACTGCTGTTACTGTCCCAATGTCCTTGCTGTGCCCCTGCTGTCTCTCCGTGTCCTTGCACCCCTGCATGTTGCCTCATTCCAAGTGAATTTAGGCTCATACCATCTAGCTTCATGTGTATTTTAACTCTTTGAATTTTGGCTCATTCCGTGTAACCTAATGTGAATTTTACCTCATTCCATGTGGCCTTTTGTGTAACGGGTACTAGACAGAGCACATACTATTGTGGTGCATAATATGTTTTACTAATATTTTTAGTCATTTGCAATATGTGGAAGGTTAAAAAGGGCCAAATCGCACATTTACCAAAAATCGCACATGTAGCAGCATGCGATTTGTGATAAAAATAGCACGTTTTGCAGTGACCAAAAAAAAGCTCATCCAAAATCGCAAACCTCAAATTGAATGGGGTGCGATCTTTAAAAAAATTTTTTTTAGCTTTCTAAAAAAATTTCACCCTGTTGCATTTTGCACCTGGTGTGTTACAGTACACTTATGGACATGCCCCTTTTGAGTGGCCACACCCCTTTTTCTACAACATGCGCACCACTACAGCCTTTGCTTTCCCATTGCCCTAATTCAACATTTGCACTTCAATGTATGTGTAAGTGTGTGTGTGTGTGTATATATATATAGTAGATCAATGATTTTCCAATCAATCAGCGGCACTCAGAAAGGACTTTCAAATGGACAAAATATGTTATTGCATTACAAAAAATGCAAGTGGTCCTAACGTTTCAGAGCAATCATGCTCCTTTTTCAAAGGTAAGGTGAAAAATAGTGAAAGAGGCATACACTTACCATTTAAATAAGGTGTCCGTCTGTATTGCTCTGCTGCCCTGTCCCCGCATGTTGGGGCGCCGGTGGCCAGAAGTCGGGATCCGGCCGGAAGTGACATGCACAGCTACCGCTGTTGGTTTACTGTGGACCGCAAGCTGGCTTGGTGTGCCAGACTGACTGTGAGGGGGAGACGGGGAACAGAACATACTTCAAGACAAGTTATAACAGTGCAATATGACATTGTAAAGCGCAACGGAATCTGCTGTGCTATATAAGAAACTGTAAATAAATAAATATCGGTACTTTGTTTCCTAGCACGGCACCCATCGCATCGTATACCATAAGACTAAATATGGTATATCAACGCCAACCCAAAGTGTGGCGAGCGCAGCGAGCCCGCGAGGGGTGGCGGTACGCATCCTCTGACCTTTTCATACCCCCACTATCATCAATATTGAAAGGATATAGGGTTTAAAGTATGTTGTCCCTGTGGCTAGCATTGGCAAGTTATAGTTCCGAATGGTGTCGGGGTGTTTTAGTGTGGAGTCGAAGATGTGAGAGGAGTGTCTCTCCTCACAAAAGTACATTCTCCACTTCGATGAAGAGCATGTTGGTTGGTCATTAATAAATTAGTGTTCTAGAATGTCATTATCAAGTAGGGTTGTCTTCCTCAAAGCAACCACGGTGTTCTGGAATACGCAGAGTCGGATGTAAGAAAGCCACCCGTCTTGTCATATACAGCCACCTAAACATATTGATCAACCTTCCCATATAGGGACAGGATATAGTGTCTTCCTATTTGAAGGGGTCCAATAAATCAAGTGTCGTTATCATCCCAGGATGAAGTTGTTTGTTTAATTTGTCTCCTCTTGGAAACGTGGGTTGTTTTCCATGTGGATCCACCGCTGGGAGGGTGTGGAAGATGTAATTCAGGTGTGGAGAATTACAGCCGGAAACAGGGATACCCAGGCCTTAACAGAATGATGGTAAGTCCGAAGACCTGGTTAGGATATGGACCTTGCCAGAAGAGGAAACCTGAAGGTTAAAAGGGAATCCCCATTTGTACTTCAACTGGCGTTTTCAAAGCTCATCCGTAAGAAGTTTAAGAATCTTCCTTTGTTGGAGCATGTGCCAAGAAAGGTCTTGGTAGATATTCAGCTTCTTGCCATTGAAGTCTATTCCATCTAGCTGTCTGACTTTGCGCATTATTTCGTCTTTCTGGGAGAAGTAATTTAAGACGACATTTGACATCTTGTGAGTGATCTGATGAGAGGCCTCTAGGTTTTAAAGCTCTATGGGCTCGGTCAAATGTGATGACATTGTTTGGATTTTCTTCCAAAATTTCGTTAAAGATCTTGGTAAGAGCATCAGCCTGATTGAGGAACATCCTCTGGTAGACCTCTAATGTGGATGTTATTCCTCCTCCCACGGTTATCCAAGATGGGTACAAAGCAAGCAAATTTCATCTGCTTGAACTGCTATCACATGCAGAGGTTTTAGGAAAGCTTTGGTGGTATCTTGGCATTCTTCCAAAGAGGAAACTTGATCAGTCAGTTGGACATCCTGTTTAATAGAGGCCAGTTCTTCTCTGATGGTATCTTTGAAGTATTGCTTTGTAGGCAATGTTTTCAAATATGCTAGAATATCCTGAAGACCTTCACCTTCTTTAATAAGAGGCTGGGAGGATTCTGGATGGGGAAGGGAGGTTGGAGAGGAGGAGGGAGAGGATGGAAAACTTGATGTTGAGCGGTCGTCCGAGTGCTTTGCAGGGGTGGTTGGTAGGTAAGGCCTCATATCTGTTTGAGACATTATCTTTTGGACACAGAATGTTTCCTTTTTGTGATGGTTTCTTAGATTTTCCCATTAAGCAAACATGAAAAAGCAATGAGTACCGAGTGCGGGCATGTCATCTTAGAGGTTGATGCATGTGAATTAGGTTGTGCCCTCAGTGTAGGAGCCCCCAGTAGATTGGCGTCAATGGGTCATCATAGGGTTATCGTTCACATATCCGCAGAAAGATCTCGCCTATAGCTTGCCCTCACTCATAGGAGAGTGACGTATAAGAAGCTCCATCGCAGTTTACCTTTTTATCTAAGGACCGGTGCAGAGGTTAAATGTACCGTAGAGTGTTGAAAGAAGGTAATGTGGCCTTCCAACAATATTTTTATTGAAAAAAGGTCCAAAATTAGAGGCAGGGAAAGAGCTATACAGCTTTTACATATTGGGAGATTATCCTTGGTATCAGTGGTAGTACAGTGAAATAGCCACAGGGGAGAGCTCCAACCTCAAAGATGGATTTATAAGTTGAATTCACGGTATTGGAGGCTGGATATTTAATTACAGTATTAGAGAAAGTATTCCATATCAGATAAAGAGCGCCAATGTTATCAGGAAGCTTTTTATCTCCAGATTTAATCACAGGTTTTAGTAAAGGGTGACTCCCTGTGTGGTGATGAGCTCCCAGATGTAGCTTTTAGGTTTGGAGAAGGATTACTGAAAAACATGTAGCACTGTAGTATACTGCTCACCTGTCCCCTTTGCTTCCCACATCCATCCAGATGTTATCCAGTAAAGGTGTGTGAGGGATCCGGGGTAATCAGGCCTCATGTGAATTATGTTGCTGCAGCACTAGTTGGCAGCCTGCCAGCGGCACCCGCAGCTCCATGCGGTGGACGCCCGCTGCCTCTTTCAATGGATGCCGGGCTGAAGGCAGGGGTTGCTCCTCCACCCCAGGGCTCGGCAGGATGTGGAGGAGGGTTACAGAGCTGTCAGGTGGCCTTTGAGCCGCTCCGTGTCCCACTCCACCGCCACTTTTATTGTTCATTATTGATGCTATTAATTGTTCTATTATATTTAATCGTTATATCTTTAGTAAATTAATACAGTTATTCGTTAACACATGTTGTCATTACGGTGTCAGATGATTGATATTGCTGGTGTGAATGTGTCCCCAAGGCCCTCAGCCCCCCCACTAACCACGTCCGCCCGACCTTTTCATACCCCCACTAATGTGTCCCCAAGGCCCCCAGCCCCCCCCCCCCCCCACTATCCACGTCCGCCCGACCTTTTCATACCCCCACTATCCACGTCGGTGTGGAGTTGATTTTATATAGTGTGGCGAGCGCAGCGAGCCCCGCAAGGGGAGGCGTAATACATGTAACATAATACGCGTCCCCTCGCGGGCCCATGAGGGGATGCATATTATGTTACATGTATTACGCGTCACGTCGCGGGGCTACCTGCGCTCGCCACGCTTCGGGCTCAGTGGCTCGCTGTGCTCGCCACACTATATAAAATCAACTCCACTCCGACGTGGATAGTGGGGGTATGAAAAGGTCTGGCGTACACGCGCTCGCCACGCTTCGGGATGACGTGGATTGTGTGTGTGGGGGGGGGGGGGGGGTGACACAAGTACCTCTAACATTTCACCACAATCTACATAAAGAAATGTTAACATGGTTAATTAGGACATTCACATGTCAACATGATGAATGCCGGCATTGTGCCTGTCTACAGCCACCAACCCACCTTTTAAAGAAACTGTACACATCCTCTAGGCTTCTTTCTATTTTTTTATACTATAGATATTTCCATTATTGGTCCAGTATATATATATATAAAGTACACAAAAGTGGTTGTGGTGCCTATAATTCAAATGTTAATGTCCGAATACAATATATGCAATCCAAATCCAAATGAAGTAAAAGGGGAGAATTCTCCCCTTTTACTTCATTTGGATTTGGATTGCACGTATTGTATTCGGACATTAACATTTGAATTATAGGCGCCACAACCACTATTGTGTACTATACTTGGGTTTGGTTATTCCCTATCCCTCAGGGAATATAGTGGTAAGGCGGCCGTACCTTAACTTATTGATATTGTTAACTCTGTTGGTAGCACGACTCAGAATATTGGGAACACACACATATATATACAGTGGCGTAAGTGCAGGGGGTGCAGCTGCTATGGGGCCTGGCCTGTCTCAGGGGCCCGCAGCTCCCCCTGCACTCAGTAGTTACACCAGAGCAACAGTCACAGTGTTAGTGACACTCAAGAGGCACCTGACGCTGCTATCCCCATGCAGCGCAGATCGGCACAAGCGGGAAGGTGAGGTGAGCACTGGGGGGGAGGAGGAGATGATGTCTGTAGTGAAGGAGAACCAGGGGTGCAGGACTGAGCAGAGCGGAGCGCAGGAGGAGAGTGAGACTACATCAGGAAAGGAGTAGGGTAAGTGATTTGATTTTCATGCCTAAAGTGGCATGGGGGCAGGTGGGGTTTTCTTAGGTAACATAAGATCTTAATAAATGTGACATCTTATTTATTTTATTGTATCTCTCTCCCCATCATTCTCCTTTCTTTCTCTCCCCGTCGCTATCGCTCCTTCTCTCTTTCTCTCTCTCCCCATCGCTATCGCTCCTTCTCCCTCTCCCGTCGCTTTCGCTCCTTTCCTCTCTCCTATCTCTGTCGCTTCCTATCTCTCACGACATTGTCCCTGGGGGGGGGGGCCCTTTCAGTATTTTGTTTTGGGGCCCATTAAGTTCTAGTTACGCCCCTGTGTATATATATATATATATATATCTGTACTTGAATTTGGATGTTGTTTGGCACTCCTCTCTGGACAAAGTTCCAAAACCGAGGCGCCTTCCATAAATTAATTATATGAGCAGACTCCCATGCATGTTCTTAGCAGATCAACATGAGAAAGGAGGCGGCACTCAAACGGATTTATTCAAAAGTGCTTTAGTGTTGTAACAATCATAAGAGCTTCATTGTATTCCAGTAGACGACGTTTCAAGACCTGCGCAGTCTTTTCATCAGGTCAAACATCAGATAGCAATCGCATCAGTGCTGTATAATAAGTGCAAAGTTGATAGAACAAACAGTTTCTTACCTCTTCATTGAGACAATTAATAGACATTCAGCGTGCAACAGCGATGCCAAGCCTCTGGGACTTCCGGGAGGCCGGACCTCCACCCCTTGGGTGTTACCTCTATGACATCACTGTACATCATACCTTGGGTGTTACCTCTATGTCCGCCCCTTGGGTGTTACCTCTATGACATCACTGTAAGCCGGGCATCACGCTGCAGTGTACAATAATACATAGTGAAAAAACATGGCAACTGATATAACTTCACACAAAACTAGTGAATTAAGTGCATGAACGTGTACACATTCTTGTTGTGAATAAACAGTAAAAACAATGTCACAAACTAACATCGGGATATTCATGGTGAACGAAGTTGATTAAATTTATAGCAGGAAAACTACATTAATATAGTCAGTCTATTTTCTGTAGGATTTTATACCTGTAGAGGCGGAATGGTAAATGTATCATACTGATAATATCATTGTCGCTAATGCGTACTAGGGTAATCCAACTCAAAGTGGTTACCCTCTATAAATGTCCCATCGGCTAACTTGTTATAATTATTATCCTATGGGCTATGTTTGCTGAGTATTCACTGAACCTTGCAAAGACACTTCATAATATTATATTATCCCTTATAGGAAAAAGTTCCATGTAAAATTTTTATTCAGTCCATTAGGGACTAGTGTATTCAAGGTATGAATCCACTTGGATTCACACTGTTATAATCTTCTTTGACGATCTCCACCTCTTGGGGATTGAGGCACATGATCAATAATTTTGCAGCGCAAACTGGCAAGTGAATGTCCAACAGTCTTAAAATGTTTTGCGACTGGTTGTTCAACCCCTTTGGTTTCTTTTCCATCCAGTATTGCTCAAATTGATGAACGATGTTGGGCCATTCTTGTCCATAGATCACGAGTAGTTTGTTCCACATATATGAGACCACATGGGCATTTGATAATGTATATGATGTATGTCATAGTGCATGTCAAGGTTTGTCTTAGTTTATGCTTATATCTAGGGCCCTTATTCTGGTTGGTGCGTATATTTCCGAATACTTTCGGATGGCGTTTTTTAGCCGTCTGCGCATGCGTGGGGAACGCAATGCGCATGTGCCATGCATGGTCTACGTACTTGTTCTCAATAATCCCGTACAGAAATGTGCGCCGCAAACACTCGGGAAATATGGGCGTATTATGGGCGTCATTCGGAAATACACAGGGGCGTACTTTCAAAGTGGGCTAAACTGGGCGGAAACATGGGCGGACACGGGGGAGTGCACTTATTTTGGTAGGCGTGCATTCGGATAGCACACCGAATGCACGCGTACAAAAAGGCAAGAAATATGCAGTGTCCATAAGCAAGTATTGCTTTGCGGACATCACTCGTTCATGCGCTAGGCAATCGGAACGCCTAATCACTACAATCAATGTCAGCTGAACACAATACAATCCACTCCTTTACTCATTAATCATTAATTACACGCTTCTCACTGCTTCAATTGGAACCATTGCAGCTTAAATGGAACATTACTAAACACACACATATATGCTGCACTTTTCACACACTTTTACACTGCAAATAATGGACACAACTTAATATTAATAATACAAATACACATGTCACTTCTACATGTATCAATTAAACCACACATTTGGGGGGGGGAGAAAAATATTTATTACATGAACTTAACAAATAAAATGTAAACCGTAACAAATTAAAAGGTACCATGCCAGGAATAAAATTATAAAAAATATAATAAAGACATGATTTTTTGACATACATAGCCACAGCAGAATCATTAGGAACACATCAGGTGGCTTCACAACAAAAGTATAGCACCAACACTTCAAGTACAGCAGACAGTAATGGTAGCCGAAAGAGGCCAACAGGGGAACCAAACATGACATTCGAAACGAGGGCAAATGTGGGTACCCTCTGCACGGAATTGGACACAGGAAGCTGACACACACACAGCTCAATGAAAGATTTGGGAAGACATAAGGGTGGAGATTAATGCGGACACAAGTTCATTTGCAGGCACGTTTGCCCCTGGCAGGCTCCTTGCCACGTGCAGCAGCTCTTCGGCCACGGCCACGGTCACGGTCACGGTCAGATGATGGCCCAGGTGGAGCAGATGCTGGTGAGGGGGTGGATGGTCTTTCCCCTCTGGCAGCAGGGAGTGCTGATGGTGGGAATGCACCAGAAACGGATGACATTAGGACCCTATTGCTGGCAACTAGCTCCACAATAAGCTCATTATGGTGGAGGAGGAGGTCATTTTGCCGCAGGGCTTGATCAGCCAGCACCTGCAGGCTAGCAGCAATTGATTGCTGGGTGGCAGCCATAGCCTGCAGGCTCCCAGCGATACTCTGGTGGCTGCTGACCAAACCCTGCAAGACCTCCTCGGTCCTACGCACCCGCTCTGATGCCGACTCTCCCTGCTGCTGAATATGGGAAAGCACCTGCACCCACCTGGTCAATTCAGCCTCGGTCAGTGGCTGCTGCTGCTGCACGGGCCTGGTACTGGTGGCAGGTGGCACAGACTCCTCAACCTCCTCAAGAGATTCTTGACCAAGCGGTGAGGATGCTGGTGAAAGAGAACATTCCAATTATAACACATTCCATGCAAAATTAGAACCAGCTACTTATGGCATGGCAAATAATTACCTTCAAGCTAAGAAGCCATGACTTCCGCTGGGGACTCGCTGTCCATGGTGCTCACCCCCCGGACCTCCTCGACTGCAATGCAGCACTCTGCCATCTCTTCCAGGGGGGTGAGCTTCAGCTTTGATGGCATGGGGCCAGCCCCAGAGGTGTGGCTGTGTTCCCACCGCTGGGTCAATTTCTTCTTGAGGTTCGTTTTGAAGTCGTGCCACCTGCAATCAAAGTTTACATATTAATACATGTCACTCCTCATGTTTGCTGTAGCACCCATTGCAATCTGCAACAGATTACAACATGTGCCTCATTACACCAAACTTACATTATATTATATTTGAAAACCAACCCTTAGAAGATACACTCACACTCACCCTACAATAACTATCAATTAAATTACATGGCAAACATGTCTGTGCCTCCAAGCAACGTGACCGCCCATTGACCAACTCCATCTAACATCTTATGTAAACATTACTGGTCTTGTACTGCTCAAATGTAACACACATGAACTTGCCTCTTCTTAACGTGCTTCGTCTCACGAACTTGTGGAGCCACCGCATTAATCTCCGCCGTTATGTCCTCCCAGATCTTCCATCTCCTTGTGTGTGTCAACCGGTCCTGTGGACACTCGATCCAATCCCGTGCGCGGGGCACCAGGATGGCAAGCTCCTGCGCTTCGAATGCCATGTTTCTGGTGGTTGGTTCCTCTGTTGCCCTATTTCGGCCACGGCCACTGGCACGGTCACGGCCACTGGCACCGCCACTGCCACTGGCACCGCCACGGCCACCTGTCGCTGTACTCGAAGTGCTGGCCAGGCTACTCTGTTGGGAAGCCACCTGCTGTGTTCCCAATGATTCTGCTGAGGCTGAAGATGGGCCAGCTGCCGATTGGCCTGATGTAGATGGCCCATCTGGCTGCTGTTCTCCCAATGGCTGGTCTGGGTTGACACCTATGTCCCATAGGTGGTGCTGGAGTCCATGTTGGCAAACAGGTCCTGCAACACCTGGTCTTCCTCTGATTCTGAGCCAGCCATGTTTGCAACAACATTGCATTTGTCTAACACACCTTTATATCCTATTTCTGTAATTGGCGTACATCAGCGACACCCTGCGTTCCTTACGGCAGCGTCGACCGTGCGGCGCATAGGCCACGCCCCTAGCTGCAGGGAAAAAAAATTAAAACCTGGCAAACTTAGTAAGTCTGATTTAGTAGGTAATTGCAGATTTGTACTCCAATGACCAAATAAAACTGAGGTCAGACATGACATGTATATGTGAATGTACATCTGTACTGAGCACTTGTTTGGTATGTAGTACAAATGACACTACCCATTCCATATGTAAATCCAGTCCACCACTTAGGCAATAGTAATCAGTGCTATCATCCAAATCACATGTGAAAGGTCTCCAAATTCTGCCTTGATGCTAGCTACATTGCATTCCACATCTCTAGTGTGGGCCAGTAGAAGGTAAGTGTACACATGGCACCATGGCCTAATATTGGGAAAAGGTCTGGCACTATTTGCTATGTTTCTGCTGTATAGCTTTCACTATAATGAAGCTGTTTAGTACCTTGTAGAGTTAGGTGTAACTGGACAGTGATGCACACTATTTCACCTGTTGTTTTCACCCATGTTTGGTGAATGTAATAGATTATATATACTGGGTTGCAATCTTCTTTCACCCTGTATGTGTAGGAGATCCTAAGTAATGGCATGGTCTGCTCAACTATGCAAAGGTACAGCAAGTGCAGTTTTGCGATGCAATGGGTTAGCCGTCTGTTGTGGCGCATACACGCTGTTAATGTCAAAATGAACAATAAAGTTAATACCAAATATCACTCTGAACAACCAATTACAGGACATGATTGCTTGAATTGTGCCATTGCTAAGATGGCGGCCTATGGCAGAGCAGCACCTTTCTCTGCCGCGGAGCTGAGGGCACTGGTCTCTGTTATGGAGACCAGGCTGGGGCGTGCGGGGCCCTTCATTAGCAACCGCCAGAAGCGCCAAGCATATGCGGCTGCCCGCAGGCGCATATTCGCGCGCACCCAGGTGCGCAGGACCATCGCCCAGCTGGAGCGGCGATGGTCTGATCTGAGGTGCCGGGAGCCCGAAAAGCTCCAGCAAATAAGGGCCAGCATTGCACGATGTAAGTGTTTACACATTAAATGGCCAATTGTACATTAATGCTTCCATGACCTTTTTTTTCCCAATAAGGTAACCTGGTTCATCATGAGTTAACCATGACATACTCTATCTGTGTGGTACCTCATGTTTGACATGCTGTAATGTGTGTGTAATATGTCATTTTTTGGGATGCAGGATGAATGAACAAATCATGTGACTTATTTAACACTCTGCATTTTGATTTTCCTTACAGCACGTGACCGTGCAAGACGGGCCCGTGAAGAGGGCCAGGAGGAGGAGGCCCCCCCTGAAGAAGTGGCGGAGGAGGAGGCCACAGAAGTGGCGGAGGAGGAGGCCACAGAAGTGGCCGAGGAGGAGGCCACAGAAGTGGCCGAAGAGGAGGCCACAGAACACATGGTGGAGGCCACAGACGAAGTGGCCGAGGAGGAGGTGGCCGAGGAGTTTATGGGCCACGAGGAGGTGGCTGAGGAGGTTGTTGAAGAGGAGGAGGCATGTGAAGTGCTGGAGGAAGAAGGAATTGGTAGGTAAACATAAGGCATCATTAATAATTGGTGGTAGTACTATTTGTTAGGTACCACTGGTGAATCTAGTGTGTTTTACTCTATTATTAATAAATAAACAAAAGTGGGTTACAACAGACACACTTAGGGGTTATAGGCCCAAGCTGCAAACGTGGAATCTGGAGCCTCAGGTAGGTGATGCGTTTTTGTTTATGGAGGGCCTTTCTATTTGTTTGGTGTAAGGAAGCGGATTAGTGCAGCAGCTTCACCTATCTGGCAATGTGACTATGAATCCGGAAGTAAGGGGTAGAGGGACTAGGCTAGCCTTTAAATGTGGTATCCATCCATCCATCCATCCATCCATGTATCCATCCATCCATGTAACCATCCATCCATCCATCCATCCATGTATCCTTCTATGTATCTATCTATCTATCTATCATGTAGTTTAGCTATTAAGCAGTGACATGCAGGTAAATATGTATGGCAAAATGTGGCATGTAGTATTGGATGTAGCTTTCTAGTAGATTGGTTATTGGTAAGGCAGGAGATTTTTATCAGTCACATATTCAGTAGTGTAAGCCAGTGTGTGTGTGTGTGGGCCCATTTTATTTTTTACCATTACAAACAGTATTGGCTATGTAATTGTTTGTATGTATGATTTCGCATGCTGTAGGTACTTAGGATTGACAGTACAAGGTCGACATGATTAGCATAATTTATGTTTATCCCCCTTTAACAGATGACCAGAGGATAGAAGGCGAGGGGTTGCGAGGGGCCCTCCTCAGACTTCACCAGCACCTTGTGCTTATGGCCGAAGAGGTGAAGCATGTCTGCGACCTCCTGGTGTGAACCTGTTTTGTGTTTAAATTTTCAACTGTGTAAATAAATTTTTCAAGTTAAAGTTATGTGGTCTGTGTGTTATTGTATAATTTTACAGCATAAGTATACATATAACTATAGAAGTCTAAATAGTGGTGTTTATTTATGTATGGTGCAAAAGGGAGATACAGTATATATAGATGGGTTTAGTGCATAAAATTGGCTGCAAGTGAAGGATAATGTAAAGATATCCATAGTGTGTTGATTTGTATGTGTGTGTTTGCGGGTGAAGAATAATTGATGATGTAATATGCATACAAAGAATGTTGTGAACTTAGCATGATGAAAGGGTTAATGTAAAGTGGTAGTAAAGTGTTTAATCTTCAATTAGATAAATAATCGATGACTATTAAAATCAATCCGTTTTGAATGAGGTTGCCTAATTGCATAAGTGGGTCATGTTACAGATTTGGGTGTTCTGAGAAGAGTGTTGATTTGTGCGTAAATACACCGCATCGGTGCGTACGGCCAGGTTCCCGTCCGTTCTAACGCGGTAAGACCGTGCTTACGCTGTAAGACCGTGCAGAATCTGTGCGTGTCCACCGCACACGCAAGGTTTATATGTCGTCCGTAAACACGCCCTGTTCTTAAAGAGTGAGTCCGTCCGAATGCGGAGGCTCGGTGGGCGTTTCTACGGACGATGTCCGCACAGCGTGGCGTGCGGACCGCTCCGTAAGAATACGGGAATGTACGCACCAACCAGAATAAGGGCCTAGATGTGGTATATGTAGGGCATCTGACACATCCACGATTGCATATTCGCAGGAAGGTTTCCTTAGTGATTACCAGAATGTTCCTTATACTCCGGCCCTGACAATATGAGGGCATCAGCTGTTTATTTTTCAAACATGGTAGTTCCTTATTGCTGATGATAATAGGCATGCCTGGCTTGCTGTGGTGACACACTGACCTTCTGTAGCTGTCTTGAAAACGGCCCTCCGGGGTTGAAACGTTGACCATGCCTGTCTACAATCCTTGAATAAAAAATCATTTTTACCTGCTGTGGTGGTGAGTGCCCTCTCTGGCCTAAAAACCAGACTATTTGCTATTATTGGAAAATTACCCTTTCCCTAGGGGAGCACCCCGTGTTTTTGCAATACTCCTGGATGAGAGTGCGGATCCCTAGACTATATATATATATATATATATATATATATATATATATATATATATATATATATATATAATAGCACTTACCCAACCTTGTAGCAAGGAGAGAAACAGACCAGCACTCGTTTTTAGGTGAAAAAAAGATAAAGTGTATTGGAGAAGTTTTACAGCATGGCAAACATCTCAGTTAACATTAAACAGACCCGACAGGCTGTTTCAACTGGATTCCAACCAGTTGTCATCAGGGGTGATGACAACTGGTTGGAATCCAGTTGAAACAGCCTGTCGGGTCTGTTTAATGTTAACTGAGATGTTTGCCATGCTGTAAAACTTCTCCAATACACTTTATCTTTTTTTCACCTAAAAACGAGTGCTGGTCTGTTTCTCTCCTTGCTACAAGGTTGGGTAAGTGCTATTATCAATTTCTTTCTGGACCCTGCACCACCGCTGCAACTTTAAATGTATTATGAGTGCCGTTTTGGAAACCCTCTTTTATATATATATATATATATATATATATATATATATATATATATATATATATATATATATATATATATATATATATACATATGTATGTTTACATGCCCAAGAGTTAATCAGACTCCCTCTCTAGTTCATTTTGGCACTATGCAGAGAATTGACATGCCTTGTCTATTCCAATCATGTGAGGTTGTATACATCATGTGACACAGACTCATCAAAAGCTACTGGGCTGTATTACTAAGTTAAAAAAAAATTACCTTTTTATTCTTTTTATACAAAATTTTTCATGAGTTCATCTATGGGAATGTATTGCTGGTTGAAACAGAACCCTAACCCCTTAATACCAGTCTCTCGCAAATTTGTGCACATTGTCCCCGCATAAATCCATCAGGGATAACCTTTGATAAAAGTTGTCTCATGTTGTATTATGTGGACAGCCTTCTTCCTCCTGGGAACAGTCTTGTGATGAATTAAACCTCTTGGATGGCAATCTCCTGCATTATCAGTGTTTTATGATACCTTATGCTTGTCAATATTTCTATGCTTAGCAGGCCCACCAGGAGCCCTGTTTTGGCCCTCTATGGCTGCTGACATTTAGTGGGTTCATCTGCAATACTTTATGGTCCCATCATCCCAAGGGACCACTTACTTTTTATTAGGTTCCTGGCCTTCTTTAGTTCATCACTGCTGCAGATATCTTTTAAGGGAGCAGAAAAGAGAACTTTGCCTTGCGGATTCATGTTCCGGTTGATTTGTGGATCCTTCAAAAGGTGGAGAGTCTGGCATAACTCTTCAATTTTCATAGTGATGTTGTTTTTTTTGTAAAATAAAAGGAGTTTTACACCATTAGAAGCTCTCACTCTTTACATATACCACTGTGGAGGAGAAAGAGGGAATCAGAAATATCATATGAGGAGGTGTTTGCTTATCCATGCTGCTGTTGTCTGCATTTATTTGTGGACCCTTTAAAAAGGTGAGAGTCTGACTTATCCTTTTAGTGCCTTGGTCAGCAATTGAACTGATGGATTGAGGATCCTTATTCTGATTTTGCCAGTGAGTCGGTTGTCCAACCTAATCATTCCTCACTTATGGCAGCACATGTTGGTTCAAAGACCAACAGAGCCCTAAAGTTAAAGAAGTTTTCACAATGATCTCTATTTTTCCACTCTGTTGTCCAGGTGGATCTTTAACCCACAACAAATATTTTCTTCGAAGCCACAACTACAGTGGACAGTAAATTCATGCACAGTACCAGTAATAAGTCTCATAGGGACGTAATATGATAGATGATACCAGTTTCTGGATTGGATTAAGAGATTCTGATGGTGGTTTATGGTTAAATACACAGAACTATTTGTATTGGGTATCAAAAGTGTAATTAAAATATCCAATAGTATACCCCCTCCCCATATCTTTGAGGTATACTATCCTTCTAAATTACCATGGGAAGAAAATGGAGCACTCCAGCCCAGGATGGAAGAGGGGATTACCCCAGAATGGTATATATTTAGAATAATTGTAAGGACTGAAATATTGAAACAAATAGCCCTCCATAAAAAAAGGTGTACTGGAAAAATATATTCAATTATATGTGGGCTGGGATATATTTACTAGTGGAATGGAGGGGTGCTACAGCAGATAAAGGGGCATGGGTAAAAACTGCATTGCCTAGAAATCTGTCACCAGGAGGTCTCCCCTCCTCTGAGATCTAGCCAATTTACAGAATTGTTTTTGGTTATAAAGAGCTTTTAGAATAAGATAGGGTTTAGGATATGAAAGACAGAAATTGATTATTTTATTACACATTTCCATTTTTATAGCAATATTCTTTCAAATAGACACTGACTTATAGATAGCATGCTGAAAAGTATTCATTTAAAATAGATACCTGTTTCAAAAAATAAATCAATCCAACATTGAATGGGAATGCTGTAGACTTCAATTTGATGAAAGAAAGAGATTACAGACGAGATTTCAGCAAGATTGTTGTTGTCATTTTTAACCCCTTCCCGACATTTGACGTATATATACGTCATGGCCGGGAAGTACTTCCCGACACATGACGTATATATACGTCATGACTTCAAACTGTCACTGCGTCTAGAGACGCAGTGACAGAGGGACGATGTCTGCTGTCCCTGACAGCAGACATGTCCCTGCATGCCCAGGGGGGGCTGCGATGCCGCCCCCCCGTCGGCGATCGCTGTGATTGGCTGTTCAGTGTGAACAGCCATTCACAGCGTTTTCCTGTGTCACCGGCGAATAACGTTCGCCGGTGACACGGGATCGGAGGTGATTGGTGCTGTAAAGTACAGCACCAATCACCGCGGGGTGTAAGGGTGACACTGGTGTCACCCCACCTCACCCCGCCCGCCCCCAAAGGCCGTGATTGGTTCGTCGGACCGACGGACCAATCACAGCCATGGAGGGGGGTTTAAACTAACGGTGACTGCACTGCAGACGCCATTCCGGTCTGGAATAGCGTGCAGTGCGGTCACCGTGCCCAGCTGTCACCATTTACTGACCAGAACCTTGCTAAATACTTACCTGATCACTGCCTGGATCTTGCTTCCTCTTGTGACATCCTGTGCTGTGTTGTGCTGTGTTGTGCTGCTGCGAGTTATTAGATAGAGAGATAGAGAGTGAGAGATAGAGAGAGATAGAGAGGCCTAGTGACATAGAGTGCTATATTTTGTGCTGCTGCAGTGTAATAGAGTTATAGATAGAGAGATAGAGAGAGATAGAGAGAGAGAGATAGAGAGAGATAGAGAGATAGTGACAGATTGTGCTATATATTTTTTATATAACTGACTGCTGCCCCCCCCCTTTGTGCTGATCAGTATAATTTAACTGATCAGCAACTTTTTGGGGGCGCAGGGTTTTTTTTATATATATATATATACCTGTCAGTGCTGCTGCTGCAGTGTCATAGAGTGATAGATAGTGAGAGATAGAGAGATAGAGAGAGATAGTGACAGAGAGTGATAGAGACTGCTATATTTTGTGTCTGCTGCCCCCCTTTTGTGCACCCCCAGCAACTTTTTGGGGGTGCAGGGGTTATTTTTCATATATATAACTGTCAGTGCTGCTGCTGCAGTGTCATCAGAATCAGAATCAGAATCAACTTTATTGGCCATGTGTGCTTGCGCACACTAGGAATTTTTTGTGGATTACAGTGCAGCATCAGCAGGGATGAAATGGGGGGGGGGGGGGGGGGAACGACGACACGTTACATGCATACCATTGAGACATTTTACACATTCCATTGAGACATTAAACGCATTACATTGAGAGCATTAAGACATCACTTGCGGGGATCACATGCCTGCCACGCCGCACAGCGCCTAGGCAGCCATCAGCGGCGCCACTGGTCGTTGCAGCAGCCAGGTAGGTAGCAATATAAGCAGGACAGTACATTTATCACATAGGGGACATGAACCCGCCGAGCTGAACAGCGCCTAGGCAGCCATCGGCGGCGCCACTGGTCGCTGCGGCAGCCAGGTAGGTAGCAACATAAGCAGGGACAGCACATTTATCACACAGGGGACACATACTCGCCAAGCTGCACAGCGCCTAGGCAGCCATCAGCGGCGCCACTGGTCGCTGCAGCAGCCAGGTAGGTAGCAATACAAGCAGGACAGTACATTTATCACATAAGGGACATGAACCCGCCGAGCTGAACAGCGCCTAGGCAGCCATCGTCGGCGCCACTGGTCGTTGCGGAGCCAGGTAGGTAGCAACATAAGCAGGGACAGTACATTTATCACACAGGGGACACATACCCGCCAAGCTGCACAGCGCCTAGGCAGCCATCAGCGGCGCCACTGGTCGCTGCAGCAGCCAGGTAGGTAGCAACATAAGCAGGGACAGTACAGTTATCACACAGGAAACACATACCTGCCGAGCTGCACAGCGCCTAGGCAGCCATCAGCGGCGCCACTGGTCGTTGCAGCAGCCAGGCAGGTAGCAATATAAGCAGGGACAGTACAGTTAAGCAGGGACAGTACAGTTAACACGTGATACATTTGCACAGTTCCTAGGCAGCCATTTGCGGCGCCATCTTGAATCTTCCTGGGGGAGAGCCGTGGGTGGTGGGGGGAGGAGGGGGCAAAGTCAGTGAGGCCGGGGGAGAGTCAGTGGAAGGGGGGGGGGGGGGGGGGGGGCGCGGAGCTGCCACAGAGTTTACCCGGGGCTGGTGCGGCCTGTTGGAGGGGGGGATCCTACCGGCCACTGCGGTGAATTGCCGGGGGTCCCCCTGGCTGATCTGCCTCCTGGGGGGGGGGGATGGGTCCCTTCTCACCGGGTCTGCTGGTCTTCTTTTTCTTCCTTTAGCCCGGCACTGCGTCCAAAGGGCAGTGGAGGTGGTCCTGGGTGTCCCCCCCGGCCGGTGGTGTTGCCGGGGGCATCCGTTCACTTCTCAGCCACTGTGAGCCGGCCGCGTCACCCGGGATGCAGGGGCCGCGTCAGAGCCGGCAGGAGAGGCCGCGGCTGCACTGCTTGGTCCAGGCCTCGATTTCCGGAGGCCGCGTCGGGATGCTGGCGGGTCCCGGGGGAAGTGAGGGGGTGACGCCTGGGCTGATTTCACACCCGCACCATGCGGGTGAGCTGTGGCGGGCGCCTGGGCTGATTGCACACCCGCCCCGTGCGGGTAAGCTGCTGAGCTGCGGCGAGCGCGTGGGGTCAGCCTTCTCCCCCGCTCCGGCCGCATCGTCCTCGGGGGATCGCGGTGCACGCTTCCCCCCTCCTCCACCGCTGCCTGCCTGCCCGCCTCCTCTGTCTCCGTCCCCTCCGCCGCAAGCTGCTCCTGAGGCCGGGGATGGTGGAAGCTCCGTGGATGGTGACGGAGCTCCACAGCATGCGACCATCCCCGGCCCCTTCCGGAAGTCATAGAGTGATAGATAGTGAGAGATAGAGAGATAGAGAGAGATAGTGACAGAGAGTGATAGAGAGTGCTAAATTTTGTGTCTGCTGCCCCCGCCTTTTGTGCTGATCACTATATCTGAGGTGATCAGCAACTTTTTGGGGGTGCAGAGGTTTTTTTTTTTATATATACCTGCCAGTTGCACTGTCAGTTGCACCAAAGGTTGTGCACCTGCTGCCCCTCACTGGTAATCAGTGTCGCATCACTGATCACCTTTTTTTTTTTTGTGGGTGCTGTGGGGTCTTTTTTAATTTTTTTTTTACACACACTGTGATTTTGTGGGTGTCCTGTGGCCACTGTGCGCTGATCAGTGACGTACATCACTGATCATCTTTTTCGGCACAGGGTTGATCTATTTTTTTTTTTTTGATCAAATTCCTGTTGCCTTTGAGCGCTGTTCAGTGACGGACGTTACTGACCAACATCTGTGCTCAATTTTTGGCGCAGGACCTTTTTTTTTTTTTTTAACCCCTTCAATTTTTTTTTTTAACCCCTTCAATTTTTTTTTTTTAACCCCTTCAATTTTTTTTTTTGTATAAAGTATTTTTTTTTTCTGCACTACATACACACTACACACTACATACCCCCCGGATTGAAATAAAGTTTGTACCCCCCCCCTACACTATACACGTGTTGAAACATTTCACTACCAGTAACACAAAAATAAAAATGGCATCCCAAATGTCATCCCAAATGTCATCCCAAATGTCATCCCAGTCATCCAGAAGAATGTATTCAGCGGAGGAGGCATATGCCATGCTTGCCTCTGACTCTGACACAGCCAGTGATGCAAGCGGGGAATTTGAAGGATTCGTCTTAAGCTCCTCTTCCTCCTCTGGTGATGAGGGACCCCCTCAAAGACGCCCCCGTAGAGCAGCTGAGACCCACCCCCCAATAATTGATCTCGTATGGACCCCACCACCAGACAATTTTGAGCCCCAGGTTCCTGAGTTTTTGGCCATGCCAGGAATCCAATTTGATTCCACAGGTCTCAGAGAAATTGACTTTTTCAAATTATTTTTCTCTGATGATTTTATAAATTTAATGGTGGACCAAAGTAATTTATATGCCCAGCAGTTTATTGCTCAAAACCCCACGTCATCATTTGCTAGGTGGACCCCTGTAGATGCAGTAGAGATGATGACGTTTTGGGGTCTGGTGTTTCATATGGGCATAGTAAAAAAGCCAGAAATTAGGCAATATTGGAGTACAGATGTTCTGTACAGCACCCCATTTTACCGTATGGCCATGCCCCGGGCTCGATTTGAGACGATCCTTAAATTTTTGCATTACAACGATAATGCACAGTGCCCACCCAGAGATGATCCCACCTTTGACCGGCTATTCAAAGTCAGGCCGGTCATTGATCATTTCAGTGCCAAATTTGAAGAGATGTACATCCCAGATAAATTCATTTGCATAGACGAGTCCCTTATACATTTTAAAGGAAGGGTTAAATTCCGCCAGTACCTTCCCAGTAAGAGGGCAAGGTATGGCATAAAAATGTATAAGCTGTGTGAAAGCACCTCAGGGTACACTCACAGGTTTAGGGTATATGAAGGGAAGGATTCAAGAATTGAACCGCCAGAATGCCCCCCCTCCCTCGTAGGTGTTAGTGGAAAAATTGTCTGGGATTTAGTGCACCCCTTCCTGGATAAAGGTTATCACCTCTATGTGGATAACTTTTACACTAGCATCCCCCTGTTTAAGGCCCTTGGTTCAAGAGGTACAGCAGCTTGCGGTACTGTGCGCAAGAACCAAAGAGGCCTCCCAAAAACGCACATTGCCCAAGTAATGAGAAGGGGTGAAAGCAGGGGAATATGCACCGAAAATATGTTGTTGGTCAAATATAAGGACAAGAGGGATGTCCTTATACTGACAACAATTCACGGAGACAGTACCACCTCCGTCCCTGTACGAGGTACCAGTACCCACACCTCAAAACCTAATTGTATCCTGGATTACAATAGGTACATGGGCGGAGTGGATCTTTCAGATCAGGTACTGAAGCCGTACAGTGCCCTGCGGAAAACAAAAATCTGGTACAAGAAGCTGGCCGTGTATATCATCCAGATGGCACTGTATAACGCTTACGTGCTATTCCGTTCTACCGGCCAGAGGGGGACATTTATGCACTTTCAAGAGGAAGTCATAAAGGGCCTAGTATTTGGGAACCAGCAGGCAGAGGGCCCCAGTACTTCTAGTACTGGCCCCCGTATTGTACCAGGGCAGCATTTTCCGAACGAAATCCCCTCCACTGCAAGAAAGGGCAGGACACAAAAAAGGTGCAAAGTTTGCTATAAAAAAGGAATAAGAAAGGAAACTATTTTCCACTGTGAAACTTGCCCCGACAAACCCGGCCTATGTATAAAGGAGTGTTTTAAAATATACCACACATCTATGGATTATTAGGTTCATCATTTCACCGTGCTTCGGGGGTCTTGCTAATGCCACATAGCACCCACCAACATTCCACCAGAATCTGAGCTGCAAAATCCAAAAATCACTCCTTCCCTTCTGATTCCTGCCATGCACCCAACTGGTATTTTTTGGTCACATATGAGGCATTGCCATACTCGGGAGAAATTGGGGCACAGATTTTGGGGTGCTTTTTCGGTACTTGTTTCCTAGAACGGCCACAATCGTGAGTGATCGTGGCTCTTAATTAAGGGACACGATCCTCACGATGTGGCCGATTTTTTACAATTTTTTCACTTTGATTGACAGAAATCGGGTCAATCGGTCGGTCGCGACCAATTAAAATCGGCCGCGATGCGACCGACCGATTGACCCGATTTTTCCATAGACTTCAATGTTAAAAAATCTTTTAACATTGAAATCGGTCGGTCTTGTGCCATTATAATGGCACAAGATGAGATGGACTTGATTAAGTCCATCTCACATAGGGAAAAATGATAAAAAAGGTGAAATGGGCCAATATGACCCATTTCACATTTTTTATGTGCCCGCCATGACCCCACGATAGACGTGAACCCGAAGCGTGGCGAGCGCAGCGAGCCCGCGAGGGGCGGCGGTGCGCGTCCTCCGACCTTTTCATTCCCCTACTATCCACTAGGGCGTGGAGTGAGAATATAATAGTGTGGCGAGCGCAGCGAGCCACCGAGCCCGAAGCGTGGCGAGCGCAGCGAGCCCCGCGAGGGGACGCGTATACCTGTGAAGTGAGACGCGTCCCCTCGCGGGGCTCGCTGCGCTCGCCACGCTTCGGGCTCGGTGGCTCGCTGCGCTCGCCACACTATTATATTCTCACTCCACGCCCTAGTGGATAGTAGGGGAATGAAAAGGTCGGAGGACGCGCACCGCCGCCCCTCGCGGGCTCGCTGCGCTCGCCACGCTTCGGGTTCACGTCTATCGTGGGGTCTAGCACACTTATTAACATTTGGGGGGGCAATTTAAACAAATCTGGTGTAAAAAAAAAAAAAATCGGGTGAAAAATCGGCAGATCGGATCGGTCGCATCGTATGCGACCAAATCGCATGCGATGCGACCGATCCGATTTTTTATCTTACGACCACAACGATCTAAATCGTTGTGGCCGTTCTAGGAAACAAGTACCGCTTTTTCTCCTTCATACCTTATGAAAATGAAAAATTTTGAGCCAGAACTGCATTTTTGTGTAAAAAAATTTAATTTTTCATTTTCACTGCCCAGTTGTACCACAATTGGTGAAACCCCTGGGGGTTTGAAATGTACACTATACCCCTAGATGAATTCCCTGAGGGGTGTAGTTTGCAAAATGGGGTCACTTGTGGGGGGTTCCACTGTATTGGTGCTTTGGGGGTCTTGCTAATGCGACATAGCACCCACCAACATTCCACCAGAATTTGTGCTGCAAAATCCAAATATCATTCCTTCCCTTCTGAGTCCTGCCACTTTTTGGTCACACATGAGGCATTGCCGTACTCGGGAGAAATTGGGGCACAGATTTTGGGGGGCTTTTTCTCCTTCATACCTTCTGAAAATGAAAAATTTTGAGCCAGAACTGCATTTTTGTGTAAAAAAATGTAATTTTTCATTTTCACTGCCCAGTTGTATCAAAATTGGTGAAACCCCTGGGGGTTTGAAATGTACACTATACCCCTAGATGAATTCCCTGAGGGGTGTAGTTTGCAAAATGGGGTCACTTGTGGGGTGGTTCCACTGTATTGGTGCTTTGGGGGTCTTGCTAATGCGACATAGCACCCACCAACATTCCACCAGAATTTGTGCTGCAAAATCCAAATATCACTCCTTCCCTTCTGAGTCCTGCCACTTTTTGGTCACACATGAGGCATTGCCGTACTCGGGAGAAATTGGGGCACAGAGTTTGGGGTGCTTTTTCTCCTTCATACCTTCTGAAAATGAAAAATTTTGAGCCAGAACTGCATTTTTGTGTAAAAAAATGTAATTTTTCATTTTCACTGCCCAGTTGTATCAAAATTGGTGAAACCCCTGGGGGTTTGAAATGTACACTATACCCCTAGATTAATTCACTGAGGGGTGTAGTTTGCAAAATGGGGTCACTTGTGGGGGGGTTCCACTGTATTGGTGCTTTGGGGGTCTTGCTAATGCGACATAGCACCCACCAACATTCCACCACCAAAAATCACTCCTTCCCTTCTGAGTCCTGCCATGCACCCAACTGGTATTTTTTGGTCACATATGAGGCATTGCCATACTCGGGAGAAATTGGGGCACAGATTTTGGGGTGCTTTTTCTCCTTCATACCTTATGAAAATGAAAAATTTTAAGCCAGAACTGCATTTTTGTGTAAAAAAATGTAATTTTTCATTTTCACTGCCCAGTTGTATCAAAATTGGTGAAACCCCTGGGGGTTTGAAATGTACACTATACCCCTAGATGAATTCCCTGAGGGGTGTAGTTTGCAAAATGGGGTCACTTGTGGGGGGGGGGTTCCACTGTATTGGTGCTTGGGGGGTCTTGCTAATGCAACATAGCACCCAATAACATTCCACCAGAATCTGAGCTGCAAAATCCAAAAATCACTCCTTCCTTTCTGAGTCCTGCCATGCACCCAAATGGTATTTTTTGGTCACATGTGAGGCATTGCCGTACTCGGGTGAAATTGGGGCACAGATTTTGGGGTGCTTTGTCTCCTTCATTCCTTGTGAAAATGAAAAATTTTGAGCCAGAACTGCATTTTTGTGTAAAAAATGTAATTTTGCATTTGCACAGCCCAGTTGTATCAAAATTGGTGAAACCCCTGGGGGTTTGAAATGTACACTATACCCCTAGATGAATTCCCTGAGGGGTGTAGTTTGCAAAATGGGGTCACTTGTGGGGGGTTCCACTGTATTGGTGCTTGGGGGGTCTTGCTAATGCGACATAGCACCCACCAAAATTCCACCAGAATCTGAGCTGCAAAATCCAAAAATCACTCCTTCCCTTCTGAGTCCTGCCATGCACCCAAATGGTATTTTTTGGTCACATGTGAGGCATTGCCGTACTCGGGAGAAATTGGGGCACAGATTTTGGGGTGCTTTTTCTCCTTCATACCTTCTGAAAATGAAAAATTTTGAGCCAGAACTGCATTTTTGTGTAAAAAAATGTAATTTTTCATTTTCACTGCCCAGTTGTATCAAAATTGGTGAAACCCCTGGGGGTTTGAAATGTACACTATACCCCTAGATGAATTCCCTGAGGGGTGTAGTTTGCAAAATGGGGTCACTTGTGGGGGGGTTACACTGTATTGGTGCTTTGGGGGTCTTGCTAATGCGACATAGCACCCACCAACATTCCACCACCAAAAATCACTCCTTCCCTTCTGAGTCCTGCCATGCACCCAACTGGTATTTTTTGGTCACATATGAGGCATTGCCATACTCGGGAGAAATTGGGGCACAGATTTTCGGGTGCTTTTTCTCCTTCATACCTTATGAAAATGAAAAATTTTGAGCCAGAACTGCATTTTTGTGTAAAAAAATGTAATTTTTCATTTTCACTGCCCAGTTGTATCAAAATTGGTGAAACCCCTGGGGGTTTGAAATGTACACTATACCCCTAGATGAATTCCCTGAGGGGTGTAGTTTGCAAAATGGGGTCACTTGTGGGGGGGTTCCACTGTATTGGTGCTTTGGGGGTCTTGCTAATGCGACATAGCACCCACCAACATTCCACCACCAAAAATCACTCCTTCCCTTCTGAGTCCTGCCATGCACCCAACTGGTATTTTTTGGTCACATATGAGGCATTGCCATACTCGGGAGAAATTGGGGCACAGATTTTGGGGTGCTTTTTCTCCTTCATACCTTATGAAAATGAAAAATTTTGAGCCAGAACTGCATTTTTGTGTAAAAAAATGTAATTTTTCATTTTCACTGCCCAGTTGTATCAAAATTGGTGAAACCCCTGGGGGTTTGAAATGTACACTATACCCCTAGATGAATTCCCTGAGGGGTGTAGTTTGCAAAATGGGGTCACTTGTGGGGGGGTTCCACTGTATTGGTGCTTGGGGGGTCTTGCTAATGCAACATAGCACCCACCAACATTCCACCAGAATCTGAGCTGTAAAATCCAAAAATCACTCCTTCCTTTCTGAGTCCTGCCACTTTTTGGTCACACATGAGGCATTGCCGTACTCGGGAGAAATTGGGGCACAGATTTTGGGGGGCTTTTTCTCCTTCATACCTTCTGAAAATGAAAAATTTTGAGCCAGAACTGCATTTTTGTGTAAAAAAATGTAATTTTTCATTTTCACTGCCCAGTTGTATCAAAATTGGTGAAACCCCTGGGGGTTTGAAATGTACACTATACCCCTAGATGAATTCCCTGAGGGGTGTAGTTTGCAAAATGGGGTCACTTGTGGGGTGGTTCCACTGTATTGGTGCTTTGGGGGTCTTGCTAATGCGACATAGCACCCACCAACATTCCACCAGAATTTGTGCTGCAAAATCCAAATATCACTCCTTCCCTTCTGAGTCCTGCCACTTTTTGGTCACACATGAGGCATTGCCGTACTCGGGAGAAATTGGGGCACAGAGTTTGGGGTGCTTTTTCTCCTTCATACCTTCTGAAAATGAAAAATTTTGAGCCAGAACTGCATTTTTGTGTAAAAAAATGTAATTTTTCATTTTCACTGCCCAGTTGTATCAAAATTGGTGAAACCCCTGGGGGTTTGAAATGTACACTATACCCCTAGATTAATTCACTGAGGGGTGTAGTTTGCAAAATGGGGTCACTTGTGGGGGGGTTCCACTGTATTGGTGCTTTGGGGGTCTTGCTAATGCGACATAGCACCCACCAACATTCCACCACCAAAAATCACTCCTTCCCTTCTGAGTCCTGCCATGCACCCAACTGGTATTTTTTGGTCACATATGAGGCATTGCCATACTCGGGAGAAATTGGGGCACAGATTTTGGGGTGCTTTTTCTCCTTCATACCTTATGAAAATGAAAAATTTTAAGCCAGAACTGCATTTTTGTGTAAAAAAATGTAATTTTTCATTTTCACTGCCCAGTTGTATCAAAATTGGTGAAACCCCTGGGGGTTTGAAATGTACACTATACCCCTAGATGAATTCCCTGAGGGGTGTAGTTTGCAAAATGGGGTCACTTGTGGGGGGGGGGTTCCACTGTATTGGTGCTTGGGGGGTCTTGCTAATGCAACATAGCACCCAATAACATTCCACCAGAATCTGAGCTGCAAAATCCAAAAATCACTCCTTCCTTTCTGAGTCCTGCCATGCACCCAAATGGTATTTTTTGGTCACATGTGAGGCATTGCCGTACTCGGGTGAAATTGGGGCACAGATTTTGGGGTGCTTTGTCTCCTTCATTCCTTGTGAAAATGAAAAATTTTGAGCCAGAACTGCATTTTTGTGTAAAAAATGTAATTTTGCATTTGCACAGCCCAGTTGTATCAAAATTGGTGAAACCCCTGGGGGTTTGAAATGTACACTATACCCCTAGATGAATTCCCTGAGGGGTGTAGTTTGCAAAATGGGGTCACTTGTGGGGGGTTCCACTGTATTGGTGCTTGGGGGGTCTTGCTAATGCGACATAGCACCCACCAAAATTCCACCAGAATCTGAGCTGCAAAATCCAAAAATCACTCCTTCCCTTCTGAGTCCTGCCATGCACCCAAATGGTATTTTTTGGTCACATGTGAGGCATTGCCGTACTCGGGAGAAATTGGGGCACAGATTTTGGGGTGCTTTTTCTCCTTCATACCTTCTGAAAATGAAAAATTTTGAGCCAGAACTGCATTTTTGTGTAAAAAAATGTAATTTTTCATTTTCACTGCCCAGTTGTATCAAAATTGGTGAAACCCCTGGGGGTTTGAAATGTACACTATACCCCTAGATGAATTCCCTGAGGGGTGTAGTTTGCAAAATGGGGTCACTTGTGGGGGGGTTACACTGTATTGGTGCTTTGGGGGTCTTGCTAATGCGACATAGCACCCACCAACATTCCACCACCAAAAATCACTCCTTCCCTTCTGAGTCCTGCCATGCACCCAACTGGTATTTTTTGGTCACATATGAGGCATTGCCATACTCGGGAGAAATTGGGGCACAGATTTTCGGGTGCTTTTTCTCCTTCATACCTTATGAAAATGAAAAATTTTGAGCCAGAACTGCATTTTTGTGTAAAAAAATGTAATTTTTCATTTTCACTGCCCAGTTGTATCAAAATTGGTGAAACCCCTGGGGGTTTGAAATGTACACTATACCCCTAGATGAATTCCCTGAGGGGTGTAGTTTGCAAAATGGGGTCACTTGTGGGGGGGTTCCACTGTATTGGTGCTTTGGGGGTCTTGCTAATGCGACATAGCACCCACCAACATTCCACCACCAAAAATCACTCCTTCCCTTCTGAGTCCTGCCATGCACCCAACTGGTATTTTTTGGTCACATATGAGGCATTGCCATACTCGGGAGAAATTGGGGCACAGATTTTGGGGTGCTTTTTCTCCTTCATACCTTATGAAAATGAAAAATTTTGAGCCAGAACTGCATTTTTGTGTAAAAAAATGTAATTTTTCATTTTCACTGCCCAGTTGTATCAAAATTGGTGAAACCCCTGGGGGTTTGAAATGTACACTATACCCCTAGATGAATTCCCTGAGGGGTGTAGTTTGCAAAATGGGGTCACTTGTGGGGGGGTTCTACTGTATTGGTGCTTGGGGGGTCTTGCTAATGCAACATAGCACCCACCAACATTCCACCAGAATCTGAGCTGTAAAATCCAAAAATCACTCCTTCCTTTCTGAGTCCTGCCATGCACCCAAATGGTATTTTTTGGTCACATGTGAGGCATTGCCGTACTCGGGAGAAATTGGGGCACAGATTTTGGGGTGCTTTGTCTCCTTCATTCCTTGTGAAAATGAAAAATTTTGAGCCAGAACTGCATTTTTGTGTAAAAAATGTAATTTTGCATTTGCACAGCCCAGTTGTATCAAAATTGGTGAAACCCCTGGGGGTTTGAAATGTACACTATACCCCTAGATGAATTCCCTGAGGGGTGTAGTTTGCAAAATGGGGTCACTTGTGGGGGGGTTCCACTGTATTGGTGCTTGGGGGGTCTTGCTAATGCGACATAGCACCCACCAAAATTCCACCAGAATCTGAGCTGCAAAATCCAAAAATCACTCCTTCCCTTCTGAGTCCTGCCATGCACCCAAATGGTATTTTTTGGTCACATGTGAGGCATTGCCGTACTCGGGAGAAATTGGGGCACAGATTTTGGGGTGCTTTTTCTCCTTCATACCTTCTGAAAATGAAAAATTTTGAGCCAGAACTGCATTTTTGTGTAAAAAAATGTAATTTTTCATTTTCACTGCCCAGTTGTATCAAAATTGGTGAAACCCCTGGGGGTTTGAAATGTACACTATATCCCTAGATGAATTCCCTGAGGGGTGTAGTTTGCAAAATGGGGTCACTTGTGGGGGGGTTCCACTGTATTGGTGCTTTGGGGGTCTTGCTAATGCGACATAGCACCCACCAACATTCCACCACCAAAAATCACTCCTTCCCTTCTGAGTCCTGCCATGCACCCAACTGGTATTTTTTGGTCACATATGAGGCATTGCCATACTCGGGAGAAATTGGGGCACATATTTTGGGGTGCTTTTTCTCCTTCATACCTTCTGAAAATGAAAAATTTTGAGCCAGAACTGCATTTTTGTGTAAAAAATTTAATTTTTCATTTTCACTGCCCAGTTGTATCAAAATTGGTGAAACCCCTGGGGGTTTGAAATGTACACTATACCCCTAGATGAATTCCCTGAGGGGTGTAGTTTGCAAAATGGGGTCACTTGTGGGGGGGTTCCTAAATTTAAGCATCTTATGGTGCCTAGAAACCTACATGGTGCCTAAAAAATAATCTCATAAAAAGGAGGCTCCAAAATCAAGTAGGTGCTCCTTCTATTATGAAGCCTGTGGTTTGGTCAACGTGCACACTAGGGCCACATATAGGATATTTTTGAAAACAAAAGAATTGGGGGAATCAATTTTTAGTCACATTTCTCTAGTAAAATGTACTGTGTTCCTTAGAAAAATGTATTAAAATTGCAAATCTTCCAAAAAAATAAATTTTGAAATTTCACCTACACTTTGTTTTAATTCCTGTGAAACACCTAAAGGGTTAACAAACTTCCAAAATGCTGTTTTGAATACTGTGAGGGGTGCAGTTTTTAAAATGGCATCATTTATGGGGGTATCTCACATACAAGTCCCTCAAAGTCACATCAGAACTGAACTGGTCCCTAAAAAAATCAGTGTTTGAAATTTTCTTGAAAATTTGAGAATTTGCTATTCATATTGTAAGCCTCCTAGTGTCCAAAAAAATTAAAAGGAAGTTGAAATAATGATGGAAACATAAAGTAGACATATGGTCTATGTTAGTTATTAACTATTTTGAGTGATATGATTATTTGTCTCACAAGCAGAAAATTTAACATTTTGCAAATTGCTAAATTTTCCATTTTTTTACGACATGGGGTCACTTGTGGGGGGGTTCCACTGTATTGGTGCTTTGGGGGTCTTGCTAATGCGACATAGCACCCACCAACATTCCACCACCAAAAATCACTCCTTCCCTTCTGAGTCCTGCCATGCACCCAACTGGTATTTTTTGGTCACATATGAGGCATTGCCATACTCGGGAGAAATTGGGGCACAGATTTTGGGGTGCTTTTTCTCCTTCATACCTTATGAAAATGAAAAATTTTGAGCCAGAACTGCATTTTTGTGTAAAAAAATGTAATTTTTCATTTTCACTGCCCAGTTGTATCAAAATTGGTGAAACCCCTGGGGGTTTGAAATGTACACTATACCCCTAGATGAATTCCCTGAGGGGTGTAGTTTGCAAAATGGGGTCACTTGTGGGGGGGTTCCACTGTATTGGTGCTTTGGGGGTCTTGCTAATGCGACATAGCACCCACCAACATTCCACCACCAAAAATCACTCCTTCCCTTCTGAGTCCTGCCATGCACCCAACTGGTATTTTTTGGTCACATATGAGGCATTGCCATACTCGGGAGAAATTGGGGCACAGATTTTGGGGTGCTTTTTCTCCTTCATACCTTATGAAAATGAAAAATTTTGAGCAAGAACTGCATTTTTGTGTAAAAAAATGTAATTTTTCATTTTCACTGCCCAGTTGTATCAAAATTGGTGAAACCCCTGGGGGTTTGAAATGTACACTATACCCCTAGATGAATTTCCTGAGGGGTGTAGTTTGCAAAATGGGGTCACTTGTGGGGGGGTTCCACTGTATTGGTGCTTGGGGGGTCTTGCTAATGCAACATAGCACCCACCAACATTCCACCAGAATCTGAGCTGTAAAATCCAAAAATCACTCCTTCCTTTCTGAGTCCTGCCATGCACCCAAATGGTATTTTTTGGTCACATGTGAGGCATTGCCGTACTCGGGAGAAATTGGGGCACAGATTTTGGGGTGCTTTGTCTCCTTCATTCCTTGTGAAAATGAAAAATTTTGAGCCAGAACTGCATTTTTGTG
This sequence comes from Crinia signifera, assembly GCF_055691185.1. Lineage (NCBI taxonomy): Eukaryota > Metazoa > Chordata > Amphibia > Anura > Myobatrachidae > Crinia > Crinia signifera. The sequence goes on along the minus strand of NC_139219.1, from coordinate 156,199,169 downwards.
TAAAAAATGTAATTTTGCATTTGCACAGCCCAGTTGTATCAAAATTGGTGAAACCCCTGGGGGTTTGAAATGTACACTATACCCCTAGATGAATTCCCTGAGGGGTGTAGTTTGCAAAATGGGGTCACTTGTGGGGGGGTTCCACTGTATTGGTGCTTGGGGGGTCTTGCTAATGCGACATAGCACCCACCAAAATTCCACCAGAATCTGAGCTGCAAAATCCAAAAATCACTCCTTCCCTTCTGAGTCCTGCCATGCACCCAAATGGTATTTTTTGGTCACATGTGAGGCATTGCCGTACTCGGGAGAAATTGGGGCACAGATTTTGGGGTGCTTTTTCTCCTTCATACCTTCTGAAAATGAAAAATTTTGAGCCAGAACTGCATTTTTGTGTAAAAAAATGTAATTTTTCATTTTCACTGCCCAGTTGTATCAAAATTGGTGAAACCCCTGGGGGTTTGAAATGTACACTATATCCCTAGATGAATTCCCTGAGGGGTGTAGTTTGCAAAATGGGGTCACTTGTGGGGGGGTTCCACTGTATTGGTGCTTTGGGGGTCTTGCTAATGCGACATAGCACCCACCAACATTCCACCACCAAAAATCACTCCTTCCCTTCTGAGTCCTGCCATGCACCCAACTGGTATTTTTTGGTCACATATGAGGCATTGCCATACTCGGGAGAAATTGGGGCACATATTTTGGGGTGCTTTTTCTCCTTCATACCTTCTGAAAATGAAAAATTTTGAGCCAGAACTGCATTTTTGTGTAAAAAATTTAATTTTTCATTTTCACTGCCCAGTTGTATCAAAATTGGTGAAACCCCTGGGGGTTTGAAATGTACACTATACCCCTAGATGAATTCCCTGAGGGGTGTAGTTTGCAAAATGGGGTCACTTGTGGGGGGGTTCCTAAATTTAAGCATCTTATGGTGCCTAGAAACCTACATGGTGCCTAAAAAATAATCTCATAAAAAGGAGGCTCCAAAATCAAGTAGGTGCTCCTTCTATTATGAAGCCTGTGGTTTGGTCAACGTGCACACTAGGGCCACATATAGGATATTTATGAAAACAAAAGAATTGGGGGAATCAATTTTTAGTCACATTTCTCTAGTAAAATGTACTGTGTTCCTTAGAAAAATGTATTAAAATTGCAAATCTGCAAAAAAAATGAAATTTTGAAATTTCACCTACACTTTGTTTTAATTCCTGTGAAACACCTAAAGGGTTAACAAACTTCCAAAATGCTGTTTTGAATACTGTGAGGGGTGCAGTTTTTAAAATGGCATCATTTATGGGGGTATCTCACATACAAGTCCCTCAAAGTCACATCAGAACTGAACTGGTCCCTAAAAAAATCAGTGTTTGAAATTTTCTTGAAAATTTGAGAATTTGCTATTCATATTGTAAGCCTCCTAGTGTCCAAAAAAATTAAAAGGAAGTTGAAATAATGATGGAAACATAAAGTAGACATATGGTCTATGTTAGTTATTAACTATTTTGAGTGGTATGATTATTTGTCTCACAAGCAGAAAATTTAACATTTTGCAAATTGCTAAATTTTCCATTTTTTTACGACATTTTGGTATTTTTCACAAAAAAACACAGACTGTATCGACCCAAATTTACCACTAATTTGAAGTACAATGTGTCACGAAAAAACAATCTCAAAATCACTGGGATAAGTAAAAGCAAAAAAAAGTTATCCCCACTTAAGTGATACATGTCAGATTTGAAAAAAAGGGCTCTGTCAGGAACGCAAAAACTGGCTCTGTCAGGAAGGGGTTAATAGAATATAGTACAAGAAAACCTGCCAGAATACTTTACGTCCAACAGTACACAACAAGCCCTGCAGAATGTGAAACATACAAGTCACCGGATGTAATAGTCCGGGAGCTATAAACTTGCTGGCATTGCGCCAGCATACAGTATGTCTTATAACAATATATGAGCCAGAGGGCAGCAATATAATGCAGCTAATGTACTTCACTCTGCTTCATCTGGTATTGTAAAACAAATTAAATAGAAAAACAAATTGGGCTTGGGTCTAGGCTGGCATCAAAAAAAATTGAGGAGGCAAAGAGTGTGGGGGGTCTCCCAATTTTTTTTTATTACTAGCTATAAGCTTGACCAGCCACAGCTAGTGGAAACATAGAGGGGAGACCCACAATGCGGGGGTAATTCCCCAATTATTCCATAGTTAGGGGTCAATTCAATAGCCAGCGAGCATCTTGCCCGATCGAGTTTGTGCAACACCCGCCATACTTTATTCTACCTGGATCTTGCTCAAAATGTTCACTTCCCCATAGGGTAGGGACAACTTTTGGGGAAACAGGGGTGGGAATCAGCAGGGCTGAGGATGTGAGTTGGGCTGCCTTTGCCTGAGCGTAAACGCTGTAACTATGGCAAATCACCTTCACTACCAATTGAATTCCTCTCCTACACTCAGGCTAGAAACTTTCCATGGGTTCCAGTAACTTTGTTCTCACTGGAAAGGGACAGCCTATTACATGTGAACCTGGATATCTATCTTCAATCTAACGAGAATTGTGTAATTACATTTATTTCCTTGGTATGAACAATAACATGTGGCCCGATTCAGACCTGAACACTGGTCTGTGAATCTTCGCAACCCAGCAACCAGATAAATGCCACCCTGCCAGAGTGTATCCCCACCCCTGTGCATGACTGCGAATGCATTCGCAGCCATGAAAACAGGGGGAAAACTATTTGGAAACACTCACCATCAAATAGATTTCCCCACCATGCCTTATTCGGTGCTGCAATGACCGTGGAAAGATCGGGCCACTGATGGTGTCAGCGTCCGGGCCTGTCTGTGTTTTTCGTTGGCACTGCTAGAGGCTGTCAATCCTCTTGCAAACAGCCAGCAATGGCTAGCCATTGCTGGTTTCATTCACATGGGGGCCTCGCACATGCACACAGCATACCGCACACATGTGCAGCCTATCGATAATCAGCAGGGCTGTGATTTCACATCCCTACGAATAGGTCTAAATTGGACCAATGTATTCAATTTTTATTTTATTTTACTTCTATCTATTGTTTTACTTCTTTTGCTTTCCTATTTTTTATATAAATAAAAATTAGCGTTTTAAATGTAATACACAGTAAATAATTGTTACAGTTTTCATTAATTTGTGTTGAATTCCATTTACAGTACTTCTCATTCTATTTGTAAAAAGTACAGGCATGTTCTGTAATATCCTTTTGAATTTCCAAATAATAAATGTCCAATTATAGATTAATCTTTTGATCTGTTATTAGTCCCATCTCTTTGTTAATTCCTTCCTCAGAGTTCCATGTAAAGTTACAACAAATCCTTTTAACCTCATGTTTCTTGCAGACGATATTTTTAGCACGGATTAGAAAGGTTATGCATTAAATCTCATTGCAAATTCTAAACTCTTCTAATCAGCTGCTGAAATTGCAAAATCAAGGACCACACAACAAAAGCCATGATGATTGGGAACTACAGTATGAAAACTGAAAGACTGATTGATGTTTTTTTCTTTGTTTATTGAATTAATGGTTTGGAAATGAAGACACAGCGCCAATTGTTTATGCAGATTAACACAAATTCTTGTATAATTTGCATTTATTTTATTTATGAGAGTTGTCAAGAAAAAACTTACCTCTGTACTTTTGCATTAACCTTGTTTTAGATTTAGCATTAATGCACAAATCAATGCACATTGAAAGATACAACTTTGCTGCGTGAATCAACTGCTTGTGCCAACTGATCTATTTAAGGGCCTGATTGTAAATTTTACACTATTTTACCCTTATTCTGGTTCACTCGCAAAGACAAATTCCTTCTCAAATGTACAAAGCCATGGGCCTTATTCTGGTCTGTGCATACTTTCGCGCACTCTTTCGGATGGCGTTTTTTAGCCGTCTGCGCATGCGTGGGCAACGCTATGCGCATGTGCCACGCATGGTCTCCGTACTTGTTCTCACTAATACCGTACAGAAATGTGCAGCGCAATCACTCGGGAAATATGGGCATCTTATGGGCGTCATTCGGAACTACACAGAGGCGTAGTTTCAAAGTGGGCTAAACTGGGCGTAAACATGGGCGTACACGAGGGAGTGCACTAATTCTGGTACGCGTACATTCGGACAGCACACCGAATGCATGCGAACCAAAAGGCTAGAAATATGCGGTGTCCATAAGCAAGTATTTCTTTGCGGACACCACTCGGTCATGCGCTAGGCAATCGGAACGCCCAATCAGTACGGGCGCACCTCAACCAATGTCAGCTGAACACAATACAATCCACTCCTTTACTCATTACTCATTAATTACACGCTTTTCATTGCTTCAATTGGAACCATTGCAGCTTAAATGGGCCGTTACTAAACACACACATATATGCTGCACTTTGGACACACATTTACAATGCAACCAATGGACAGAACTTACTATCACTAATAGAAATAGACATGTCACTTCTACATGTAACAATTAAACCACACATTTGGGGATCAAAATATAAATTTATTACAATAACTTCAAAAATAAAATGGAAAGCATGTTATTTCTCACATGCAACAAATTAAAAGGTACCATGGCAGGAATGTACAAAAATAAATAAATAAAAAAAATACATACATAGCCACAGCAGAATCATTATGAACACATCAGGTGGCTTCACAACAAAAGTATAGCACCAACACTTCAAGTACAGCAGACAGTAATGGTAGCCGAAAGAGGCCAACAGGGGAACCAAACAAGACATTCGAACCGAGGGCAAATGTGGGTACCCTCTGCACGGGATTGGACACAGGAAGCTGACACACACAGCTCAATGAAAGATTTGGGAAGACATAAGGGTGGAGATTAATGCGGACACAAGTTCATTTGCGGGCACGTTTGGCCCTGGTAGGCTCCTTGCCACGTGCAGCAGCTCTTCGGCCACGGCCACGTTGTGATGGTGCCCAGGTGGAGCAGATGCTGGTGAGGGGGGGGATGGTGTTTCCCCTCTGCCAGCAGGGAGTGCTGCTGGTGGGAATGCACCAGAAACGGATGACAATAGGGCCCTATTGCTGGAAACTAGCTCCACCATAAGCTCATTATGGTGGAGGAGGAGGTCATTTTGGTGCAGGGCTTGATCTGCCAGCACCTGCAGGCTTGCAACCATGGCCTGCTGGGCCTCAGCCATAGCCTGCAGGCTCCCAGCTATTGTCTGCTGGGTGCTGACCAAACCCTGCATGACCTCCTCGGTCCTACGCATCCGCTCTGATGCTAAGTCTCCCTGCTGGTGAATCTGCCCAAGCACCTGCACCCACCTGTCGTATTCCGGTTCGGCCGGTGGCTGCTGCTGCTGCACATGCCTGCCACTGGCACAGACTCCGCCACCTCCTCAAGAGATTCTTGACCAAGCGGTGGGGATGCTGGTGAAAGCGAACATTACAATTACAACACATTCCAAGCAAATTAGTACCAACTACTTATGCCATGGCAAATAATTACCTTCAACAAAAGCAGCAAAGACTTCCGCTGGGGTCTCGCTATCCATGTTGCTCACCCCCCGGACCTCCTCTACTGCAATGCAGCACTCGACCATCTCCTCCAGGGGGGTGAGCTTCAGGCGGCCTGGCATGGGGCCAGCCCCAGAGGTGTGGCTGTGTTCCCACCATTTGGTCAATTTCTTCTTGAGGTTGGTTTTGAAGTCGTGCCACCTGCAATCAAAGTTTACATATTACTACATGTCACTCCTGATGTTTGCTGTAGCAACCATTGCAATCTGCAACAGATTACAACATGTGCTTCATTACACAAAACTTACATTCTATTAAAATATAAAAACAACCCTTAGAAGATACATTCACACTCACCCTACAATAACTATCGATTAAATGACATGGCAATCATGTCTGTGGCTCCAAGCAACCTGACCGGCCATTTACCAACTCCATCTAACATCTATTTTAAACATTACTGGTCTTGTACTGGTCAAATGTAACACACATGAACTTGCCTCTTCTTAACGTGCTCCGCCTCACGAACTTGTGGAGCTACCGCATTAATCTCCGCAGTTATGTCCTCCCAAATCTTCCATCTCCTTGTGTGTGTAAACCTGTCCTGTGGACACTCGATCCAATCCCGTGCGCGGGGTACCAGTATGGCAAGCTCCTGCGGTTCGTATGCCATGTTCCTGCTGCTTGGTTCCTCCGTTGGCCTATTTCGGCCACGCCCACGGCCACGCCCACCTGTCGCTGTACTTGAAGTGCTGGCCAGGCTACTCTGTTGGGAAGACACCTGTTGTGTTCCCAATGATTCTGCTGAGGCAGAAGATGGGCCAGCTGCAGATTGGGCTGATGTGGATGGCCCAGCAGCAGGGCCGGCGCTACCCACTCAGCAGCTCCTGCAAAGCAGGGAGGCGCCATGCTGAAAAGGCGCTGTCTCCCTCCCTGCTCTGCTAAAGCTGCCTCAGCCCTTACTGTCACTGCCTCCTGCACGCCGCCCGCAGCGCCTGTATGACAGCGCGCGGGAGGCAGTATAAAGAGCTGCTCCCTGCACTGTGAGTGCACACAGCCTGCACGCCGCTCACAGCGCCTGTCTGACAGCGGGCGGCAGTATGGAGAGGCTGAGCAGCTCCCTGCACCGCGCACACACTGTCCTCCTCCTGAGACCTGCCCCCTCTTCCTCACGGACACTTGCGCTGAGGTATGTAGCGCTGTCTGTGAATGCCTGGATGACATGTCATGTCCAGATCCGCCCCCTACCCATTGCTCCCCTTGCATCTCCTCCTTCTCTCCCCTCCTTTCCCCCTCAGTCACGAGACGGGTGTAATGGCGTCCTCAGCATCCTGCCTACGCAGATAGAAGAGTAGGGACTGCACAAGAGTTAAACAGCAAAAGAACAGTGAGTCTTTTATTATACATGTTTACATTTTTTAATAATTGTAGATTTTATATTAATTTAGACACTTTTTAAATAATGGCCTGGGTTTTGTGCCTAAAGATGGCCATACACACTGCAATAGCAGCGTGCGATGCAATGTGCGCTCCTGCGGGCATCGCATCGCACAGTACAAAAAGTATGTGCTGCACATACTTTTTGTACTGCTTTCGGATCGCACGCACATTGCATGCATGCCCTGCGTTGCAATCTAGCCCATAACGTATGCGATCTCGCAGTGTGTATGGGCACCTTTAGTGCCTGCAACATTTTGCGGACACATTACTGAGATGGTGTATGCATACATGTACATGTACCCGAGATCCTCCATAGGATCGCATGCTGCATAAGCTCCCACAATCGGGCTGCAGCTTGTTGCAATGGCAATGTGAAAGGGCGCAAAATTTATGGTTTGCAGGAGGGCGCCGGACACCCTAGCCCCGGCCCTGCCCAGCAGCCTGCTCTTCTCCCACTGGCTGGTCTGTGGTCTCCTTCAGATTGAGATCCAGCCATGTTTGCAACAACATTTAGTTTTTCTAGCACACCTTTATATACTATTTCTGTAATTGGCGTACATCAGCGACACCCTGCGTTCCTTGCGGCAGCGTACCGTACGGCAGCGTGGACCGTGCGGCGCATAGGCCACGCCCATACCAGCGAAAAAAAAAAAAACCAGGCATACTTGCTAAGTCTGATTAAGTAGTTAATGGCAGATTTGAACACCAATAAACACCTCAAACTGTGGCCAGACATGAAATGTATATGTGAATGTACATTTGTACTGTGCACTTGTTTGGTATGTACTACTAATGACACTAACCCATTCCATATGTAAATCCAGTCCACCACTCAGGCAATAGTAATCAGTGCTTGCATCCAAATCACATGTGAAAGGTCTCCAAATACTGGCTTGATGCTAGGTACATTGAATTCCACATCTATAGTGTGGGCCGGTAGAAGGTAACTGTTCACATGGCACCATGGCCTAATATTGTGAAAAGGTCTTGCACTATTTGCTATGTTTCTGGTGTATAGCTTTCACTATAATAAAGCTGTCTAGTTTAGTACCTTGTAGAGTTAGGTGTAACTGGTTAGTGATGCACACTATTTCACCTGTTGTTTTCACCCATGTTTGGTGAATGTAATAGATTATATATAATGGGTTGCAAACTTCTTTCACCCTGTCTGTTTTGGAGATACTAAGTAATGGCATGGTCTGCTCAACTATGCAAAGCTACAGCAAGTGTTGTTTTGCGATGCAATGGTTTAGCCGTCTGTTGTGGCGCATACACGCTGTTAATGACAAAATGAACAATAAAGTTAATACCAAATATCACTCTGAACAACCAATTACAGGACATGATTGCTTGAATTGTGCCATTGCTAAGATGGCGTCCTATGGGAGAGCAGCCCCATTCTCTCCTGCAGAGCTGAGGGCACTGGTCTCCGTTATGGAGACCAGGCTGGGGCGTGCGGGCCCTTTCATTACAAACCGCCAGAAGCGCCATGCATATGCCGCGGCCCGCAGGCGCATATTCGCGCGCACCCAGGTGCGCAGGACCATCGCACAGTTGGAGCGGCGATGGTCTGATCTGAGGCGGTGACAGACGGAATTGCTCCAGGAAATCAGGGCCAGCATTGCACGATGTTAGTGTTTACACATTAAATGGCCAATTGTACATTATTACTTCCATGACCTTTATTTGGCCAATAAGGTAACCTGGCTGATCACGAGTTAAACATGGCATACGCTATATGTGTGGTACTTCACGTTTGACATGCTGTAATGTGGGTCTAATATGTCATTGTTTTTGCTGCATGATGAATGAACAAATCATGTGCCTTATTTAAAACTCTGCATTTTGAATTTTCTTACAGCACGTGACCGTGCAAGACAGGCCCGTGAGCAGGGCCAGGAGGTGGTGGCCCAGGAGGAGGTGGCCGAAGAGGTAATGGGCCAGGAGGAGGTGGCAGAAGAGGTGATGGGCCAGGAGGAGGTGGCCGAAGAGGTAATGGGCCAGGAGGAGGTGGCCGAAGAGGTGATGGGCCAGGAGGAGGTGGCCGAAGAGGTGATGGGCCAGGAGGAGGTGGCCAAAGAGGTGATGGGCCAGGAGGAGGTGGCCGAAGAGGTGGTGGCCCAGGAGGAGCTGGCCGAGGAGGAGGCGTGTGAGGTGGTGGAGGTTGAAGGAAGTGGTAGGTAAACATAAGGCATCATTAATAATTGGTGGTACTACTATTTGTTAGGTACCACTGCTGAATCTAATGTGTTTTACTTTATTATTAATTAATAAACAAAAGTGGGTTACAACAGACACACTTAGGGGTTATAGGCCCAAGCTGAAAACGTGGAATCTGGAGGCTCACGTAGGTGATGAGTGTTTATTTATTTAGGGCCTTTCTATATACAGTAAGCACAAATAAAACATCAATGGAGTATGGTCAGGCCTGATTTATAATGGCGTCACAAGTCCCCTGGGCCCCCCTCTAGCCAGTTGGCCCGTGTTGTTGCCATGTATTTTGGAAAGCTATTTTGTAGGATGGATTGACTTTAGAAATTGTTTGGTGTATGGAAGCGGATTAGTGCTGCACTTTCACCTATCTGGCAATGTGACAATGATTCAGGAAGTAAGGGGTAGAGGGACTAGGCTAGCCTTTAAATGTGGTATCTATCTATCTATCCATCCATCCATCCATCCATCCATCCATCAATCTATCTATGTATCTATGTATCCATCTATGTATCTATCTATCATGCAGTTTAGCTATTAAGCAGTGACATGCAGGTATATATGTATGGCAAAATGTGACATGTTCTAGTGGATGTAGCTTTCTAGTAGATTGGTAAGTGTTAAGGCAGGAGAAGTGTGAGTGAGGCTCAAGTGTTGTTATGATTTTGATACATATATTGGCAATTTTATCACTCACATATTCTGTAGTGTAAGCCACTGTGTGTGTGTGTGTTTGTGTGTGTGTGTGTGTGTGTGTGTGTGGGGGCCCATCTTTTTTTTTTCCATTACAAACAGTATTGCCTATGTAATTGTTTGTATGTATGAATTCTCATGCTGTAGGTACTTAGGATTGACTGTACAAGGTCTACCTGAATAGCATAATTAATGTTGAACCCCCTTTAACATGCCCACAGATGACCAGAGGCAAGAAGGCGAGGGGTTGAGAGGGGCCCTCCTCAGGCTGCGCCAGCACCTTCTCGACATGGCTGCAGAGGTGCAGGACGTGTGCGACCTCCTGGTGTGAATAGTTTCTTTAAATTTTTGTGTTATATGTTAATACATTTTTGTCATAAAAGTTAGAAGTGGTCTGCGTGTTATTGTTTTATTTTACAGTATAAGTATAAATATAAGTATATAAGTATAAATAGTGCTGTTTATTTATGTAAGGTGCAAAAGGTATATACAGTAGATAGATGGTTTTCTTGCATAGAATTGTTTGAAAGCGAAGGGTAATGCAAAGATGTACATAGAGTGTTGATGTGTATGTGTGTGTTTGCATGTGAAGAATAATTGATGATGTCATATGCATACATAACACATGGGCGTTAAGGGGCAAGAAAGAATGTTGTGAACTTAGCATGATGTAAGGGTTAATCTAACTTGGTATTAAAGTGTTTAATTATCAATTAGATAAATAATAGATGACCATTAAAAACAATCCCTTTTGAATGAGGTTGCCTAATTGCATAAGTGGGTCATGTTACAGATTTGGGTGTTCTGATAATAGTGGTGATTTGTGCGTAAATACACCGCATCGGTGCGTACGGCCAGGTTCCCGTCCGTTCTGACGCTGTAAGACTGTGCTTACGCTGCAAGACCGTGCCGAATCTGTGTGTGTCCACCGCACACGCAAGGTTTGGATGTCGTCCGTAAACACGCCCTCTTCTTAAACAGTGAGTCCGTCCGAATGCGGAGGCTCGGTGGGCGTTTCTACGGACGATGTCCGCACAGCGTGGCGTGCGGCCCGCTACGTAAGAATTCGGGAAAGTACGCACCGATCAGAATAAGGGCCAATGTCTCATGTCAAGCAATATAAAAAACAACTGAATTCACTATTCACTTGTTTTGATGGGGTTTGTATGCCGCTCTCAATGTCTGTTTTTGGATGACACTGACATCAAACCACCACAAAATCACTGCAAAACAGCTACAGAAAGTGAGAGATCAAAAAACATTTATTTTATAAAATAATTAAGACAATACACATAAGGTTTGTACATAGGGTGCGATCTGCATGGTAGAAATAGACTGTGCTGCACAGCCTATTTCTACTTTCGATAACAATGCAGAAGGGCCACGCATCGGGATCGCGTGTGGGTAAATACGGTATACTTGCTATCGATTTTGATCGGTAGCCTAAATCACACTGTGTATACACAGCAATAGACTTGACATATAGGGGGTTATTCTGATTTGCTCGGTCCTCCGCGTGTTCGCACGGGGGACCAATGTTTTCCTAATGCGGCCAATATAGTTAACGATATCAGCCACACATGGCCAATTTGAGTGTACACACTAAATGATATATGTAAATAAATATAAACCGGGACCTGCTGAACATGTGGGGCATTGGCTATATAGTACAATTGCCCTGCATGTTAAGCAGACAGGAGGGGTCATTATGGGTGCGTGAGACATACTTACGTCCCAACAATTGTCTCCCCCGGAAGGGTGGGCAAGCCTCCCACATTTAGTGGGGCCCCCTCACTGGATGTTTGGGGAAGGGGCAGGTCTAAAATGATGCAAATTGCATCATTCAGTACAATCCTTTCCCCGAAGAGCTGAAAATCACGGCATTTACAGGAATAGGGGTGGGACTTAATGATGGCAAGCCTGGCCCCCTCTAAAAGCTGCAGAGAGTCTCCTCTCTGGGCTTCTTCCAGAGAGAGGAGACATTTAAAGTAGGCAAGTATGCACAGTGGAGTGTAGACACAAAAGGATATTTTAAAAGATATTACTCAGAAGGCTCTTACTGAGCAAAATCATTTACAATATCTTCTAGTGTGTATGGGGTTTAAGTTTCTTAAGTCAATAAACTAGTATTTGGTTCTCTTACCTGCTACAGTAAAGAAGCTCCAATACTCCAATATTCTCCAATATATATATATTCTCCAATATACTCCAAAGCTCCACTACAGATGCCAATACTGCAGTTCATATAACAAAGATGAACTTGCTGCATTTATCAAACTCAAATTGTAGCATTTCTTTTGCTGATCTTAAAAACAAAAAGGTCAAAGTAATAAATCATTTTATATTTCAGACATTTGAATTAGCACACAGTTTGACTTCTGTCAGCAGTATGGCCTATATTTTGATAAGATGCCCAAAGGTTAAAGTTGAATCTATAAGTGTATGCCGGCTATAAACCTCCAGGCTGTCAGTATTCCGTATATCAATAATAACATTTAAATATAAAACGCTCATCTATCCTCCATATAGGGCTTGATACAAACCTGATCGCAGGGCTGTCACTTTGCAGCAGCCAGCAGTCAGGTAAACGCTGGCCAGTTATAGTGAAATGTGCACACCGGCAGTGGTGTAACAATAAATTATGCCCCCCCCCCCCCCCCCGCCGGGAAAAATGCGGCACCCACCCCCACCCCCTTGGAAAATTTTCGGGCCCCCCCCCCCAGTGAAGACCCTTCCCCCACCCATTGTGGCCCAGATGCATGCACAGTCTGTCGATAATTGTCCGCTGTTGGAATTTGCACAGCAGCAGTTAGGTCTGAATTAGGCCCATAGTGTGTCACATTACAAATGCTTGTGCCTAGCTGCAGGGTGGCATTTTTGGTTACAGGGTGGCATATGCAGTCACAGTGTAAATAATTGATTCACTCAGTGGCGTAACTACTGTAAAGCAGCCCCTGCTGCCGCTTGGGGGAGCAAGCAGCAGCAGGGTCTGTGTGGGCGCCGGGCCCAGCAGCACGTGTTATGACACTCATGCCACAAAGTAGTGCTCCTTTTGGCAAAAGCTTTACCAATTTGGCGCTGTCTATAGCCTTAATCAATGGGAGAGCTACCTTGCGGTGAGCGGGAACTACTGGAAGCACCCATGTACGGCCTCCCTCCATTGCAATAAGCATGTAACCCCTGGCAATGAGCATGTGACCACATGTAACCCCTGGCAACAAGCATGTAACCCGTGGCAACGAGTAACCCCTGGCAATTAGCAAGTAGGAAACAAAATATATAATTAATGACAAAAGAAAAGCTGTTGTTCGTCTATCAGTTGTCGATTTTGAAAACTACCGGACATTTCTCAAATGTTCTCGTATGGATAAAATCTCCAATGTGAAGTGAAATGATGCTTGCAGTTTAAAAATTACCTTTCTTTAGATGCTTTCTTATTTCCATCTCAAATGTACAGTATAATATTTAGGATTTACAAACTGTACGTCACACATATTGCATTGCAATGTAGTGATTTATGAAACATTAAGTTAGGAAACATCCAAGTTATACAGATAAAGAAAAAATGTGAAACTCATATAAGTATATATATTTTTATAAAATTGTATAAAAGGGATCTGCATTAAAAGGTCTACAGTGTCTAGATAGAGAGTCAATAGGTCGACAACAAAATGTGCACAAGGTGGACATGAACAAGGTCGACATTGACAAAAGATCAACACAAGCAAAAGGTTGACAATATCAACACAGAAGGTCAACATGAGTTTTTCGGGGGCCCACAATTGGGGTAGCACGTACCATCACATGGCGCCCTTCACTCACCATGCTTCGGGGGCAAAAGTGCCTCGCTCTGCCACTGCTGCACTCAGCACTGGGACTACAGTATATTGACATCTATTTTGCAGAAGCTAGAAGAGAAAAGGTAATAAAATAATACCAGAATAATCAATTGTTTAGGTAACATGTGTGAGGCCTTGACCAAGAGCTGTACCTGCCCTTCTGCAAATTACTGTAGAAGTGAAAATGGCCATAAAATACAAGAATGATTGATTGTTAACAGGTTTCCCAACTGTCCTTAAACTCTTTCTGAGTACATGCTGGAGGATGGAAAGATTAAGTGATGTAAAGTTAGATTATACAATAGCCTCCGAATTACCTTTATTTCCTCCTAGGGACTGTCTGACCTGTCCATTTGTACACTATCACTAAAATAATCCTCCATTCTGTATCAGATGAAGTTACGGTAGGGGAGTCACTCATTTTAGGCAATTGTTTTAGACCTCACCAGATGTCAAGATGTTGTGTTGACTCTTCACCACCTTGGGAAAGCTCAGTTTTTTCCTGGCATTAGTAGTTGCAGGAGAAGCTCATTGGGGGGTATTCAAAGACACATCTGTAGTATCACTATACTCTGACAGCCTGTTTGAACTTAAAGTTTTGAAGACACATAAGTTTAAAACAAAAAAGTTTTTTTTTAATAGTTTTAACCCCTTCATGACAGAGCCAGTTTTTGCCTTCCTGACAGAGCCCTTTTTTTCAAATCTGGCATGTATCACTTAAGTGGGGATAACTTTTTTTTGCTTTTACTTATCCCAGTGATTTTGAGATTGTTTTCTCGTGACACATTGTACTTCAAGTTAGTGGTAAATTTTCGTCGATACAGTCTGTGTTTTTTTGTGAAAAATACCAAAATGTCGTAAAAAAATGGAAAATTTTAAATATTATGGAATAATCTTACCACTCAAAATAGTGAATAACTAACATAGACCATATGTCTACTTTATGTTGCCATCATTATTTCAACCTCATTTTCATTTTTTTGGACACTAGGAGGCTTAAAATATGAATAGCAAATTCTCAAATTTTCAAGAAAATTTCAAACACTGATTTTTTTAGGGACCAGTTCAGTTCTGATGTGACTTTGAGGGACTTGTATGTGAGACACCCCCATAAATGATGCCATTTCAAAAACTGCACCCCTCACAGTATTCAAAACAGCATTTTGGAAGTTTGTTAACCCTTTAGGTGTTTCACAGGAATTAAAAGAAAGTGTAGGTGAAATTTCAAAATTTCATTTTTTTTGCAGATTTGCAATTTTAATACATTTTTCTAAGGAACACAGTAGATTTTACTAGAGAAATGTGACTAAAAATTGATTCCCCCAATTCTTTGGTTTTCATAAATATCCTATATGTGGCCCTAGTGTGCACGGTGACCAAACCACAGGCTTCATAATAGAAGGAGCACCTACTTGATTTTGGAGCCTCCTTTTTATGAGATTATTTTTTAGGCACCATGTAGGTTTCTAGGCACCATAAGATGCTAAAAGTTAGGTACCCCCCCACAAGTGACCCCATTTTGCAAACTAAACCCTTCAGGGAATTCATCTAGGGGTATAGTGTACATTTCAAACCCCCAGGGGTTTCACCAATTGTGGTACAACTGGGCAGTGAAAATGAAAAAAATTAATTTTTCATTTTTACAGCTCAGTTGTATCAAAATTGGTGAAACCCCGGGGGGTTTGAAATGTACACTATACCCCTAGATGAATTCCCTGAAGGGTGTAGTTTGCAAAATGGGGTCACTTGTGGGGGGGTTCCACTGTATGGGTGTTTCGGGGGTCATTCAACCAGAATCTGTGCTGCAAAATCCAAAAATCACTCCTTCCCTTCTGAGTCCTGCCATGCACCCAACTGGTATTTTTTGGTCACACATGAGGCATTGCCGTACTCGGGAGAAATTGGGGCATAGATTTTGGGGTGCTTTGTCTCCTTCATTCCTTGTGAAAATGAAAAATTTTGAGCCAGATCTGCATTTTTGTGTAAAAAAATGTAATTTTTTACAGAAAAATGCAGTTCTGGCTCAAAATTTTTTATTTTCACAAGGAATGAAGGAGACAAAGCACCCCAAAATCTGTGCCCCAATTTCTCCAGAGTACGGAAATGCCTCACGTGTGACCAAAAAATACCAGTTGGGTGCATGGCAGGACTCAGAAGGGAAGGAGTGATTTTTGGTGGTGGAATGAATGGTGGGTGCTATGTCGCATTAGCAAGACCCCCGAAGCACCAATACAGTGGAACCCCCCCACAAGTGACCCCATTTTAGTCACCAGCTTTGGGAGGGGGGCTGGCGCTGCGGCTGGCGGGGGGGTGGGAGGGGTGCTGGTGCTGCGGCAGCCGGGTGGGTGGGAGGGAGGGGGGCTGCCGGGTGGGAGGGGGGGGGGGGGGGCTGGCGATCGGTGGTAATCGGTGCGGTATATACACACACACACACACACACACATATATATATGTGTGTATATATATATATATATATATATATATATATATACACAAATATATATACACACACATATATATATATATATATATGTGTGTGTGTGTATATATATATATATATATATATATATATATATATATATATAAATATATTTTTTCAGTGCATACTGTACATTTAATTTTTAACTTTTTCTGCAGCTTGATGCTGCTGCTGCTGCTGCTGCGGGGGGGAGGGGGGAGGAGGGCAGCGCTGCGTGCGCTCCAGACGCTCCGGGGGAGCCGGGGGAGCTGCTGCTGCTGCCGGGTGAGTGCCCGGCGGGTTCGAGGGGGGGCTGCACATCGGTGGTGATCGGTGCTGTACTTGACAGCACCGATCACCAGTGAATCCCTGTGTTACCGAGCGGCTTAGCCGCTGGTAACACAGGAAACGCTGTGAATGGCTGTTCAGATTTGAACAGCCAATCACAGCAATCGCCGACCGGGGGGGGCACCCCTGCCCCCCCTGGGCGGCGAGGGGGGATGTCTGCTGTCAGGGACAGCAGACATCACCTAACTGTCACTGCGTCTCTAGACGCAGTGACAGTTAGAAGTCATGACGTATATATACGTCATGTGTCGGGAAGTACTTCCCGACCATGACGTATATATACGTCAAATGTCGTGAAGGGGTTAAATAAGTGACCAATGACAAAAAACAGTAAATCACTGTCCAAATAATTGTTTGTTTGAGTAGTACACAGTGTGCTCTTGTTTCCAGTAGAGATGAGCTGTGGAATCCTAACCGCTCCGAACACAGCCTGGCTTGACGTCCGCAAGCCATGCTTGCGAGTTTCCGGCTTTGTTCGGAAACCCGAGCGTGGCTGAACGCGATAATTTAGCGTTGGATTCTCGCAAGACGCCAAGTCTTTAAAGGCTTAATGTCCTGAGAATTCGGTGCCATTTCACACATGCTTCCACAAGCTGTGCACAGCAGGGGTCTGGGCATCTTGTGCAGAGGGGTGTTGTGCAGAGGAGTGCAGTGCAGTGCAGTGCAGAGGGGTGTTGTGCTTGTGCAGTGCAGATGGGTTTGTGCTAGGCAGAGGGGTTTGTGCAGTGCAGAGAGGTGTTGTTCAGTGCAGAGGGGTTTGTGCTGTGCAGAGGGTTACTTTGGCCCTTATTCTGATCGGTGCGGACTTTCGGTGCGGTCCTCACGCCACGCTGTGCGTCGGCGTGCGGGCTTCGTCCGTAGAAACGCCCACGTGTCCTCCGCATTCGGATGGACTCACTCTTTAAGAACAGGGCGTGTGTACGGACGACATACAAACCGTGCGTGTGCGGTGGAAACGTACAGATTCTTGCACGGGCTTCCCGCACAAGCACGGTCTTACCGCGTCAGAACGTACGGGAAGCTGTCCGTACGCCCCGATGCGGAGTATTTACGCTAAATACCACACTTTTTTACTGAGTACACACAGCGATCACATGACCCACTTAGGCAATTAGCCAACCTCCTGAAAAAGGGATTGTTATCAATTTCAATCAATTAAATGCTCATCTATACTGACCCACATTCCTACTACATTCATGACACACATTAACCCTTACAGCATGTGACCCTAACATACATCTAGATACACTATGTACATTTTGCTTCTTTTAAAGATTTTAAACAAGTTACACATATACTTTAGCATGTTAGAAAAAAACACTGACAACTTTGAACTTTAAATAACGATTTAATCAAAAATAACTGGCCCCAACCAAAAAATTAAAATTCCCCATCAATTATGCGGTCCATCTCCACAATCATTTGGCTCATCAGGCCTCTCAGTCTAAGGAGGGCCCCACGGCGACCCTCCTCTGCTTGGGCAGGCTCATCTGTGGAGGAAATTCAAATTCAAAAATGACTATACTTTTTAAACATGCATTGTGACAGGTGTGTGTATATATATATATATATATATATTTTATATATATATATATATATATTTTTATATATTTTTATATATATATATATATATACATATATATATATATATATATATATATACACACACACATCTAACTATATATATGAGACATACACCTATACATACATGCATACATACTACATGGAAAGCCTGATTTTGGCCCTCTACCCTTTACTCTGTCGAACACCTCACCTTGAACACCTCACAGTCATACTGCTCCTTCTCAATCCAAACCCACCCATGACTAAGCTCTGAGAAGCATGTCACGCGCTGCACCAATCACAATTCGGCAAACAAAGTTCAGTGTCTCTTATATGATGGAGCCTGGCAGGGGAGTTACACAACTCTCAGGAATGCTCAGTACATTTGTGCAATCAAGCATGGCTTGCCTGCTGATGGTGTGCTCCAGAAATCATTGTCAGAATGCCAGTTAGGGGAAGCTGCAGCACTAACCCACTCACATGCTCAAAAGCATTACTAAGACCAAATACACACACAATTATGGTGCAAAACATACATGCAGGCCGCAGGGGGTGGTTAGCTAGAGGAGGGCCCAGGGGCACTGACCACTTGTTACTCCAGTCTAAGCCACGCCTGTCCATACTCCATTTATGCCATACTGAATCTAGTTTACAAAGATCATTCACCAGTAAACTCTACTCACCTATATGAGGCTACAGATTGTAGGCAAGCAGCAGGGACATGAAACACTTACATTAGCAAGTCATCCCTTTCTTCCAGGATACAGATTAACTACACAGGTTCAGTGGCACTTAAAATCGAGATGAAAGACATCCTCACAACCTGTGTCATTAATATGTGTCCTGGCTGAAAGGGATGGTTTGCCCACCCTATCTAACCCCAAAGTGTGTCTGTTGCTATCCCGTTTGTTTTGTCATTTTATAGTATTGTAAAAATCAATTGAATCACCAGTGCTACATAGCAAATAGTACATGCCAAACGGATAAATAAAACGGATAAATAAATCCTTATGTATACATGTTGTATCTCTTGTGTTGTATCTCGTGTTGTATCTCTTGTGGGTATATTTTGGATGTTATACCCCTTGGTGTATTCACATTAGCTGCACACTGTTTTAATTGCGCACCACTGTTGGTACTACCTATCTCCTTCTTCCTTATGTATACATACCAATTCCGGCCGCCTGGACAACCTCATTGGCCTCCACCCCCTCCTCAGGGGCCTCCAATGCGCCATCCTCGGCCTCCATGACGTCCTCCACGGGTGGCAGTGCCTCCACAGCCCACCCCTCGTCATCGTCAATTTCCTGGGCCCCCTCCTCCGGCCTCCCTTCCTGCGGCTGGTCCTCCAGGGCCACCGCTGCCTCCTCCTCCTCCATTTCCTGCGCCCCCTCCTCCGGGCTCCCTTCCTGGGGCAGGTCCTCGAGGGCCACCTCTGCCTCCTCCCGGGCCTGTCTTGCGCGAGCACGTGCTGTGTATGTGAAAAATAAAAAAAAGTGGCAATTAGTGGTAATTACTATTAAGCCTTATCAAGCTATAAATGCAAAGGTTAGAAGTACAGATAATTGTACAGGCAAACAGCTCCTTAGTGGCCTTTACAAAACACAGCCTGTAACATGGCAGGTATGCTGTGACATTTGGCCCATTGTAAGCATCACAAGCATTAATCCTCCCCAATAACATATTTTATGACCATTACAGGGTGTCAAACAGGAAGTAGCACTCATATATTGTATGCCATGTTTAACTCATGGATCAGGCAGGTTACCTTATTGGTTGATAAATGGTCATGTCAGCAATATTGTACAATTGGGCATTTAATGGGTAAACACTTACATCGAGCAATGCTGGCCCGTATTTGCTGGAGCTTATCAGGCTGGCGCCGCCTGAGATCAGATCATCGCCGCTCCAGCTGTGCGATGGTCCTGCGCACCTGGGTGCGCGCGAATATGCGCCTGCGGGCCGATGCATATGCCTGGCGCTTCTGCCGGTTTGTAATAAAAGGGCCGGCACGCCCCAGCCTGGTCTCCATAACGGAGACCAGAGTTCGCAGCTCCGCTGAAGAGAATGGGGCTGCTCTCCCATAGGCCGCCATCTTAGCAATGGCACAAATCAAACCATCATGTGCTGTCATTGGTTGATCAGAGTGATATTTGGTATTGACTTTATTGTTCATTTTTACACTAACAGCGTGTATGCGCCAGACCAGACGGCTAACCCATTGCATCGCACACCCATCCTAAACAGACAGTGTAAAATAAGATGGAAACACATTATATATAATCGATACCATCCACCAAACATGGGTAGAAGCACAAGGTGAAATAGTCTGCATCAGTAGACACTTACACCTAACTCCACAAGGTTCTAAACAGCTATTTTAGAATGAAAGCTATGCAGCAGAAACATAGCAAATAGTGGCAGAGCTTTTACAAAAATTAGCCCATGCTGCCATGTGTACACTTACCTTCTACTGGCCCCTACTACAGAGGTGGAATGAAAAGTAGCTAGCATCCAACCTGAATTTGGAGTGCTTTCACATGTGATTTGGATGCTAGCACTGATTACTTGTGGCTAAGTGGTGGACTGGATTGACATATGGAATGGGTAGTGTCAGTTGTACTACATACCAAACAAGTGCACAGTACAGATGTACATTCAAATATACAGTTCATGTGTGACCTCTGTTTTATTTTGTAATTGGTGTTGGAATCTGCATTTAGCTACTAAATCTGACTTACTCAGTTTTCCTGGTTTTTGAGAAAAAAATTTCCACACCAAGGGGCGTCCCGTATGCGCCGCACGGTTGACGCTGGCGTACGGAACGCGGCCGTACGGAACGCAGGTTGCAGCTGATTAACGCCAATTACAGAAATAGTATTTAAAGTGGTCCTAGAAAGGCAAACAGTTGTTGCAAACATGGCTGGCTCAGAGTCAGAGGAAGAACAGGTGGTGCAGAACCTCTTGGCCCGCATGGAGTCCAACACCACCTATGTCCCCCTCAACCCAGAGCAGCCAGATGGGCCATCCACATCTGGCCAAGCTGCAGCTGGCCCATCCTCAGCATCAGCAGAATCATTGGGAACACAGCAGGTGGCTTCCCAACAGAGTAGCCAGGCCAGCACTTCAAGTACAGCAACCGGTGGCCGTGGCCGTGTCCGTGGCCGTGGCCGTGTCCGCAGTCGGGCAACAGAGGAACCAACCACAAGAAACATGGCATATGAACCGCAGGAGCTTGACATCCTGGTGACCCGGGCACGTGATTTGATAGAGTGCCCAGCGGTAAAGTTGACACACACAAGGAGATGGAAGATCTGGGAGGAGATAACGGCGGAGATTAATGCAGTGGCTCCACAATTTCGTGAGACGGAGCACGTTAAGAAGAGGCAAGTACATGTGTTTTACATTTGAGCAGTCCAAGTCCAGTAATGTTTACATTCAATATTAGATGGAGTTGGTCAATGGGTGGTCACGTTGCTTGGAGGCACAGAAATGTTTGCCATGATATTGATTTGATAGTTATTGTAGGGTGACTGTGGTTATATCCTCTAAGAATATAATGTAAGTTTGGTGTCAGGAGGCACATGTTGTATTATGTTTCACATTGCAATGGGTGCTACAGCAAACATGAGGAGTGACATGTATTAATATGTACACTTTGATTGCAGGTGGCACGACTTCAAAGGCAACCTCAAGAAGAAATTGACCGAGCGGTGGCAACACAGCCACACCTCTGGGGCTGGCCCCATGCCTGCCAAGCTGAAGCTCACCCCCCTGGAAGAGATTGCACAGTGCTGCATAGCAGTGGAGGAGGTCCGGGGGGTGAGCACCATAGACAGCGAGTCCCCAGCGGAAGTGATGGCTTCTACGCTTGAAGGTAATTATTTGCCAGGCCATAAGTAGATGTTTTGAATTTTGCATGGAATGTGTGGTAATTGGTATTTTCTCCTTCAACAGCATCCCCACCGCTTGGTCAAGAATCTCTTGAGGAGGTTGTGGAGTCTGTGCCACCTGGCCCCAGTAGCAGGCCCGTGCAGCAGCAGGCGCCAATGTCCGCGGCTGAATTGTCCACGTGGGGCCGTGTGCTAGACAGTATTGTGCAGCAGGGAGACTCGGCATTCGAGCGGGTGCGTAGGGCCGAGGAGGTGCTGCAGGGTTTGACCACCAGCCAGCAGAGTATCGCTGGGAGCCTGCAGGCTATGGCTGTCACCCAGCAATCCATTGCTGCTAGCCTGCAGGTGCTGGCTGATCAAGCCCTGCGGCAAAATGACCTCCTCCTCCGCCATAATGAGCTTATGGTGGAGCTAGTTACCAGCAATAGGGTCCTGATAGCATCCGTTTCGGGTGCATTAATAACATCATCACTCCCTGCTGCCAGAGGGGGAAGAACATCCCCCCCCCTCCCCAGCATGTGCTCCACGTGACCCTCCATCTGAGCGTGGCCGTGGGCGAGGCTGAAGAGCTGCTGCATGTGGCAAGGAGCCTGCCAGGGGCAAACGTGCTCGCAAATGAACTTGTGTCCCCATTAATCTCCACCGTTATGTCTTCCCAAATCTTCCATCGAGCTGTGTGTGTCAGCATCCGCTGTCAAATTCCGTGTTGAGGGTCACCACATTTCCCCGCGGTTCAAATGTCATGTTTGGTTCCCCTGTTGCCCTGTTTGGCCTACCATTACTGTGTGCTGTACTTGAAGTGTTGTTGCTGTACTTTTGTTGTGAAGCCACCTGATGTGTTCCTAATGATTCTGCTGTGGCTATTTTTTATATATTATTTAATTTTTGTCCTGTTATGGTACCATTTATTTTGTGATGGTTTTGCAAATATTTTCTTTGTTGATTTAATAAATGTTATTTTTGGCCCCAAAATGTCTGTATTAATTGATACATGCAGAAGTGACATGTGTATTAGTATTAGTAATATGAAGCTGTGTTCATTATTTGCAGTGTAAAAGTGTGTGCAAACTGCAGCATATATGTGTGTGTTTAGTAATGGTCCATTTAAGGTGCATTGCTTTCAATTGAAGCAGTGAGAAGTGTGTAATTTACAAGTAATGAGTAAATTAGGTGATTGTATTGTGTTCACCTGACATTGGTTGAGGTGCGTCCGTCCTGATTAGGCGTTCCGATTGCCTAGCGCATGACCGAGTGGTGTCCGCTAAGCAATACTAGCCTTTTGGACACCGCACATTTCTTCCCTTTTTGTTCGCGTGCATTCGGTGTGCTGTCCGAATGCACGCCCACCAAAATAAGTGTACTCCCCCGTGTCCGCCCATGTTTCCGCCCAGTTTAGCCCACTTTGAAACTACGCCCCTGTGTCATTCCGCATGACGCCCATAACATACCCATATTGGCCGACTGATTGCGGTGCACATTTCTGTACGGTATTAGTGAGAACAAGTACGGAGACCATACGTGGCACATGCGCATAGCGTTCCCCACGCATGCGCAGACGGCTAAAAAACACGATCCGAAAGAATTCGGGAAAGTCCGCACCGATCAGAATAAGGGCCTTTGTGCAGTGCAGAGGGGTTTGTGCAGTGCAGAGGGGTTTATGCAGTACAGAGGGGTGTTGTGCTTGTGCAGTGCAGAGAGGTTTGTGCTATGCAGAGGGGTTTGTGCAGTGCAGAGGGGTTTGTGCAGTGCAGAGGGGTTTGTGCAGTACAGAGGGGTGTTGTGCTTGTGCAGTTCAGAGGGGTTTGTCCAGTGCAGAGGGGTTTGTGCTGGGTTATATTGTACTGGTCATGTGTTAGGCAGGCTGTCAATCAGTGTAGTGGGGTACAGTACACAGGCAGGCTGTCAGTCAGCTTTTTATTTTTTATTTTATTTTCATTGTGGTGTGTGGTGTGCTGCACTGCAATCCAAGACACCATATACTACTGACAGAACAAGTTCTGTGTGTAATTGTTCTGCCTCAATGCAGTGTTAAAAAAAATACAACAAAAAAATGTTTTGCTTTTCTTCATTTTTTTTTGTGTTCCGTCTGTGATTGTTCTGCCTCCACGCAGCGTTATACAAGCTGCACATTACAAAAAAATAATTTAGCTCTTCTTTGTTTGTGTGTACTGTACTGCACCTCAGCAGGGCCGGCGTAAGTAGGGTTACCACCCGTCCGGGATTACTCCGGACAGTCCGGTAATTAGGTCCGGTGTCCGGAGTCCGGACGGGTGGCGTTCCCGGACTATAAAATGTCCGGGAACCGGGTGGGCACACAGAAGATTGTGGCTGACTGGCTGCCGTTTGTCCCTGTCCGTCCGTCCGTCCGTCCGCCCTGGTTTCCGGCGCAGCTGCGGTGGGAGAACAGGACTTCAAACAAAAAAACGCCCATACAAATGAATGGGAAGCCATTCATTGGCTGAGACCTCTCTCAGCCAATCAGCGATTGGCTGAGAGAGGTCTCAGCCAATGAATGGATTGCCAGTCATTTGTATGGGCGTGTTTTTGTTTGAAGACCTGTTCTCCCACCGCAGCTGCGCCGCTGTATATTCGCCCAGGAACCAGGGCGGATCGCCGGGGGGAAGAGTCAGACGAATGATGATAGTTTGCTATGCGCTGCAGCGCTAGCGGGAGAACTGAACAGGACTTTAAAAAAAAGCCCATTCAGTTCTCCCGCTGGCGCTGCACCGCATCGCACCCGGCAGCGTCATCCCTCTTCTTCTGCCCTGAGTCTGACTTCCCTGTGCCACCCCCCCTCCCTGCCGCGCTGATGGTTGTGGCTCCCTCCCCAGCCCGGCACCCTGCGGAAGTATAATACAGAGGTGTGTGGGTGGATGGGGGGCTGGGATGGAGAGGTGTAGGGGGGATGGATAGAATGATGGGGGCACAGAGAGGTGCAGGCGTGGGGACAGAAAATTCACCCTGTCTCTAGCAGACCTGTCCCTAACCCTGTCTCCTACCACACCTGTCCCCTCACACTCACCTGTCCCTAACCCTGTCTCCTACCACCCCTGTCCCCTAAAACACCTGTCCCTAACCCTGTCTCCTACCATACCTGTCCACGCACACTCACCTGTCCCTGACCCGGTCTCCTACCACCTCTGTCCCCTAACACACCTGTCCCTAACCCTGTCTCCTACCACACCTGTCCACGCACACTCACCTGTCCCTGACCCGGTCTCCTACCACCTCTGTCCCCTAACACACCTGTCCCTAACCCTGTCTCCTACCACACCTGTCCCCGCACACTCACCATGTCCCTAACCCTGTTTCATACCAGACATGCCCCCGCACACTCACCCTGTCCCTAACCCAGCCCCCTAGCAGACCTGTCCCCGCACACTCACCATGTCACCCGCTAGAACTGTACCCCATGCTCCACACGCAATGAAAATAAATGTGACACGCATTCCCTGTAAGACCACTCCCCTTGTTTTGTGGCCACACCCAAAGGCACGCACAATATTACCCTTCACGCCACCCAGTTATTGTGGTGCCCCTCCTGTCATATTTTTCTGGATTCGCCCCTAGACCTGATTAATGTTCTCTGCCTGCCACTGTCACCCTCACCTTCCTCATGGTAACAAGCATCTCACCTCCCTTGACAATGAGCAAGTAACCCTTGCATTGAGCATGAGGCAACCCCTGGCATAGAGCATACAATGCAACCCCTGGCAAAGAGCATTCAACCCATAGCAACGAGCATGTAGGTAAGCGGCACTTATGAGGCATAATATGTAAATGACAGCTTGTGGTATTATATGTAATGGATATTACAGTGTGTGGCATAATGTATAATGGGCATTACGGTGTTTGGTATAATGTGTAATGGGCATTATGGTGTTTGGTATAACATGTAATGGGCATTACGTTGTGTGGCAAACCATGTAATGGGCATTATGGCATGTGGTATACTATGTAATGGGTGTGTGACGTGTAATCGCCATTATGGTGAAATATTTTGACAAGTGCCTTTGGCGGGCACTGCCCATGTTATCCCTACTTTGGGAAAAAATTGCATCCTGGCATAACAACTAATGGGCATAATGTGTAATGGGCTTCAAAGTGTGTGGTATACATGTAATGGGCATTATGGCATTTGGTATACTATGTAATGGGTGTGACGTGTAATCAGCATTATGTTGAAAATTTTTGGCGCGCACACTGCCCATGTTTTCCCTCCTTTTCAAAAATCTTCTTCAGTCCTGGCATAACATGTAATGGGCATTGCAGTGTATGGCGTAACATGTAATAGGCATTACTATGTGTGATGTACCATGTAACTGGCATTATGGTGTGCAAAATCAAGAATGAAATTGAAGCAAAGGTTAAAAAACCAACAACATAAGACGGGTCAAGGGGCGGGACTGGGGGCGGGTCAGTGGGTGGGCTGTGGGTGTGTCAAGGGGCGGGCCACTGTCCGGGAATCTCTCAACACAAAGGTGGTAACCCTAGGCGTAAGGCTTCTCAGCACCCTAGGCAAAACTTTAACTTACTCTACCCCCCCTCCCCCCGGGAAGGTGAGCAAGCCCCCTGCTTTCCCTGGATGCCCTCTGCACCCTCCCCTTTGCCACCCACAACAGAGTAAACAGACCAGAAGGAGGGGGCAGCAATGTAGGGAAGTATGCCTCAAGGGAAAATATGGGGGTGAAGTCTTTGAAGTACCACAGTCGCCACCTGCATTAAGTGGAAAAAGGATCCTCATAGACATCCTTGATTTTTTTACTTGCAGACTTGGTGGCGCGCCCCCCCCCCCCCCCCCCCAGATCCTGGCGCCCTAGGCAGATGCCTAAAGCTGCCTTATGGTAGAGCCGGCCCTGCACCCAATACACCATACTGATACTGTCAGAAGTTCAGTGTGTTAATAACTAGCCAGCGTGCTGCAGAGCTGTAAAGTGGTCAAAATTGTCCACTTTGTTGGGCGTTTTTTGACCATTTAAAAAAAAAATCCAAATCCAAAGCTTTTCACTGCCACTTGACAATGCCAAATCCCGGCGACGAATCCAAATCGAAATCTTCAGCCCCGGCGCTGATCTCTAGTTTCCAAGAGGTGTTTTACAGTGTGACACAGCCTTTGTTGAACACACAATGCTCCCTACCTGAGTCCTCACATAGGGCTCGATTCAGGCCTGCTCGCTAGGATGTATGCTTTTGCAGTCTAGCGAACAGGTTAACTCAGTCCAGGTGAATGACTACAATTTACAGTAGCCGAAGGTGCTCGCAGCCGGGGCCTGCACATGCGCATTGGTGACAATGCACATGCGCAGAGCAAAAACATTGGTGGAGGGGACGAATTTGGACCTGTGCGAATAGGTCTAAATTGGCCCCATAGTCACAGTATGTGTGCAATCCTACACTTGCAGACTTTTAGGGACACTGGGTGAGACATATATATGGGTATATTTACTAAGGTGCAGGTTTATAGAAGTGCCCATAGCAACCATCAGATTCAGATTGGGAGAGAAATCCAGCCCGGGAACAGGGTGTGTGTGTCTGACGCTACGGGGGGGGGTAAGTGTCTGCTGCTACAGCCGTGTGTCTGACGCGGGGGGGGCGGGTGTCTGACGCTTCAGCCCGGGGTGGGTGGGTGCTGATGCTACAACCCGGGGGGGGGGGGGCAGGGTGTCTGACGCTACAGCCCGGGTCACACACACACTACTTCACTACTTCCACAGCCTGGTCACAGCATACAGTGCAGCATATGTAGCCTGGTCACAAATGGCAGCATATCTGAAAACAGTATGGCCGCCGCATATGTGCATATAATATATGCATATATGCGCCGGCCATATTTGTTTTGGGCTATGCTGCCATTTGTGACCAGGCTGCGGCCACTTGCATCTAGGATGAAGCCAGCCCCGGAAGCACAGTCGGCGGCCCTGCCAGAGGGGAATCTGGACTGGTTCACCGGGTAATAAATATATTTGATATAATGGGGCAGATGTACTAAGCCTGGTCAAGATATAAAATGAAGATAAAGTGGAAGGAGATAATGCAACAGCCAATCAGCTATGTTTGAAATATGACAGTTGGGAGTTGATTGGCTGGTGAGCTATCTCCTTTCACTTTATCTCCAGTTTATCTCTTTGTCAGGCTTAATACATCTGCCCCAATATTTCAATCTCAATAACTATTATTGGAATAAGACAGACATATGATTCCTGAAACTCAACATATATAATATGGATTTTAGGTGGGAAATTACTTTGCTAGTGGTTTGATGCAGTGGTATTCACTGCCAGTTAAGAAATTACAAAATTCAGTGTGTCTTTGGAAGGGGTGGAGTTATGCTGTCTACATTTACAATGTTAACAATCCTAATGTTGGCACCAAATTGTCTACATTTATTAGTGTGTGCCAAAATAGTTGAAATGATTAAATGTGAAATATGGACACTATAAACAGACCAGAGGGTTATTACGAAATCCTATTAGCCCTGATGCAATTTTGCCCATTAAAAATGGGCGCATATCATGAATAATTACTTATGTTCATTATCGTGGTATCGAATTTGCGGCCATTTGTACTGCATGAAAATGGACCCACAATTAGGTAAAAACACATGGGGCCAGCATACGTTCCTCATTCCATGTGTTATCGTGGGTCCATCGGCTACTTATTGGTGATTATGCTTAGCTTGCCTAAGGCAGTAATGTGTTAGGAGGCAAAAGGATACTGACATGGGGGCTAATAGGATAGCCCCAGGGAAACCTATTAGCAGCTGTAAAGTACCACTGCTAGTACAATACACCCTATGTGTTAAGCTGTGGCAGAGAAGGGCTAAGGTGGGCTACAGCAGTTAAATCAGACCTGGCCAAAAGGTAGATCCTGATCTACCAGTAGATCTTGAGGCATCCGCTGGTAGATCACGGGCAAATTAACAAAATACACGTGAACTTGAACATCTGACGTTTCAGAACGCCAGCTCCCGGTAGTGCTGCGTGCCCCTGATGTCATGACATCACCGGAGTGCTGTGAAGAGCCCTATGCAGCTGCTATATATCAGTCTGGCCCCACACCCACATATGCTGGGCTTACCGCTCTGTACCAGCACAGAGGCTCCTCACAGCACCAAGTACACCCTGAGCAACTCCTGGATGTAGTGTGTGGGGTGTAATTGTCTGATATGGGTGGTACATAGGCTGCAGGCTGATGCTGCTGGAGTACAGCCGCTGCCTGCTCCGTTGATACAATACCCGAGTGGTTCCGTGCTTGTGTCCTGGTTATCAGTCGCTGACTGACTAACAGAAGAAAATGGCTGTGCGCTGTCGGACCACGGTTTTTGTTTGGGTGGTTACTGCGCTATGTGGTTGAAGCGGCTTCTTTATAACAAGATACTTAGGGGATGGTAAAAAGCGCTAAAAGAAAAAATTCTGAAAAAATGGGGTAATTATTTTGAGTGGTACCTGTAAATGAAAAAGTGGTTAGTAGTAAATGTTTACACCCTTTTGGGGAATATGTAAAAGGGATATGTAGAAAGCATGGACTAGTGCTCTCCCTAAGTCTGACCCTTACGTGCTTCCGGTATGATGATGGTACTCCGTATGCCAGATTAGGAGCAGCCGGGATGCCGCCTGATGTTGTTGCGGCGCTGTCCCGTCCGTCTGACTGTCTGATCGGCAGGGCGCACTGTCAGAGCCGTCGCTGGATGTTAGTTGCGGCTGGCTCAGTGCGCGTCCGGGACTGCCGGAAGTCGGAGATCGTGGAACCGGAAGTTCGCCGCGGCCGCCGGGCAGGGTTTCAGGGTGAGCTTGGGAGCAAGTGTGAGAGTCCTCCTTACGGGTCCAACGGAGTACCATCATCATACCGGAAGCACGTAAGGGTCAGACTTAGGGAGAGCACTAGTCCATCCTTTCTACATATCCCTTTTACATATTCCCCAAAAGGGTGTCGGACTACGGTGTAACAAATTATGAGCAATCACAAATATTCTGTTCAGGCAGCAGTCAGATGCGGGTACTTGGACCACATATAGAAAGATCACAAAGAGAGAAAAAGACAGACTGTGCTAAAATAGAAATCAAATGTAATCCAAAAATAAACATAAAGGTATCAGAGCAATTAAAATACAAAATAAAATCTATCAATATGAAACCAATTTCATTTGAAGGTCACTATGGCCAGTATTAGTAATACTGGGGCAGATGTATTAACCAGCGTTAAGTGCAAAAATGCACTTAACGCTGGTTAACTGGGGGGGATTACGTCTGACCCTAATGTATTACTAGCGCACCTAACGTGCGCTAGTGACAGCCCGCCGAGTTACGCTCGGCGGGGCTGTCCCTGCAATCCCCCCCCAGGGATTAACGGCCGGGGCGATGTATTAACAGCCTTCAAGGCGTTAATTCGCCCCGGCCGCTTCGCCAGCTCAGGGCTAGCGTTGTCCTATCCCCCACTATGGGGACAACGCTAGCCCTGCGTCTGGCTTGGGCTGCGCTGGAGATCTCGCGGTTTTTGCGAGATCTCGCGCATGCCCAGTGCGGCCGGCCGGGGGACAGGAGATAGCGCATCAGTATTAACTGATGCGCTATCTCCAGAAAGGGACATCGCCGAAGGGGGGAGTTAACGCTCCCCCACTTCGGCACACAAGATGTTAATACATCTTGTCGATGTCCCTTCCTGCTTCGCCTCGCTATTGAGGCGAAGCAGGAAGTATCATAGCGGCGCGATAAGCGCTGCTATGATACATCTGCCCCACTATTAGTAATCCAATCACATATAGCATCTACCATTCTTATATATGTGATTATATAACTAATAGTAGAGAAACTTGTATGCTGCATGGGTGTATATTGTGTGCAGGTATTTTAGCAATTGTCCGTGTTGATCGCCCGTGCGAATGTGGGGCAGAGAATCGGCTGGCCTGCAAGGCGTGAGACTTACTTTTACCAAGCGAATGATTTTAAGCTCAAACAGTCCGAGCGCTCTCACAGTGGAGCGAAGCCACCGCCCAGCACATGTAGTCACCACCCCAGTATACGCCCTGGTTACCGCCTAGTTGTGCCCAGATTTGTGGCCGCGCCAATCCATACGCCCACATTACGACTACTCTGCACGAATTTGTTCGCTAGCGTATTTCTACTCATATGGTCGCGAGTGTGCACAGTTGCCCAAACCTACACATGCGCCTTGCGAATGGTACGCATGCGCAGTGGTCTAAGATACACTCAGCAAATGAATTGGTGTCCGAGCGAGGCAAGCAGAATGTGGCCCTATGTGTGTAAGAGCGATCAGCAAAACAAAATCTATTGTGGGAAGCATAGGGCCTGTGAGCCTGGTTCAGAGGTGGATGCTATGTATGTATGTATGTATGTATATATATATATATATATATGTATGTACTGTATGTATGTATGTTTGTGTATGTATGTATATGTATGTGTGTGTAAATGTATGTTTGCAGGGCCGGCCACTGGAGGGCGGCAGTTCGCCCCTCGCCCCCGTGCAAAGGGGGTCCATGCCGGCTTCTGACAGGAGCCTGCAGTGGTGTCCTTGCCGCGCGGATACCTGCGGCGCTGAGTATAAAGCTGGCCAGGGCCGTTTCTAGACAATTTAGCTCCCAGGGCGAAGAAATAAAAATGCGCCCCCCCCAATACATAGCATGGTATTATAGTAATTTCGCGCGCCGAAGGCGCGCGCCGAAATAGGGGGTGTGGCTTGATATTAAAAGGGGTGTGGCTTAATGTAAGGCGTGGTCTAGCAGGAAAACAATTACCTTATATCACACTTTTGCAACCTACAAGACCAGACATTGGTTGCTGCAGGAATTGTTATTGTCCTCCCGCACTTAAGTTGGCTGGCTGAAGGCCACACAATGACCTAGTACGCCTCACAATGACAGGCTACTTAAATCATTATACACTATTTATCTGTGATGCCAATTACACATTACGCCGTACACTGTGATGACGATTACATATTACGCCGCACACCGTGATGACAATTACACATTACACCGCACACCAAGATGCCCATTAGACCACACACTGTGATGGCAATTACACAATACTCCCCACATCGTAATGCCCATTACACATTATGCCCCATGTGCCGCTGCCGCACAACCGATGCTGTTTACTAATATGCCCCCACAGTGCCAGATATGCCCCCACAGCGCCACAAATATATACCCCACAGTGCCACATATATGCCCCCACAGTGCCACACATATGCCCCCACAGTGACACAAATATATGCCCCCACAGTGACACAAATATATGCCCCCACAGTCCCACAAATATATGCCCCCACAGTGCCACACATATGCCCCCAGTGCCACAAATATATGCCCCCACAGTGCCACAATTATGCCCCACAGTGCCACACATATGCCCCACAGTGCCACAGATATATGCCCCCAGTGCCACAGATATATGCCCCCAGTGCCACAGATATATGCCCCCAGTGCCACAGATATATGCCCCCCAGTGCCACAGATATATGCCCCCCAGTGTCACAAACATATGCCCCCAGTGCCACAGATATATGCCCCCAGTGCCACAGATATATGCCCCCAGTGCCACAGATATATGCCCCCAGTGCCACAGATATATGCCCCCCAGTGCCACAGATATATGCCCCCCAGTGTCACAAACATATGCCCCCAGTGCCACAGATATATGCCCCCAGTGCCACAGATATATGCCCACAGTGCCACAGATATATGCCCCCCAGTGCCACAGATATATGCCCCCCAGTGTCACAAACATATGCCCCCAGTGCCACAGATATATGCCCCCAGTGCCACAGATATATGCCCCCAGTGCCACAGATATATGCCCCCCAGTGCCACAGATATATGCCCCCCAGTGTCACAAACATATGCCCCCAGTGCCACAGATATATGCCCCCAGTGCCACAGATATATGCCCACAGTGCCACAGATATATGCCCCCCAGTGCCACAGATATATGCCCCCCAGTGTCACAAACATATGCCCCCAGTGCCACAGATATATGCCCCCAGTGCCACAGATATATGCCCCCCAGTGCCACAGATATATGCCCCCCAGTGTCACAAACATATGCCCCCAGTAACAAACTTACTTGGAGAGGGGAGGGGAGCGCATCGTGCTTCTCTCCTATCCCGCGCCCGAGCTCCTATTGGCTGACAGCGGCAGCCCAGTGACGTGGGCGAGGGGACGGAGAAACGCACGATGCGTTCCCCTCCCCTCTCCAGCGTGGAGTCGGGCGGCCGGGGAGACAGCGGCAGCGGCTGCGGGCGGGGGGGTTAGACTGCCGGGCGCCCTGGCTGTTTCAGAGGCGGACAAGCCGTGCGGCGCCCCGGGCTGCTGCACGGCTTGTCCGCCTCTAGAAACGGCCCTGAAGCTGGCGGCCGTGGGGGTTCCCTTCAGTGAATAAGAAATAACTAGCGCTATGCGGCGGCGCGGGAAGCGCTTCTGTTTTGAAAACACTGGCCGTACGGCGCACGCTGATTGGCTGAGATTCACGCTGATTGTGCAGTTCTTGATTCTTATGTATTTATATCTACAGAAATATACAGTTACCATCTCTACTGGCAGCAATGCCATGTGCAACTGTGCCTGCCATCGTACAGTTAGATTTACGGGTCTGCAGTTTCCGGTTCTTTCATGCATGCGGAAAATAGCAAAACAAAATATCAGTACATGGGCCACCTCTGAATCAGGCCCATTGACTATGGTAGATCTCCGCTAAATATGTGAACTAAAAGTACCTCCCAACATGACCCATTCAAGAGGGACAAAATGCTCTGCTCCTGGACTTGCTGCCAGTGGTAGTTGCAGAGGTGGGACTGCACCAATGTCGCAAATTCAAAAAGGGGAGCCACACCTGCCAGTGAGTCCAGACTGTGGTGTTTAGGGTGGCAGTTGGTGGGGCTCCCCTATCTGAATTGTGGACTGTGCTGCAGCCCTGCAACTGCCACTGACATGAATGTCCAGAAAGAGAGCATCTTATCCCTCCTGGAATGGGTTATGTTGTGAGGTATTATCCCGGGACACAAAAATCTGGCCACCCCTGCTAGAAAACAATGTAACTACAGTGAAAATTGTGTTCATATAAAACCTCACATTCCCAAAGATTTATAGGGAAATCCTGCCATCAAATAATATATTAGATTCTGATGTGAATGTAATATTTAAAGTGAGAAGTGAAATCACATTTCCCTCAGGTCAGTCATGCAAAAGACAAAGGAGCTGTGATGTCATAATGGGCCTCAAACCACAAACTGGCCAATCAGGTGGGGTCTGTGATGTCATAAACAGGGCTGTACTGAGGCTGTCTCACTCATTCACCTCACAGAACTCCGGGCAGTGCGCAGCTCACCAGCAGGAGGACATACTCACATAAGGTTAGTGACTGGACAGAGATAAGGGCAGGTTAGTGCGATGCGGCGGCAGACTCGAAGCGCGACTACTGTAATATATGACTGATCACCTGACCGACAGGACAGTATTGGATAAAAACAGAATCTCACACCTAGGGAGGCAGAACCGTACCTAGCAGCCACTAGGGCTGTGACTGGGACACCTAAGGGCGGTGTCTGGATGGCGCTGGATAAACCCTGTATGGAGCAGTTAGGACGTGTCGCAAGGCACTAAGGTGTCCTATGCTGCATCAAGTCCCCCATTCGGATCCCTACTTATTAATGTGCAGGAGTGTGAGAGATGTATATTGTGCTTTAGCCATTACTTTGTTATTATCTGATACTGTTGTTATAGCTTTATCATAGTTTGGGCTCCATGTAAGAGTGATACTAAATACTGGCAGCATATTGTGTTAGTGTCAGGGTGATACGCAGGATATGCCGCTGGTATTTACCATCACACACAGTATCTTTCCAGCGAGGACCAGCGGTGTCCCCTCCTCCGCTGTATCCTCTGCTGTGTTGCCAGCAGCATGTTGGCAATGGGTTACTGACTAATGCACATACATGACGGCCGTCTGTGTATGTGTATAGAGATCAGACCCGGTGGGGACATAGGAAACAGAGTTAGAGCTGTCCTATATATATCATTGCAGCCCTAACCCCTTATAGCACCAGAGACGAGTCCTAAAGGGGTTCTGGCTGATTCTTACATGGAGTCCTAATACTAATGGGTAGCTAGCTACCTTGTCTCTTTCCCCCTACCTTGTCTCTCTCGCCCCCTACCTTGTCTGTCTCGCCCCTTTACCTTGTCTGTCTCTCCCCCCTACCTTGTCTCTCTCCCCCATTACTGTGGACATGCGTGTGCCCCCCGGTACCATCAGGTGCGTTATTCATCATCTTGGAAAAAAGTTAAAATACAGATTTGGGGTGACAGAAGGGATGACGGGTTATATAAGGTTAGTGGGTGGGTGGTTTGGGCAAACTCTGCAAAGTCTCTTAATGCCTAGAGGGACGGGCAGTCCATCAGCCATGGGTCCCCAGAGGTTTCCCCCACAGGGGGTTTTTCCTCTCCTGAGTGCTGATGGATGACTCCACCATCTTGTTCCTCTTATAGGACAAGTGTGTAAGAGTTCTGGAACAATCCTGTTCCAGTATTCCCTATTTTATAATGCAGAGCAAAAATAATATATACATTTTACTTAAAATAAAAGTTTGAATTTATTTATTAAATATATTTTGTGTGAATTTGTCTTTATTTATATTAATAAATGCTCCAAAAGGTAAGGAGGTCGCAGTGAGGGCTGGTGGGTAAATGAGATTAGAGGTGGTAATGGAAAGTAAATGGATTAGGCTTACACCCTGATCTCTGAGGTAACCATACAAATGGGACGGGCGTATGGAGTAGGCTTACACCCTGATCACTGAGGTGACCATACAAATGGGAGGGGCGTATGGAGTAGGTTTACACCCTGATCACTGAGGTGACCATACAAATGGGAGGGGCTTATGGAGTAAGTTTACACCCCGATCACTGAGCTGACCATACAAATGGGCGGGGCTTATGGAGTAGGCTTATACCCCGATCACTGAGGTAACCATACAAATGGGCGGGGCTTATGGAGTAAGTTTACACCCCGATCACTGAGCTGACCATACAAATGGGCTGGGCTTATGGAGTAATGAATCAATGCCTCCGAATAATATGTGCTCAAGGTTTGGTAGGGAAACATTATATTTGTATGTGTTGTATGTGAATAATGCAAGTCGGTTATATGATATATGGGTTATTTACTCCTGATAAATAATAATAATAATAATAATAATAAATACAAATAAAAACAAGATTTAACAAAGGAAGAAGAAGAAAAAGAAGAAGAAGAAGAAGAATTATATTTCTACAATATTTTCTCCAATTCGGCACAGGACACGTTACAGATAACATGAACGTATTACAGAAGTTTAGGTTTTCAGAGAATACAGAAATAAGGAATAAAATACAAAGGTGTGACAGACATTTTGGGGGAAATTTACCAATATGAAAAACCTAGTTTTTCGTATTGGTTGTTTCCCTACGACTGCATACGACTGTTTAAGTCGTATGCAAAGTCGTGTTCCGGAGGGGGATTTACAAAGCAGTCAGATACGACTGCTTTGTAACCCTCCGATGGTGTAATGATTCGTATTAGCGGCCGTATATACGGCCGCTAATACGAATTATTTCTAGCAGTCTGCACGGATCAAGTCAGATCCGTGCAGGCTGCAAGGTGTAAAAAAAAATAGAAAAATAAATAAATTAAAAAAAAAAACGGCGTGGGGTCCCCCCCACAGCCATAACCAGCACCAGGCTGAAGGAGCCGGGGCCGGTAATTAAAAACCAGGGAACCCGACAAATAGGGGTTCCCCGATTTTTAACAACCAGCCCCAGGCTCCAGGTCCGGGGCTGGTTCCCAAAATACGGGGGACAAAATGAGTAGGGGTCCCCCGTATTTTAAGAACCAGCCCCAGGCACAACCAGCCGGCAGGGTAATGTCACAGCCGGGGGACACTTATAATATAAGGTCCCGCGGCCAAAACATTCTCCCTACCGACCAGTCAGCCTGGCCAGGGGCCCTGGGGGAGTGGGGACCCCCCCAATGAAGGGGTCCCCCCCCTCCAGGACTTACCTGACCAGGCTGAAGCCTGGTGCTGTCCTCGATGCCCCTGGGCGGTGGGCATCGAGCTGATAAATGTTGTAAAAAATAGATAAACCATTGTTTTTTACTGTGGCACTACAAGTGCCAGCAAGCCTCCCCAGCAAGCTGGGACTTGGAGAACCACAAGTCCCAGCCTGCTGGGCATTAAAGGGCCCGCTGGCACTTGTAGTTCTACAGTTAAAAAAATAGTGCACAAAACACACTGACACACTTTTAAAATAAAACTTTATTACACACAAAGCCCACACATACTAATACTTACCTATCTTCTCTCCGTAGGTAGCCCTGATGTCCTGTGTCAGCGTCTTCTGGTCCTGTGTCGTCTTCTTCCTCCATGTCGACGTCGCTGTCGGCGATGGTGTCCCCGTCCGGATCCGAAGAAATCCATTTGGGAAGCTGTGGAAGGAAACCATACTCACCTGTCCCAGCGCGACGTAGTCCAGGTAAGGGTCTTTGCAAAAAAATAAACCGAACACCCCGAAACCAAACCGGACACGACGGAGACGCACGGTGTGTTTGTTTACATCGTGCGGCTCCGCCTCCCGAATGCCGCTATTGGCCGCTAGGCCGCAAGGCGGCCAATAGCGGCATTCGGGAGGCGGAGCCGCACGATGTAAACAAACACACCGTGCGTCTCCGTCGTGTCCGGTTTGGTTTCGGGGTTTTCGGTTTATTTTTTTGCAAAGACCCTTACCTGGACTACGTCGCGCTGGGACAGGTGAGTATGGTTTCCTTCCACAGCTTCCCAAATGGATTTCTTCGGATCCGGACGGGGACACCATCGCCGACAGCGACGTCGACATGGAGGAAGAAGACGACACAGGACCAGAAGACGCCGACACAGGACATCAGGGCTACCTACGGAGAGAAGATAGGTAAGTATTAGTATGTGTGGGCTTTGTGTGTAATAAAGTTTTATTTTAAAAGTGTGTCAGTGTGTTTTGTGCACTATTTTTTTAACTGTAGAACTACAAGTGCCAGCGGGCCCTTTAATGCCCAGCAGGCTGGGACTTGTGGTTCTCCAAGTCCCAGCTTGCTGGGGAGGCTTGCTGGCACTTGTAGTGCCACAGTAAAAAACAATGGTTTATCTATTTTTTACAACATTTATCAGCTCGATGCCCACCGCCCAGGGGCATCGAGGACAGCACCAGGCTTCAGCCTGGTCAGGTAAGTCCTGGAGGGGGGGGACCCCTTCATTGGGGGGGTCCCCACTCCCCCAGGGCCCCTGGCCAGGCTGACTGGTCGGTAGGGAGAATGTTTTGGCCGCGGGACCTTATATTATAAGTGTCCCCCGGCTGTGACATTACCCTGCCGGCTGGTTGTGCCTGGGGCTGGTTCTTAAAATACGGGGGACCCCTACTCATTTTGTCCCCCGTATTTTGGGAACCAGCCCCGGACCTGGAGCCTGGGGCTGGTTGTTAAAAATCGGGGAACCCCTATTTGTCGGGTTCCCTGGTTTTTAATTACCGGCCCCGGCTCCTTCAGCCTGGTGCTGGTTATGGCTGTGGGGGGGACCCCACGCCGTTTTTTTTTTTAATTTATTTATTTTTTCTATTTTTTTACACTGCAGCCTGCACGGATCTGACTGATCCGTGCAGGCTAAAACGCAAATAGAACAGGAAAATGGTGTTCTATTTTCCTGTCGTATTTGCGTGGGTGTTTCACACCACTAAGCAGCCGTATTGTCAGTACGGCTGCTTAGTAAATCAGAAACCACCATTCTTTTGAATGGTGATTTCTGTCGTATCCTATCGATGGTGTAGGGCATTCGTATTTGTAACTACAAATACGAATGTTCCATCTTTAGGAATACGAATTGTTGTATTTTTGGGATTGTAAATCCCGAAAATACAAATTCGTAAAAAAAAGGTGTATTTCTCCCTACGAATACACCTTTTTTCTACGAATCCATTTTGGTAAATGTCCCCCTTTGTGTTATCGATGCCAAGGATTATTCCTCCTACGCACATTGGGATTAGGAGAGATCATTGCATAACCAGTCACGGCTCTTTCTGCACAGGAGAGTCCCAGGCGAGGCGGCCATCTTGGACGCACTACGTAGGTTAAAATGTGCAATTAGCAATACATGACAATAGGACATACAAGGGTAAAATAAAAAGCAACCTATACCCCTTTCACATCGCACCTACTGTGATTACCAGGTTCATGCCGGTTTCTTGCCGGTTCGACCCGGTAAGTGGTGCGATGTGAAAGGGGTTACTGGGTCATGCAAAGAGGTAGCAACACGGCAATATGAACCAGTAAAAAAGAAGGGTTCTTACTGGTTCGTTGCCGTGTTGCTTTGCGGTATGAACAGGTTAATAAGGTCGAGTGACTCGTTTCCCATTCACACCAATGGAGGAGGCAGTGCTTGGAGCAGCGCCAGCACTAAGCGTTGCCTCCTCCACCTCCCCCGATGATGCTCTGCCACGCCCCTGGGTGAGGTCAGCGAACCGGCAATATTGGCAGTTCGCTGAGGGGATGTGAACAGAGTAAAATGCAGGGTTGTCCAGGGACTGAAGCGTTTCAAAGTCCCAGTGCGACCCTGCATTTTGTGATGTGAAAGGGGTAGAACAGGATTCACACTGCAGAGGTTCCAATCACAGACAATAAGTACACAACTGACCGAAAGTAAAAAAATAAATAAGAAAAATGATATTAATTCCGTGTTACATTTGGAAGATGTTAAACTCTGAATTGCATATAATATAGGCATGATCCCACGTGGATTGCTGACAGCTCAGGAGTGATAACTGTGGGCAGTGGTAATGGTTCCAGTGATACAGACTGTTCGGTAGGTTGTGTATGTTAGCAGCCTAGAGAACATATGTATGTATGTATGTTTGTGTATGTATGTGCAGTTGCTGATTCTTATATATTCATATCTGCAGAAATATACAGTTACCATCTCTACTGGCAGCAATGCCATGTGCAACTGTGCCCGCCATCGTACAGTTAGATGTACGGGTCTGCAGTAAGGGGTTTCCGGTACTTTCATGCATGTGGAATAGCAAAACTAAATATCAGTATATGGTCACCTCCGAATCAGGCCCATTGGTAGATCTCCACTAAATATGTGAACTAAAAGTAGATCCCGGGACACAAAAATCTGGCCACCCCTGAGTTAAATGTTAGGCTGTGGCAGGAGAGGCTAGGGTAGGCACTATGAGAAAGGTTAGGTGATAGGGGTTAGCAATATTTACCACCAGAACCACTGCAGGAAGAGCTAATTGCAAGACCCAGCAGGCCCCACTGGATTCGCTGGACCAAGTTCTTGGAACCTTGCATGGTTTTTAATTGTATACCTAATGGTTATAAAATTATTCTATGTGGTTTTATTATGTTTACTGCATTTTATGATTATTGCGGGACTGCCTCCCCTCGTGTTTACATAGTAAAAATGTGTTTTACAAGACGGTGATCATGTTTT
Source organism: Crinia signifera (assembly GCF_055691185.1). NCBI lineage: Eukaryota > Metazoa > Chordata > Amphibia > Anura > Myobatrachidae > Crinia > Crinia signifera. The sequence goes on along the minus strand of NC_139219.1, from coordinate 156,158,713 downwards.
CATTTAGCCTAAGGGCGGTACTCAGACAGATGAGATAATTTAGCCAATTAGTAAAGTGGTATACATCTAGCTACTGTGGACACAGTCAGCACTTGCTCCTGAGGAAGCCGGACAATTACTAGACCGGGGAAACGCATTGAGCAATTTGATTGTCAGTTGACGAGGACTTTGTTCTGGAGACGTACCCACTTCTACCGATTAAGAGCACACCATGCTGAACTGCATCTGAGAAACACAGAGGCTGTGGGATAATAGCACGATCCCTAATTAATCGGATGACAGGGTGAGCCATACTATGGGAGTCCTGAGCTCTTGAAATTATAGGGCACTGGGAAACATCGGTCCTTTTAACCGAAAACCCTTGGATTACAAATTCCCTCTAATTACAACTTTGAGGAGGACCAAGGATGGTAATGTGATTTATATCTCCATACAACTGACATATGACTTTTAACCACTAATATACTAAACTAATTGATAGACTGAGTCTATATATTTAGTCATCTATTTTTTTTTTGTACTTGTTTGGTTTCCATGTCCCGTCTGACATCATTGATTGGAAGTAGAGACTTGTCAAAACCTTTACTATATCAAGTGACAGAGGTGGTCATGACCAAAGGTGGTGATTACATTTATAGAGGTGATTAGTCCTAAAAATCAATCTTAGTTAAAGAGGTTTGACAGTCTCAATAAAATAGTTTTTTTGGTGCAAAAATGCTGGGAACTTGGGACCCCACAATTAGTGCCATTAATAGAGGTTTCCCACTTATCCAGGCTTGACACCTGTATATATGCACCTGATTTGATCTAAGAGCAGCAGACAATTTTATTTGAATCTGGAGAGGTGACAAATGGAAAACGGCTTTGGAATCAGACATGGACACTTTTAATACCTTGCAATGGCTTTTGGGTTGGTTAATGGTTGGTTATTCAGATGCATATTGAATAATATTAATATACAAAATGTTTATGAAATACTGAGAACCAGTGGCTGCTTTTAGCTAGAGACTGCAGCCCCCCAGGTAATATTGCAGGAATGGGGCGCGGGAACATCTCACACTACGCACACCCCATTCTTGGAGAACGGCACTCCATGACGGGATGCTGCGATGCGCCAGGAGAAAAGATAAACGTGGCTCCATCTGTATGTGCCAATATAGTACTAAAGGAAACATTTCCCCAAATAGGTTACTGGCCACTGGCTACACAATTAATACTTGTTCCCAATGTGTCACAAGACAGATCTGTCCACAACTGTGTTAAAGTAACGTGAGTACTGACAAAATGATCTTCATAGTGAATTAACAAAATACTATTTTGAAAACCATCCATTCTTTACTGTATATAACTATTGTAGAATGCAAGGGAATCTATCATGAGCAAATGTTTACCAGAATGCTCGCTCTCAAACTGGGTACACATTAGAAGGTGTTTTCAAACAATATGCACGATAACAATGGGCAGGGCCGTTTCTAGACAATTTAGCTCCCAGGGCAAAGGAATAAAAATGCGCCCCCCCCCCCCCAAATATAAAAAGTTAACACGGCATAGAAGAAATTGCGCGCGCCATAGGCGCGCGCGCCAAAATAGGGGGCGTGGTTTATTTTTCAAATGGGCGTGGCTTAATATAAGGGCGTGGTCTAGCAGGAAAACAATTACCTTACAACTCACCTTTGCAACCTGCATGTCCAGACATTGGTTACCGCAGGAATTGTCATTGTACTCCCGCACTTTAGTTGGCCGGCTGAAGGCCACACAGTGACATAAAAATATAAAGGCCCACACAGTGACCTAGTACGCCTCACAGATCAAGGCCAAACAATGATAGGTTACTTGAATCATTATACACTATTTATCCATGACGCCGCACACCGTGATGACAATTACACATTGTCGCACACTGTGATGACAATTACACATTATGTCGCACACCGTGATGACAATTACACATTACGCCGCACACCATGATGACAATTACACATTATGATGCCCGTTACACCCCACACTGTGATGGCAATTACACAATACTCCCCACACCGTAATGCCTATTACACATTATGCCCCACACGCCGCTGCCGCACAACTCATGCTGTTTATTAATATGCCCCCACAGTGCCACACATATGCCCCCACAGTGCCACACATATGCCCCCACAGTGCCACATATATATGCCCCCACAGTGCCACATATATATGCCCCCATAGTGCCAAATATGCCCCTAGTGCCAGATATGTCACCAGTGCCAGATATGCCCCCCCAGTGCCACACATATGCCCCCACAGTGACACACATATGCCCATACAGTGCCAGATATGCCCCCACAATGCCACATATATATCCCCCACAGTGCCAAATATGCCCCTAGTGCCACAGATATGTCCCCAGTGCCACACATATGCCCCCACAGTGCCAGATATGCCCCTACAGTGCCACAAATATGCCCCCAAAGTGCCACATATATGCCCCCAAAGTGCCACATATATGCCCCCAAAGTGCCACATATATGCCCCCAAAGTGCCACACATTCCCCCAAAGTGCCAGCAGCACAACTCACTCTCTCTCTCTGGGTCTCCCCCTCCAGTCCCCCGCCGCTGCATGCTGCTGCCTGCTGCTGCTTTCGATGTGTCCCTGAGCCGGCAGCCATTCATACCTCGCGGGCTGGCTCCTGATTGGCTGCCAGCCCGCGAGGTCCTCTGATTGGCTGCCAGCCCAAGGACACAGTGAGCGAGGGGAAGGAGAGACGTGCTGCGCTCTCCTCCCCTGGGGCTCACCTGTGCGCCTATTCGTTGCGGCGGGGCGAGACGGGACTTGGAGGAGGTGGCGGCGGGGGAGACTTGGAGGCGGAGGCGGCGGGGGAGACTTGGAGGCGGCGGCAGCGGCGTTGTGGGCTGTGGGGAGCTGAGAGCTCAGCTGCCGGCCGGGCGCCCTGGCTGTGTAACAGGTGGACAAGCCGTGCGGCGCCCCGGGCTGCTGCACGGCTTGTCCGCCTGTAGAAACGGCCCTGACAATGGGCACTCCCCAGGCCGTTACGCCCCCCTCTGTCATCTGTACATGCAGTAAAGTCCTAACTATATCATCAATGACAGCATGCTCCTGGATGTGGCCACTGGACAATATTGTTTGCGATAGTGTTTGATGTGTATGCACTATAATGTTTATCATGGAGAATACTGTAGCCAGTTCAAGGAAAATAATCGACGATATCGCATCACTTGTCGTGTCTACTAATCCAGCTTTAGACTTAGTCATGAGCCTTCAAACAGGTTTGATGAAAAGCTGTAGGAATGAATGTAAGTCATTATAAAATACTGTATTTTTATAGCCATGGTAACAGTAATAGGCTATATAATCCTGTAGTCCTTGAAAAAGTAAACAGAAATGATAGCAAGCCTTCCAGCAGGATAGAAATGATGGCTAAAAAGCCATAGTGAATAAATACAGGATGTAATTGGAACACATATCGTTCTGAAACCCGATAGAGCTATTTCTCTGCTTGTGGATTATGTATTAGGATTTGTAATATCACTGTTCTTGCTCTCTGATGATATGAATATATTTTATTGGCACAGAGCAGTGTTTCCTAACATGCTGAGAAATCCAGTACGAAGTGTAAGAAATGTCAGAGAAATGCATTTGATCTCATATGCTCACATTAATTCCTTAGCAACTGGAATCTTCAGAAGTATCTATCTTGTGAATGCAGATTTTGCTGGTAGACTGTTATATTTATTCCTACACTGCAAAAATTATTTGTAAGGCGTTGCTCTTATAATATCTATCTGTCCTGATAATGGTTAGTTTCAACAAAATTACGTGTCTACTGCAGGTTTTATTTTGAGAATATACAGTATATTCAGTAGGTTATCATTTAAATGCTAAATTAAATACTCATTAAAAGCATTACAAAGAAATTATCCTGGTAGCATTATTACTGAAATGCTTAAAGGAGACCTGCAATGCTTTTTTATGCAAGCCGTTATACTGTCATTATATTGGTTATGTTATAGTGGATCAATGGTGTCTAGATTGACCATTGGCCACACTTAGTCGATCCCGTCTAGTTAGACGCCTGCACACATAATAGACACAATTTGATTCCCCAGATATACTGTAATAATATCCGTCGACGGATTGATGGTGTCTAGAGCGACCAAGTTATGGTCGGTCACGATTAGCCGTTCCCGTCTAGTTAGACTCCTAGAGATGGTCGACAACGTCTAGATCAGGCATGTCCAACGTTAGCCCTCCAGATGTTGTTAAACTACACATCCCATCATGCTTTGCCACAGTTTTGCTATTAGAGAATGCTAAAACTATTGCAAAGCATGCTGGGATGTGTAGTTTCACAACATCTGGAGGGCCAACGTTGGACATGCCTGGTCTAGATCAACAGTAACGCATGTTAAACTCAAGCATTAGGTTGGCAGGAGCGTGATCGTCAGTCACAAGGTGACATGAGTTTTTCACGTTTTTTTGGTGGCTATGTAAACATAGGTCAACATGGACACCAAATAAGTGTACAATGTCCCCTATCATGGCTCCCTACGCTCACCATGCTTCGAGCAAAGTGGCTCTCTATGCTCAGCACACTATTATAATCTACCTCTATCCCCACTTGGATGGTAAAATATGAACCAAGTCAGTCTAAAGCAGCAAAAAACGTGAAAAACTCATGTCGACCTTGTTTGATCACGTTCACATTGACTTAACGCTTGTGTCTAACTTTCATTACTGTCGATCTAGATGCGGTCGACTATCATTAGACATCTAACTAGATGGTAAAACATGGGATATTTGGTAAGGGTGTGGCACTACTCTGGGTTAATCATATGTTTATTCTTAATACTTATCTTTCTAATCCAGTGTAGAAAATCTCCTTTTCTCTTTTCTGTATGCTTTAACCTCGCAGATTTATGTTGGAAGAGGTAGAAAACCAAGAGAAGGGGGCGTGTTTTAGTGGGAGGGTAATATTCACTCGTCTTGACACTGACAGACAGAACGGGATGTATCCCAGTGTGTAGATATTCCTACCTCACTTCCTATGTCAATTCCGGTCTTCTATTCCGGTTATTATTGTCCCTTCCAGGTGTACTGGAGAATTATAGTTCCACCAGAAACAGGAAGCAGAAGTGACGCCATCTTGGATAAACACACTCCATAAATAGCAAGCCAGCAGGCAAGTCCTATATGCCTTGATAAAGAGATGTGGATCTCGAAGCGCTTAGGCAGGAGGACTTGCTATTCTTTGTAAGACTACTCTCTGCTCGAGGTTCCTTTTTTCTTGACAGCAAACCGCCCTCTTGGAAGAAAGGTAGGACAGAGGTTTTTTTTACTATACGGAGTCTGCTTTGCTGGTCAGCAGCACAATATTTTATATTGTTTTTTGGAATTTTATACCATAATAAATTACCTATACTGAAATTTTTGCATGAGAAACGATACCTTTATGAGAGTAACCCTACAGATATCATCGTTATGTTTCCACAGTAACCACGGCAACGCCGCCGGGCGTGCTGACATCACCCCAGACCAGAAGCGGAAGCAGGCGGCAGGGATGGACGCAGCAGAGCTGCGGGTGGCGATGCCGTGGGCGGGATGATGACCCCACCTGTGGGTAAGATACTATTTAAACTTTGTTTTACTGCACTATTGTATCCTGATGACGGGGAGGTTATCCCCGAAACGTAGTTCACTTGTTATGTGTACAATACACATCTAATTGCTTGCACAAGACTCTGAGTGCCGTCTCCTGTTTTGTTCATATGTTTGGAGGATTGCTACTTAGGAAGGAACCGGAGCCCCCCGGGAAACCTAGAAGTGCCGGAGCCAGAGGCTGTTATATATATATATATATATAAACAAAGGAGGGACCGCGGCACTGGGGTCTAAAATAATGAAGACTGACGCTTGCCTTTGCAGGTTAACGTTTCAGCCTTTATTGAGGCTTTTGTCAAAACAACATACATGTATTATTCAATAAAGAACTTTTTACCTTGAACAGATTTCCACGTCTCATTCGGGAAAGGGACAATAATCAACTGTCGCTACACCAATTTTATTAGTGTCTTATACTGTACTGAAGTGACTAGGTGGTACATTTTCAGCGCTCTCCGATATAAACCGTTTTTTATATATATATATATATATATATATATATATATATATATATATATATATATATATGCAGGAAGAATAGGCAGCACTCGTCAGATTTCATGAATAGATGCAGGACGGGAGAAAAGCTCACGAAACATGTCGGTGAATAAAAGCATCTATTCATGAAATCTGACGAGTGCCGCCTATAAAAGAGACGTCCATCTCAAGGAAGGCACCGGAGTCTTACACTTTACTCCTTGTTCAGGAAGCGAGTGCCGGGTGACTGGACGCTATATATATATATATATATATATATATATATATATATATATATATATATATATATATGCAGGTAAGGTGTTACTATTTTTTTTGGTTTATAGATAATTTACTCATTTTTTCAAAAGGTGAACAGGAAGAGCTGAGTGACAGCTTCAATACCCATAGTGCCAGCCCAAGTCCGGTTAAATTTACATATAGCATGAGCAAGGAATCTATACATTTTTTGGATGTTAGTATTAGTGTAAAGAACAACAGTATTAATACCTCTCTATGGGGTTTATTCTAGTTCATTCTTTCTGACAAAATCCTTCTTAGATGGACAAAACCATGTGCACTGCAGGGGGGCAGATGTAACATGTGCAGATAGAATTAGATTTGGGTGAGTTATTTTGTTTCTGTGCAGGGAAAATACTGACTGCTTTATTTTACACTGCAATATAGATCTCACTTTGAAGAAAAACCCCACCCAAATCTAATTCTCTCTGCACAAGTTACATCTGCCCCACCCGCAGTGCACATGGTTTTGTCCATCTAAGAAGGATTTTGTCAGAAAGAATGAACTAGAATAACCCCCTATATGTAAAAGAAACGGACAGTAACACCTTGCTTAGATATGAAAGCTGTCACCCCATGCCATTAAAACAAGGATTGCCTTACTCTCAAATGATGAGAGTGAGAAGGATCATAAGTGACGAGGATACAGCCCGCAGGGATTTAGATACAATGCAATCTAAATTTGAACAAAGAGGATATAACAAAACAAGCCTAGCGAAAATTAAGCAAAAGGTATTGGACACCCCCAGAGAAACCATCTTAAACGCTCCACCAAAAGAGAAATCTTTAATGAATAAAATCCCATGGGTAACCAAGTATTTAGAAGGAAGCAAGGACACCACCAGACAAGTCAAACATCTATGGCACATTGTAGCCACTGATAAATACATAGAAACATAGAAACATAGAATTTGACGGCAGATAAGAACCATTTGGCCCATCTAGTCTGCCCCTTTTTTACCCTTCAGGTAAACTCAACCCTTTTTAATCCTTATTTCTTTGTAAGGATATTCATATGCCTATCCCAAGCATGTTTAAATTGTTCTACTGTCTTAGCCTCTACCACCTCTGATGGGAGGCTATTCCACTTATCCACTACCCTTTCTGTGAAGTAATTCTTTCTAACATTTCCCCTGAACCTACCTCCCTCCAGTTTCAGTGCATGTCCTCGTGTTTTATTACTTGTTTTCCTTTGAAGAAAATTTCCCACCTGTACTATGTTAAAACCCTTGATATATTTGAAGATTTCTATCATGTCCCCCCTTTCCCTTCTCTGCTCCAAACTATACATGTTAAGATATTTTAGTCTATCCAGGTAAGTTTTGTGATGTAGGCCATGAACCATTTTAGTTGCCCTTCTTTGTACATTGCTCTCCAATGTATTTATATCCTTCTGAAGATATGGCCTCCAGAACTGGACACAGTATTCCAGATGAGGTCGTACCAATGACCTATAAAGTGGCATTATTACGTCTTTTTTTCTGCTACTGATTCCTCTCCCTATGCAACCAAGCATCTGACTAGCCTTCCTCATTGCTTTGTTACATTGCCTCCCTGCCTTTAAGTCACTTGAAATAGTGACTCCTAGATCTCTTTCCTCCTCAGTAGTTTCCATTATAGTACCCTTGATACTATATTGAGCCTTTGGGTTTTTGAGTCCCAAGTGCATCATTTTGCATTTTTTAGCATTAAACTGTAGTTGCCATTCTCTTGACCAATTCTCAAGTTTACTTAGATCATCAGTCATTTGATTTACCCCTCCTGGTGTGTCTACTCTGTTGCATATCTTTGTATCATCTGCAAAAAGGCATACTTTCCCTTCAATACCATTTGCAATGTCACTAACAAAGATATTAAAGAGCACTGGTCCAAGTACAGATCCCTGGGGTACTCCACTGGTAACATGTCCCTCCATAGAATGCACTCCATTTACGACAACTGTATTATGCCAGCCTTTGAAAGAGGACGCAATTTGGGAGACTTGCTAGTGAAATTAGATGTCTCCAAAATGACGAAGAAAAGCATCTCCACACATTTTTTATCTAGACGTAAGGGATGCTATAAATGTACAGGGTGCGTCACCTGTAGCTCTACCACTGTTAGCCATCCACACACTGGTGGTAAAATTAAAATCAGGCACTCAGTTACCTGTTCTACAAGATTTGTGGTTTATATTCTGTCTTACCCATGTGCTCTTTACTACATGGGCAAGACAGAATGCCAATTTAAAGAACGGATGGCAAACCACAGGGTTGCCATCAGACAGGCACTTAGTACAGGTCACAGTGAGCAAACAGTGGCTCACCACTGTGTGGAAAAGAAACACAATTTAGCCAGCATCAGGTCAAAAATCATTGACCATGTGCCCAAACTTGATAGGGGAGGCAATAGGGGTAAAAAATTGCTGCAGGCGGAGACAAGATGGATTCATGTGTTGGACACACTGTCTTCACGAGGATTAAATGAACAGCATGGCTTATACCATTTTCTATAAATTCCATTATTAATATTGAAGTGTATATAATCCTCCTAAGAATTTATGGCATAAGTCCACTTAAATAGTGAATGAATCAAAACAGATCGGAACATGGTTACTTTGCATAACAGATAAAAAGTGTTATATGGCTTTAAGAAATACTGCTGTGCGTATTATTGTAATGTTTTAATGTAATGTATGTTCACTAGTTTTAATGTTTTGTATACTGTATGGCTTGATATATGCCTCTTAATTGGCTCTTGTAGAGTGCCTCTTAAAATATTCTTAATGTTTTTCACTTTATTCACAGGTTGTTTAGGTTTCCAAGGTGTCCATAAACTCAGCAGGGGTCCAGAACGAGGCTTGTTTGTCCAGTGCGTCTGGAGCGCATGACAGGGGCTGATGATGTCAGGGGAGACAGCCAGGCATTCAGAGTGGACGCACAGGCTCTCCTATGGGTGACATAGACGGCGCAGCGCTTCAGAAACTTCGGGGACTGTGCCTGCATAGGGGAAGCTGTGGGTGAGAGGCACCTGGTGCCAATCAATGTTTTAAATTTGTGGGATGGGTTTTTCTAGTTTGTATAAATATTTGACACTGGCACTGCACTAGTTGATCCCTGAGGACGGGCCAGGTTGCCCGAAACATGTTGGATGACTGAATAAAACTTCACATTTTTTTACTAAATCCGGGAGTGCCGCCTGATTTCCCAGTCTATCAAAAAGGATCACAAGGCCCAGACAGGAAGGCACCGGGTCAGTACTGATCTACATCCACTTTGGAGTGCCGGACACAAAATACTGGTATATATATATTCAACGAACAATAAAACAATAATCCAGAAATTATTAAACAAGTAAATTGCTTAGTAGTCATACCAAGGATTAAAACCTGTAAACTGACATACTGGAGGAAGACTCCTTACTGATAGAGCTATTTTCCCCACGCAGTATGGGGGAAATTTACTAAAGGAAATTTGTAAAAAAAATAGGTGTATTTGTATCCAGAAATACACATATTTTTGACATTTACTATTCCAAAAATACGGCAATTCGTAGTCGTATTGATGTGCTATCAATACGAATACGAATTGCCGTATTTTCTGGATAGTAAATGTCAAAAATAAGTGTATTTCTGGATACAAATACACCTATTTTTACACCTATTTTTTACAAATTTCCTTTAGTAAATGTCCCCCTAAATGTCAAAAATAAGTGTATTTCTGGATACAAATACACCTATTTCTTACAAATTTCCTTTAGCAAATTCCCCCCTATGTATACAGATTATGACTATGTATACTGTAATTGTTAGTTCAAAACCATTATTTTTAGGCAGAGCTATGTAATGTAGTAACTTCATCTGGCTAGAATTTGCATGCTTACTATGTAGGAGCAAATAACTCTATTAGTAAGATGTCTTTCTCCAGTGAGATAGGTCATAGGTTCTAATCCTGGGAATAATTGCTAAGCAATGTATTTGTTTAAAATAAGTGATAACGTAAATATAGTGCAATTAAACAAGATTTATATAAATATTTAGAGAGATATAAGGCCCCCTTAAGGCCCCCTTACACTTATTCTTCAACAAGTTGGACCTGGTTGACTCAAGATTTATCCTATGTGCTGGAGGATCAATCTCTTGCAATCTCTTGGTTATACCCAATGGCATGGGATTGTGCATTGGGTCCTACACATCAGGCACATAAGATTTTGCCAGACAGGCACATCAGATTTTGTCAGATAAATTGAACCAATCCACCTAAATTGTTTAAAATCCGACAAAATCTCACAAGTGTAAGGGGCCCTATACATACACATACTGTATACAAATATTTATATAAGGGGTGTGTGTGTGTGTGTGTGTGTGTGTGTGTGGGTGGGTGGGGACTAATATATATCTTGCATCCGGGCAACTGGTATTAATGTTAGATAATTGGCTTGACATTGACAATGTACACCAGTTACCACTGCCCTACATTTGTCAAGTACAGGGCACATCTGCAGTGGCTTAATAACGGGGGTGCAGATGCCGAGGGGTGACACCAAACTGACAGCGCCTGTCACCATGTAGAAGCCGGCACTTCAAACAAAGTGGGCCAATCCGCATGCTCTGATGGAAACGCTCTTCGGGATGGTTGGCCAGAGCCTCAATCCTTTGATGCCAAGCCACACCTCCTTTTTAAGCAACACGCCAACCTATGAACTTCCCTAGCTACTTGTGTAAGAGATGCCACTGCACATCCATCACTATTGGCACTGATATACAGTACCTTCAAATGGAAATTTCAAAAGACACATTTTGCTTAAATTAAACAGCTGTTTTATAAGCAATATGTGTCCCACATAGTGCAAGTAGTTTATATAGAAAGTGTTCAATATCTGGCATGCGCTACAGATTTTGTTAGGTGTGTAGTCTTTAAACCATAAAAGGTGATGCATTTCCTCAAAATAAAGAGAAAATCATAGTGAAACCTCTTGAAATACAGTGAATTTCTCATTTGTTTATATACTCACTTTATAAAAAAAAATGTCACCAAAAACCCTCCGCCAATAATAGGAAAGAAACTGTGAAATGGCGGAATAGTTACCCTCTATCAGAATAGCTACTGTAGCTCACATCCTCCCCATCTGAGATACCTCCAAGTAGTTCAATAGTATGGTATATGCATACAGAAGAAGAAATTAAAGATGTTGTAATACTGATATAACAAAGGCTTTATTACAGAAATCAAAACATCAAATAGATGCAACAAGTCAAAAATAAGAAAAATTATTTAGAGCAGTTATGAGATGCCTACTAAATAATAATATAAATATTTTGGTATATCTCAATGGGCTTAAAGGTCCAAAAATTTCACAGCCCCATAGTGAAACCTCCAATCTCCAACAGGTAAGCAAAGCTTCCTTCACAGCTCCAATCAGCAATAGTGTAATCATTATAAAGCAGCGATTCATAGGAATGTTGCTCTGGTGAGCTTGATGATCCACCCGCTGGACAAAACCCTGAGGTCCCACCCAAACTCACCAGCAGCGCTGCCTGTCACAGCAGCCGGTGCCAGCCAGACCTGAGCATTGGCCATCACAGTTAGAATTGGAGACAATAGTACAGAAGAAGGCTTCCTGTCAACTGACTACAAGGGGTAAATTTACTAAGATGAGGTTCTACTGAAGATATGATGTTGCCCATAGCATCCGAGTAGATTGTGTACTTTCACGGCGCTCGCTGTGCTCGCCCAAGCTATGGGCTCTGTGGCTCGCTACGCTTGCCATGCTATCTAAAATCAACTCCATGCTAACGTGGATAGTGGGGGTACAAACTATCCACATTGGCATGGAGTTTACAGCCCCGCAGCTGGACACAGATGCACAGCGCCATGTTGGCACCGTGAAACTACACAAGTACCGAAAAAATAAATAGAAAGAAAATATGGAACAAGTAAAAAAGGGAATAAAGAAAGAGGGGAACATTTTTATAAAATACGGCTGGTAAATTAGCATCAGATAATTTATTATCAGCCAAATTGGGCTGATTTGCATATTTATATATGGCAAGCTTAGCTGAATTCTGGTGTAAGAATGAATACATGACCAGTAATTCAGCAGAAAATACGTATTTTGCATCTCTGTATAAAAAAAATAGATAAATAAATAAATAAAAAACACGGTGTGGGGTCCCCCCGCGAGCCTAACCATCCCAGGGCTCTTTGAGTTTCTTGAAAACATGGAAAAAAAGAACTAGGGGTTCCCTGTATTCAAGAAACCAGCATCGGGCTCTTGGACCAGTCCTGGTTACAAAAATATGGGGGACAAAAAAATATGGGTCACCCGTATTTTTATAACCAGCACCAGGCTCCAAAAGCCAGAAGTGCCATGCCACAGCTGGAGAAACTATTTATACTAGCTCCCCCTGGCCAAAACATGACATCCTGGCTGGTCAGCCCGGGACTGTCCCCGGCATCCCTGGACAGTGGACAATGGGCTGATGGTGTAAAAAAAAAAAAAAAAAAAAGTTAAAAAAAGTGTAAAAAATAGATATTGGGTTCTGTAGTAGAACTACAAGACCCAGCATGGCCCCCTGCATGCTGGGACTTGGAGAACCACAGGTCCCAGCATGTGGGGCATTACTGGGCCTGCTGGGACTTGTAGTCCTCCTACAGAACCAATTCCCAAAGAACGTATACACACACAATAATTTAAAGCTTTATTACAGACCACATACATACATACTCACCTATATGGCCTGTCCTTTTCTCCAGTAGTAATCCATAGGGTAATAAACCTCAAATGAGGAATAGGATAGCGCTACAGCATGCTGTTAGACCAGGCTGCTTTAGGACAGGATACCTACTCCTGTATAGTACAAAAATCCATTGGGTACCTGTGAAAAAAAATATACTCACCATCCCTCCAGTGTAGATCGCATCCTCTTTGTTCCAAGTAGCATCCATTGGGAATTTTAAAAAAAATCCTGAATTCAGCAGACTGAGGAGGCACAAGTGTGTTTACACTTTCAGGTGCTCAGAGGAAGATCCATAGATGCCCATGTTATGAATTTAACATGGATGTCTATAGTGGGAACCAGCAACTCAGGCTGACTGCAAGGTGACCCCCTTGAGGGCACCATACATGGTGAGTTATTAATTTTTGAACATTAACATCACCTGCCCCAGTGGAGCTTAAAATCTATATTCCCTACTACTGCCCCAATATATATTTTTTATATATTTAATTTATTTTTTTCACAATTACCCTATGGATTACTAGTGGAGAAGTAATATACAACGAGACAGCTGTCATCACAACCAGTGGCTAAATGCCATCCCAGGGGGCCAGTTTAAAAGGGTGAGACGAAATTGTACAGATGATATCACTTATAAAAATCAAGCCAACCATATGGCAACTACATTTTTAGAAAGTGGGTATGACCCCAAATTTATAGAGAAAAAAATGAAAGAAACCGATGACATCGATAGAATGGACCTTTTACGAAATAAAGAAGTCACAAGTACAAGCACCAATGAATTCACTTGGTCTTTTATTACAGGTTTTAATGATCAGCATAAAATTTTAGAAAAATCTTTTATGGAAAAACTGGGGCATTTTAAAGAAAGACCCAGTTTTAGGGCCTATTCTACCTGATGATCCTAAATTTGTGTACCGTAGAGCACCTACAATTAAAAATAATTTAGTACATAGTGCACTAATTGCGGATAAGCCGAGTGGCAAAACTTTAACCAAGGGCTTCCACAGGTGTGGTTGTGCAAATGCTGCAGAGAAGTAAAAAGCCAAGGAGTGTCCAAGTATACGACCATTGAGATCAATGGAGTAAAACATGTCATTGATGATTTTATGACATGTAACAGAAAAATATAATTTATTTTGTTGAGTGCTCATGTCACTTATTTTATATAGGGCGGACATCAAGGCCTCTAAAAACACGTATAGGGGAACACTTAAACAATATAAAAAAGGGTATTGAGTCCCATTCCCTCCCCCATCATTTTAAACTGCCATAACTCTTCATGTAGCAATATTTTGAGATTTGGTGGGATTAAACAGATTTCAGGGCTATTAGAAATCGCAATATAGCAAGCACTTTAGCTAGGTAGGAGATAAAATTTATTTATGACTTCAATACCCTGACTCCAGGGGGCCTGAACCTAGATTTTGAGGTGAAATATTTTTTATAAATTTTAGACATCGATCATTGTGTTTTATTCTGTATTTACACTGTCCATCCGTATGTATTTTAATATACTGTTTATTTATATTTTCTTTGCTGCAATTATGTCATCAATCAAAGGAGCACTCCACAATTTGAAAAGATGAAGTGGAATGCCAAATTAAGATGAATAATGGCATAGATATTCAGTTAACTCTCTGGTGAAAGGTTGCCATGGGAACCGTCATCAGATATACATGGTGTGAGGAACGATCACTTCACTTTGTCCGGGGACTAAGTTCAATGGTGCACACTTCCTGTGATGTCAGCGGCATCCCACATACCGCTTGCCAGGGGCATCTAAAACTTGAAGCTCCGGGGACCGGACCTAACAGCGCACACTTCCGGAAGTATCACCGGCACCCGGAAATGAAAAGAATATGCGTCGCAATGGGCACAAGGACCCAATAAAGCCGCAGAACATGGAATTTCCGGCGGAAGTACTTAATACCCGGAAACTCACGTTAGTAAACAAACCACGGGGGATTTATTTTCATAAGGACCGGAGGTTTTTTTGGGCGGGAATTGCAGTATATGTATGAATGTAGTCATTGGTTGTTCTTCTTGTCAGTTAAGGATGTACCTTTCTTAATTGGAACCCCTCTCTAGAACACCAGAACTATGGTGTTTATTTGTGTAATCCTGAATTGGATCTGGACTTGTTTACTGACCGCAGAGAACTTTGGATGACGGATCCGGACCATCATCCTTTGTATTTCAAGTGATTTTGAGAACTGATTCAATTCAGATTCTTCATTCCATCCGGTAATTAACCATTTTCTTTCCTTGTACTATCACATCACATGTTTGTTGTTTATCAACAAAAGTGGTATTGCACCATATGTATCTTTTCTACATTTATTTTAGGGTCTCATCCGGACCGAGATAAATGATCTATGGTTGTGAGGATTGGTGTTCCACTATCCAAATAAGCAGTCGATTTGGGAGAAGAGGATATGCTATTGGGACAGGAGGAACGTATGGTTATATATATCTGTATATGCTAGCCAGTATTTGGAGAAGAGGACCGTTCCTATATATCTATGGACATATTTTAAATTCACAAGGGCGCCGGTGGAGGGAACATCCTATCTTTTGTCACTTTTTCGACAGACGATCTTGGTCTTACCCGTTCATACTGCAGACCGGCTGTGATCGGCTTTTTTAGTAAATGTCCCGCTAAAGCACCTTGAGTGGACCTCCATTAAGTAGGGTAACATAACCTTTAGTCATAGATGCCTATAGGCTTCTGTCCACAGTGCTTGATGAGGGACCATAAATCCAGGCACTCAAGCTAATTGCAAAGAAAGCTCTTTTCAGAAGAGTTACCCTTGACATTGTATATGTTAGTAATACATACTATGGCCCTTATTCTGGTTGGTGCGGCCAGAGCCGCACACGGGGCTCCGGCCGCACAAACCAATCCCCGCCCACCCTACGGATCGCCACGGCCGTCCGTACACGGACGGCTGGCGATCCGCATAAAAATGGTGGAGGCGTACGCCTCCACCATGGTGGGAGCTGCCCCCTGCATTCGATGGTCGTCGACCATCGAAGGCAGGTCCGCACGCCCCGGCAGCTCCCGCAAGCTGAGACCACACGGACAATCGTCCGTGTGGTAGCTTGTATGGGGGCTGAAAGCTGACATCCGGCGACGTCAGCTTTCCGCCCCCATGAGTTGCGTCATGCCCTCATTACCATGCATACGCCCCGCGTTTGCATGGGAACGCCCATGAAACGCGGGGCGTACACATAGGGAAATGAGGGCATGAAGCCTCTCACGCCCCTATACGCCCCCTTTGCGGCGGACGAAATACGTCTGCGGCGAAGGGGGCTGCACATGCGCAGATTGACCTCTGCGCATGTGCAGAGTAAAAACATCGGCGGTACGGCCGCACGCGGGCCGTACCGCACGAAGCAGAATAAGGGCCTATGTGATTAGCATTGATAAGATCTACACGGGATGTACCTCAAGTGCATGGTACATCCTGCCCAAAATGAATAAGGAAGGGAAAGAGGAAATCAAGATACATCACCACAAAAACATGCTGCTGTTAAATGTGGCTGTTGCTGCACTCACTCACGGTACACATTGACACACATAAACAGAAAGAATGTGAGATTAACATAGTCCTGGAATTTTGGGGATAATCTGATTTATTAACAAATATGATTGTCACTGGTTCTTTGAAATTCGCCCTGTCCACTTTTCTACAGGTAAGGAGACCATAGACTCCACAGCCATGCAAGGCCCAATCCTAGCTTAAGTGTTGTGTTTCACAAACTATCCTCACTTCTAAAATTATCTTTCGTACCTAACTTACTATATCAATGAGCGTAGTGCAGCACAACCTGCAATCACTTTACCCTGCACAGATACAATACAATGGGGGTGGAAAAAAGAGTTGACGTCTAGGTTAAAAGTCCATAGGTCGACCACCGGTGGTCATTACGAACAATGTCACTGTAACCATCTGTTGACATGGACCCCAAATAAATGTTTCAACCTACCAACTGGAACCACAATACAGGAATGTCAATTATACAATAATAAAACACAGTACTGTTCCTTTAAACCACTGCCTATACAGAGTTGGCCAATCCTTCTCTACTACTAACACCCTTTATATTTAAACCTTGAATAGTATCATCAAAAATATCTATTTAATAGGTGGATTGATAGCCCTCGCCATGATGGAAATGTATGCAGCTAATATGTGGATGCCACACAGCTCTACAGTTAGCTATTCCAGTGTACAAAATGTTGTGCAGCATATCTGGAGGTCAGTTATATAAATGACATGGGATTATTGCCCATGTCTACAAAGGAACAATTGATCAATTCACTGTGCCTGCTGCACATGCTTATTATAAGGGTAAAAGTCAAATTAGGAGCACTAAGAGGCTGCCATGGGGAGCTTTGTTTATAGCTCTTTGCTTTCCTAACTGGCAGTACTTTGTGGTCTTCATATTCTTTCTTCCACCACTGATTCGTCTTTGCCAACAGCATTGCCACTTAATTTGTACAGAGAGTGCATTCACTTGTGAGAACATCATCAGAAGATCCTTCTCTTCAGAGCCTCTGGAATTCACTTTACCAGGTTATACATCCATCTTCTTTCTTCTGCCACTGACTCATCCTTGCAAACGGCACCGCCACTTCTTTTCTACAGAGTATGCATTCATCTGTGAGTATGGATTCAGCAGATCCTTCTAGTAAGGGCCTCTTTCATTCACTGTACTCTTCGGATATGGTAATTTCCCATGATTCTAGACACTTCTCCACAGACTGCACAGGAACAGTTTTCAGTAGGATTAAACAGTACCTGGAAGTCCTCCTTATTAGCTGGTCCGGAATCATCAGGAGCAGAATGATTCTGCTCCTGATGAAGACACGGGCACTTCCACGCACGAAACGCGTTGAGCATTTAATCCTACTCAGCGAGGAACGGTTTCCATTATTTCCAACTTGTGGACCCCTTGCATAATAGCACCATTGAGTTTGTTTGTATACGGACAAAAAATCTGCCTGGATTCCACCACCCCTCAGCTGGGTATTAGACCGGATTCCTATGTGGCCTTTTCTCCACCTGGAAATATTTGTGTGGAGTATATCAGTATGGTCTATAAATTTAAGGCTCATTTTATCTAACATGCATGCAATTTAAATTTTTATTTTTATTGTGTATTAATAAAAAAAAATGTTGATACACCTAGCCGTGGTATTGTTTTATACATCAGTATAACATCAGTGCTGTTCTACTTCTTTTTCATAGAAATACAGTAGAAGAATATTTATCCTGATAAGGACTTCATGTTTTTACTCCTTCTATTCTTCTCCTCTCCTTATTTTTTCTTCTTTAACTTAGTGTTTTTTTCATTCAGTTTACATGGAATGATAAGATTAAGGGTGGTTTCAGTTGAGCACTTTTCTAGTTAGGAACTATTTAAAAAAATTCTGTCCCAGAGCTGATTATTTTATTACCTCACTTACATATCAATGTAGTGAGGATGAGTATGAAAGGAAAAAATCATATAATAAAAATGAATATTAATATCAGTTACTATAATAATGGATATAGTACTGTGATTAAGCCTGCCTGTCCCCTGAGAACTGAAATGTCTCCCCTCTCAGCAAAATCACCCTTTTATGAAGAAATTATCCTATTTTATTCTATTCATTTTTATTATCTGATTTTATCCAAATAAAATTGAAATCCTTCTTTTAAAAAGAAACTGCTATGTGAGTGAAATCGATTCAGCCGTGAGTAACGGTACGCCACCAAAAAGATACCTTGATAAGATTAATTAATGTTAGATACATGTGAGTAGGGTATGCATGACTGAAACCTTAGAACACTTGTAAAATAAAGAAACCCAGATAAACGTATCCTCGATACATTGATATGTAGGTGAGGTATGAAAATAATCACCTCTGGGACAGAATTATTTTTAAATAGTTCCTAACTAGAAATAGTATGAGAGATTCAGAAAGTGAGAGATTTGGTAAGAAATCTCGTTTTATTAAAGCGGTAATCATTTACACGCAAAAATAAAACTGGTTTTGCAGTGTAAATGATTGCCGCTTTAAAAAAACCTGGAGATTTCTTATCAAATCCCCCCTATAATCTTATTGCTCCATGTAAACTGAATGAAAAAAACAACAACAAAACTTAAAAGAAGAAAAAATAAGAGGAGAATAAGTATTCTTCTGTTTCAAAGTTTGACACCAGCCTAGCGCCCTCTCTCCCTCATCTCAACCCTCTCTACTAATATTGGTATCTTTCTGCAGTCTGGAGATTCTAGCGCCATAAATCCAAGCCATGAGCTCTTCCAGCATGGAGAGATACAAAACTTCTTTGCTACCAAACATGAACACTTTTCCAAACATTGCGGTATCTTTACATTCCAGGTACCCATGTCCATCCTCTGGAGGAAAGGACCTTTTTTCACTGGGAACTCTCCTTTAGGGCATGACGACCATATCTAAGATCAGTCATTTGAAATAAACTAGTCTATATCCCTTGAACAATCTTGAAGCACAAGCCCCCTCTACTTACAAAGCTCAAATATGGGTTCTTCAGCCACCTAGAAGTTGCTTCTGTCTTCTCCAGTCTTCTGTCAAGGGACAATCCAGGAGGTCAGGTTCTACAGGCTCCATACCAGAGTTCTCTTTCTTCATACCATGGAGTTATTATGCCCATATCTGTAGATTCTACAGAGTATACACCTGAACTCTTGCTTTGTCTTACTGCATCTTCACATCCCTTGCTGGAGGATCTGTGTATTCCATGAACATTCACTGGAATAATGTCCCATCTGCAGAAACGTGCTCTATTGTTCTCTGCATCGCCATCATGATGTCTTTTCCAGACATTGTGATCCAGCTACTCCTGTCCTCACATGCTCTGGAGCCATCCATGGAGGGGTGAGTGAGAGATGTTGAGAGATGTTGCCAATAGCAACCAACCAGACTCTAGCTATAATCCTTTTAAAACAGGGGGGGCTAACCGGTCTCTGAGATCTATCAACAGTTCATGTTTTCATGGCCACCTGTGGATCTGTAGAATGTTTCAGTTGGGAATGAATGCAGCCCTTGTCTGAAAATGTGACAGTTAGTTATTACTATATATGTGTACCAGCTAGGTGGTCTGTAAAATGTGACAGTTAGTAATGACTATACATGTGCACCAGCTAGGTGATCTGTAGAAACGTGACAGTTAGTAATGACACAAAAGGAAAGAGAGAAAAGTATGTCCCTTGGTGTGGTGCACCTGAATTTTATTAAGATTGAACTTTTATTAGATAATGATAAAATAGGCTGCGAAATATAAAAGAAAAAAAGACACATTCAACATCAAGTGAAGTAGCAACAAAGACAATTAGTGTTTTAAAATACGGTGGCGAGCAGATGGTACACTGTGATAACCATTAATAATTTTCAATGTTTTTTAATCAGTTGTGTGTGTGTGTTTTACTGTAAGATTTGTAAGGTTTTCCAGACGTATTCCCTTAAATAAAGGCTATGTGTTTTACTGTAAGATTTGTAAGGTTTTCCAGACGTATTCCCTTAAATAAAGGCGTATTCCCTTAAAGTCTGTATGACTTTGAGACTTTTTGTCTCATTTCTTATTTTGCTACTGAGGAGATTGGATACAAATTGTTGCAGGTGCAAGATTGCAACAATATCTGTATCAATGGAGTAATAATAAATTTACTTCCACTGATACTTAGATTAAAGAGAGGTTGGCTGGTAATGGCAAGTGGGCTTCCCTTATTGCCACCAATTTAACCCACTGCTGTCATGCAAAATGCAGTTATTAAGGCAGCTTGAATAATGCTATCAAAGCTGCCACACAACGCAGTTTGTGGTTAAAAGTAATATAGGGCATCCCATTCAGTAAGAGATCCCAATAGTGGTGGCGATAGCCGACTGTAAAGGGTTTTTTCAGGGATTTATTGCCAGGGAACAGCAGACAGATGGCGCATGAGGCTTAATAAATCATTACATAGGTTATATGCTGCAATAATTTGCCGGTCAATTTAAGTATGATCAATTCACTTGCTGTATGTCAATACCGGGATATTTGCAAGCCTTGATCATGTACATGGTCTCCCAGCCGGTGACTGTGTCTAGGCACGCTGTGTTTGGAACACAGCTCTCAGCGCTGTGAGTACGCTGTCTCCCTCCCTGTCTCTCTCAGCACGGTGCTACATGCTCGCACTGGATGCAGCGTTAGCTACTGGTATCCCGTGCCTTTCTTCTCATTTAATCTCTTCTCTCAGCTAACACATAAATCACAATATTAAACAATATCAACACAACATGGGGTTCACAGTGTCCACTCTGCACGCACACCGCTAGCCGGCATACACTTCGCAGAGTAGCTTTTTCAAAAAGCTAGGGGTAATAGGTCTGCGGCAGCAGGCCGTGAATTCAGGTATCGCCACAGGTACTACTGTGGTATGGCTGGGAGCAGCCAGAGGGAGGTAAGCCCTCGCTAGTGTGCTGGTGCAGTGTTATCTTGTTACATTGTACTGTTTTACTTGGCACTGTGTATTGTATGCTGCACTTGGGTTCATGCAATTGAGGCCCTGTGCCGATTGTGTTCTTCGCAGGTTGCGCAGGTGTTAGGCGCCAGGTTGCACGGGCATTAGGCGCCAGGTTGCGCAACACTAGGCTGTGGCATCGGAAGATCCAATGCTAGGTCGCAGGTTGCGTGGGTGTTAGGCACCAGGTTGCGCGACGCTAGGCCGTGGCATCGGAAGATCCGGTGCTAGGTTGCGGGTACATAAGACGGCTTCAGGCCGGAGGTTGCGTGGGCTTTAAGCCGCAAGCACATTGGCGTATTGCCCTGCCCTAGGGAGCAGGAGGTTACATGTGTTCACTTTCAGGTGTCGGTACCAGCATCGGAAGCGAGTCCAGTAGACGACTGGTGAGTATAGATTGTGTTGCATCTGTTGTTGTGTTGTTTGTGCTCCTTCCCCTCCCTGGAGCGTTCCCCCACCCGAGTTACACCCGCCGTGTTCCACAAGTGGGAGTAACCAGTCTGAGGCCATTAGTGCCTGTGATGAGCATCTCCTCCCCCCCTAGGGGGATTCCCCTCCCCTGTTTCCCCCACCTGCGGGAGTCATATCATGCAGCGCCGCTGGAGCAGGAGCGGCGGTCACATCATGGCACACACTGTCCCTCCTCCTCCCAGCGCGTGCCGCGGTGTTATTATGTGTGAGTCACCGACAGTGCGGGGGGGGGGGGGGGGGAATGTTATAGACTCTCTAATGGTGAAGGACTCGTTATTCACATTAGATCTATATTCTGTGATTTTGGGAGCAGTCTTACATGACCTGCACATAGGACACATCCTGCAGTGGTAGAATCCCTTAGACAATATTCTCTTGTACTAGGGTACTACTTGAGCACTCCTGACAAGAATATTGCTAAGGTTATCCGCCCCGCAGTAAACAAATTGAGGACGTTGACCAACAAAGTCCTTCAAGAGGGGGTCTTTTGTAAGTACACCCCAATGTTTATTAATGAGGCTCTCTAATTGTTTATGCTGAGATGTGAACTCAGTGATGAATAGAATTTCATCATTCCCTTGTTTGTTATTATTTTTTTTCCTTAAGATGGATTGATCGCACCAAGGTTTTTAACAATAGCTTCTTGTACCCATGCCTGATCCTACCCTTTCTGTTTAAAATTTGCTTTCATTTCATTTGCCTGAATCTCGTAATCTTCGGTTTTAGTGCAATTTCTCCTGAACCTGTAGAACTGGCTGGATGGTATACTTTTAATCCAGTTGACATGATGGTTGCTTTCACTGCTGATATAGGAACAGCAATCCGTAGGTTTAGAGTTATTCTTTGTACATTCTTTCAGGTTGTCAACAAAAATAGTAAGGTCGAGGAAGTTAACTGAGATAGGACTAACAGTATAGGTGAGCTCAATATTTTGATCATTATTATTAAGGTACACACAAAACTTATCGAGGGCCTCTCGGCCTCCCCTCCAGATGAACAGGAGGTCATCTATATACCTGACCCATAGATTTTGATGGATACTTAACTGTACAAAAGGTTAATTTCCATTAATTGTATTGGTTTTAAATTGAACTAATTGGTCTGAATCAATATTGTTTCAGAAATATAAATTATATATAAGTTAATATAATATACTTATAAAACATGAAGCCAATGATTTTTTAATATACATTTTTAAATTTAGCCTGTCTGGTCCAGCATTCCAAGTTCTAGTCTGTCCGTCCCCGTCCCCCCCCCCTCCATTCCTGAGTGATAACAAGATTATCACTTGTTAAATCTGCCCCATGGCCTGTAAAACAAGCTAGGAGCTGATTGGTTAAAAATTATCTCTCTCCACTTTAACTCTTGCCAAGCTTTGATAAACCTCCCCCATCAACTGCTTTGCCTAGCTTTACATCATTGGCTACAATGTTATACTCTTTGCTACAGGTGGCTTTACTCACTGTATACTTCTGATCATAATTTCCAGGCATGTACTTATGTGTTATTTCAGTGTCCACTTGATGGCAGTGCATCTTCCTAGAATTGTGTGTTTAGTGCTAAGATGCAGACAGGGGAGGAGAATCTGTAGATTCAAGTCACATAATAAAGACAGTTGACTCAAAGTAAAGGTGTGTGTGTATGTATGTGGGATTACAGAGAAGAGCAACTGCAACGGTATCTCTAGAGGCACTGTGAGCTGTGAGAGCTGCTGTCCAGACACACTACCTGAATTAGTGATGCTGCTAACATGACCTCCACAGCTCTCTGCAGAGGTCTGGATTATAAAGGCTGAGCAGTGCATCCTGAGTCTGTCAAGAGGGGCAGTGACAGCCCCTGGTGCTGATACTCTACTGATCATCTCATTGGTGAGTTATTGCAGGATTGGAAATGTATTGGTGTGTGTGTTTATATAAATATATATATATATATATATATATATATATATAAATATGGTATATTGTATGTGCATATCTTACAAATGCTATTGCATATCTAACCTTTGCTAAATTGGAAGAAAATCAGACATTTATGACCTCTTAGTCTACTAAAGTGGAATTAGAGTCAGTAGAAATGAGAGAAAGGGGGGGGGGGGGGGGGTTGTTTCATTCATGCTAGTAGTAGAAGATGCACACGGTATAGGCTGCTAGAATTCCTATACTTTGTGTGATAATCATATGTGATGAAATTAATGTAGAGTGGGCTTTGTAGTGCATATATTAACAGTTTATACAGTATAATGATTAAGTGGCTTTCATGGTTACGTACAGTATACATCCTTCTCGCACACACACACACACACACAAACACACACACACACACACATACATACACACACACACACACACACACATATACACACACAATGTTTTTGCTTTATCTACATTTTTTTAAATAATGTGCTTAATAGCATACTGCAATAATTCCATCTCTGTAATGTATGATCCAAATTACTTCCCATGAAACAATTGAGTAATTAATACATTATTTTTTATTTGTAAACTTTAATTTAGTATTCAATTTCTAGGTGATACATCCATTCTTGTACAAATTATCTATCTAGGATCAATATCCTTTTCCGTATACTGCCTATACTGTAATCTACTCTATGTATAACATATGTAAATTCATGAAAATAAACAGCCTCCTGTTGGGTTCATGTGCAAGTGTATATGTTCCCCTTCCTTCTCCTTGGGAAATCTAGCACTAACACACTACTGTAAGAAGGCAATCAAGCTGTGCAATCCTCTGAGCATGCTTTATGGTGATTTATTCAGAAATATGATGATGGCATCACCCTCCACCAAGTGGCTCTATTATAGCAGCAATATATTATTGGTGCAGAATGGTGGCGCCGTGTAGAATATAATGGTGGCTGGTTGATGTGAATGATTATATATTCTCTGTTAAGTAATGTATAATATGTAGGCACTATATGAAAAATTGTTATTAAACATTCTGAAACTATTACTGTAAAATATGTATTTAAGGTTTGTCACATAACGTGGTACTTATATGTTAGTTGGGCGCCCACTATAGTTAGTACGCTCATACCCCCACTATGCATGTCGGCATGGAGTTGATTTTATGTAGTGTGGCGAGCGCAGTGAGCCACCGAGCCCAAAGCGTGGCGAGTGCACGCAGAAAACTAAGCAAATAGCTTAGTGGGCACCCAACTAACATATAAGTACCCATAATGTTGCTTTTAAGCCAGGGTGGATCCAGCGTTGCCATCCAGAAACACCCAATTTCATGGAAAGACAAATCCTATGATGTTCTGTGCAATGCATAACTAAGCATCCGCACCTGCCCTATATGCAAAAACTCAACTTGCATAGAGATCCATCAGAATCAAAATCACGCCGCAAGTGTGTATCTCATAGTGGTGTGCACCCGGTCATTTTTCAAGTTTTTTGTTTTGGATGTCCTCTGGATGTGTTTTGGATCTGAATTGGTTATGCCAAAACTACCCTTGTGTGTTTTGGATCTGTATTTATTTATATTTTTATATCATAAAAAATGGCTAAAATCACATACTGTAATTTTTTTTGTTCCTACAGTATTATTGACTTCAATAACAATTCTAAATACCTCAAAGCTCACGATATTGTTTTTAGGCCAAAAAGTTGTACCAAGGTAGCTGGATAACTAAGCTAAGTGGCAGAAGTGGGCGCCACAAACACTGGACTGATACAGCACACTTACCACCACCCCTGGACTGACACAACACACTTAGCAGCACCCCTGGACTTATATGGCACAGTTATCAGCAGCCCATTTGGGTTTATGACGTTTGGCTTTATTCTGAAAATTGGTGGTGAAGATCGAACCCCTGTTGAGCTGACCTCGGATCAGGTAAGTTACGGGGGGGTGTTGGTTCTCTAGGAACCAAGCCCACTCTGCGATGGTCTGTGTAGTGTAGCAGGGCTGAAAAAAAAAATAGAAAGGCCTAAAATCATGTGTACACAGAAACGTGATTCAGAGTTGGAAGCAAATTTGATTTAGTATGCAGCAGAGTGATATTTTACCACTGCTCATGTGCTCGGTTGTGCATGGTTGTATTGTGGATTTCTTTTGCAATGATTGACAATCAGGCACCCAGGGGGGTGACCACTAAAACACAGGTATGTTGTGACCTTTTTGGGGTTGTGTAACTGCCAATCTGCACAGCCATAGGGTTGCTTTGAAGGTCAATATTCATCCAATGTGTGTCCAGTGGTTGAGTCTTTGTACGCAAATGGCAGTGCAGAGTCACCATCAGTGGGTGTCACAATGTACAGCCCAGTGGCTGCAAAATTTGCATATTTTGCACAGCTGCTGCATAGTCATTTGCAGCTATGGTAGCATTAGCATACATCTCTGAATCAGGCCCTATTTACAGGACATACATATATGACATATATTTTTACAATAAATATACTGTATGTTTAGATGCAGATATATTAACAAATTTCACACCCACTGCCTCATGATTTTATCACTTTGAGCCAGTGTTTAGCTACAATGTCACATCATGTTAGGCTGTGTACACATTTGTCGACACCGACACAATTTCTCCATCAGCATACAATATAGTGCATACACATTCAATGATTTAACAAGTCATGTTGGTTTCACTCCTGTGATGGGAGCTTCATCAAAGAGCTTTTTTCCCCCCACTGGTTAGTGATTTTACCTGCAGATTCTGTTGACACAAAGGCCGTCTCCACACACCCTGTGGACAAGAAAAGTCGTGCTGCAAGACATTCATTGTCCCTAATAACACATCATCTCTGCCTATTGGGAATGGCTTACACAGCCATCAAACTTGCTACTAGCAGCCAATACAACAAATAGGGCAATCAGCTAAACAAGCAGTGACAGCAGAAAAGGGGCTGGAAAAGTTCTGCACAGGAATGGGAGACTAAGGGAGATATTTTGGTTCACTCTTTCTGACAAATTCCTTCTTAGATGGACAAACCCATGTGCACTGCAGGGGGGGGGGGGGCAGATGTAACATGTGCAGAGAGAATTAGATTTGAGTGAGTTATTTTGTTTCTGTGCAGGGAATATACTGACTGCTTTATTTTTACGCTGCAATATAGATCTCACTGAAGTAAAACCCCACCCAAATCTAACTCCCTCTGCACAATTAACATCTGCCCCACCTGCAGTGCATATGGCTTTGTCCATGTAAGAAGGAATTTGTCAGAAAGAGTAACCCCCCCAAAAAGAGTAACCAAAATAACCCCAATAGAACTCCCATCTTAGTAAATTTACCCCAGATTTTTTTTTAATAAGTGCATTACCAAACAGTTGCTTCTTGTGCATTTTCACCTGGCCCATGTGCAGGTGTAATTTTGGATGCATTCACAGGCATCCATATGGGTTTTCTGCTTATATTACTAGATACAGTTTATTAATTAACTTTATCTTATTAGCACCTGAATTTGTCTGTTTTGATGTCTGTACATTATCTGCTTACTGGGAATCAGTAGAGCGCTTCTAGCGTGTTGTGCTGGGTGCCAAGTTACTATTAATAGCTAACAATGTATTGCAAGATATTGCTCATGGCAGTCAGTGACTGAGTGGACACATTCTAGAATTGTGCAGCAATAAGAGCAAGCATGCTTTCAGTATCTCAAATTATGGTGTGTGGAAGTACTGGTCTGTTCATGTCATGTTAAAGCTATGCCACTCCCTTAGGTTCAAGCTGAATGCTTCCAAAAAACTGGAGAACCCTAGAACCTTTCTCCTTTCCGAAAAACACATTCATGCTGCACCTGGCAAGAACGCCAGCCAAATAATACAACCATGCAGGGGCGGGCTGGGCGGGGGGGCAGGGTGCCATGTGCCCCCAGGCCGCTCTAACGTGAGTGTTGCGGGCTACTACCACCTTACCTCCTCCATCGTCGACCATGTTCCGTAGCCCGCGGCGGCTTTTAAAACATGGCTGCGGCTACAGGACCATGGCCGCCGGCCTCCAGGGCTACTTGGAGGAGGGCCCGGCCACCTGTTCTTCCTGATGCCCGGCGGCCGGTGACAGATGCTGTGTGTAGTGTGTAGACGTCATGGCGATGACGCCACCCGCCCATGCGTCTGTGGAGAGACTTAAGTGGAAGTTAGAGCTGCAGGCAGGGCTGGTGCAAGGCACCGGAGCGCCCCAGGCGAGGGGGGGTGGGGCGCCCCGGTGCCTACGGGGGGGGGGGTGGGTACCTGCGGCACTGTGTGATCTGGCGGCGGGGTCCCTGCAGTGATGCGCGCTATCCGGCAGCCAGGCGGCGGCGCGTGAAGTGCTGATGGGTTTGAAAACTCGCCGCACGCTGATCAGCCAATCAGCATGCGGAATGTTTTCAAACCCAGCAGTGCTTCCCGCGCCGCCGCTTGGCTGCCGGATAGCACGCATCACTGCAGGGACCCCGCCGCCAGATCACACAGTGTCGCAGGTACCCGGCACGGACACCCCTGCAGCCTCCATGCGAGAGGCGAAGTGCCGCCCTCCAGTGGCTGGCGCCCTAGGCAAATGCCTAGATTTGCCTAGTGGTGGTGCCGGCCCTGGCTGCAGGCGGAGGAGTGGATGGGGACTGTGGCCGCAGCTAAGGAATCAAGCAGGGCAGAGAAGCGGGGAGCCACAGCAGCACATAGGGAGCAGCATCAAGCACGTAATATTTCTGCTGTTTGCTCCTTTTAATGTGGAGGGGGAGTAGCCTGTTGTATCTTCCTGGTATTATGCAGGGGGAGCAGCCTGTAGTGTCCTGTTCTTTATGCAAGTGAGCAGCCTGTGGTGTCCTGTTTTTTACACAAGGGAGCAGCCTGTGGTGTCCTATTTTTTACGCAAGAGAGCAGCCTGTAGTGTCCTGTTCTATATGCAAGGGAGCAGCCTGTGGTTTCCTATTCTTTACGCAAGGGAGCAGCCTGTGGTGTCCTGTTCTTTACGCAAGGGAGCATCCTGTGGTGTCCTGTTCTTTATGCAAGGGAGCAGCCTGTGGTGTCCTGTTCTTTATTTATGCAGGAGAGCAGCCTGTGGTGTCCTGTTCTTTATTTATGCAGAAGAGCAGCCTGTGGTGTCCTGTTCTTTACGCAAGGGAGCAGCCTGTGGTGTCCTGTTCTTTATTTAGGCAGAAGAGCAGCCTGTGGTGTCCTGTTCTTTACACAAGGGAGCAGCCTGTGGTGTCCTGTTCTTTATTTAGGCAGAAGAGCAGCCTGTGGTGTCCTGTTCTTTACACAAGGGAGCAGCCTGTGGTGTCCTGTTCATAAACCTTTATTTAACAATGCGCTGTTACTTATGGGCCAGTGCTCTGGACGGGAGAATGAGAGTGTGTGAGGGGGAGATAGCGGCTCCGGGCACCCTGTCAGGAGCAGAGGCACAGTAGGAGCCAGTGCCCCACATTGTGTGCTGGGGGGTTAGGACATGAGGGTCTGGTAAGAGTGTCCCCAGAGTGGGGGAATGGCCTGGCGGTGCAGCAAGGAAGACATGTCTGCACACACTATATTTTAAAAGGGTGTTCAGCGCATGACAGGTTGTGACAGCTCTCCTGACCCACCAAGTGCACCAGATGAAATTGAGCAGACGCTGCGGAGCCGTGATTCAGTTAATATGACTCTGCGGGTTGCAACCCTGTACTGGCCTGCAGCCTGGGCCTCACTCCCATCAGCATACCTGGTGCTGAACTTGGTTGGACACGTGCGCTCGTAGAGCACAGTCGGATGTCCGCTTCTGACATCGCCGGGACCCTGAGAAACGACGATTTGAGGTCAGGCGTTGGATCCCCTTTAGAGGTGAGAGAAGCCGCATGTGCAGTGTGTCCCTCCTGACTCCGTGCATCAAGGCATCTGCCTTGCGCTCGGCAGATGGCTAAGGGAGGCACTCAGTAGAAGGCCTCTGCCTTGCGCTCGGCAGATGGCTAAGGGAGGCACTCAGTAGAAGGGCTGGATCCAGTGGCTGTGTTCTGACCTCGCAGGTAATGGGGGAGATCAGGGGCGCCAATTTCCTTTTTTCTCTGTGGGTGCTCCCAACCCCCCCCCCAAAAAAACCCCAGCCCTCCCTCCTGGACTCACTCGCTGTCAGGGTCTGGGAGCAGCAGCAGCAGCGCCGTAGCGGGGTCAGGGAGTAGCAGCAGCGACATAGCAGGGTCAGGGAGCAGCAGCAATGCCGCAGCAGGGTCCCAGCAGCAGCGGATACGCCGTCAGCAGCAGGGTCCCTGCGGAAGATGGGAACTAGCAGTGGTATTAATACCGCTACTAGTTCCCATCTGCCGCAGGGACCCCACTGATGACAGCGTATCTGCTGCTGCTGGGACCCCGCTGCCATGGGCTGTGCCGTGGGTGCTCCTCACCTTCCGTGGGTGCTCGGGCCCCGGAACACCCATGGTTTCGGCGCCAATGGGGGAGATGCACTGTTTTTGATATGTTTTGAATTGCTGTTTTTGATATGTTTTCAATTGCTGTTATATTGTGTTATGAAATGTACATTCTGGAATTCTTTTGTGTTTCTTTTTTTGTTATTTTTTAGCATCTTTAGATCTTCTCTGTTTAATGCAGTTACTGTTTCTAGTTGGTGTTTTAATCTTATTTTATCATATCCTTTTGTTTCAATTTTTTTATCATTTTCAGACTTTGTTTTTCAAAAGTTTCTTGTTCGGTACAGTTTCAATTTAATCTTCGAAATTGTCCACTGGGTATATTATTGATCTACTGAGTGTGATGGTTGATAACAAATGTAAAGTGTTATTGCCTGATACTTCCTTGATGTGAATCGGAGTATTAATTTTATTGTCTTTAATGAATATTTCCAGGTCGAGGTAAATTATTTCTTGTTTGCTGGTTGAAGTTGTGAATTCGAGATTTAAGTTATTCGAGTAAATATATTCTATGGATTTCTTGAGGCCTTCCCAGTTAAAGAACACATCATCTATATAACGTTGCCAAATGACGATATTTTCTTGATAGATGTTATTTCTCCATATATGGTCATCTTCCCATTTGGCGACAAACAAATTTGCATAACTTGGGGCAAGGGGAGTCCCCATCGCTGTGACACACTGCTGTAGGTAGAAGGTGTCTTTATACCAATAATAGTTATGGGATGATATGAATTAGATATTGGTCATGATAATGGTCATGATAAATTTTTACTGAGCGCTCCTAAAACTAACCATTTAACCATTAATCTACTGGAGCAGCCGCAAACATATAGCCCGGTTCAACCTATATTTAAAAAAAAAAAAACAATACCAATTATCAGCAAATATGTAAAAAATAAAGTAAAATTAAATGAAGCAGTAAAGGCTTCAGAAATAAGTTTTTATGTATTATTTGCCTTGGCTCCCAAATTAATATTTTGTGTTTGTTTTCTTATTATAACATGCCATAACCCCAGTTCTTCCATTACTACTACAGTATGTATACTACAATATATGATTTTGAATTTGACCAATATGTGCCTGCTCTTTGCACCACATACATTTATGTTTCAGCTAATTAGTATCATATATGTATATATACATATATGTCTAGTGTCCATGAGTTTTCGAAACACAGCCATCTGCTGGCAGAGAGTGAAGCTACATCTCCTTCTCACACATGCACAAACACAGAAGGTAGCAGACTAGCTTTTGAAGCTTTTGCTTTGAGTGGGCTTACTAGTGTTTATATAAAGACAAACAAAACAATGAAAAATGTAACGTCATGCTTTTTCATGTTATCTAATTATTTTCTGTATTTTATCAGTAAAAAGCAGGTGTATCACAATATTTTGGAAGCAATTGGGGGGGGGGGGGGGGGTGTTTCAGGCCCGGCCACTATTTCTGCTGGTGGAAATAGTGGCCGTAGCCTATTCAATGCTAATGTTATCAACATCATTGAAGGAAGCTTCTGACAAAACAGATCTGACTTTAAAATTAGCCAGATCTGTTTTGTTGGAAACAGCTCCGGATTATCAAATTCACTGAGATTTTTCACCAATCCATGGCCATTTACGCCAATTTGCAGACTTTTAGACACTCGACAGTCAGTACTTTGAATACCAACTGTCAAGTTCCTGCCAGAAGAAATGAAAAACGGTCTGGATTCCGAGTCTGAGTACCCCCTATGAGTGATTTGGTTGGAGAAAATTCAGAAACTGGGTTGAATTATTCCCCATAGAAAATATGTTGGCAGCTAAAATTTTAACAGCTAGATAATATTTTAAGATTCACACATACATTTATTTAAGTTGGCCAACATGTTGGTATGGAATATAGGCAGTCACAGGCATTCAATATGTGAGATTTGCGCAATGTAGTGTACGTAATATTGACTTTGTACATTGGACCAGATTCAGACCTGCTTGCTCGGCTGCGTGTGTTCAGAGCACCGCGAGCATGTTAACACCACCCTGCCAAATGTAAACCCCAGCCGTACGAACCTCTATGCTAGTGCCTGCACAGATGACAAATCCTTCAATGGTTAATTGCCATTGATGGCTTTCTCCTCCTCTGGCCAGTGCTCGCAGCCTCCATGTGACCCCGGAGATCATTGGTGGTTGCTTGCACAGGGCAGGCACCATTGTCACGCGTCCGTGCCGAGCAGGCAGGAGATTGATTACATTCGCTAGGGCCCACTCAGCGTTTCTATGGGCGCACCAACTGTTTTTGTGGGCATGTCCAAGAAACACTGGAGCGGCTCGGGAAAACAAAGCGGCTCGGGAAAACAAAAGTTTGCTGAAGGTGCTCACAGCCATGGCCCGTATATGCGCTTTAGAGACAGTGCACATGCGCAGACCACCACCATTGACAGATTATTTTAATAACATCTATGGGAGGCAGACTGCTAATCAGGCACAGAGCTTCTCTGGAGCCAGCAAGCAGCCGGGGGTGGGGAATTATATAGTTTATTGATATCAAGCAGTATCTATGCATCAGCTCTTTAACCCTGGCTTACCCCTTCTATCATTAATAATATCAGTGGTAGAGCCCATCATCTAGTGTGTACGGGACTTAACTGTATATCTGGAAGACAAACCCCACTAGTATCAAACCGCTTAAGTTATACAGTTGCAGTTGCAATAAGCATTTTGCAATAGTTTGAGAAGATATTGAACAGGAATATACATTTTTAGGGGGACATAGTCCCGGAATATGAGGTCGTTTGGAGGCATGGAAATAGATTAAGTGACCCCCATTAATGCGAGCTGTGGAGGTCAGATGCCCACTTTTCCTCTGTGAGTGGGGGGTGCGGGAGGGGGTTAACTCAATGCAGGAGACTTGGCCACTTTTCCTGATGGTTGGGAGTGCCACCTGATTTTTGGGAGCCTCCTGATCATTCTGGAAGACTAGGAAAGTATACTGCTTTGGTTCCAGATGGCCTGCAATGGGGATTGTACCACATATCATATTTCTTCAAAAACAACAGCTATTTGCTAAATATTCAACTGATGTTATAACCCGTTTAGGATCAGAAATAAGTGCAGAAGGTGTTATGACTTGTTCTTAAATGAATCCTAAAGAGTGATTTAAACAATTGTGCTTTTATAATAATACTAAACTGGGAAAATAGAGACTAATCACCTCTCATACAAGAGTCGAGAGGCCTTAAAACAAAACATTCTCTTTTAACTATACAGCTTAAAAGAAGAAATATCTTTCTTCAAAGGGAATTTTCTTTTTATAATGTATGTCTCATAAGAAACAATGTTTCCTGCCAGGAGACCTGTCACTTGTAATAATGCCATTTCTGGAGTACCTTTGCTTGGAGCCTGGAGCGTTACATGCCCTGTGAAAGACACTGCATAAAAAAAGACCACTTTTAATTAAAATGACATCTCAAGTATTAGTTGGATGCAGTCACACTGCTGGTCTTTAAATGGCATGATAAAATATAACATTTATTTATAGACATAAAATGTGTCTCTGGTCAGAAGAACATTACTAACGGGCAAATTGGTCAGAGTATTAGAGAAAATTGTTTGTTGGTGGATGATGTGGGGAAATTAATAGATGCTTGGAGACAGATAAAGTTTAAAGAGATAAGGGGGTTATTCTGGTTGATTCGCAAGGCTGCGAATTTGCAGCCTTGCGAGTCCACCAAATCCCACCTTGCGAATGGTAGCCTGGCCGCCACCCATTTGCAGCGTGTGTTCGCAGGCACTGGCTGCGAATGCATGTTTGACACAAACATGCATACGCAGCCTGCGGGGAAACGCCCACATCATTCAATGTGGGTGCCTCAGGACACTTACAGGGGTGCCTTGGGTTGGTGGACCAGGATCAATTCATATTAGTTATGTGCAACGTAACAGGCAAAAGCAGTGCTAGTGGCTGCCAATCAAAACATATGTGGACAAACAGAAACAAATCCTGTCCCTCACCACATACCTGTGACATATATACACAATGTACTTACTTTTATATTTTTTCCTGAATTTCTCAATAAGAAACACTTGGCCTAGGGGTGCCTTGAAAACATTTTGATGCTCTAGGGTGCCGTGATTCAAAAAAGTTTGGGAACCCCTGCACTAAGGGGAGGTTTAGGGTTAGATACAAGAGCAGGGGTGAGGATATGGGTAGGCTGTGGATGGGATCTGTTAACAGTAGGGTTTAAATAATT
The DNA here is from genome assembly GCF_055691185.1 of Crinia signifera. Taxonomy (NCBI): domain Eukaryota; kingdom Metazoa; phylum Chordata; class Amphibia; order Anura; family Myobatrachidae; genus Crinia; species Crinia signifera. Next base: position 156,123,995 of record NC_139219.1, on the reverse strand, counting down.
GCCAGGATCTTTCAGGATTTTGACTGTCTGGAATTCATGTCCAACTCAAATATACTGAACCCCTTCACACAAACATATAATAAGGCAGATTATACAGAACATATATAAAAAATTGATGTCATTCATTTTTTGCTAATTATACATATAAATTGATGAGATTTTATCATTTTGTTTTTCTGATTTTGATTCATATTGGTGCTTTATAGAATGACACAATTACATTCAAGGAATCAGAGGACATCCATACTGCACATACTATTTACTTCCTTCGATTAACTTTTATTTGTGTATATTTGTTTAAATTAACATTCATTTTAACTTCCCTTTAAAAAAAACAACTAATAGTCACTTAATTAAGCGAATTAAGTGAAAGACAAAGAAAACATTTTTTGGCCCAATTCTATAATTTTATTTACACTTAAGAAACTTAAAGTTGATCACTGCAATAATACCTTTTAAGATTACACTACAAAATGTGTCAGATTCGATTGAAAAATACTTTTTCTCATTATTTTGGTATGTTTATTCTGCCCACACCTCCACCAAACCTCTAACAGTTTACATGTGGTAGCGGTCAGAATGGGTTGTGGCAACTTCTTCAGTTCATTGATTCTGCCCTAATATATGTGTTTTAAACTGGCTGCATATAGCTAATCATTTCTTAAGTGCTTTTCATGTTCTTGAAAAATGACTGTTAGAATCTGATTGGCTGGAGCACCATTTATCATACTCAGTGAGGGAAATTTACTAAGATGGGAATTCTATATTATATTATATAATACATATATTTATTTGGTAGTCTCGAGTTTAAGAAATCCAGCCTTGGTCAAATCGCTTCTGCAAGCTTTAATTATAATATATACCAGTAATATTGCAAAAACTATTCTTAATGTTTCAGAACAATCTACAAATTCTGTACTGTGAGCTGATATTTCAGTAGTCTTTTCTGTCAAATATACTTTTACTTTATACTTCATTAATTGGCTGTTTTCTCCAAGTTTTATAGACGTCTTGTCTGTCAATGTCGGTTCTAAATTTGAGTCTATAGCTACTCTGCATGACAAGGATTTATAATACATAAGATCTAAAAATACCCCTTCTTTTATATGCTAATCCCCCAGTAAACCACGATACATAAGAAGCTCACAACCAACTTACATAATACAGTTTCAATGACAAATCCCTATTAACCTCTTGTTTGCCAAAAATACTGGGAGATTAACATATTAGGCAGAGAAATCAACTCACATTCCAAATTAGTGGTATTGGTACAAGATTAAACTAGGTGCATTAAATCGTACTTAAAGCTGTCTCCCATATGAGGCCTTCCAAAATATTTTTAATGCCCCACTTATCTTTAAATTCTTTCCAATTTCAAATAACCATTCCTCACAACTTTTCTTTCTGGCTTCCTTTGAGGCATATTTAGTTATTTACTTATTTACAGTTTCTTATATAGCGCAGCATATTCTGTTGCACTTGACAATTGGAGACAACAGTGATTAAACAAACCGGGTAGATAAAAACCGACATGGAGGTAGGAGGGCCCTGCTCGCAGTTTACAATCTATAGGGATAATAGGAGGGATACATAAGGATAGAATTCCATTGCATGGCAGTCCCATCAGATTACAAGCCAGTCCTGATGGGATGCAATTAGATATAAATTATCTATTATCTATCAAATATTAAGATATTGATCCAATAATTATAATTTCTTATCACATCATGAGTAACTCCATCAAATGTGATGTATCTTGCCACTCTTTGCATACATATTGGCATTTATTAATACAATCAACATGAAGATATAAGCAAAGATTTAAATGCGCGGCCCCGCAGGTCTGTATCTTCCGCTGAGTTATAACCTGCACACAGTTTATTAATTGGTCGGGCCAGTGTTCTCAATGGAGAACACTACCCCTGACACCTCGCTCAGCACACAGAGCTCAAAACGCACAGGTCTCTCAGCACACAGCTCTGTGTGCTGAGAGACCTGTGCGTTTTGAGCGAAGCAACATCGCCCAGAATGCTCTCCCTACACAGTGGTACGTGTGTGGGGTCCATCACACTCGCCCTGCTGCACAAGGCAAAACTGACTTGGTTTTAAAATACCTGAACATCCAGCACATCACAGGCTATTGCATATTATGCTTGGTTTCTTTCTACACATATAATGAGACTTCATATTTATCTTCTCTTGCACTAATTTAACCCCTTCAAGTCCAACATTTAGTCAGGATCAACAGCCCTAGCGCTAGTAGCAGATCCAATGATTAGCCACTTTAAATTAAGAACATTAACATTATTCAACATTCAATGTAGACCATTTTTGAATTGAATAAAAAACCAAAACATTTAAACCAGACTGTTTGTGAATTGCAGGGAAAAAAAAATTTGACTTCTAAATATTTAAGCTCTAGCAAGCAGATTTCCTGCAATGTGTTAGCTCCCCTGAACATGTGACATTGTGATGTTGCATTAAGGGGCAAGGCCACTGGTATCAGGAAGAAGATTGCTCAATAGGTCACAGATTGCATGTCCGGATCATCTAAGGATGCTCATCAGATGCCACAGGGCAGTGACAGTGCCACCGCCTACGCCCTGCATCCAGTGCTGAGGAATCTTTTACACATCCCTAATTATAGCCCTGCAATACGTTCAAAGTGTTGTCCACTTTAGAGTTACCCTTAATCTTAATATGTAAATGTTAACCCCATGCTCTAAGACTAGTAATATATTTGCTATCATTACTTTCGGACCCACACAAAGGACAAAGTATGGTATATGTATGTGTGGCACACTAAAATGTTCATGGCACTGCTGCAATCATTTACAGCCCTTCCCCTGCAGCAGAGTGCCAGTTACAGCTGTAGCACTGTCTGGAATATCTGTCTCTGGTTCTAAGCAAATACTGTAGAATGGAGCTGAAAAAAAGCAACGGTGTCTGTGATGAGTAATCACATCCAAACTGCTGCACGGGGACAGCAGCACCTTTTAGGCTGCAAAATAGGTTATGTTGTCTGTCTGGTCTAGAAATGTCAGATTTCCACTGGCTTATCTGTTGTATAGTGATGTACACACATTGTGAATGTCATGCAATTTCTCTGCTCTGGAAATCACTTAGGATGAAAGTCTTAACTGTTTTCACCAAATGTGTTGAAGTAAATGCTATAGACTTGATAAGCTTAATATGAAACTTCTAGAGTACAGCTTTGCAGTGTGCTGTGATTTAACTTTTTACTGGATAATAATGTTGGATATAGAGGTGGACAACAGATTACCTGGCACCTGATGGTGTAACATCTCTTTTAATCCAGACATTTCAGGTGCCAGGTGAAAATTATGCAGCAGGGGAAGTTAGGCAGCAGGACAGCTCAGATAGGCTGTGGAAACCTGCAGGAGGGCACAGTCAGGTTGTGAAGGGAGTGAAGGGGAAGCTAAGTTAGTCTTCGGGGAAGAGTTGGGCTGCGGAGGGTGGTCAGGCTGGGGGAGGGATCAGGAGGGTGTCAGGACCAGCCTTGGCGATGCACAACGGGTTCGCTATTCACTCCTCTGTGCTCTCCGCCGGCTTTTCATGTGTCCAGTGGGTCCCAGGTGGCAATCTGGCAGCGGCAGGGGAGATACAGAGAGGCACTGTGTGTCCGGTGGGTCCTGGTGTCCAGGCAGAATCTGTAACGGAGGATGCGATGGGAGGCCGGCGCCACCATCTTGGATGTGGGCAAAAACATCTATCCAGTGTAGTTCCTGTCCCACTGGCCTGACTGGCCAATGGCAGCCATCCTCCAGGTACTTTGGGGAGCTGCCTAGGCAAACCAGCGCAAGTGCAAAAAGTCTTTCTTGCTGCTCGCTTCAGGAGACTCCTGGCTCATTATTGACCCTAGTCCAGTTTGCTCGCCATTCTGGTTCCAGGATCGCCATTCAGTACCGCAACCTCTTCTGCTCAGCCCAATCCATACATCCGGTTCTGCTGACTCAAAGTCCGCTGGATTCTACTGCGGTACCTCCTGGCTGTCCCCCCATTTCTCACGTCTTGCTCCATCATTCCCGGCTCCAGATTCCTTCACCATCAATTCTTCTTCATATTATTAATAAAACAACTATCCACGTCTTTCAGTATCTTCAACCATATCCCACAGTCTTCACATAATCTCCATTCTTTCACTGTGTCCAGTCCGCTCTCCATCAACTTCATTCATCTCCAGTACCAACTATTCTGCTCATCATCTCCATAGTTAAACAGAGACATTGTTCTTCCCCAGTACCACGCAATAAGTTATTGCTTCCTGTTTACATTAAAAGACTTTCCTCAAAGACTTTATTTGAGATCATCCCATTTAGTTCACACGCCCCTTCTCAAAGACGTTATTTAAGATTATCCCTCTTTAGTTTCCAGGCTCCTCCCCCAGAGATGTTATCTTATTTGTTTACCATTTATAAAACCCTCTATCATTAAACCAGCTTGTTTTAACCCTGCTACCTCTGGTCCAAGAGTGGTTCCTGAGCACCACACAAACCCTCCCAGTCCTCTGCCTTGGGCTTGTTTAGGTTGTTGTAGGGAGTCAGGCTGTGGGAGATTTGGGTTTAGGTAGTGGGGGGGGGGGGGAAGAAAGATGTTGGGATGTCCCACTGATAATATGGCAAAATGGATAATCCGGCACAGTGCTGGAACCAAAGGGTCCTGAATTATCGATGGACTATGTGTACAAGAAATTAATTTAGCTTTCATTTAAACCATAATTTGCCTACCGCTCCAAAAGAAAATTGTGTAGCACTCCCAGGCCCCAGAAAGATGGGCAAGCCTCCTTCATGCCCCCGAACCCCATTCATCCCCTAAAATTTATGGCAATCACAGCTCTTCATGTAGGGGCTAAAATGACGCAAATTATATTATTGTATGTTATTTCATCCATGTAACCTCCACCTAGACTAGTCAATAGCAGCATTTGCTGTAATGGGTGCAGGTCTTGATGACATCATGCTCTGTTCATACCCCAAAAATTGCAGATAAAGAATAAAAGTATGTAAGTTTGACTCCACCAGTAACACGTAAATCCCATATGGCATATGTGTCAGGTAAGAGATAAAGTGGAGAGAGAAATGGTACCAACCAATTAGCTGATAACTGTCATTTTTCAAACATATGATGGGACACTCTAAAGCAAAATTGCAGTTAAAACCCCATTATCAGGGTTTTTACTGCATTTTCGTATGAACTAAAACCCACACGCCCTGTTACCGCTACCATATGGGTTTCTTTTCACGACCCCCGCCACCCCACACCGACCCCCACCACCCCACACTGGCCAAGCCACTTCCCCCTCACATGATATCCGGGCAGCCTCCAGCTGTGCTGCCTGGACCAGTGACCTCCTCCTACCTAGCACTGTACTTCTGCTTCGGGGTGCAGGGAGGAGGAGCCAGCGAAGACAGAGTCCCTGCAGCAAGGAGGGCACAGGAGGAAGGGGAGACCCGTCAGGGACCCGCTGACACATTGCCAGTTGCTTCGCAAAAATAATCGCATTTCTTAGTGCATATGCAATTATTAACGATATGGTAGCCGGTGATGTCTGGCAATTGGGGTGGCAGATGTTTGTGCATCCTCCCCCAAGGCCTGTAACTTTATCTCTCTCTAAGTGTTGATGAATATGCCATCAGCAAGCATCAGTCCCTGAGGTTTCCTTCACTGTTAGGAAGACTTTATAATGAAGTCACTTGAGACTTACAGTATGTCTAATGCAAGAATGATGCGGACGAGAAAACTGTATAACATATGCTAATATGTGTACATATGCATCCAGAATCATTTGTGTTGTCAGTCATGGGGACGATTTAGTAACATATTAAACCAGCATATGAAGCAAATGATATTTACACAACCTTAGAAGCAATCCATTAAGTTAGTCATTCTTGCATAATTGTCTTCAGAAACAGAAAACAGAATATTAACCCTCTGAGTGCCAACATCTCTGTAATGCTAAAAATGCCACCGTCGCTCACATTTGTTATATATTTTGAAATAAAAAAAGATGTAAAGAAAGATTATGGGCCAAATGTAATAGGGTTTGAGAATTAGAAAGAGAGATTTTGGAAGCGTTTACCCCCCCCCCCCCTTTTTTTTTTAAAGCGCCAATCATGTACACTGAAAAACCAGGTTGATTTTGCCTTGTAATTAATTGCTGCTTCAAAAAAAATGGGAAAACTCTCCCCAAATCTTTCACTTTCTGATTCTCACACCCAGGGCCGGCGCCACCACTAGGCAGCTTTAGGCATTTGCCTAGGGCGCCGACCACTGGGGGGCGGTAGTTGGGAGCAGGGACCCCCCCACGATGGAGGTGAGGGGCTGTCACTCCTCTCCCCCTGAGCAACTTGGCGGTGGCCACCTCCGCATCGCTCCCCCCCTGCAGATGGACAGCTGGAGCAGGCTGACCCCTGCGTCTCTTCCAGCTGAGCGTCTCATTCCCCTGCTTTGTGCCAGGACATTGGCATGAGTCCGACTCGTACAGAATGCAGCCCAAGCTTCCGCTGTACAGGTTATACACACAGCAACACGACACATCAGTGGTGAGAAGTGTAAACTGCCATATTACTGGATGAGGGCCGCCGCTGCATCACCCCACCCCCGCAGTGGCGCATCGCACCGGGCAACTCCCCCCCTGTTGAACGACAGCGGCGGCCGCACCGCATCGCATCCCCTCCCCCTCCTGTGTGGCGGCTACACCCTATTACACTTGGCCTTATATTTCCTTTATTAGGTAAACTTTACAGGTCATTATGATGAATAAAAATGTTTGATTGACAATTTTCACACTTTTTTTGACAAATTCACTTGGCACTCAAAGGGTCAATGCAGCTGCCTGAATCTGCAAGAAACGTGTAGTTTAAATCCTCGTACTAACTCTGCCAATATGTACATGTTATCTAGAGGATGAGCATTTGGTGATGCAGGAATAAAGTTTTCCATCTTTTTATGAAATGCTCAGGGGCCAATATATGGCTAATAAATAGCTAGACTAATACATATTTCAGAAGACTACTACACATTGTAAAATCAATCCCAGAGAGTAGTGCGCAGCTGCATCCCACATATCAGTAAAGTGAAGCATTGTCACTAAGGTTTTGAATATTTTATAGGATATTTCAGTAGTTCAGGCCATACAAAAGAAAACCAGTTTTCCATTCCCAGTGGTTTCCTGATCCACTCCCCGAGGGGTGATGTTCATGTAATGCTATAGTAACAAGCAGAAGTTCTGTTATAGCTTCAGGTAGGGCCAAACAGTGCATCATCATCAGACCACATAGCACAATGTGGGGAGGGGCTCATCACTGCTGCTCCTGAAGCTTCTGGCGGCTTCTTCTGCGCATCTGCAGTATGGCGTATACAGTACATTGTGCTGGAAGAGCAGAGTTGGTATCACTGAGGGGGTGAGGCAGGCTGAAATTGACTAGTCCCTCCCAACTCCATGTTCCATTGCAATCACAACCCCCGTTGTATTTACAACATTATTCCATTTTTTATTATTATTTTTATCTTATCTGATTTTTGGTAAATAATAAACATTACTAATGTATGCTCATTCACATCCAGTAACTGTGTATTATGTATATTTAAATTTTTGACATATCCACCTGTATCTTTTGGCCACATGGTGTCCCATGAGGTGGGATTTAGCCGGTTCGCAGTGTTTCTTCAGAATCGATACCCTATACTATAGGTTTTGCAGAACCATTTGCTAATGAGTGCTGCGCTGTTGGCTCCTTGTAATTTATACAGACACCACCGCACATAAGGTAAAGCTGTGACAGCCAGGCAGAGAGCTACGCGCTGCCCGGCTGTATACACAAAGAAGGTCAGTGGCTATTTTGAATGCTACTACTGGACCATGAGCCAATAGGAGCTCGCAGTCGAGCAGCCAACCAGGAGTGGCAATGGTGGCTCCTTATTTGCTGCCAGGCCACAAGTTCCTATTGGCTCGCAGTTCAGCAGGAGAGTTCAAAATAGCTGTGGACATGCTTTCAGTATACAGCCGATCAGCCCAGCACTCTCTGCCCGACTGTCAAAGCTTTACATTGTGTATTGTATGGCTGGGGGTGGTGTTATTACACAGTGAGGCAGTATTTCACTCCCCCTTGACAGCGAGCAATTTACTTCCCCTTGGCAACAAGCAATTTACTCCCCCTTGGCAACCAGAATGTATTCCCCCTTGTCAATGAGCATGAAGCCCCCTTGGCATCCAGCATGAAGCCCCTGGCATCAAGCAAAACCCACCCTAGCAATGAGCATGTAGGTAAATGGCACTTATGCTTCAAATATGTAATGAGCATCATGGTGTGCGGCACAATGTGTAATAGGCATTACGGTGTGTGGCCTTATGTGTATTTGGCATTATGGCGTGCAGATTTATGTGCAATGGGCGTTAGGACATAGAACCTGTTGTTCATTTATTTGAATCCCACCACTGACTCTTCCTGCCAGACTCTAGGGCACTGATCAAATGTGAAGTAAAATTGCTGCAGCAGATCTCAGTGAGCTCAGCTGCCAACAATGCAGGGTGGCATTTCTTGATCTATTTCATTAATCTGCCTTCTGTTCTAAACAATTTACACTTGCCATGTATGCCTATGATTGTGCTATACATAGAAAAACTGTGGCTTGGAGTCAGGCAGAAGATGCTCCCTGACCGTTCAGGTGTAAAATTCTTCTCTCACATAACAATAGCTTGGTTAAAAGGTCAATGTCAAGGGACATGTTTGTCATAAGTCTTCTATAAAGAATATATGGAAACCCAGCAGTAGCATTAAATTAAAAACCATTGAGCATAGGGTACTAGTAATCTCAGAAACAAACACTGCGTTCTACCTGCAACTACAGTACTGTGAGTGACGCCAATGAGCCCTTCTGAGGCATAATAGAAAATTGTATGTAACACATGGTCAACTGTGGTGTGAATGTTCAGTATCAACTTAAAAAGTCATTGACTAGGTCTGAATGAGGAAAAAAGGTACATCCTAGTTTAAAAGGAGGACTATGATAGATTGTATGTAGTCTGACATCTATAACTGCAATCAATTTGGTTTACAAGGTATATGAAGAGCATGTAAACTCTACATAACTACATAATGTAACTGAAGCAAATCTATATCAGTGGCATGATGGCATAAGATATGATCGCAGACAGCCTGACTTTCACTCACATGGTTGCAACCTATGCAACTGTGTTGTACCACTCCATAGCATGGCTGTTAAAGAAGAAATCTGGGTACTTGTTTCCTAGCACGGCCACAATCGCGGGCATCGTGTACCTTTAAGTTAAGGTACACGATGCCCGAGATGGACCCGATTTCCTTTGAAATCAGGTCCATTTTGCCGGCAAAGGAAAAATCGCGGGCATCGCGTCGGTAGGGACCATTAACATTGGCCCCAACGCGACCGACGCGATGCCCCCGATTTTGCCATAGGCTTCAATGTTAAAATATTTTTTCACATTGAAATCGGGAGCATCGCGTCGGTCTTGTGCCATTATAATGGCATGAGATGGACTTGATTAAGTCCATCTCACATAGTAAAAAATTTGAAATGGGCCAATATGACCCATTTCACATTATATATGGCCCCGTCGTCACCCCACAATTGACGTGAACCCGAAGCGTGGCGAGCGGCGGTGGTGCGTGTCCTCCGACCTTTTCATTCCCCTACTATCCACGTCGGTGTGGAGTTTAGAATATAAAGTGTGCCCGAGCCCGAAGCGTGGCAAACGCAGCGAGCCCCGCCAGGGGACGCGTATACCTGTGAAGTTATACGCGTCCCCTCGCGGGGCTCGCTACGCTCGCCACGCTTCGGGCTTGGTGGCTCGCTGCGCTCGCCACACTTTATATTCTCAACTCCATGCCGACGTGGATAGTAGGGGAATAAAAAGGTCGGAGGACGCGCACCGCCGCCCCTCGCGGGCTCGCTGCGCTCGCCGCGCTTCGGGTTGGCGTCAATCGTGGGGTGGGGTTTGCGGTGTAAAATTGGGGGTCTAGGGAATATTTTACATCGGACCCTATTCACATTTGATTCAATTAAAAAATCGGGTCGGTCGCGTCGGTCGCATCGCATGCGACCAAATGGCATGTGACGCGACCGACGCGATTTTTCCGACACGACCTCCCCGATGGAAATTGGGGTGGCCGCGCTAGGAAACAAGTACCAAAATCTGTTCTGCATCTGTTACTTGTCAGGACCCCATGTAGTAATGTAGAGGTTTGTTACAACCAACCGTGCTACCAAATTTGTACACCAGATATGCCCAGGAAGGGAATCTTGCAGAGATCAGCTGCAACAGTGGTACTGTCAGCCCCCACTGAGATACACTCTACTGTGATTTGCAGGATGGTAAGGTGTAGGCTAATACCATGGGGTGCTGGATAATGCCTATGGTGTGACGTGATCTATTGACATGAGCAGATAGGTAAGGGAGATGGAAAGTGCCCTGAAATGCTTTTTTGGGGGCTCATTGAGGGGGGTTATTAAATATGGGGTGGTGTTGTAAGATTCTGGTGGCTTGGGAATCTATTACCAAAAGGGGGTTGGAGGGGAAGCTACAAGGAATCTATTACCATTAGAAAATGGGGGCTGAAGCTACTGGAAATATATTAGGCCCACTAGGCATAATATATTTTAATATTTAAATACATTTTTAAAACTATATTCCATATTTTAAATCTAACTGAATTAAAAAAAACTGTCAATTTCTGATCTTCTTTGGGGAACAGAAAGTGCAATCAGAGAGTTCAGTGGCTTGTGTCCTGTACATCATTTTGGGGGGCGTGTTCAGCACTTTCTGAGCATCTGGGCAGCCTCCGGTTCCCCTCCCCAAAAACAGCTGGCCACATTAAAATTGCATTTCTATTTACACATTTCTGCAAATGTTGTACTCTTATATACTTAGGAGACACTGGGGCTTATAGTGTATGAGTTCTACATTTCTATATGGCATTGGCCTCACCTCCTCCACTCCTCCTTCTCATTTTCAGATACAGGCTCATTAGGCACTTAAGACAGGGGTGTCCAAACTTTTTGCGATGAGGGCCAGATTTGGTGAAGTATAAATGTGTTAGGGACGACCATTCAGCCTGACATTCTTTGAATCATTAATCACATTAGAATGGTCCCCCACTCTGCCCCCATTCACTCTATGTCCCCCAGCCTGCCCCTTCACTGTATTTCTCCCAGCCTGCCCCTTCTTCACTGTATGTCCCCCATTCACTGTATGTTCCCCACTCTGCACCCAAATTCACTCTGTCCCCCAGCCTGCCCCCCTTCTCTTAATGTCCATCAGTGCCTCCATTCATTATATGTCCCTAAGCCTGACCCTCCTTCACTGTATGGCCCCCATTCACTGTATGTCCTCCAGCCTGCCCCTGATCTCCCTTCTCTGAATGGCCATCACTGCCTCCATTCACTGTATGTCCCCCAGCCTGACCCTCCTTCACTGTATGTCCCCCACTCTGCCCCCTCCCTTCTCTGTATGTTTCCCAGCCCCTTGTGTGAGCCAGAGGAAGGAGAGGCAAAGCAAGCACTGCAAGGACAGGAGATGCTTGGGCTCCCGCCCTCCTCCGCTCTGCATGTTACGGGAGCAAGCTTCCCCCTTGCTGCCCCCCTCTCCAAACACTGCTGTCACTGTGATTGTGGAGTAGGGTGATATACGATTGCAGCAGCAGGGGTAGGACGCCAAACACATCTGACTGTGGCGGCTGGCACCTCCTCACTGCAGCAGACAGCAAGGTAAAGGCGCGCTCGCTGGGGCCCCACCTTTAGTATCCTGTGCTGTGCTTCCCACATCTGATGCTCTGCCCACTTCCAGCTGGAGGCTGCGGGCCTCTTGAAATGACAGCACGGGCCGCAATTGGCCTGACTTTGGACATGTCTGACTTAAGAAGAAGTATGCTAGAATGATATTATTATTGTATAGAGCTTATTCTAATATTCTCTGTATTGTTTATCAGTCACTGGAATACTCTGTGTAATCCTTATCATTGCAGTGCTGTTAGGCTGTCATTATTAGAAATAGGTCACTAGAATAGACTCTCCACTGAACAGAAGTCAAATGAGGTTGGCAAATGTTTTTGACACAATTTGTACATGCTTCACTGGCTATTTAAGATCAGATCCACATCAGACAAAGCATATTATCAGTATTTGTTATAGAAGATCCCGGAGTAACCGGTGAAGAGTTGACAGCCTTCCTCTGATCCACTTAATAGTCATTACTGAAAAATCATGAGCCCCAGTCTATTAAAACAAATCAACTAATGTGGCCATTCAAGATTTTTATTAGACAACACAACTGACCACATTAATGGTCCCTATTCCAATTTGTGAAACTCAAAGGGGTAACAAGAAACAGTTACTAAAGGTGCTGAAGAGAGCAGTAGACTAATAACTGGTACAATCCATTGACTGAAAACTAGGGATGTGCACCGGCCACTTGTTCGCGTTTTGGGTTTTGGGTTCTGATTACCTTCAGGTTTTGGGTTCTAATAGGTTTTGCCAAAACACCCCCTCAAGGTTTTGGGTTCTGATTATTTTGCTCCTACTAACCTCAATAACGTTCATTTCCACTCATTTCCAGTCTATTCTGAACACCTCACAATATTGTTTTTAGGCCAAAAGGTTGCACCAAGGTAGCTGGATTACTATGATAAGCGACACAAGTGGGGGCACAAACACTGGACTGATATGGCACACTTAATAGCACCCCTGGACTGATACAGCACACTTAGCATCACCCCTGGACTGATACAGCACACTTAGCATCACCCCTGGGCTAATACAGCACACTTGGCAGCACACCATGAATTATACGGCAGAGATGGTGGCACCCCTGACCTGATACAGCACACATAGCGGCACACATGGTGACTTTCCTGCAGTATAAAGAAATAAACATTTTTATTCTTTTAATAAAGAAATGGCAGCACCTCTGGATTGATGTTGTAGATTTAGCAGCACCCAATGAATTATACAGCACACTTGGATCACCCTTGGACTGATACGGCACACTTAGCATCACCCCATGAATTATACGACAGACTTGGCAGCAACCCTTGAACTATATGACACACTTGGCTTACCCTAGGAATTATACGGCACACATGGCACACATATGCGGGCACCCCTGACCTGATACGGCACACATGGCAGCAGACATGGGGGAGATTCTCTAAGCTAAAAATGCGGTAAAAACCCCGTTATCAGGGTTTTTACCGCATTTTGGGATGCTGTAAGCATCCCCCGCCGGGTTACCGCGGCGGGGGGCATCGCCAGAAAAATCTGGCGATGCCCCAAAGAAGCCAATGGGCTTCTACCGCATCCCACCGCCGCCCCGCAATGACCCCCCGTCGCCCTGCACAGACCCCCGCCGCCCCGCATCGCCCCCTCCCTCCTCACCTGTGTCCGGGCAGCACAGAGCTGTGCTGCCCGGACCTGTGACCTCCTCCCTGCACTGATCCTCTTCCGGGTGCAGGGAGAAGGAGAGCCCGGTGCAGCAGCAGCAGTGCCGGGTGTGTGAGGGAGGGGGAAGCCGCCGGGACCTGCTGGGACCCGGCGTCTCTCACCGCAAAGGACAGCTCTTAACGCAAGAGCTGTCCTTTGCTATAATTATCGCATATGTTAGAACATATGCAATAATTATAAATGCGAAGGGGGGCGGAGATTCTTAGAAAATCTCCCCCATGGAATTATACGGCAGACATGGCAACATTCCTGCAGTAAAAAAGAAACACTTTTATTCTTTTAATTAAAAAAAGAGCAGCACACCTGGAATTATACAGAAGACTTAGCAACACCCCTTGAATTATACGGAACTCTTGGCTCACCCCTGGACTGATACAGCACATATAACAGCCCTTGCAGTAAAAATAAAAAAATAAACACTTTTTTTTCTTTTCATTAAAAAAGGGCACATGGGGGTACCCATGGAATTATATGGCACACATGCGGGCACCCCTGGACTGATACGAGACACATGCGAGCACCCCTGGACTGATATGGGACACATGCGTTCCCCCCTGGTCTGATATGGGACACATGGGGGCACCCCTGGACTGTGACGGGGCACATGCAGGCACCCCTGGACTGATACGGGAAAAATGCGAGCACCCCATGACTGATATGGGACACATGCGGGCACCCCTGGTGTGATATGGGACACATGGGGGCACCCCTGGAATTATATGGCACACATGCGGGCACCCCTGGACTGATACAGGACACATGGGGGCACCCATAGAATTATACGGCACACATGGGAATTATACTGCACACATGCGGACACCCCTGGACTGATATGGCACACTTAACACCCCTTGCAGGTACAAAAAAAAATACACCTTTTTAATTTGTATTAAAATTGGTAGCAGCTCCCCTGGACTCATAGGGGACACAGGGCAGCACAGCTGGACTGATATGGGACACTGGGCAGGACAGCTGGACTAATACCTGGCAGCCCTGCAGTAAAAATAAAAATCTTATTTTTTTTCAGCGAGCCCCTTAGATGTCCACCACAGCAGTCCCATATGGCAGCCCTCCTTAGTAGTGCCGCATAACAGTACCCTTAGTAATGCCCCCTTGGTATAGTGTCCACAACAGTAGTTCCCCCTTAGTAGTTGTACCCTGGCCTTTACTAGTTTCCCTCTTAGTAGTTCCCCCTTAGTAAATGTACCCTTTAGTTTCAGCATCCCCTGTCCCCATTAGTGCCTCCGTTAGTGCATCTATTAGTTTGTCCCCCATTAGAGTTACTTTGTCCCCCATAGCTCTACCCACCTTGCAGACAGCACGGACACATCTGTGCTGTCTACTTTCACATCCCGAATGAAGAATGGTGCCGGAGCTGGGACTTATATAGAGTTCCGGATCTCGCGAGAATCTGACGCCGGGCAATGACCTTTTGCCCATGCGCCCGGATCTGAGTCAGACAAGAGGCTCCAAACGCTGCTCGGATCCGGGCTGGGATCCCTGACGTTCGTGCGGGATCGGATCTGGCCAATCCGAGCCCTCACATCTCTACTGAAAACATACCACATTTGACATCACAGTAGTTATTGGACACATGTATCTGCTAACAGAAAGTGTCAGTGCTCATTTACAAAATACAGGTTGATTGAGGGTTAATCAGTACGGTTAAGGGGAACTTTTCAATGGTCTATAGAGGACTGAGGCAAAGCAAGGGTGTGAAAGTGGCTGTTTTTAGCAAACACTCATTTCCCTGGCCAGCGGGACAAAATATTATTGTTCAACAGTCTTTAAAAAAAAAAACCTCCCACATCATTTACGTTGCTAGCAAGATCTGATGGCTTTCTGCAAAAGATACAGTACTGAACATTTATTTCACAGCCTTCTAATAAAAGTATATGATTCATACTTGCTTATTCTCCCAGTTCCTGCGTAGTCCACCCCCCCAGGAATAGTGGGCATCCCTTAGTC